>NC_133164.1:42290000-42915000 GCF_040802235.1 Manis javanica
TTTATCTTACATTTCTGACATGAAAAGCAAGGAAGTTTATAAATTATTATCTCGGCTATCTGAAATTACAAAATGAAAGCTAAAGCACAATTAAATGAAGTATAAGTAAAGGAGTCTGGCTACTGCTTTATCTTGATATAAAACTTAATTTCACAGTACAAGTTTGGTTCCCACAATTGTAAAACTGAATTAATTTTGAGCATGAAAAATTTCTACTTGAAGTCCACATATGAAACATTTTCTTATACTTGAATTCTAAATATAAGTAAATCTTGGCATGTTGTTATCATATGCCTCCTGATAAAATGCAATGAGAAGGGCACATCAGATTTATTTCTACTTTTTATATATAGCTTTTATGAAAAATAATTTCCCTGTATGATTTGGATCTACTGAATAAATATAAATATGTTTACTTCTACAGAGGAAACAAATAGTTATTCATATAAAATGAAAGATTGAAATTTCTGATTTAGATTTATTCAGATATGAACCAATCTAATTTATTATTAGATCTTTTTCTAAAAGCTCTATTTTTTCTACCTGGGTCCTGGACAAAGTTCATGTTGTTTAATTTTAATTCACTCCATAAAATAAATCATTTTACTTGATTCTGCATTACTACCTATAGCTCAACCTTACTTTAGGGGACTTGGTGTGAGAAACCCTGGTTAAGGTGAAGATAATTGTTACCATGGAATCACAGTAGTAAAAATAGCACCCAGTGAGTTGTGCACTTAGCCATCATCTCAAAGAGAAAGATTTCAAGCAAAGTAGCATTAGAGACAGGGATTTCATTTCATCGCTTAAATTCCATTAGGTGGAAGATATTTGTGCTTAAAATGCAAAGCAGCTATAAATTTAGATAAAATAAAACAGAGAGCTGCTGCTAATATACATGATACTGTTATCTAAGAAATATCAGCAATGATGTAATTAGGAAAAGATCTCTCAGATTCATGCCTTTAAAATACTTAGGATGCAATAATTGTTTATTAAAATGGTTATAATTAATATTACTTAAATATTTCAATATAACATTTAACTGCCTACCAGCTACAGTTTTAGCTTAGTTTTCTTAAGAGTGGTTGTTGCATCATGTAATTTCATATGAATTTTTGGGACTGCCAAATCATAAATTATTTTAATGACTTATTGAATATATATAGCATAAGAAAAATTTCACAAGATGCTGTAATACATTAGCAGTCTTTTGAGGCTAAGATACCATTAAATGTTGAACCTATTTGCTCCTGTGCATTAGATGATAAACTTATTAGGACCTGCCTATTAGTTTGCAACTTATATCAATAAGGACAAGTAGAAAAATAACAACAATCAAAGAACATCTATGATAAAACTATTCCATATTTAAATATCAGTATACCAGGAATGAAAAATAATATTCTTTAAAAAAAGGAAATAAATATTTTTTAGGTATTTCGTCACAATTTTTCCTGTTATTTATAATGCCTTAATCAGTTCTGTATTCTATTTCTATTTCACTTTCAATTTTTCAATTCATAAAGGTGTTCAAGTCTTTAACTTCAGAGCTGGAGATTCAAAATTACTCTGGAGAAGAAATTTCCTGAGGAATTCCTCAGTGTCAAACATAAAAATGAAATATTTTAGATATTTGGGAAAAGTTGCAGACTTTTAATGAAGTTAAAAATGTTTTTAAATCCTACTCTGACTTTTGATTTTACACCTAGTTTTGGGAAAAACTGTCTGTGATACTTATTCTTTTATTCAATATAGTCATCTCAACAGTAGGGATCAGAGAAGTTTCTTTTATTTCCAATTTGACATTTCTTTTAACACCTGTTACTTAATCTTTTTAAGTATTAGGAATGTCTTAAACCATTACTGTTCATTTCTTCCAATACTACATTATCATCCTAAACTGAGAATTCTACAAAATCCCTCAAAAATTTTTTTTTCTCCAAGCTGACTACTTACAAATGGCTCACTGTCATAGAAACTAGAGGGCCTGTGCAGAGTCACCCTGCTGACATACCACATGGAATAAACATGTTACGAGATTTTTATACTGGTTACTTTTTCAATAGTTATCTGCATGACTTTTTAAGGATGAAAATGGGAGATACATTGTAAAATAGATAATAACATTTACAATGGATGGCCTAAAATTTGGGGAATTGGGGGCACTGAGGGGGTTAATGATTTTTTGTGAATTACTTAGTAGTTGCCTTCTACTAGGTTTCTGTCAGGTCTATAGAGAACAGCTTTCATTAGTTTGCTTAGTTTTTTATTTCTCATAATGAAGCATCTAGCATTATTTGATATTTAAACTTCTAATACAGAATTTCTACTTTCTAATATTTCCTTGGAAAATTCTGTAGAAAACTGGAAAAAATTCTACTCAGTACTCACTAAATATAGGAGAATAAAAATGTAGAGAGAAAGAGAGAGGGTGAGAGAAGGTATATAAGAGGAAAGACTGTAGGAAAAAATAAAAAGAGATGGAAGAGCGTAGAACAGTAGTAATCACATGGCGTGTAATGCTTGTTTTTACCAGGACAATCTCTGATCTAAACTACTGCAGTCTGTCTATGAAGTTGAAGTTCTGGGATCACCATCACAGTAAATCATTTCAATTATCATGTACAGCTTAACACCTTCACAAGGATTTTTCTGTTCGGTTGTAAGACATTACCATGAATTTATAAACAGAAGAGAGCAGAACTCAATTTATGCCACTTGTCTATATGTCAGACTTACCTGGAATATTTTTAAATGATTTTAATAGTTAAAATGTTTCTTAATTCATAAAAAAAAGTCTAGCAAAACACGTGAATTTTTAAAACTCTGACATTGTAATTAGATCCCTAATGTGAGTGTGAGTAATCTGTAGTTGTAACAGGGTTCATAAGTGATCGTTTTGCAACGTGATCACCATTTTCTTTATGCAGTTAACATAGGTATGCTATTTACATATTAATATAACATGTCGAACTCTACAATTTTCTGTATTAATGTGTGGTCGCATAAATCTCATTGAATCTATCTTGTACTACAGGTAATTATGAACCTAATATAAACTTTTATCTGTGTGGGTAGAATCTACTTATCCCTTCATTTTTCCCAAGCTCTAATTGAATATTTCCTCTATAATCTGTTTGATGCATAGGCCTTTGATGGTATTTATTTTAGTTTTATAATTCAGCTCCCTGAGGTTATTAAGAGGGGATTGGAATAATGGTGACAATCTGGGAATATTTGTGTGTGAATTTATTTCTGCACTTTGTGCCAAGTCTACTATGTAAATGTCAGTTTGTTCTCTGCTCTGGATGAGTAAGTCACTTTGATTAGAAGCCAGGTTAAAATAAATCCCTCAACTCATAGATCTTTTTATTTTTTCTCTTTGTTTCTAGGTCAGTGCTTACTTTTCTGCACGTACTCATCTCTGCTCAGCAGCTGCCAACGAGGCTTGAGTCCAGGACTCCTCTCTTCTAATTAAGAAGCTGAGTCAGAGAAAGAGAGAGAGAGAGAGAGAGAGAGAGAGAGAGACACCCTCTCCCACCACAATTTCTCGTCCAGCCTATTCACTCCTGATGATCCCTGTTTGCCATCCCTTCCAGAGGCAGTGCAGGGAGTCTTGTAAAATATCTTCCACTTATTTAGCAAAGTTTAAAGTACGTTCCCAAGTGAAATCCACGGAGACTGTCCTGAGCTTCTTATCTCTTTTATTCAAACTACGTTTTATTTTGTGAATATTGTGCAGAGCTTGTTAAATGGTGGTCAGGTCATTCTCTACTTGGAATTTAAATGAAGTTTTCCTTTGATGGCACGTCCTCTGCCATTTCTCTCAGACAACTTTTTACAACATTAAAGAATATTTTTTAACATTAAAGATTTGATATCTGTAAACCTGCACAACTTGGATTAAATTATTCTGAGTTTGATTTGTTGCTTTACATACAATTATACACATGACTCCATATGCACAGAAATAACTAGTATTAAACAAGACATCTAAAATGAGCATAGGTAAAAGGACACAGCTGACAGAAAACTGTCCAGTCAAAGAATCTAAACCCAAAACATAGATCTAAGGGTTACATTACTATTGTTATAGGCAATCAAGATAAAAACTGCATTTACAGGAAGTTCTGTATTACATTAAACAAAAGAACTTCTCAAGTTTTGAAGTTTCTGAAAAACTACAAATTAGAAAAAAGGACAAGCTTTTCTTCTACTCCAAATGACTTTTTCTTCTTAATTGAAAGCATTTATTAAGCACATTAGGCTCTTTCTCCAGCAGTCCCTGAAATTCTTTTTAAAATTTGAATCACGTATTATTAGAGGTGAGGAAATGTCCTATTTCTTCTTAGTAAGGAAAGGACACACAAACATTTGCTTTACTCATTTAATGTAGGTATGTTATTTGAAAAAAGATGATTTTTTAAATATATATCAATATAACCAATCTGTGGAACTAGACAAGTTTCTGGAATCTCTCTTTTACTCACTGAATCTATCTTTTACTCTAGGTAATTCTGATACTTTAAATTTGACTCATGCTGGAAAAGACTAAAGAGGCAAATCTGACTTAATCATTTTGGGCATATCTACAAAGTGGAAAATTCAGCACTACCAGATTTCAATTTAGGCAGAGACAGAGGAAGCTCCAGCAATTAGTGTGTATTGTAACTACCTAGCCAAGTTATATATACAGTATTCTCTCACTTCTATGTCTTTATCCTTTAGAGAAGCCTTCTTCTCAGAGATCTAGGGTTCACTAGATATGACACTGCCACATATCCACATACTTAAAAATTATCAATACAGGGAGGCGGAGCCAAGATGGCGGCGTGAGTAGAGCAGTGGAAATCTCCTCCCAAAAACACATAGAGCTATGAAAATATAACAAAGAAAAATCTTCCTAAAATAGAGACCACAGGACACAGGACAACATCCAGACCACATCCACACCTGCAAGAACCCAGCGCCTTGCGAAGGGGGTAAGATACAAGCCCCAGCCCGGCGGGACCCGAGCACCCCTCCCCCCGGCTCCCGGCGGGTGGAGAGAAACCGGAGCGGTTTTTTTTTTTTTTTTTTTTTGGCGAGCGCTTTTTGGAAGCCTTAGAGGGACAGGCCCCCGTTGCTGGGGAGGCAGGGTGGCGGGACCGGTGAGGAGGTGCCTGGGAACGGCGCCGGAGGACAAAGAATATCCCGCGTTTCTCCCTGCGAGACCTGGGGGCGGGTGCCTGAGACCGGTGCCTGAGGACGGAGGAGGTCGCGCGTTTTTCCCCTTTTTTTTTTTCTCTTTTTGGCGAGCGCTTTTTGGAAGCCTTGAAGGGACGGGGACCCCAGTGCTAGGGAGGCACGGTGGCGGGACTGGTGAGCGGGTGGCTGGGACCGGCGCCTGAGGACAAAGAATATCCCCCGTTTTTCCCTGAGGGACCGGTGGGTGGGTGCCTGAGACTGGCACTTGAGGACAGAGGAAATCGCGCGTTTTTCCCCTTTTTTTTTTCTCTTTTCTGCGAGTGCTTTTTGGAAGCCTAAAAGGGACAGGGACCCCGGTGCTAGGGAGGCAGGGCGGCGGGACTGGTGAGCGGGTGCCTGGGACCGGCACCTGAGGACAAAAAATATCCCGCATTTTTCCCTGTGGGACCGGTGGGTGGGTGCCTGAGACCAGCACCTGAGGACGGAAGAAATCGCGCGTTTTTCCCCTTTTTTTTCTCTCTTTTTGCCGAGTGCTTTTTGGAAGCCTTGAAGGGACAGGGACCCCGGTGCTAGGGAGGCAGGGCGGCGGGACTGGTGAGCGGGTGCGTGGGACCAGTGCCTGAGGACAAAGAATATTGAGCGTTCCTTCCCTGCGGGACCGGTGGGTGGGTGCTTTTTGGAAGCCTTGAAAGGACAGGGACCCTGGTGCTAGGGAGACAGGGCAGCAGGACCAGTGAGCGGGTGCCTGGGACCGGCACCTGAGGACAAAAAAAAAAAAAAAAAAATCACTTGTTTTTTCCTTTTTTTTCCTTTTTTTTTTTCTCTTTCTTTCTGTTCCCTCTCTCATTGTTGCTGTTGTTGTTTTGGTTTGGAGAGTGCTTTTTGGAAATCTTAAAGGGGCAGGACAGGTCACTTAGACCAGAAGCAGGGAATCTGGGGATCTCTGGGCACTCTAACCCCCTGGGCAGCAGGGAGCACAGAGGCCCCTTACGGAGATAAATAGTCTCCTGGCTGCTCCCCCTCCAACGGGGCTCCACCATTTTGGAGGAACAGCCCCAGCCAGGCCAAGCCCACAGCAAGAGCGGAGATAAACCCCAAAGCAACTGGGCAGGAAGCAGAAGCCCTGTCTGCGCACAGCTGCCCAGCACAAGCCACTAGAGGTCGCTATTCTCCCAGGAAAAGGCTACAAACCAAAAAGAAGGGAAGCTCTTCCAGCGGTCACTTGTACCAGCTCTGCAAACTATCTCTATCACCATGAAAAGGCAAAACTACAGGCAGACAAAGATCACAGAGACAACACCTGAGAAGGAGACAGACCTAACTAGTCCTCCTGAAAAAGAATTCAAAATAAAAATCATGAACATGCTGACAGAGATGCAGAAAAAAATGCAAGAGCAATGGGATGAGATGCAGAGAAAAATGCAAGAGCAGTGGGATGAAGTCCGGAAGGAGATCACAGATGTCAGGAAAGAGATCACAGAAGTGAAACAATCCCTGGAAGGATTTATAAGCAGAATGGATAAGATGCAAGAGGCCATTGAAGGAATAGAAGCCAGAGAACAGGAACATATAGAAGCTGACATAGAGAGAGATAAAAGGATCTCCAGGAATGAAACAACACTAAGAGAAATATGTGACCAATACAAAAGGAAAAACATTTGTATTATAGGGATACCAGAAGAGGAAGAAAGAGGAAAAGGGATAGAAAGTGTCTTTGAAGAAATACTTGCTGAAAACTTCCCCAAACTGGGGGAGGAAATAATCGAACAGACCATGGAATTATACAGAACCCCCAACAGAAAGGATCCAAGGAGGACAACACCAAGACACATAATAATTAAAATGGCAAGGATCAAAGACAAGGAAAGAGTTTTAAAGGCAGCTAGAGAGAAAAAGGTCACCTATAAAGGAAAACCAATCAGGCTAACATCAGACTTCTCAACAGAAACCCTACAGGCCAGAAGAGAATGGCATGATATACTTAATGCAATGAAACAGAAGGGCCTTGAACCAAGGATACTGTATCCAGCACGACTATCATTTAAATATGATGGTGGGATCAAACAATTCCCAGACAAGCAAAAGCTGAGGGAATTTGCTTCCCACAAACCACCTCTACAGGGCATCCTACAGGGACTGCTCTAGATGGGAGCACCCCTAAAAAGAGCACAGAACAAAACACACAACATATGAAGAATGGAGGAGGAGGAATAAGAAGGGAGAGAAGAAAAGACTCTCCAGACAGTGTATATAACAGCTCAATAAGCGAGCTAAGTTAGGCAGTAAGATACTAAAGAAGCTAACCTTGAACCTTTGGTAACCACGAATCTAAAGCCTGCAATGGCAATAAGTACATATCTTTCAATAGTCACCCTAAATGTAAATGGACTTAATGCACCAATCAAAAGACATAGAGTAATAGAATGGATAAAAAAGCAAGACCCATCTATATGCTGCTTACAAGAAACTCACCTTAAACCCAAAGATAAGCATAGACTAAAAGTCAAGGGATGGAAAAACATATTTCAGGCAAACAACAGTGAGAAGAAAGCAGGGGTTGCAGTACTAATATCAGACAAAATAGACTTCAAAACAAAGAAAGTAACAAGAGATAAAGAAGGCCACTACATAATGATAAAGGGCTCAGTCCAACAAGAGGATATAACCATTCTAAATATATATGCACCCAATACAGGAGCACCAGCATATGTGAAGCAAATACTAACAGAACTAAAGAGGGAAATAGACTGCAATGCATTCATTGTAGGAGACTTCAACACACCACTCACCCCAAAGGATAGATCCACCGGGCAGAAAATAAGTAAAGACACACAGGCACTGAACAACACACTAGAACAGATGGACCTAATAGACATCTATAGAACTCTACATCCAAAAGCAACAGGATATACATTCTTCTCAAGTGCACATGGAACATTCTCCAGAATAGACCACATACTAGCTCACAAAAAGAGCCTCAGTAAATTCCAAAATATTGAAATTCTACCAACCAATTTTTCAGACCACAAAGGTATGAAAGTAGAAATAAATTCTACAAAGAAAACAAAAAGGCTCACAAACAAATGGAGGCTTAACAACATGCTACTAAATAATCAATGGATCAATGAACAAATCAAAATAGAGATCAAGGAATATATAGAAACAAATGACAACAACAACACTAAGCCCCAACTTCTGTGGGATGCAGCGAAAGCAGTCTTAAGAGGAAAGTATATAGCAATCCAGGCACACTTGAAGAAGGAAGAACAATCCCAAATGAATAGTCTAACATCACAATTATTAAAACTGGAAAAAGAAGAACAAATGAGGCCTAAAGTCAGCAGAAGGAGGGACATAATAAAGATCAGAGAAGAAATAAACAAAATTGAGAAGAATAAAACAATAGCAAAAATCAACGAAACCAAGAGCTGGTTCTTTGAGAAAATAAACAAAATAGATAAGCCTCTAGCCCAACTTATTAAGAGAAAAAGAGAGTCAACACAAATCAACATAATCAGAAATGAGAATGGAAAAATCATGACAGACTCCACAGAAATACAAAGAATTATTAAAGACTACTATGAAAACCTATATGCCAACAAGCTGGAAAACCTAGAAGAAATGGACTACTTCCTAGAAAAATACAACCTCCCAAGACTGACCAAGGAAGAAACACAAAAGTTAAACAAACCAATTACAAGCAAAGAAATTGAAACAGTAATCAAAAAACTACCCAAGAACAAAACCCCGGGGCCGGATGGATTTACCTCGGAATTTTATCAGACACACAGAGAAGACATAATACCCATTCTCCTTAAAGTGTTCCACAAAATAGAAGAAGAGGGAATACTCCCAAACTCATTCTATGAAGCCAACATCACCCTAATACCAAAACCAGGAAAAGACCCCACCAAAAAAGAAAATTACAGACCAATATCCCTGATGAATGTAGATGCAAAAATACTCAATAAAATATTAGCAAACAGAATTCAACAGTATATCAAAAGGATCATACACGATGACCAAGTGGGGTTCATCCCAGGGATGCAAGGATGGTACAACATTCGAAAATCCATCAACATCATCCACCACATCAACAAAAAGAAAGACAAAAACCACATGATCATCTCCATAGATGCTGAAAAAGCATTTGACAAAATTCAACATCAATTCATGATAAAAACTCTCAGCAAAATGGGAATAGAGGGCAAGTACCTCAACATAATAAAGGCCATATATGATAAACCCACAGCCAGCATTATACTGAACAGCAAGAAGCTGAAAGCATTTCCACTGAGATCGGGAACCAGACAGGGATGCCCACTCTCCCCACTGTTATTTAACATAGTACTGGAGGTCCTAGCCACAGCAATCAGACAAAACAAAGAAATACAAGGAATCCAGATTGGTAAAGAAGAAGTTAAACTGTCACTATTTGCAGATGATATGATACTGTACATAAAAAACCCTAAAGACTCCACTCCAAAACTACTAGAACTGATATCGGAATACAGCAAAGTTGCAGGATACAAAATCAACACACAGAAATCTGTAGCTTTCCTATACACTAACAACGAATCAATAGAAAGAGAAATCAGGAAAACAATTCCATTCACCATTGCATCAAAAAGAATAAAATACCTAGGAATAAACCTAACCAAGGAAGTGAAAGACTTATACTCTGAAAACTACAAGTCACTCTTAAGAGAAATTAAAGGGGACACTAATAAATGGAAACTCATCCCATGCTCATGGCTAGGAAGAATTAATATCGTCAAAATGGCCATCCTGCCGAAAGCAATATACAAATTTGATGCAATCCCTCTCAAATTACCAGCAACATTCTTCAATGAATTGGAACAAATAATTCAAAAATTCATATGGAAACACCAAAGACCCCGAATAGCCAAAGCAATCCTGAAAAAGAAGAATAAAGTAGGGGGGATCTCACTCCCCAACTTCAAGCTCTACTACAAAGCCATAGTAATCAAGACAATTTGCTACTGGCACAAGAACAGAGCCACAGACCAGTGGAACAGATTAGAGACCCCAGAAATTAACCCAAACATATATGGTCAATTAATATTTGATAAAGGAGCCATGGACATACAATGGCAAAATGACAGTCTCTTCAACAGATGGTGCTGGCAAAACTGGACAGCTACATGTAGGAGAATGAAACTGGACCATTGTCTAACCCCATATACAAAGGTAAACTCAAAATGGATCAAAGACCTGAATGTAAGTCATGAAACCATTAAACTCTTGGAAAAAAACATAGGCAAAAACCTCTTAGACATAAACATGAGTGATCTCTTCTTGAACATATCTCCCCGGGCAAGGAAAACAACAGCAAAAATGAGCAAGTGGGACTACATTAAGCTGAAAAGCTTCTGTATAGCGAAAGACACCATCAATAGAACAAAAAGGAACCCTACAGTATGGGAGAATATATTTGAAAACGACAGATCCGATAAAGGCTTGACGTCCAGAATATATAAAGAGCTCACACGCCTCAACAAACAAAAAACAAATAACCCAATTAAAAAATGGGCAGAGGAACTGAACAGACAGTTCTCCAAAAAAGAAATACAGATGGCCAAGAGACACATGAAAAGATGCTCCACATCGCTAATTATCAGAGAAATGCAAATTAAAACTACAATGAGGTATCACCAGTAAGGATAGCTGCCATCCAAAAGACAAACAACAACAAATGTTGGCGAGGCTGTGGAGAAAGGGGAACCCTCCTACACTGCTGGTGGGAATGTAAATTAGTTCAACCATTGTGGAAAGCAGTATGGAGGTGCATCAAAATGCTCAAAACAGACCTACCATTTGACCCAGGAATTCCACTCCTAGGAATTTACCCTAAGAACGCAGCAATCAAGTTTGAGAAAGACAGATGCACTCCTATGTTTATCGCAGCACTATTTACAATAGCCAAGAATTGGAAGCAACCTAAATGTCCATCTGTAGATGAATGGATAAAGAAGAGGTGGTACATATACACAATGGAATACTACTCAGCCATAAGAAGTGGAAAAATCCAACCATTTGCAGCAACATGGATGGAGCTGGAGAGTATTATGCTCAGTGAAATAAGCCAAGCGGAGAAAGAGAAATACCAAATGATTTCACTCATCTGAGGAGTATAGGAACAAAGGAAAAACTGAAGGAACAAAACAGCAGCAGAATTACAGAACCCAAAAATGGACTAACAGGTACCAAAGGGAAAGGAACTGGGGAGGATGGGTGGGCAGGGAGGGATAAGGGGGGAGAAGAAGAAGGGGGGTATTAAGATTAGCATGCATGGGGGGGAGGGAGAAAGGGGCGGGTGGGCTGCACAACACAGAGAGGACAAGTAGTGACTCTACCACATTTTGCTAAGCTGATGGACAGTAACCGTAATGTGGTTGTTAGGGGGGACCTGATATAGGGGAGAGCATAGTAAACATAGTATTCTTCAGGTAAGTGTAGATTAAAAATTTAAAAAAAAAAAGAAAGAAAGAAAGAAAAGGGGGATTACTCCTTAACAGGATAAAACTATTGGTAAATCAAAGATCAACGCATGCTTTAAATATCCTTAATGTTGATCACTTAAAGGGTGTCAGATGATCAGCTATGGAGGTACTCTTTTCTGATAATATTCCTTTCTCTTAATTAAAAAAAAAAAAAAAAAGCAGTTACTGTGTGCTGACCTCCAATGAGTTCTGCACAGTGGTATAGAGGGCATGTCAAAGTGTGGGCAAAGGGTCTGTTTGTTTCTACGCAGAAGATCAAGGCCTAGCTTGGATACCCAGAAAATGAACTAAGATACGATATGAGGAGGAGCTTCCGGCATCAGCACTCTCTGGAGGACTCGTGCCGGGGGATGATCATCAAAAAGCCTCCACAGGGATCCGGACGATGCTGCGGTTGTGGCTGCATCCAGCCCACCGTCTCCTGGACTTGTCATAAGAAGGAGGAGGGAGATGTCTAGGCTGGCATGTGCATACAGTGAGACAACGAATTTGACTGGATCTGTACTGTTGGAACTCAACCAGGAGTTGGGAGGGGTGCAAGTTGTAGCACCCCAAAATCTCATGACTATAGACTATCTATGGTTAAAAGAACATATGGGATGTGAACAGATCCCAGAAATGGGCTGCTTTAATTTGTCTGATGGTTCAAGTACAGTTGGAAAATATCCATCATATCATAGATAAATTTTCACAAATGCCTAGGGTGCCTAAATGGTTTTCTTGGCTTCACTGGAGATGGCTGGTAATTATAGATTTGCTTTGTTTATGTCACCGTATTCCTATTATGTTAATATGTGTGTGCAAATTAGTTAGTAGTTTAAAACCTATACATACTTAAGGTACTATACAAGAAGATATGTCAAAGAAATAATCAATCCTCCCAAGTTTCCTTCATATGCTACATCTATAGCTTTTCTTCTTCCTTCCTAATTACAAACCTTAAATAGAATTCGTGCCTCATATCGAATTTACCGAGTATCATAATTCCTCCAGGTGGTAAAGATACCTCGAGACAAGTGCTGGGCATAGAAGCCACAGGGCATAAATCTGCAAAGAAGTAAAAAGCTAACCTTTGCAAACAATATGGCTTCTCTCTCACTTACCAATTTTACATTTCCCTGTATGGCCCCGGAAGATGACTGGTTAGCCAGAGACGGGTAAGATTCCTCAAGGGAGGAACAACCTAAGACAGGCACAGTCGCAGGGGGGCCATCAGGTGAGAATTTGGGGATCAACAGAGGTGAGGCTCAGAACCTCACCCCCCCTGCTTTGAGAGAAATCTTCTGCATCCGTGGATGTCTTGCTGCCCTTGTCTAGCCTGGATTAATACTTAGTCCATAGGCACACACCTGATCATCTGATCATCTACATTTGCCCTCTTACAGCACTAAACTATGTTTTCTACCTTTATCTTGCATCTACCTACCACTTCAGCATTTTATTAAAAATAAAAATAATAATAATAATAGGAGAAATGTGGGATCAACATATAAATCAAGTACAAAAATCAAATGAATATTCATATTTGACCTGATGGTTTATAGGTCATATTGCATGTTCAAAACCGAAAGTTTCTGTGATGAATGCCCTTGTACTGTTCACCATGTAGGAATTTATTCACTCTGTAAGAATTCGTTCACCATGTAAGAACTTGTTCGTTATGCTTCAGAAGATTGGAGACTGACGAGAATTAGGCTTGAGATGGATTAATGATTGTACATTGAGCATTGACCCCCCTATACTGAATTTTATTGTTGTTAACAACCATTTGATCAATAAATATGAGAGATGCCCTCTCAAAAAATAAAATAAAATAAAAATAACTTCTACAATAAACATTATTTTTATAATCATTAAAAATATACAATTTGTTAAAATTAAAAAAAAATTATCAATACATAGAAAACCTCAATTAAAATTTATCTTTCTTCTGCTTCACTCACTGAGGGAATTTCTATCCCAATTCTAAGTTCATTTACATTCAAAATTTAACAATTTTAACAACTGTTAATTAAGCTGATTTCTCTGTTCAAACATTACAATGAACCCATGATATTTTTGTTTTATATAGTTTATGATTAAAGATATTAGGCATGTTTAGAACACTTGTACTATAAAACAAAATCCAGTGTCACAGAGAGTTGTGAATGCTGTTTCCTGGCTGAGATGAAAGAGACAGTAAACAGTTTTTGTAAAAGCATTGTAAACAAGGCAAGAAAGTAGATATATAAGGGAAATGTTTGGGGCAGTGTCTGGAATGGGATGGCAAAGGGTGATAAAATAAGTTCCTGTTTATGTTGTTTGATTTTATCTCTTTTTAACTGATTCACTAAATAGTTAAGCTTTCATGCAGAGATTTTATTTTCTTATATACTTGTACACTTGGCTAACTCAAAACCAGAATCTCAGTGACAAGTAAATTGTCACCATAAACTCAGTGACAATTAGGGAAGTAGCACTATTTCCCAAATTTTTACTGTTTACTTTAAAATAAGTTTTTACTGAAAAACATGTCAATATGGCTATCAAAAGTTTAAAAAATCATGAGCATACAACTGAATGACTGTTTACCAAGTAAACACATCTATGTTGTGTAATCACAGCACAGATGAATAAATAGAACATTTCCAACATCCAGTAGTCTTCTTATTCTCCTTTAGCTATTGTTTCCCCTACAAAAGTGATTGGTATCCTGAATTCTAACATGATAGATTATTTTTGTATATAAATGGAATCATATAATGAGTACTACTTATTATTTGGCTTCTTTTACTAAGCAGTAGACTTGTAATATTCATGCCACATGTAGCAAAATTTCTTTATTATTATTTATTGCTGTAGAGCATCCCATAGTTCACACTAGGAAAAAATCACAATACAATTAACCATTTTACTGATGGTGGTTATTTAAGGTGTCTCCTGTTTTGGGCTACTGTAAACAGTGTAGGAGTGAACAGTTTCTGTCATGGATTGAATTGTATCCATCCCCAAAATGTGTATGTTGAAGCCCTAACCTCCCAATGTGACTGTACTTGAAGATAGGGCCTTTAGGGAGGCAATTAAGGTTAAATGAAGCCACAAGAGTGGAGTTATAATCCCATAGGGCTGGTATCCTTAGAGGAGAGAAAGACAGCAGAGATCTCTTTCTCTGCCTCTGGGCTAGCACAGAGGGAAAGCCGTGTGAACACACAGCAAGAGGTGGCCATCTACAAACCAGGAAGAGGAGCCTGGCCCAAAACCAACCACTACATCTTGACCTTGGACCTTGCCCTCCAGAACTGTAAGGGAAAAAAAAGTCTTGCTTAAGCCACCTAGTCTGTGGCATTTTGTTTTGGCAACCCAGCTAAACTAATAAACTCTCTTAGATAAATTTCACACAATTCTGGTATTCATCACAACAGAGGTTTTGCACACTTTTCAGTAGTCTTATTCCTAGGTAACTAAAGTTTTCTGCAACTACTAAAAAACTATGAACCGTTAAATTTCACTTTTGAATGTTCTTGTCAATATATAAAAATATATTATAATTGCCCTACTATCCAGTCCCCTGGAAAACTTATCTTCTTAACTGTAATGGTTTATTTCTACATTACTGGATTTTCTCTGTATATATTAAGTCATCTCTAAATAAGAAGTGCTTCATCTTTTCCATTTCTTAAAATTTCTATTTCTTGCCTTATTACAAAAGCTGGAATTTCTAATAATAGAATAAATACTTTTATGCCTGATCTCAAGGTGAACACCGTCAATCATTGATTATTAAGTATGACTTTTAGTGGAGATATTTTGAAATACATTTGACAAATTAAGCTAGTCCTTTACCATTTCTAGTTTACTAAGAAGTTTTTCATATATGTATCAAGTGATAAACTGCATTTCCTAAGAGTATCACATTTTTTTCTCCTTTGTATCAGTCAGGATGGCCACTAGAAGTGATTTCAAATAAGGGGATGATTATATGAATTGGACCTCAGATAATGGTGATAATTAGATAAACAGTTTATGTAAATGGGTTGACTTGGCGTCTGGTGCAGCTCCGGGAAGCATCTGCACCAGCAGTGCTGTCAGGTGGGAAGGAAGATGGACGGGCGGTAAGAAGACTGAGGACACACTGGAATCCATGAAGACAAGCTGGAACTCACAAAGATAAAATGAAGCCCAAGCTAGCCTTTCACCAATCTAAGTTTCCAACTTCAATGATCTGAGGAGACAATGGTGCCGTTTTAACAGACCCAATGGTCAAGAGAAGTGGAAACAGTGACCTAGAGGAAGCTACATGGCATGCTATCACATGCCAACAATGTCAGCCAGCTGCTAGCTGACAACATGCATGAGCTACAATAGTGCCTAACCTTACTCTGACCCCCAAGCATAAAAATGGCAGCCATTTAATTTTCACTTCCAAATATTGCACAGATCTCTCTTGTAACCAATCCTAGACAAGCAATATGTAAAAAAGGAAATTCTGTTCCAGTTGAAGCATATTGACACAGAACAAACGAACTTGGCATCTGTACACACATAGTTAGCCATACATAACTTCCCAATAAAGAGAAAAGCAACAGCCCAATTCCTCATCACAGGAGAGTGTTACGCCAACCATAACTGAAACACTCTAATCGTAAGCCTCATTCTCACCCCTTCGCATCTTTTTCTTTAAATTAGCAGACATCAGGGTAGAGTTGGTAGAAGTGATGGGAGTGTGAAATAAGACAGCCACTTTGTGCCAATAAACAAGGCATTGCATTTAATTTCTGCTATGAGAAGCTGCTCACACAGTTCAATCAAACAAGCCCCTAATGTTTTCCATCTACCAAAAGATCCATATCCTCATTCCTAAAACCATATATTTTAGCTTTGGGGACTTCTTGACTTTGACTCAATAGCTATAGTCACATTGTCCTTATTCATGACTCCAGGACTTGCATCTAAGGAGCAGTCCAAGGGTCCAAAGAGCATCTCTATTTTTTCAAATATACTTCAGGCAAAATTATATCTTCTGGACCATAAGGCTCAGGTGGCAAGTTGGTTTTTATGGAATACTGTACCTGTTGCAGGGATTTTTACTGTTTTAAGTCTGGCTCAAAACTGGCATCTTTTGGGTTACTTTGTAAGTGGATCAGAGATTCTCATCCAAATGGGGTAGATGTTGCCTCCAATATCCAAAAAGATCGACTAAATATTGTGTCTTTTTCTAGTTATACAAGGTGTCATATGCAGAAATGTCCATTACAAAAATAAATCTCCCTGTCTTAAACAACTGGACCCCAGCAGATTTCATCTAGGTGACATGACAGACCCCTGAAATTCTGTGGGATATTTCCCACTGTCTGGCATACATGCCTTTACAAAGGAGTCTAGAATATTTGCTATCTTCTGCTACTAGGTCAAAAGAACATGTTATAACCAATGTAATGGAGGAGAATGATATCCTATAGAATACAGAGGCAATCGAAGATGGAGAGTTGAGATAGCCCTGAGGGAAGACAGAGAAGTTGTATTGCTGGCCCTGCCAGTTGGAAGAAAATGGCTTCTGATGATCTTTAAATAACAAGCATAAAGGTAAAAGCATTCACTAGATTAATAGTCACTTACCAATCCCAGCAGATTTGTTCTAGCAATGAAACCACATCTGACACAGCAACTGTAATGAGAATAAAGACCTAATTAAGTTTACAATAATCCACTGTTGGTATCTAAAATTTATCTTCTACAGACCAAATAAGTAAGTTGTATGGGTATATGGTAGTAGTCATTGTTCCTGTATGTTTCTGGTTTTTAATGGCCGCACTAATCTCTGCAATTCCTCCATTAAAGTGGTAAATACTTTGTTTGAATATTCTTGCAGTTGAGAGGAAGTTCTGGTGGCTCAATCTGGCTTACTTGAACATATTTTTCATTTTATAGGTTGGGGAACACATGAACACTCTTCAAATTACTGCATCTATCCCTATAGGTATTCAGGATTAGGAATATATTCACAGAGGATTCACAGCCCACTGGGTTCACTACGAGAAAGGCTCAAGCCAGAACTCCATTCACAACACAACCTCTTTGAGTCCCTACCGTGAATGACTGGGACCATGGTAGTGTTTTGAGTCACCAGTAATTGTTCGTTCAAAGCAGTTTATCTGTAATATCCAAGATGTCGAATTATTTCCCTTTCTCTAATGCATGGTCAACCTACTAACTGGTCACATGTTACCGTATAGACGGCTGGGAAGATATACAGCAGAAAGCTTCTGGCTGTATGGCAGATTCTGACTCAAATGGTGCCACCATTCCTTTAAATCAAGGTATTCTTGGGCCACGGACTAGCTTGTCTGGAATTGCTTGTGGGGCTGTATCTCATTATTGTGGTGATTTTTGTCAGATTTTTACTTCTCAGATCTAGAGATTTTCAGATTATACAAATCAAGTAAGATTGTACCCATCCACCCACACATTTCAGTTCTTGGGACATCCTAATCAGCTAGCCAACACCAAAGACCTCTCAGGGTCAGGATATTCTGATCACTGCATCCTCCCTGCTGCCCAGCACAGTGAGCAGGCATAGCGAGTCTTTGTTGAGTGTAAGCCACTCCTTTGAATCCCTATGGCCTTTTGTCAAGTCTCTCTGTTAGCCCTAAATCTATTCTGACATTTCTCCTATATTTCTGCATTCCTGAGTGTTATGCATGATCAAAAACAAATGTTTGCACTTATGCATGCAAATACACACACAGATAAGACTGATCAACTTACATTTAAAAAATTATGTTCTGTTTTGTCTAGAAAAGTACTTTCCACACAGTTGAGTATCCTTAATATTTTTTAGCTTAAATGACCACAAAACTATAGATATCTTTGAAATGCAAATCAATTTTCCAGAGTTAATTTTTATGGAAGATCAGTTAAACATACATTAAGGATAGAGGAAAATATATTGCTTCCTGTAACTGAAGGACAGGTATACAACCTAACCTTAAGTACACTGAGAACTATAATTTATACTGCAATCCAGGACTTTGTCTCCATTGCTTGTTTTTATTATTCTGTTATATTGGTTTAATTCTCCCTGATTAGCTTCTTAATTCGGGCCATTACTATGGCTATCAGCATAGATTAGAATCATATATTTGCACTTTTAGCACTGGAAAGGCAAAGGAGGGACAAGTGAGCAAGGTAATAAAATAGGCAGCCCATTCCTGAAATACGTTATTAGTACAGAATAGAGAATATTTTCCTCAAAGTGAGTGTGCTGTTCTGTAAAAGAAAATCTGGACAAAATAAACATTTAATGATAAGAAAGACCTAAGTCAATTGTCTATGGATTTCATATACACAACCAAAATGAGATTGAACATGGAAAGATACATAGGAACTGTAAATTAAATGTTATGCATATATATAAAAATATATACATGCTTATATGTATATATAAACATATAGTGTATATATATGTAGTGTGTGTGTGTATATATATATATGTAGATAGTTGTATTTAAATTTGATAAGAAAACAATCTCACATAAAGAAAATATATAACACTTTAAAAAGAGTCTAAAGATTTGTTACCCCTGTTTTACTCAATTAATTAAGGAAAAAAATCACCAAGCAAAATAAATTATCTAAATTTGAAATCTTAAAAGCTTTCAATGCCATCTGTGTATCTGTCACATCAGATGATTAAGTTGTCCTGGTAACTAAGGGGAAATTTTTCCACAATATCAAAAGACAGAATATACAGAATTGTAAACTGATATTAAACACATGTGTATGTACATGAAACATAATAGATAAAAGAGGACAGTATTTAAAGGGGAAATAGGAAATCAAATAGCATCTGTTTTTGCAATAGTTTAGTACACAATTGCTAAAAAAATGAATAAATATATTTTAAACCTAAATTTACAGGTCTATACTATACTCTGGAAATGTAACAAAGTGTGCTGTGTATTAGAAGTTCTGTTGAGTCTAGCAATCAGTCCAAGCTGCCATACTTCAGTTGAATTGGAAAAGGGACTTTAGACTTTAACCTATTTCTCCTACTGATTAAAAAGCTGTGTCACAGTGTTCTGATGCACAAAATAAGCTGACATGGACTGGTTGAGGTCTCTGGCATTTTATGACTAGATCTATTTCAGCTCCAAATAACCAGTACCATTCAGTGGGATATTTTAGATTTTGTCACAGAAAGATATGACAGAGTAGGGAATATGTAGACAAATTTTAAATTTACTCAAAGTAAAATAACTTTCCTTTTCCTAAAAAATAGTCTAGATCATATAACTAAATTATACCATCCCTGTTAGCTATACAGTATAGGAGGACGGATGATTTATTTTATGGTTGGGACAAAATTATGGTTTTTCCCACTTCAATTATATTGCTAAGTGAATACTTTGCTGAAATAATTATATGTTGCAGAATACTGTTTTTAAGTGGTTTTATTATATATGAGTTATACCTCCCATTCAATATTTTGTTTGTCAAGGACAGTGACTGGGTCATATTTTCTTCTCTACCCACTATATAGCACCTACGCAGTGATAGTCTTAGTGTGGATGTGAATAAACACTTAAGTAGTTGGTTACAGGAAGGAAAATATAAATGGATTAAAAGAAGCAGCTTCTTCAAACTATGGTAATTCACAATATTAGGTCTCAGCAGCTTCAGGAAATCATTTCCTTCTGAAAGAGATTTGTGGGATATATTATTTTTATCTCCCTCCTCTTTGAAAGCCTACCTTCAGTAACTCTCTAATCTGCAACCGGAGATGATAACGTTTTCATTTGTTTCCAACTGTCTCCAAAAATTTAATGATAATGCGGGCACTCAGACATTCTAATAAGCACTTGCACGTTGATCTTCTCTGACTCCTAGGATTGCTACCCAGCTGTAGTGCTTCCTACTGAAGGTAATTGGATTATCTGAAATGCAGATATAGTTACCTCATGGAAGCAGGCTAAGTATAAAAATGCTTTGGAATATTCTCAAACGTTACTGTACATTAGAAACACCTGAAAGGCTTACAAACGGTTTGCTTAGCCCTACCTCCAGAGTTCCTGATCCAATAGGCTTCCAGGTGACAAAAACAAAACAACAAAAAACAAAAACACTGCTGGTCTGGGTACATTTTGAGAAAGATTAATTTAGACATAAACAACTTTATCTGGAGAACTACTAATTTAGATATTGTAGTAGGCAGAACAATGGTTCCCCAAAAGGTGTGTACATCTACATCTCCTGAAACTGGGAATATGTCACCTTACATGGCAGAAGAGGTTTTTCAGATGTGATTAAGGTTCAGGACCTTGAGGAGGGATAATGACTGGATTATGAAGGTGGACCCAATATAATCACATGGGTCTTTAAAAACAGAGAAGCTTTCCAGCTATAGCAGAGAGAAGGCAATATGAATACCAAAGAATGGTCAGAAAGATAAAACAACACTGGCTTAAAAGAGGAGGGAAGGATATGATGACCTAAGGGATGTGTGCAGCTTCTAGAAGTTGGAAAAGACAGATTTTCACACAGCGACTCTAGAAAAAATCAGCTCTATTGACACCAAGTTTAACCTACTGAGACTCATGTTACACTGACCTATAGAACTGTAATACAATGAATTTGTCTCTTTAAGCCACTAAATTTGTGGCGATTTGTTACAGTAACAATAGAAAACAAATATAGGTAGTGAAAAATTCTGTTACCCAGAATTATACATCTTTACCTATTCTTCCCTGGCCCTTCACATGCCACAAATCTAAAATATAGATTGCCATCATAGCAGAAAAATCCAGAAACCTGATATCAGAAAACCAGCATTTGAAACATTTATCTACCACTTGTTGTCTGCATTATTTTAGACAAGTATGTTTTTTCATTTGACAGACATTTGAGACTCTTCTATATAAAAGGCATAAGCCATGTCTTGGGACAGAAAACCAAATTAAGTCTAGTTGCTATTTTTAAGTGGCTTTAATGCTGGGCAAAGAACAGGAAATCAAGACACAGAACAGTGTGAAATGATCTATACAACAAAACAATCTAGATATTGATATTCAGATATGAAAGCCCAGAAGAGGGATGTTTGAACTCAACCTCTCTGATTTCAGCATTTTTTCATTAAAATTATAGTTTTCACAGGAAGGGGGTCAAATGTTTCCTGAGATCTGTCAGAGCTGCCAGGTATCTACATGGTCAAGTAGGATAAGGACCCAACCTAAAAATAACAGTCAAGTCTTTATTCACTAACTCCAACAATATAAAGCAAAACACCAAAAGGAAGATACCACTGGCTTCTCCCTGTGGCATTTTCCCCCACTAATTGGCAGTGACAAGGATCAGGTGTGTGCAATGTAGATGAGGGAAAGTGTCCTGGTACTAAGAAACCCTGGACAAAAGGCTCTGCATGCTTTACAGACCCAGAGGACATGGGAGGAGAAGGGGCCAAGAATGGAAAAGTACTGAGTCAGCTGTGTCAAGACGCCACTTGAGGAATACATTAGGGTTTAGAGGACAGGGAAAATTAAATTAATAAAATACAATTTCCATGTACACAAATTCAGAAAGCAGGGTTTAAGAGAGCTTCTGGAAGAATATCTAGGAATCTCAAGAGTTCCCATGGACATTCTTACCAGACACTGTGATTCAGTTCAAAACTATTTAGGTCTACAGCTGTCTTGCCTGAGGGTTTTAGCCCCAGGAAAGTTCACTATGGCTTTAGTGAGACTGAGGAATGACAATGGAACATTCTTGGGGTAGAAGGGTCTACACCTGGCTTTAGTCTCCTGGCAGTAGGTGGAGCACTAGAATCACATCTACATCCAACAGCCTGCAGCTCCATAATCCACCTCCATCTCTGTCTCCACCCAGAGCACTGGGCAGAGCTCTTTATATTGTGACTCAGTCAGTAATACCTTATTGCCTACAGGTGTGGAAGTAGTAGCCTAGCAGCAGGCCAGTTACATCATAAAGTAGTTTGGGGTCAGATGAGTACACTGGCCATAGGAACTTCTGTTTTTCCCACAACAGCTAAGAAAGCAAATCAAATGCTTTCTTCTTGACTCTGATAGGAGTTTCATAAAGGTGTATTAAAAAAGCTAAACTTGGATCATCACCATAAATTTACATTTAAATCTCATAAAAGTAAAAGCAATGTTGGGCATGGATAACTGCCCTCAATAAATTGCTGACCCATGCTGTGTGGGCATTCGCTGATGGGAACTGCCTAAAACTAGGACTATGCATCCTAGTCTCCTTTTATGCTGGTAGAACCATGTAATTATTTCTTAATAGAACATGAATGGAAGTAATGTGTCCCTTCCATGTTTGATTTTCTAAGCAGTTGATTTCCTCCACTGCCTCCTTCCCCATCTACTGAGTAGAAGCAGGACTTCAAGATCATAGTGAGTAGTAAAACCACATAACAGAACAAGCCCATGCTTTGAGCTATGTCACAGGACAACCAGCTGACCAAATATATCCACTTTATGCTTCTAGAGGAATAAGAAAGAAACACTCATTATTTGAAGATTCTAAAATTTTAAGGTTATTCATACCCTAACACAGGAAAATTTCAGGATATAGAGAAATGACTCTCCTTCAAACTCCCTCCATTTGGCTTCAGCAATCAAACACACCTTGACGAAGTTGAAGCTTCAGAAGATACTATTACCTATGGACGCCTTACTGTCTTGACAATACAATGACAACACTCACCAGGCGGATCATCTTTACTAAAGGATGAAATGCTGTGTAATTCGGTCCCAGATCAGAACTGCTTTTAAAGAATCTCAGGCCAAATAGGAATACTCGACATTTAATCTGAATTCTTTCAATGTTTAAGGGAGTTTTACAATAGATCCACTACAACTCTTAGTACCCATCTTTCACCTAAT
Organism: Manis javanica; assembly: GCF_040802235.1. NCBI lineage: Eukaryota > Metazoa > Chordata > Mammalia > Pholidota > Manidae > Manis > Manis javanica. Next base: position 42,313,597 of record NC_133164.1, read on the forward strand.
ATCCAACCATACACAGTCCCAAAAGCATCACACTATCACTCATATTCTCAAAGAATTCTCTCACATTTCTCCTGGTGTTCTGTCCTCAGCAGCTTGCTTCCAACACCTCTCCTGTCCTTTATCAACATGTGGGGTGCAGTCAACAGAAGTGTGAACCCTGATCATTAGAATTTCAAAACATCTGTTAAATGGAATATATATATATTGCTATCAACAGATTTTTTATACATACAATAAATTATATTTCAATTGCCAAATTAACATTTATTTATTTATTTCCACATTTCCACAACAGGAATTTTGGTCATGTCTATGATTCTTCCTTCCATTAAGTCTGAAAAACAAAAACAGCCTCTATCTGCAGATGCCACAAAATATTAATCATGTATATTACACACTAAAAGTTTCAATACATTCTTAGTCTTTTAAGGGAGTGTTATTTGCCTTTAGATATCTGCTAATTAATGGTACAATATTATTTACTAAATGGACTCCTATGAATTGAATTTGATATTAACTCATTGAACTACTAATATGGGCTAAGGTTAATTTACTTTGTTTACTGAAAGAACACAGCTTAAATTTTGTTTTGGTAGCTAAATACTGATACTATGAAATGATATGTATTTCTTATCTGAAAAGAAAATTTTTACTAGATACAATTATTTTTACCAATTGGAATCTTGCTTTAATGCCTATTAATGATGTTTAAAAAAATATCAATGAATGATACAAAAATTTTCAGTTCCTAAGAGACAAAATGACTAGGTTGACTTTGATTTTGTGAATGGTTAACCTATAAAAGCTTCAGAATGACAGAACTAGAATAATGTGAAATTAATCTATAGCACAGTCTAAATTGTGCTAGATGTCTCAAGATCCTCATTTACTTTTTTTCCGATATTTCTTTCAATATCTTTAAGTAATGTAGGTGGAAAAAAACAACCATTAAAAATGTTTTCTCTATTAGAAACAAAGATAGAAAAATATCTTTACAGCTCTTGGAAAAATTTAACTTTTTTACATTTACTCTTCACTTGTATAATATCAAAGTAGAGAGATAATACATGATTTACAGTAGAAAAATTATGCATTGAGAGATTTGAGTTTCCAGGATAATTCTAGTGAAAGGCTCAAGAACTTTCCATTTTAAAAGCAAATTAAGATTTTTTTCTAGAATTAAGAAGAAATATGCAGTGTCAGTTTCTAAGTAAAATCAAACCACCTACTGTGATTTATATTGCTCTGAGTGATACATTTCACTTATGACTGTTTTAATGTGGTACCAACCTTCCAGAACTTTTACAACTTTTAGCAATTTAATTCCATTGCATTATTAATCCTTCCACTTTCTTTGAAATTACTATTACAATCCTTACACAAACTGTTTTTTTCTTTGTGTAACAAAATCAAGTTCTGAATTCCAAAATGAGTACCTGTCAGGTCAGGCAGAATAACTGGTGTTGTTTTCCCATTTTTCATCTTTGTTAGAGGAGTGAATCCAGAAATAGTCAGTTTAACACTGTACCTTGGGGCCCTTTTCATGAGTCATCATGATTTGGGAATGATTTGCACAGGAAGAGTACAAAAAGTACTATGTAAAGGATAACCAATTTATCATTTAGCTTATTGTCACACAAAATGACTCAGACTGAATGTGGAACAGAGAAGAAATTAAGCCAATGCACACCAGAGAGGGCATGGTTTTGTTTGTGAAACAGGTTCATTTCTTTAAGAGTCCATATACTTGTTCTCCATTGAGAAAGGAATTTGTAAGTGTATGCACAAAATATTGATCTTTAAAATAAATTTCTTTAAGACTATACTGGAAAACCCAAGAAAATGCCACATTCCCAAACCAGGTTAAATATATTAATGTTTCATAGGAAAATGCTCTGAGAGTAACACAATAAAATCCAGAGCAGTGAAAAGATCATGATGGTACCTAGTTAATTTAGCTGAATAATTTAGAAATAGGTAATGACTGAAGAAGATAGTGAATTGATTAATGATTAGAGATATGGATTGATGTTGTGGTTTATTTAGTAACTTGCCTACTTAGTAGGTGACAGTTTCTTAAAACGACTTCTGAGCAAGCAAGAGCTATCTGAGTAAAAAGGAAGACTTATTTCACTCCTCCCTCAATCATCCACATTGTTTATCAAACTGAGTTATTCTGACAGTCATTCAGCATTTTAAAAGATGAAGAGAAGCAAGTTTGGATGTAGAAGAAAAATGTGGAGTTGCTTAATCTGTGAGTAGCCAACTCCTCCGAGTGCTTTTCACAAGGCAATTAGGTTATTTTCCTTTAATGAAAACAGCACAACAGACGTAATGTTATATACAACTGGACCATAATTTACTGGGAACATACCTTCCAGTGGCAGTCCATTTTATTTTTAATGGTTAAGTAAAGGAGTGGAGTTATATCTCAAGGCAACATTTGAAAAAGTAAGATCAGCACAGAAGCAGTCCCATCCCTAGGCAAAGACTTGGTGCTTTTAGACATCCTTGACAACCACGTGTCTGTGCATCAGAACACAGTTTGAGCCTTCTAGTTGCTTTTGCCTAAGTTGGAGCTTACTTCCTCGTGGTTTATTTAAACCTAAAACAACTTCATTAGAAGGAGAGAGTTTAATTAATACTGGCTAAATAATTTCTCTTACTTAAAAAAAAAGATAATATTAGAAATGAAAATGTTCTATGTGCGTAGGTCTCACCATCCAGAAAGTAATTATGCCTATTTTCTCACATATAATAACAAATTATTCACCAAGACATGATTGATTTGACCTCTGACTCCTCCTTTACAGGGTAAAAAAAAAAAAGAAATCATAGTAACATAATTTAGAAAATACATAAACTGTCATATTTTCTTTATCCCCATCTCTCAGAACAAGGTGTCATAAAGAGAACCCCGGAAAATATTCTAGCACATATTTGATAAAATTGATTGCTATGGAAATTTATATCCTTGGACCTTTATTATATGCAAAATACAGTGGAAAGAAAGCAGACCATGCACTAATCCAAAATACTCATGAAAATAAAATATTTCACTGAAAAACAGTCAATTTATGTATCTCTATATGTACGTGTGTAGGAGGAAAATAAAGAATTAACATCTATACACACAAATTAATTTTCAAACTAATTTATCTTTAAAATATAATCTTTGTAAAACCTCCCCAGTAGTAGTATTTACATGCATATTGTTTTTCACTGTGCACTGACATTACTAAAACCAGGTCAGAAACAAAGTAGAAGTTTTACACTGCTTTCCAAAATTCGTACATGTTCCCACTCCCAAGGACAAAGAGGCTTTTGTCTGGCACCATATAAACATCACTGCAATTTTAAGACAAGTAAGGGCATGACATGAAAGCTGGTCTTCAACATCAAGTAAATGTTGAAAGGAATGACTTTACATAGTTCTGCAAGCCAAACCCAACCCTGTTACTGAGTTTTGTTCAGCCAAAGCAGTATTTTTGTTTTTCTTTGGTTGGGTGGATTTGTTATTGTTAAATTATAACATCTTTGGTGTAGTTGGGAGAAGAGCCTTGCTCTTTTTTGTTCACTGAGGGCAATACCATTCCATCCTCTTACACTGGGCCACATTTCCTGTCTGAATTGGAAGATTTTTGACTTTGTGCTGCTGTTTTTTATTAAGGTGCTCAGACCTACATGGCATATAGACTTCCAAACGCAGAATAGAAAATAGGTAAGCAGAGAAGTTGAGGACATTTCCATTCTCGAATATGGCCGCAATAATGACTAGAGTTCTGATGTATAGAGGAATTGCTAAATCAAAAAAAAATTGTAGATTAAAGTCAAATTATAGAAATGTTAAACTACAACTAAATTACTGGAATTAATGCCCAGAATAGGTAGAATATTTTCAACTGATCTTAAAAAAACTGTATAACATACAACTTGATCAAAGTCTTGCTTTAGAAAATTAGTTTGTGCAGGGCCATAGGTTTGATTGAAACAAGGAGAGTGGGAAGGTAAGGATAGTTAGTACAGACACAATTATTAATGAAAAGAAATATGAACATAAGAAAGAGTTCTAAGGATATTTTGGCCAAGAAAAAAAAAAGGAAAAAAAAATTAAAAAGTAAGATATAGAACTTATATGACTAGGAGAATGATACTGTTATTAATTGTAATAAAGCAGATAGATTTAGAAGTTATAGTAAGAAATAATGAATTTTGTTTTAAATATGTTAAATGTGATCTCAGTATTTAATATCTGAGAAGATGTCTAATATGCAGTCAGAAATACAAAATTCCTTATTTATTTATATAATGCCAAAAAGTTATGTGAGAATTAAGTGTATTAGACTATTTTCTGACTACAAAGTCACAGCTATGGTTGTTTTCAAGAGATAACAAGAAATCAATGAGATTTTTTAAAAAAGTAAAACAGGAAATTGATCTGATGAAAATATATTTATGCAAAAAAAATTATAGGTATTTCTCAGGTCCTTTTCTATTTCACTGACCTCATAGCTTCCACTTGTGAATTTTAGAACATAACATACCTTAGAAAATATTTTTATGATCCTTTGGAAAAATGCATAAACCATCAAAAATATAAAAAGGTGTTCTTATAATAATATCATCACATTAATTTAAAGATTTCATACTCATATTTACTACAGTGGTAGATGGAGGGGTTTACCCTTCATGTGGTCTAAAGTTGTGGTTCCTAATTTTTCACTCAAAAACTCCTCTAAGACTTTCTCCTCAGAGCAATACATATGCAACATTTTTGCATCCACCTTCCATGTTATTCCATAAATTTCCTGAAGCCTACTTATACGCCCAAGTATGGAACCTCTGACAAGCTACATGTTCCTTATGCAAATATTATTTTCCCTTTCCATTAAGAATCAAATTACTAAGCATCACCAATGCCCTTCTTATTATTCTTAAACTCAGTTCTATAGAACACCAAATTTTAAAAACGTAAAAAAGGTTTAGAAACTTAAATTATGAAAGAAATTTAATTTCTGAATTACCGTCTTTGATACCCAAAACCATGCCATTTATTGTTTTAAAGTAGCTGAATAACCTTAGAAAAAGAAATTTTGAGTACCGTGATTTCCAAAAGTGACTACTCTTCAATTATTTCTGCAAAAATAAATCTTTTACAAAAAAGCTCTAATGCAATATTCAAAACATTTAACACAAATTAAGGATTGCCAATGATGTCAGCGAAATGGTAGCAAAATAATTTCTACCGCTCAACCCCGCCGTGCCCCCGGCCACCCAAGTATGAATCTTAAAAAACTCTCTGAGCAGGAAAATACTTTCACAAGAACCAAGGGGCTACTGCACAAAAATAAGGTAAGACACAATGAGGAGGGTAGGAAAGACAGATTCACACCCCGCCTTCACCTGTTTCTCGAGCCAGGCACCCCTGCGCTCAGCCCCATGGAAGAGGAGTAAAGTGAGCACCAGCTTCAACACGGCCGACTCTCAGCCTAGCCGGCTCCCACAACTCAGGCCCCTGGCTCAGTCCAACCCCTGTCAACCCCAGAGGCCCTAAGTGGTGTCTTAGGCACCAAGTGCCTGCAGGCTCCCACAAGCACAGGACCCCAGGTCACCCCACCCCAGACGGCTTCCAGGAACCTAGTCTCCAGACTTACCTGAGAGTCGCCGGCTCCAGCGACCCCAAGCAGAGCCCCCGGCACTAGGCTCCTGCAGAGCTCTTAGGAAGCCAGGCTCCCAGCACACTCACACACACCTGCTCCCACACCACAGGCAGCCTCCATGGCCCCAGGTGGCTCCCATAACACCGCGTGGGTTCTCTGCACCTGGTTCCCAGTGGGCTTCTTAAGGGACTCCAGCACCCCCCACCACCGCCTCCATCAGTCCCAGCAGCCCACCAGTCTCCAAGCAGCTGAGGACACACTAAACCTACGCTGCTTCCAAGGCAACAAGTTCCCAGAAGCCTCCCTCAAACTGAGGCCCAAGTGCAGCTCAAAGCAAGTTGGCTGCTGCAGCCTTTGTGCAGAGATAGTGCCTCACGTGTGGAAAAAGTGAAGGTTCCTATGCCCAGGATTCTCACCCTGGCCCTGGTCAGCTTGCTCACTACACCTGTGTGGGCAATATTGCTACTGACTCTATATAAAGAGCTCCGCCCAGTGTTCTGGATGATTTGGTGACATGGCTGCAGGCTGCAGGGCTGCAGGGGAGCAGAGGCTGGAGTGGTGGCAGAACCGAGGTCAGATGCGAAGCCTGCGGGGACAGAGAGGCGCGGAGGCAGAGACTGGCTTGCTGCATGCAGACTCGCTCTGAGTGGACAGAATTCTAGTGATTGACCTGCCATTGTGGGAATAAACTTGGTTATAAACCCTTTCACCCAGGAATGTTCAATTTTCATCCCTCAGTCTCACTGAATCCATAGTGAATTTGTCCAGGGCTGAAACCCATTAGCAAGACAACATGTAAATTAGGGCAGCCGCTATGGAAAATGGTATGCGGCTTCCTCAAGTCAAGATGTAGTGTATACATACAATGGACTATTATTCAGCCATTAAAAAAAGAAAAGTAAATCCTGCCTTTTACAACAACATGCATGGACTTTGAGAGTATTATTGTCAGTTAAATAAGTGAGACAAATACTGTATGTTGTCACTCACATGCAGAATCTAAAAGAGCTGAAGTCAAAGAAACAGAGAGTAGAATTGTGGTTTACAAAAAAAAATGGTAATTATGGGAGGGGATGGAGGTATTAACTAACCTATTTTGGCAACTGTTTCACAATGTATACACATACCAAATCATTACACACCTTAAACTTATGCTACATGTCAATAATATCACAATATGGTTGGAAAAAATAATTTTTAAAAAACAATGAAAAATAAAATAGCCCTCATTGATATGTGTACTAATTTGCATTTCTAATAGCAATGTATAGGGGAGATTATCTTCTCACAGTTATATCAACTGCATTATCAAACTTTTACATTATTCTAATCTGATAAAATAAGATTTCTTGGAGGTGTCTAAAAATGTTTTAATAATAAATATTTAACTTTAAACTATTTTTCATGTCTACTAATAAAGAGTATTATAATTGGCCAACAAGTAATAAGATATCAAATTTATTTCCCTTCTTTCATTATATTACTAAATCTTTCTACTAATATTTCAAACTATTAATCTTTCATGTCTGGAGTCTGACTGAGCTCTTGATTTTACTTTTACTTAAATAACTGCTATCACTCTTTACCTTCAAAGTCAGCTTTCCATTATAACTGCCTATTTTGGAATTCAAAACCATGTTTTAAGGTAAACACAAATTTAATTTTCATTTATCCTTTTTAAAATTGTTTTAATTAATTTTAAAAATTAACCTTAAATTTAATTTTTAACCTTATCCTCATTGTATTATGAAACATTATCTACTTTCTAAAGTTGAAGGATTTCTGCCTAGGCTGGGCTGCCAAAACATGCTTACCACAACTTTGTTTCTACTTTCATCTCCTAATTTTCCTCTATTTTTATATACACCAAATTTATATTAAAAAATGTTCCATAAGAAAAAAGATGTTTTTAAGAATTATCCACTCTAAAGAGTGATTGCAGTTTATTCTATTCCCCTGAAGTAGTGTGTAGCCACTTGAATATGGAAAGGTTGTTTTAAATTTAATCTTTTCTTGAAATGGTGCTCCGGAAGTCATTTCCACACCTGTTTAGGAAGTACAACTAGAATAACTTTGATTTTTTTCAGTCTTTTATTTCTTTTCCACTTTTGCCCCACCTAATTCAACATAGCTTTAAGTTGTACTTTCTAATAGAGGCACTGTTCCTTAAAACCCTAGAATCTGACTGTTTTCATTTCCCTATACATACAAAACTGCAATTCTGTAATTGTACCTTATTTATTCTCTGTATCTGCATCTATATTTTAACTCAAAACTATACTAAGGGGCTTTCAGAGCTAAGGTCATCATCACACACTCTGATAGGCAGGCCCTATTTCCTAGTATGGTAAGTTCAAGTGCAAATAGGACCAATAGACATGATTACGGGACTGTTTCTGCATCAGGGTGTTTACATGTCACTGATGAAAGTTTGTACCTGTCTTCCCACCTGCCCCTGGGATGGATTTTCCACACTCTAAATACTAAATAATAATTTCAGTTCCTCCAGGAGATCACCACCTTGTTTCTCTTTGGACCTGGGCCAGATCACAGCGAATGGTCTAGAAAAGAAAACCTAATACTTTAAACAGAACAGCCGATGGGCACTTGTACTTGTGACAAAGTCTGGAGACACCAAGAAAGTGAGAAACTGAAGTATATCTCACTTGCTTATATCTATCATTGATGTATGGTAAATTAAACTGTGTAAAAACTAAAAATAAAACAAACTTTATACTAATTTCAATGTGAAAATGAAATACTAAGACTTTTTTTTTCACTTGTAGACAAAACAAATGAAAGCCAAAGTAATAATAAAACTCTAATGTTGTCCAATACAGTAGGAATCTTTCACATGTGGCTATCTAAATACAGACTTTAATTAAAATCAAATAAAATTAAAAATCATTTCTTTGGTTACACTAGACATATTTCAAGTGCCCAGTGACATACATTTCTATCATCACATAAGGTTATATTGGGCATATTGCTAAAGAATAATTACATTCTAATTTAAAGTTTACTTTATATTAGAAACAATTTTCCACCTTTAAATGCATAGAAACAGCTTAGTTATATATTTGCTTCCAGACCTGGAACCCACCACGAATGCTTTTGAACAATCAAGTATAAATATCATGATGAGATTAATCAAGATAAACATGTAACAAACTTAGCTAATTTTACACCAATAAATTTCCACTTTTATGTACTTTGATTTAACAATGATAAATTACTGCTCCCAGGTCACTTCTGTAAAAATTCCTGTCTCCAAATTTTTAAGTTGTGAATTTTTCTTTTCAAAAATATAGAGCATACATAATGAGTGAAATGCCAAAATCAAACTGGCATATTCATGAACTGAATGTTTTCAGAACTACTAAGAGAAGTATAACTTTGTTCTGCTACAGTTCTCTGTAGAAAGAGAAAGAAATTGCACTTTTGATTTTTATATTTCTTTTTTAGAAATACAAATCCACACTTAAACTTCAAGCAAATTATTTTAAATCCTGTCTTTTAGAGACTATATATTTATAAAATTTACACTTTTTTTTTCAGGAAGTAGAATAAGATCCTCTTTTATATGAAACATTTATTTGTAAGATATTTAATAAAATATACTATTTTCTACATTTTTTATATCAGTGATATCATATTTAATTATGGAGGATTCATGACCCTATAAATGATATAAAAAGGTCCATCTTGTAAATTTATGAAATTAAAAGCCACTTGGGGGAAATGTACATATATTGCTGGAAAAAAACTAAAATGAATACATCCAAATCTTAGAATATAGCAATTTTAATGTTTAATCTTGAAAAAGTATCACATAAAAACAGAAATCTGATTTGTTGCTAGATCAAAAAGTTTAGTAGGCCAACAGGGCTAATATTAATTGAGGACATATTGTGACCTGTTTCAAGTACTTTATATGTTTTAACTCACAGGGAGGCTTCTCACTCTAAGTTTACAGAAAAAGATACTGAGGCATACAAAGGTCTATAATCACTTACCATATTCACACTGCAAGTCAGTGATAGGGCAGGGGATAGAACTGAGGAAGAATAACACAAGGGGCTGACCACACTTACCATTACTGCAACAGACTGCTTCTTGAGAGATTTTAGCACCAATTGTTTTACACATAACACAGATTAATTCATCAGTTCTTTTGTACATAAGCCAGTTTGGGAAGAGGAGTCAAGTCACAGTGGGCAAATGTGTCATAGGAGGTAGAGAAAGAGGAAAGATTTCATGTGGAGAGGATGATAGATTTGGAATTTCAGAATACGAGTTATATGTATTTTCTACTTTTTTCTAAGAAATGTCATAAATTTTAGAGAACTCAAAATTTAGTTTCATTAAATTAGAAGAGAACAGACCTCTCTCAACTGTTCCCCACCATTCTCTTTCCTCCAAGATGTGACCTATCTGATCACTATGGTATCACTGGCGCTGTAAACCACTATTTCCTGGAATCTTTCTGGGGACATGGAAGGAGTATACTTCCCTGTCCCTTTGAAGTTACATGAAATAAATGAGAGTAGACACAGCATGTGTAAATTCCTCATGAAAGAGTCAGTGTGCAATAAGCCACCTTCTCTTCTCTCTGCTATGGTGATCAGAGGAGCATGGGCCAGGGTAGTCTCCATTGATCTGGGTCTCCAGAAAGACTGCAAAGAACTGAGCCCACCTGCCAATCCCCCAGAACATATAGCCTTGGTGAGAAATAAACCTAATGAACTACTAAGCCACTAAGATTTAGGGTTTGTTTGATACCAGCCTAACTCAGCCTATCCTGAATGATACTGTAAAGCACCACAGGGTATCTGTGAAATAAATGCCTATATTATGTAAAAATTTGGTCAAGAAATGGTAAGGAGGATTTTATTACTAATAAATCTAAAATAAATTTCATAATAATTTCAAGAGTTTTTTTTTCAAAAATTAACATTGAAAGTATGTTCTAAGTCAATAACAAAAATCTTATTTCTAATTAACTTTATATTTCCATTACTGAAAATATCCATGGATGAACATCCTGATACATCTCCTCGTCAGAAGATACTTATGTAAAAGTACACACACACATGTACATGCAATTTGGGCAGATTTTTAAAGCTAGCCTGCAAATTAAATCTATACTTTTAACATACTTCCATTGAGAATATGTTGAAAAAGTCAATTAACATGTAAATTAATTTCTGACCCAAATTTTCTAAGATGATATAGTTCCCTGTATATATCTTATACATTTATTTGTGCTTTGTGATTCAATGTGCTTCAGATTAGACTAACAAAAAGCTCTTTCTAATACTCCAATTTTTATGATTTCTATACCAATGAATGAATGCTTTTATAGCATTATTTCAAAACACTTTCTCATGTTTTTATCTAAAGAAATGTCAGAATGTAACTTGTAAAATAAAGTCTTTAACTGTCCCTCTCTAGCATTGTTGTGAAGGTTTCCTGATGAATTTAGCTATGTAGAAATATAGCATGGATAACTCAAGAAAGAATTATGGGCATCAAAAACTCTCATATACTTTCACAACAGTCCTAAAAATTGGTGAAACACTAGAAGGTAAATTTCTGTTAACTTTTTCTGCATACTTTAAATTGGAGAACAAATATTATTTTCTAATTTTCATGGTGTTATGGAGTTTGAACTAATTAACTTCAACATACTTTGCTTTTCCAGCACCCAGTTATAGAAACATAAAAATGTGTGTTCCTATTTTATTTCTTTGATTCTATTCAGAAATAACTATCTTTAAAAAAGTTCCTGTGGCAGAAAGGTGCCAACCTAAGTAGCTTCTGAAATGAGTAGACTCCTATTTCAAAAGAAATTGCATAAGAAGCATGGTACCATAATTGTTAAACTTGTTCTATGGACTAACAATTCTGATTCTGATGTGAATATATAGTGGAATTCAGTAATTAATTAAATGAATGGGGGACAGTAGGAGCCAGGTTTCTCACTACTTGAATGGGAATTTATTGGAAGCAAGCTGAGGAGGCTAGAGTACTCCATGTGCTAATGGATACACATGATGATATCAGTAAGAACTCTTATTTACCTTAATGCAGATACAGATGGTATACATATAGAATGTGTGTGTATACATGTATTAATGTATTAGTATACACATATGCATTTTTTTATCCTGTCAACAAGAGCTTCTAAATGGAACATCCCAGTAGCAACAAGCACAACTAGAACCTGAACATGGTTTCTAGTATCATTCTCCAATGTAAGAAACTAGGAGAGGATCACGGGAAGATGGAGGCATGAGTAGTTCAGAGGAAATCTCCTCCCCAAAACATATATTTATGAAAATACAATAAATACAACTATTCCTAAAAGAGACACCAGTGGATGCAGTAAAATAGCCAGGATACATCTACATCTGCGAGAACTCAACATCACACGAAGGAGGTAAGATACAAGCTGCAGCCAGGAGGACCCGAACGCTTCCCCACCCCAAAACCCGGTGGGAAGAAAGGAGTTGGAACGGGGAGGGAGTGAAAGCCCAGGACTGCTAAACAACCAGCTCTAGAAATCCGCACCCGGAACGCAGACACAAGGTGCACAGGGTGCTGGATATTAGAGAAATGGAAAAGCAAAACCTGTGGGCAGGTCCCCGCAACCAGCACCCCTGAGACAAAAGAAAAGCGAGTGCTTTCTGCAAGTCTTAAAGAGACAAAGTTGTCCCGGCAGCTGGGAATACCGGGGAAACTTAGGCACCCTAAATGGAGGCAGTGCAGCTCTGAAGCCCCTCACAGGACTAGGCAACCTGTGAGTCGTTCCTCCAACTGGCACGGACCCCAACACATGGGCCCAGTAGCAGGAGAGTGGGAGTGCGCCGGGGGCAGAAGTGCTGGAAGGAACCGAGAGCAGGTCCATGCGCCGCAGGAGAGGCTTGTGTTAGAATGCAGCAGTGTGACCAAACAGCCCGGGCACGGCTCACACACACCGATAGCAGTGAATTCAGCCAGAGCCCAGTAGAAGCTTGTGTGGAAAAGCCCCACGTGCACCAGCAGCGGAGCCAGAGGGAGCAGGCGCACTCCCAGGAGCTGACCGGAATCCCAGCCCAACTCACAGCTGCCCAGGCCAGACACAAAGGCCGCTGCTGCCACACAGCTGTCCGGCAGGGTCACCACTAGAACAGAGGAGCGCAACTGGCGTGCCTGCCACTCCCTGCAAGGCTCTACGCGGCTCTGATGGACACCCCACCCACAGCAGCTTAGGAGATTAACCCGGTGACTGCTCCAGGAGTGCAGGTAGCAGTCACAGGCAGCAGAGAAGGGCAAGGCATCCAGCAAGCAGGAAAGGACTTTCTTCTCCCAGCTGACACACCCACAACCTGGATACAGCCATAGCTATCACCATAAAAAGGCAAAAAAATGGGGTCCAGTCCAAGATAGTTACGCCTGAGAAAGGATATACAGAGGCAGACCTAACCAATCTCCCTGAAAAAGAATTCAAAATAAAAATCATAAACATGCTGACAGAGCTGCAGAGAAATACATAAGAGCTAAGGGATGAAGCCCGGAGGGAGATTACAGATGTCTGGAGGAAGATCACAGATGTCTGGATGGAGATCACAAATGTCCAGAGGGAGATTACAGAAGTGAAACAAACTCTTGAAGGATTTATAATAATTAAAATGGCAAAGATCAAGAACAGGGACAGAGTAATAAAGGCAGCCAGAGAGAGTAAAAAGATCACCAACAAAGGAAAACTCATCAGGCTATCATCAGACTGCTCAACAGAAACCTTACAGGCCAGAAGAGAATGGCATGATATATTTAATGCAATGAAACAGAAGGGCCTTGAACCAAGGAAACTGTATCCAGCACAATTATCATTTAAATATGAAGGAGGGATTAAACAATTCCCAGACAAGCAAAAGTTGGGGGAATTTGCCTCCCACAAACCACCTCTACAGGGTATCTTGGAAGGACTGCTCTAGATAGGAGCACTCCTAAAAAGAGCACAGAACAAAACACCCAACATATGAAGAATGGAGGAGGAGGAAACAGAAGGGAAAGAAATAATCATCAGACTGTGTTTATAATAGCTCAATAAGTGACTGAGGTCAGACAGTAAGGTAGTAAAAAGCAAACCTTGAACCTTTGGTAACCACAAATCTAAAGCCTGCAATGGCAATAAGTACATATCTTTCAATAATCACCCTAAATGTAAATGGACTGAATGCACCAATAAAAAGACACAGAGTAATAGAATGGATAAAAAAGCAAGACCCATCTATATGCTACTTACAAGAGACTCAACTCAAACCCAAAGACATGCATAGACTTACAGTCAAGGGATGGAAAAAGATACTTCATGCAAACAACAGAGAGAAGAAAGCAGGTGTTGCAATTCTAGTATCAGTCAAAATAGACTTCAAAATAAAGAAAGTAACAAGAGATAAAGAAGGACATTACATAATGATAAAGGGCTCAGTCCAACAAGAGGATATAACCATTATAAACATATATGCACCCAATATAGGAGCACCAATATATGTGAAACAAATACTACCAGAATTAAAGGAGGAAATAGAATGCAATGCATTCATTTTGGGAGACTTTAACACACCACTCACCCCAGAGGACAGATCCACCAGACAGAAAATAAGTAAGGACACAGAGGCACTGAACAACATGCTAGAACAGATGGACCTAATAGACATCTATAGAACTCTACATCCAAAAGCAACAGGATACACATTCTTCTCAAGTGCACGTGGAACCTTCTCCAGAATAGACCACATACTGGGCCACAAAAGGAACCTCAGTAAATTCCAAAAGATTGAAATCCTACCAGCCAACTTTTCAGACCACAAAGGTATAAAACTAGAAATAAATTGTACAAAGAAAGCAAAAAGGCTCACAAACACATGGAGGCTTAACAACATGTGCTTAAATAATCAATGGATCAATGACCAAATTAAAATGGAGATCCAGCAATATACGGAAACAAATGACAACAATAACACAAAGCCCCAACTTCTGTGGGACGCAGCAAAAGCAAACTTAAGAGGAAAGTATACAGCAAACCAGGCACATTTAAAGAAGGAAGAATAATCTCAAATGAATAGTCTAATGTCACAATTATCGAAATTGGAAAAAGAAGAACAAATGAGGCCTAAGGTCAGCAGAAGGAGGGACATAATAAAGATCAGAGAAGAAATAAATAAAATTGAGAAGAATAAAACAATAGCAAAAATCAATGAAACCAAGAGCTGGTTCTTCGAAAAAATTAACAAAATAGATAAGCCTCTAGCCAGACTTATTAAGAGAAAAGGAGAGTCAACACACATCAACAGACTTAGAAACGAGAAAGGAAAAATCACAACGGACCTCACAATACAAAGACCTGAAATACAAAGAATTATTAGAGAATACTATGAAAACCTATATGCTAACAAGCTGGAAAACCTAGGAGAAATGGACAACTTCTTAGAAGAATACAACCTTCCAAGATTGACCCAGAAAGAAACAGAAAATCTAAACAGACCAATTACCAGCAATGAAATTGAATCGGTAATCAAAAAACTACCCAAGAACAAAACCCCCGGGCCAGATGGATTTACCTCAGAATTTTATTAGACATACAGAGAAGACATAACACCCATTCTCCTTAAAGTTTTCTAAAAAATAGAAGAGGAGAGAATACTCCCAAACTCATTCTATGAAGCCAACATCACCCTAATACCAAAACCTGGCAAAGACCCCACCAAAAAAGAAAAATACAGACCAATATACCTGATGAACGTAGATGCAAAAATACTCAATAAAATATTAGCAAACAGAATTCAACAGCATATCAAAAGGATTGTACACCATAACCAAGTGGGATTCATCCCAGGGATGCAAGGATGGTACAACATTCGAAAATCCATCAACATCATCCACCACGTCAACAAAAAGAAGGACAAAAACCACATGATCATCTCCATAGATGCTGAAAAAGCATTTGACAAAATTCAACATCCATTCATGATAAAAACTCTCAGCAAAATGGGAATAGAGGGCAAGTACCTCAACATAATAAAGGCCATATATGATCAACCCACAGCTAACATCATACTAAACAGCAAGAGGCTAAAACCTTTTCCTCTGAGATCGGGAACAAGACAGGGATGCCCACTCTCCCCACTGTTATTCAACGTAGTACTGGAGATCCTAGCCACGGCAATCAGACAAAACAAAGAAATACAAGGAATCCAGATTGGTAAAGAAGAAGTTAAACTGTCACTATTTGCAGATGACATGATATTGTACATAAAAAACCCTAAGGACTCCACTCTAAAACTACTAGAACTAATATTGGAATTCAGCAAAGTTGCAGGATACAAAATTAACACACAGAAATCTGTAGCTTTCCTATACACTTACAATGAACTAATAGAGAAATCAGGAAAACAATTACATTCACAATAGCATCAAAAAGAATAAAATACCTAGGAATAAACCTAACCAAGGAAGTGAAAGACCTATACCCTGAAAAATACAAGACACCCTTAAGAGAAATTAAAGAGTTCACCAACAAATGGAAACTCATCCCATGCTCCTGGCTAGGAAGAATTAATATCGTCAAAGTGGCCATCCTGCCCAAAGCAATATACAGATTCGATGCAATCCCTATCAAATTACCAACAGCATTCTTCAATGAACTGGAACAAATAGTTCAAAAATTCATATGGAACCATCAAAGACCCCAAATATCCAATGCAATCCTGAGAAGGAAGAAGAAAGTGGGGGGGGGATCTCGCTCCCCAACTTCAAGCTCTACTACAAAGCTGCAGTAATCAGGACAATTTGGTACTGGCACAAGAACAGAGCCATAGACCAGTGGAACACATTAGAGACTCCAGACATTAACCCAAACATATATGGCCAATTAATATTTGATAAAGGAGATATGGACATACAATGGGGAAATGACAGTCTCTTCAACAGATGGTGCTGGCAAAACTGGACAGCTACATGTAAGAGAATGAAACTGGATCACTGTCTAATCCCATACAAAAAAGTAAACTCCAAATGGATCAGAGACCTGAATGTAAGTCATGAAACCACAAAACTCTTAGAAAAAAACAGGCAAAAATCTCATGGACATAAAATTGAGTGACTTCTTCATGAACATATCTCCCCAGGCAAGGGAAACAAAGGCAAAAATGAACAAGTGGGACTACATCAAACTAAAAAGCTTCGGTATGACAAAGCAGGTAAAAAGGCATTACGATTCAATGAATGCAAGACATCCTGTTGAAGATGAGGTGCCTGGAGGTGGAGCTCAGCACAAAGGATGATGGTAGGCAGAGAATTATTGGCCTTTTCCCCACGATATTTACATGTTTGAGGATTTGGTGGTCAATATTCTATGTAGTTGGAAAAGACTTCTCTAACATTCAGGAGAGAAAAAATTGTATATTAAAATCGTAGTTATTCTTCGTAACATAAAACTGAATAAATGGAACAGATGCTTAGAAAGCACTAAAATGAAGATCTCTGTTTCAAATATGCTTTTCCCATAAGAGACTACACTTCAATTATTTTGCATAAATTGTCATTATTACTTTGACTTTAGGAATTTCTCCAGTCTTAGTCTTCATCCATCACTGCCTGTTTTCAATTTTTCATAAGAAACTTCCCATATTTCCCATATTTATGTGGCATCTTTTGTGTCTTTATGCTTTTCTTTCAGCCTGACATGATTTATCTATACTGTATCCCTGTGAACTATCATAGAACCTTTAAGTTTTAACTCAGATAGGGTTCCCACAGAAATATTCTCCTAAGCTCCTGGGTTACAGTTTTCCAATATTTATTTATGTTTATCAGTGTTCCAATATTACTTGTGATTGGTTTTCTCTTAGCACCTACCATGTTATGTTTACAGTACATAAATATCAGAACCAAGTCTTATTCACTGTTTTGTCATCTGTAATTACTACAGTGTCTGGTACAGATAAGGTACTCAAATGTTAATTAACTTTCACTTCAGGGAGAATATCAGAAGGAAGTAAGAATGACAACATTTAATATCCATGGTACATTTTAGCAGATTACCAATTAATCATGTTCATTACAGAGACTTTGAAGTACAAAGATAAGCACAAAGGAAAAAGTACAGACCAATCCTTAGTCCTCCCAGAGAAGAAGACATTTGATTCCATGTATGCAGGAATTTTTTTCTGTGCAGATTCATGTATATATGAATATTGTTAAATGGAGAAAATACTGTACCTTTTGCTTTTAAAAATGCTTCTCTTGTGTTGGAATTTACCACAATATTTCTTCTACATAATAAGTTATAACTATATTTCATTACACTGGAATATGTAGCCATATTTTATTTAACCAATTACTTGTTTTGGACATTAGGTTTGTTTAATTTTTATTATTATTAGGAATTCTAGATAAGTAACTTCAAAATTAAATTTCACCATAGAACTGTAATTGTTTGATAATAAATTGATAGAGGAGTAATTTTTCCAATTAGAATGCATATTTTAAGGCTTACTATATCTTGAAAATTACTGAAGAGGTATCAATTAGCCTCTCTGATGCTCTGCATGAAAATTAATTTAGGTATTCCTGTCTTCTACAAATATTGATACTGTGGATTTTTTTCCTAATCTGGTAGGCAAAATATGACATTTAATAGCATTAGCTTAATAATTATGATCATTACTTGAAAAACTGAATATTTTTAAATATTTTATTTGTTTTCAGAAATTTGTACTTTTAAAAAGTTTTCTACTAGAGTTTATAAATGTATACTTTTATAAGATGACTATATGAAATATCTGTATTAACTTATTTGAGATATACTGTACTTCTCTCAACTTATTTTATACAGAAGTGCATCTTTTGACAATTTTGAATGTCAAAATCTCTGTGAATCTCTGCAATAGAGAATCTCATGTGTATTGAAATGTTTTCTCTAGTTCATTTTGCAGTTGGACTCTGAATATTTTTTGTATTAATATGGATAATAATTGATGGAACTAGAATTGTGTAAGAAATGCCTTATGATGTAATTCTTTATATATGTAGGAATTTTATGTGTAAAATTAGACTTTTTTTAAAGAATACCCATGAAAATTATTGTCAGAGAAAGAAAAAAGTCATCTCTGGAAATAAGCCGAGAGGATAATTCCCAGCAAAGAGTATGGTCAAAAGGATTAACTGCTAAGATAGGATTCAAATGTAAAGTGGTAACTGATTGTGAACATAGAGAGCTCACATTATATATTTATTAACAATATATTATAAACAATTATGAAGGCCTTTCTCTCATTAAAAACACCTATAGTAAAATAAGAGTAGTAAAGATTTCAAATCCACATAGGTAATTTTTGCTTTCATTGAAAAATATGAATCAAAACTAAATTTGATAAGTTTCCTTGAAGATATCTTGATGACAGTGATAAAACTGCACAGTGTGAATATTATACCTCTCCTGAAAAGGATGCTTTTCTACCATCCACTACTGCCAGACTTTTTTTTTCTTTAATTCTTTGGATAGTTCCTCGGGATAATATATTGCTAGATCCATAGAATACAACTTAACTAATGTGTTAAAAGTTTGATTAAATCATAGACTTTCAATGCTCTATCCTTTAAATGAAAATTCAACTGAATAGCAGAAAGATAATCAAGAATTTGCCTTAAGTATTTCGTAGTTCAGATGATTATTGTTTTCTTACTTGAGATAGAAATTAGATTAACCATATATGCATAAAAAGTTCAAAATGTAAATTTAGGGAAAATGCACATTTTAAAACATATTTCTTTAGGTATCTGTACTGGATAATGATCAGATATTTTGGCACCACAGGAAAACCTTACAGGTTTCTTTGAAAAATAAAAGTAGGATTTGGGGACAAGAATCAATAGGAAATACAGATTCTTGCGTATGTGAGAATTGTAGGGAAGGTGGTTACAAGGTAGCGGGCAGTTTTTTAATATTTCAAGATATTTTACTCATGGCTTCTAACACACCTACATATAAATATTTCGATGCATTTTAAAAGCAAAGGGCATTTAGAACTTTTTATATGATCTTAAATCAATGGAAATAATACCAATGTTGATCTATTTTACATCAGGCTAATTCTCTAAGAACACCAACATCCTTTTTAATAGTGGAATACTTTAGATGTTATACTATGCCGCAATAGATAAACAGCTAAACTGGTAGGCACATGGTAGTCAGCATGTGTGTGTGCATGTGTAAGTGTGTTTATCTGTGTATATATGGGACAGAAAGAAAAGAGACATAGTTACAAATGCTA
The DNA here is from genome assembly GCF_040802235.1 of Manis javanica. Classification (NCBI taxonomy): domain Eukaryota; kingdom Metazoa; phylum Chordata; class Mammalia; order Pholidota; family Manidae; genus Manis; species Manis javanica. The sequence continues at coordinate 42,333,578 of NC_133164.1, forward strand.
CTGAAAAGCAAGAGCTTGCTAGGCCTTAGTCAAGCTTTATTATATTGTTTAGAAAATAATAAAATAATTTTATTTCTCATAATCATATTTGAAAAATCAAGTTTTAACTTATTTTAGCTAAAACAAAAAACAAGCATCAAAACTTGAATATAGTTTTGCAGTCTTATTCAAAAACCCAACTGACAATAGATGAATATATTGACATTGGTTCCATGCCTCTTTAGTATGTCAAGATCACATCTCATTTCAACTACTAAAACATTTTCCATGTGCTGTAAGAGAGCAGGACACTAGAGAATATATGGATACCTAATACATTGCACTACCTTTAATTTTTAGCTAATTAAAGAACAAATAAGCTAAAAAGGCAAATGTTTGAAAGGCCTCATAAGAAAAATTGTGTATTTCAGCTCCAAACTTTTTACTCCTTATTACTGCTCCTCAGATTCTTTCCATTGTTTTAGCCTTTTTCCCCAGTATGTACCTCCATATTTCTAAATACTATGCTAGTATTTATAAATGGTATGCTAATTAAAATCTTAATTTTTTTGGTTATTCATATTATGCACTGACATCTATGCTAAGCCACGTCCAGGTACATCATTTTCAATTGTTTGGTTTTGTTTCTTTAATCAGCTTGAAATAATTTACTATCATGATCAGAATTTTTATAATAGGCTCTAATTTCACTCCTCATTTTCTTCTGAGCTTCTACTTAATTATTCACAAATTAATATTCATCATAGCTCTATGAATTTATTATTGTTAAATCATAACAATTATGTGATGAGGTTTAATTTTGAGACTCTCCAGCATTCTTAATAAGAAAATTAAACAAATTTGGTGTCTAAAAACAAATAACTGGTAAATAAAATTATGGCATATTTTATTAGAATATAGTACATTTGTTGGGATTTATTCTAAGAAAAATATCTATAATCTATTGTAACAGGAAAGAAGCATTTTAAGTGGAAGTTACAGTATTAGCAATATTCTCTGTTCATCTAATTGAGAAATAGAAAAATAAATTTGATTTGCTTTCTCCAAATCTTACCCCAAATTTTTAATGCACACATAGTTGGACCACACACATTAGGGAAGAAGAACAAAGGATGTAGTTGAGGCTACAAGTAAAGTCCATATTTTACACTTTTATCCTACCTTCTACCTTTTATTGACAGATATACAATCACCCCACAGTTAGTTTTTGTGGTTTTTAGGTAGAATCTTATGATGTTAATAAATGAATCCCCTCAGATGCAAAGTGACAGAAGCCATGTTCTTTGGTTATTTCTGTCAACCTTTCAGTAACACTGGCTGCACTAATTTTTTTGCCTGAGGGTTGTCCGAAGCCACCATGACCTCAGTGCCCATGCCCACCTGTGCCAGGCCAAGGTGCTATCTTCTGATGCTCTGAACTCACCACCATCCCTCTTGCTCTTTATTGTGCACCTTTCCACACAGGCCTTGGGCAGCAATGGCTTATGTCATTTCCTGGATACTGTTCGCCACCATGACCGCCATGTTGGTGCTGTTAACTTACTAGTGTTCTAGACAGAACAACATTGTGTTGGACTTTTCATCCCAACAAATCCACTCTTCCCTTTAGGCTAAAGCAAAAAAAACTGGCTCTCTCCGTCTGTGTTTGTTCAGGACAGTAAGCAGTAAATTGAAATATCAAATTTGTTTAATCTTGTTTCATCCCTGCATTGTTCTGTTCTTTAATTTAGCTGTTTCTAAGAGTGGACTTTCATTACTCCATGAATATTGCATTTTCTTAATACAAGAAAGCTCTCAATGATTATGTATTTGATTATCACTGTTTTTCTTTAATTCTTGTGTTGGGAGATTTATTTTAGAACTACTTGGGGCCACTTGCTTTGTCGTCTCAAAACAACTTTCATGCTCTCCCTGTGTTTATCTCTGTGCTGTTTCCTTCACCAAATACTCAGTACTAACCTGTAGGTCACTAATACTTCTCTCTAGGCTCTTCAAGTAGGAAATAAACTACGTATTAACTCATTAAGTTTTATAAATCAATCACTATGAAAAAATACACACACATACAACTTGTAACAATTTAGCTCATCTATATGTTCTTGATACAAATGTGAATTTTTTGATAAGCTCTTAGTTTTTACTTATAGTATTTTTCTTTATACACAGGGTGCAGCTTTATAGCAATGGTATATTTCCTTAGTTGTCAGCAATTGTTTTGTTCAATCTCATTTCACAGGTGATACAACCCCACTCCAGTCCCTAGTTATTATGAAGTGAGTCTATCTCAGGCCCCTTCCTTGCATGGAAATCTGTTGGTTTCCATTACTCTACAGAAGTCAAAAGCCTGCCTCTTACTGTCCTGTGGGCCCCCAACTCTAGTTCCTGGCTACTGCTCTAAGTTTCTGCCCAGGATATTAAACAATTTTCTATTTTTACATGTTAAGACAGGCGGTTAAAATTTAAAATATGGTTCTATAATGCATCTTAACCTGAAGTTTCAAGTATTTTTCTCTGTGTCAGTAGTAGACTTAAATTTTGTATTTTCCTATTTATCTTTAAGTAGCATCTCTCAAAGTATTACACATAGATGTATGTACAGAAGAAGGAGCATGTTTTAAAAATACTAACATCTTCTATGTGGTATATTGTTTTAAAATAATCTGGGTTTTACATATAAAAGAAGTGAATCCTAATGATAACTAAAGTCTAGTACAAGAATCTCCATGTGAGCTTTGTTCATAAAAGCTAAAAACTAGAAACAATCCCCCCAAAATTGCCAACAATTTTAAATTCAATATTATTGAATGGCAGTTTTTAAAAAATCACGTCATGCTTGTATTATAGGCTTTACTTTTCACTTAATGAAAAAAAATTGAGGAACACTCTAATGAAAAAAAATATAATTATGAGATTTTCAGTCTCTTCTGAAAAAATGCTAAGATTTTAAGAGAAAAAAATCTGAGTTCCATGATAGCTAGGATTCAAGAAATGTATTACTTTTTAATTATAGGATGTATAATTGAAAGAATAATTATGTTAATCATAATTTTTCTGCTCTTTTGGCCACAACTGTAATAACCTATTGGTCCTATAGTGATTAACGGATAAATTTGTATATTACGACTTTATTTATATTTATTAGAAAATAATATTTATCTCCCACAAATGTGATAATAGTGGAAAATTTAAAAATCTCCTTCATTTAAGCAGTCCTTTTTTGCACAAAGTAGTATCTCATTGTATTTGAAGAAGTTTGCTACACATCATACAGATAGAAATTATGTCCTGACTTTGTCATTTCTTTCCATTTTCTTTTTCTATGCAAATATGAAAACTGGGAAAACAGCTTTACCTCCTTAATTATGTAATAATTCTACATGACTAATTATAACAAGTATATTAAATATGGTACTATAATGCTGATTTTATCTTCTCAGCTTTCAGAATTGTCTTATCTTTGCTGTTGAATAGAGTATCACATATAAAGTGCAAAATTATTTTATTTCATTAACTTTTTGTAGAAGTTTGGTGTATTGCTTTGCCTGTATTAATCTAGAAGTTGTATAGTTATGTATTAAAAAATGGAAATAATTTTCTCAATTATTTCAGACTATTTTTGATAATTTTAATATTTAGATACTTCCTAGAATTGACTACATAAATTGTATGCTATTGCTGTTTCTGAAAAACAAATGGGAAGAAGCTTGCTTGCCTTTTTCAATGAAGAAAATAAGATGAGATTAAAACAAAAAAGAGGATTTCAATGTCTTAAAGGTTCCAAGCAGTCAGAATAATGAAGAAAGACAATCTTTATGTTTCTCATTCCTTGAAAGAAACTACCCAACACTCCACTCCCCTCTCCCCACAGTGGCATAGCTTCTTGTTCAGTTTTAAATCTTTTTAAAAATAAGAGTATAACTTAAATGAGTAATATATAAATATATATATATATATATATATATATATATATATATATATATATATATATATGCAATGTCTCCAAAAGAATTACACTGGAAACTCATCGACTCAAATTAATTTCCTCCCACTTAGTTGTAAGAATCTCAGTGGTGATCCTGAGAACATACACTCTATTGACCTATTGTATAGAAAATCATGGAAGCAACAGCAGGTTTTGCAATCCCAAGATATTTGAATAGTAATTCTCATCAACACCACCACATTCAGTAATATAGGAAAATAATTGTATACCTTATATCCCACAGTAATTTGAAAAGGGGCAGGAAAATAATTACTTCATAAAATCTTAATGGAAAAGACTAACATTGAGGCGGAGCCAGGATGGCGGCGTGAGTAGAGCAGTGGAAATCTCCTCCCAAAAACACATAGAGCTATGAAAATATAACAAAGAAAAATCTTCCTAAAATAGAGACCACAGGACACAGGACAACATCCAGGCCACATCCACAGCTGCAAGAACCCAGCGCCTTGCGAAGGGGGTAAGATACAAGCCCCGGCCCGGCGGGACCCGAGTGCCCCTCCCCCCAGCTCCTGGCGGGTGGAGAGAAACTGGAGCAGTTTTTTTTTTTTTGGCGAGCGCTTTTTGGAAGCCTTAGAGGGACGGGCCCCCGTTGCTGGGGAGGCAGGGTGGCGGGACCGGTGAGCAGGTGCCTGGGAACGGCGCCGGAGGACAAAGAATATCCCGCGTTTCTCCCTGCAGGACCGGCGGGCGAGTTCCTGAGACCGGTGCCTGAGGACGGAGGAGGTCGCGCGTTTTTCCCCTTTTTTTTTTTTTCTCTTTTTGGCGAGCACTTTTTGGAAGCCTTGAAGGGACGGGGACCCCAGTGCTAGGGAGGCAGGGTGGCGGGACTGGTGAGCGGGTGCCTGGGACTGGCGCCTGAGGACAAAGAATATCCCACGTTTTTCCCTGCGGGACTCGTGGGCGGGTGCCTGAGACCGGCACTTGAGGACAGAGGAAATCGCGCGTTTTTCCCCTTTTTTTTTTTCTCTTTTCTGCAAGTGCTTTTTGGAAGCCTAAAAGGGACAGGGACCCCGGTGCTAGGGAGGCAGGGCGGCGGGACTGGTGAGCGGGTGCCTGGGACCGGCACCTGAGGACAAAAAATATCCCGCGTTTTTCCCTGTGGGACCGGTGGGTGGGTGCCTGAGACCGGCACCTGAGGACGGAAGAAATAGCGCGTTTTTCCCCTTTTTTTCTCTCTTTTTGGCGAGTGCTTTCTGGAAGCCTTGAAGGGACAGGGACCCCGGTGCTAGGGAGGCAGGGCGGCGGGACTGGTGAGCGGGTGCCTGGGACCAGTGCCTGAGGACAAAGAATATCGAGCATTCCTTCCCTGCGGGACTGGTGGGTGGGTGCTTTTTGGAAGCCTTGAAAGGACAGGGACCCTGGTGCTAGGGAGACAGGGCAGCAGGACCAGTGAGCAGGTGCCTGGGACCGGCACCTGAGGACAAAAAAAAAAAAAAAAAAAAAATCGCTTGTTTTTGCCTTTTTTTTTTTTTTCTTTCTTTCTGTTCCCTCTCTCATTGTTGCTGTTGTTGTTTTGGTTTGGAGAGTGCTTTTTGGAAGTCTTAAAGGGGCAGGAAAGGTCACGTAGACCAGAGGCAGGGAATCTGGGGATCTCTGGGCACTCTAACCCCCTGGGCAGCAGGGAGCACAGAGGCCCCTTACGGAGATAAATAGCCTCCTGGCCGCTCCCCCTCCAACGGGGCTCCACCATTTTGGAGGAACAGCCCCAGCCAGGCCAAGCCCACAGCAACAGCGGAGATAAACCCCAAAGCAACTGGGCAGGAAGCAGAAGCCCTGTCTGTGCACAGCTGCCCAGCACAAGCAACTGGAGGTCGCTATTACCCCAGGAAAAGGCTACAAACCAATAAGAAGGGAAGCTCTTCCAGCGGTCACTTGTACCAGCTCTGCAAACTATCTCTATCACCATGAAAATTCAAAACTACAGGCAGACAAAGATCGCAGAGACAACACCTGAGAAGGAGACAGACCTAACTAGTTCTCCTGAAAAAGAATTCAAAATAAAAATCATGAACATGCTGACAGAGATGCAGAGAAAAATGCAAGAGCAATGGGATGAGATGCAGAGAAAAATGCAAGAGCAGTGGGATGAGATGCAGAGAAAAATGCAAGAGCAGTGGGATGAAGTCCGGAAGGAGATCACAGATGTCAGGAAAGAGATCACAGAAGTGAAACAATCCCTGGAAGGATTTATAAGCAGAATGGATAAGATGCAAGAGGCCATTGAAGGAATAGAAGCCAGAGAACAGGAACGTATAGAAGCTGACATAGAGAGAGATAAAAGGATCTCCAGGAATGAAACAACACTAAGAGAAATATGTGACCAATACAAAAGGAATAACATTCGTATTATAGGGATACCAGAAGAGGAAGAAAAAGGAAAAGGGATAGAAAGCGTCTTTGAAGAAATAATTGCTGAAAACTTCCCCAAACTGGGGAGGAAATAATCGAACAGACCATGGAATAACACAGAACCCCCAACAGAAAGGATCCAAGGAGGACAACATCAAGACACATAGTAATTAAAATGGCAAGGATCAAGGACAAGGAAGGAGTTTTAAAGGCAGCTAGAGAGAAAAAGGTCACCTATAAAGGAAAATCAATCAGGCTAACATCAGACTTCTCAACAGAAACCCTACAGGCCAGAAGAGAATGGCATGATATACTTAATGCAATGAAACAGAAGGGCCTTGAACCAAGGATACTGTATCCAGCACGACTATCATTTAAATATGATGGTGGGATCAAACAATTCCCAGACAAGCAAAAGCTGAGGGAATTTGCTTCCCACAAACCACCTCTACAGGGCATCCTACAGGGCTTGCTCTAGATGGGAGCACCCCTAAAAAGAGCACAGAACAAAACACACAACATATGAAGAATGGAGGAGGAGGAATAAGAAGGGAGAGAAGAAAAGAATCTCCAGACAGTGTATATAACAGCTCAATAAGCGAGCTAAGTTAGGCAGTAAGATACTAAAGAAGCTAACCTTGAACCTTTGGTAACCACGAATCTAAAGCCTGAAATGGCAATAAGTACATATCTCTCAATAGTCACCCTAAATGTAAATGGACTTAATGCACCAATCAAAAGACATAGAGTAATAGAATGGATAAAAAAGCAAGACCCATCTATATGCTGCTTACAAGAAACTCACCTTAAACCCAAAGATAAGCAGAGACTAAAAGTCAAGGGATGGAAAAACATATTTCAGGCAAACAACAGTGAGAAGAAAGCAGGGGTTGCAGTACTAATATCAGACAAAATAGACTTCAAAACAAAGAAAGTAACAAGAGATAAAGAAGGCCACTACATAATGATAAAGGGCTCAGTCCAACAAGAGGATATAACCATTCTAAATATATATGCACCCAATACAGGAGCACCAGCATATGTGAAGCAAATACAAACAGAACTAAAGAGGGAAATAGACTGCAATGCATTCATTGTAGGAGACTTCAACACACCACTCACCCCAAAGGATAGATCCACCGGGCAGAAAATAAGTAAAGACACACAGGCACTGAACAACACACTAGAACAGATGGACCTAATAGACATCTATAGAACTCTACATCCAAAAGCAACAGGATATACATTCTTCTGAAGTGCACATGGAACATTCTCCAGAATAGACCACATACTAGCTCACAAAAAGAGCCTCAGTAAATTCCAAAATATTGAAATTCTACCAACCAATTTTTCAGACCACAAAGGTATGAAAGTAGAAATAAATTCTACAAAGAAAACAAAAAGGCTCACAAACACATGGAGGCTTAACAACATGCTACTAAATAATCAATGGATCAATGAACAAATCAAAATAGAGATCAAGGAATATATAGAAACAAATGACAACAACAACACTAAGCCCCAACTTCTGTGGGATGCAGCAAAAGCAGTCTTAAGAGGAAAGTATATAGCAATCCAGGCACACTTGAAGAAGGAAGAACAATCCCAAATGAATAGTCTAACATCACAACTATTAAAACTGGAAAAAGAAGAACAAATGAGGCCTAAAGTCAGCAGAAGGAGGGACATAATAAAGATCAGAGAAGAAATAAACAAAATTGAGAAGAATAAAACAATAGCAAAAATCAACGAAACCAAGAGCTGGTTCTTTGAGAAAATAAACAAAATAGATAAGCCTCTAGCCCAACTTATTAAGAGAAAAAGAGAGTCAACACAAATCAACATAATCAGAAATGAGAATGGAAAAATCACGACAGACTCCACAGAAATACAAAGAATTATTAAAGACTACTATGAAAACCTATATGCCAACAAGCTGGAAAACCTAGAAGAAATGGACAACTTCCTAGAAAAATGCAACCTCCCAAGACTGACCAAGGAAGAAACACAAAAGTTAAACAAACCAATTACAAGCAAAGAAATTGAAACAGTAATCAAAAAACTACCCAAGAACAAAACCCCGGGGCCGGACGGGTTTACCTCGGAATTTTATCAGACACACAGAGAAGACATAATACCCATTCTCCTTAAAGTGTTCCACAAAATAGAAGAAGAGGGAATACTCCCAAACTCATTCTATGAAGCCAACATCACCCTAATACCAAAACCAGGAAAAGACCCCACCAAAAAAGAAAATTACAGACCAATATCCCTGATGAATGTAGATGCAAAAATACTCAATAAAATATTAGCAAACAGAATTCAACAGTATATCAAAAGGATCATACACCATGACCAAGTGGGGTTCATCCCAGGGATGCAAGGATGGTACAACATTCGAAAATCCATCAACATCATCCACCACATCAACAAAAAGAAAGACAAAAACCACATGATCATCTCCATAGATGCTGAAAAAGCATTTGACAAAATTCAACATCCATTCATGATAAAAACTCTCAGCAAAATGGGAATAGAGGGCAAGTACCTCAACATAATAAAGGCCATATATGATAAACCCACAGCCAGCATTATACTGAACAGTGAGAAGCTGAAAGCATTTCCACGGAGATCGGGAACCAGACAGGGATGCCCACTCTCCCCACTGTTATTTAACATGGTACTGGAGGTCCTAGCCACGGCAATCAGACAAAACAAAGAAATACAAGGAATCCAGATTGGTAAAGAAGAAGTTAAACTGTCACTATTTGCAGATGATATGATACTGTACATAAAAAACCCTAAAGACTCCACTCCAAAACTACTAGAACTGATATCGGAATACAGCAAAGTTGCAGGATACAAAATCAACACACAGAAATCTGTAGCTTTCCTATACACTAACAACGAATCAATAGAAAGAGAAATCAGGAAAACAATTCCATTCACCATTGCATCAAAAAGAATAAAATACCTAGGAATAAACCTAACCAAAGAAGTGAAAGACTTATACTCTGAAAACTACAAGTCACTCTTAAGAGAAATTAAAGGGGACACTAATAAATGGAAACTCATCCCATGCTCATGGCTAGGAAGAATTAATATCGTCAAAATGGCCATCCTGCCCAAAGCAATAAACAGATTTGATGCAATCCCCCTCAAATTACCAGCAACATTCTTCAATGAATTGGAACAAATAATTCAAAAATTCATATGGAAACACCAAAGACCCCGAATAGCCAAAGCAATCCTGAAAAAGAAGAATAAAGTAGGGGGGATCTCACTCCCCAACTTCAAGCTCTACTACAAAGCCATAGTAATCAAGACAATTTGCTACTGGCACAAGAACAGAGCCACAGACCAGTGGAACAGATTAGAGACCCCAGAAATAAACCCAAACATATATGGTCCATTAATATTTGATAAAGGAGCCATGTACATACAATGGCAAAATGACAGTCTCTTCAACAGATGGTGCTGGCAAAACTGGACAGCTACATGTAGGAGAATGAAACTGGACCATTGTCTAACCCCATATACAAAGGTAAACTCAAAATGGATCAAAGACCTGAATGTAAGTCATGTAACCATTAAACTCTTGGAAAAAAACATAGGCAAAAACCTCTTAGACATAAACATGAGTGATCTCTTCTTGAACATATCTCCCCGGGCAAGGAAAACAACAGCAAAAATGAGTAAGTGGGACTACATTAAGCTGAAAAGCTTCTGTACAGTGAAAGACACCATCAATAGAACAAAAAGGAACCCTACAGTATGGGAGAATATATTTGAAAATGACAGATCCGATAAAGGCTTGACGTCCAGAATATATAAAGAGCTCACACACCTCAACAAACAAAAAAACAAATAACCCAATTAAAAAATGGGCAGAGGAACTGAACAGACAGTTCTCCAAAAAAGAAATACAGATGGCCAAGAGACACATGAAAAGATGCTCCACATCGCTAATTATCAGAGAAATGCAAATTAAAACTACAATGAGGTATCACCTCACACCAGTAAGGATAGCTGCCATCCAAAAGACAAACAACAACAAATGTTGGCGAGGCTGTGGAGAAAGGGGAACCCTCCTACACTGCTGGTGGGAATGTAAATTAGTTCAACCACTGTGGAAAGCAGTATGGAGGTGCATCAAAATGCTCAAAACAGACCTACCATTTGACCCAGGAATTCCACTCCTAGGAATTTACCCTAAGAACGCAGCAATCAAGTTTGAGAAAGACAGATGCACTCCTATGTTTATCGCAGCACTATTTACAATAGCCAAGAATTGGAAGCAACCTAAATGTCCATCGGTAGATGAATGGATAAAGAAGAGGTGGTACATATACACAATGGAATACTACTCAGCCATAAGAAGTGGAAAAATCCAACCATTTGCAGCAACATGGATGGAGCTGGAGAGTATTATGCTCAGTGAAATAAGCCAAGCGGAGAAAGAGAAATACCAAATGATTTCACTCATCTGAGGAGTATAGGAACAAAGGAAAAACTGAAGGAACAAAACAGCAGCAGAATTACAGAACCCAAAAATGGACTAACAGGTACCAAAGGGAAAGGAACTGGGGAGGATGGGTGGGCAGGGAGGGATAAGGGGTGGGAAGAAGAAGGGGGGTATCAAGATTAGCATGCATGGGGGGGAGGGAGAAAGGGGAGGGTGGGCTGCCCAACACAGAGAGGACAAGTAGTGACTCTACAACATTTTGCTAAGCTGATGGACAGTAACCGTAATGTGGTTGTTAGGGGGGACCTGATATAGGGGAGAGCATAGTAAACATAGTATTCTTCATGTAAGTGTAGATTAAAAATTTAAAAAAAAAAAAAAAAGAAAGAAAGAAAGAAAGAAAAGGGGGATTACTCCTTAACAGGATAAAACTATTGGTAAAACAAAGATCAACGCATGCTTTAAATATCCTTAATGTTGATCACTTAAAGGGTGTCAGATGATCAGCTATGGAGGTACTCTTTTCTGATAATATTTCTTTCTCTTAATTAAAAAAAAAAAAAAAAAGCAGTTACTGTGTGCTGACCTCCAATGAGTTCTGCACAGTGGTATAGAGAGCATGTCAAAGTGTGGGCAAAGGGTCTGTTTGTTTCTACGCAGAAGATCAAGGCCTAGCTTGGATACCCAGAAAATGAACTAAGATACGATATGAGGAGGAGCTTCCGGCATCAGCACTCTCTGGAGGACTTGTGCCGGGGGATGATCATCAAAAAGCCTCCACAGGGATCCGGACGATGCTGCGGTTGTGGCTGCATCCAGCCCACCATCTCCTGGACTTGCCATTAGAATGAGGAGGGAGATGTCTAGGCTGGCATGTGCATACAGTGAGACAACGAATTTGACCGGATCTGTACTGTTGGAACTCAACCAGGAGTTGGGAGGGGTGCAAGTTGTAGCACTCTAAAATCTCATGACTATAGACTACCTATGGTTAAAAGAACATATGGGATGTGAACAGATCCCAGAAATGGGCTGCTTTAATTTGTCTGATGGTTCAAGTACAGTTGGAATATCCATCATATCATAGATAAATTTTCACAAATGCCTAGGGTGCCTAAATGGTTTTCTTGGCTTCACTGGAGATGGATGGTAATTATAGACTTGCTTTGTTTATGTCACCGTATTCCTATTATGTTAATATGTGTGTGCAAATTAGTTAGTAGTTTAAAACCTATACATACTTAAGGTACTATACAAGAAGATATGTCAAAGAAATAACCAATCCTCCCAAGTTTCCTTCATATGCTATATCTATAGCTTTTCTTCTTCCTTCCTAATTACAACCCTTAAATAGAATTCGTGCCTCATATCGAATTTACCGAGTATCATAATTCCTCCAGGTGGTAAAGATACCTCGAGACAAGTGCTGGGCATAGAAGCCACAGGGCATAAATCTGCAAAGAAGTAAAAAGCTAACCTGTGCAAACAATATGGCTTCTCTCTCACTTACCAACTTTACATTTCCCTGTATGGCCCCGGAAGATGACTGGTTAGCCAGAGATGGGTAAGATTCCTCAAGGGAGGAACAACCTAAGACAGGCACAGTCGCAGGGGGGCCATCAGGTGAGAATTTGGGGATCAACCGAGGTGAGGCTCAGAACCTCACCCCCCCTGCTTTGAGAGAAATCTTCTGCATCCGTGGATGTCTTGCTGCCCTTGTCTAGCCTGGATTAATACTTAGTCCATAGGCACACACCTGATCATCTGATCATCTACATTTGCCTTCTTACAGCACTAAACTATGTTTTCTACCTTTATCTTGCATCTACCTACCACTTCAGCATTTTATTAAATTAAAAATAATAATAATAATAGGAGAAATGTGGGATCAACATATAAATCAAGTACAAAAATCAAACAAATATTCATATTTGACCTGATTGTTTATAGGTCATATTGCATGATCAAAACTGAAAGTTTCTGTGATGACTGCCCTTGTACTGTTCACCATGTAAGAATTTATTCATTATGTAAGAATTCGTTCACCATGTAAGAACTTGTTCGTTATGCTTCAGAAGATTGGAGACTGACGAGAATTAGGCTTGAGATGGATTAATGATTGTACATTGAGCGTTGACCCCCCTATACTGAATTTTATTGTTGTTAACAACCATTTGATCAATAAATATGAGAGATGCCCTCTCAAAAAAAATAATAATAATAATAATTCAGGGGTCAGGGTGGGGAATTGAATGGGCTGTGAGCAGATAATTGTGGATGCCAGGAAGGCACATGGAGGCCGTTAGACTATTCTTTTCTATATGTTTGAAATTTTCCCTAAGAAATTTGTAGGCTACTTGTTTTCTTTTCTGTAATCTTCTGGCATGACTTTTGCTTTCTTGTGTTTTTCTACTTATTCATCAGACAACTTTAAAAAAAGTAACATAATAAGGAAATCAGCCCTTTATCTCTCATACTGATAAATACTTTTTAGTTCCTTATTTGTGCTTTGAGTTTCTTTTTCTACAGAAAATTTTACTATTACAGGATATTTTGACCCAAATGTTTTGGCCTTATAGATGACTCTGAATTTTGAATCCAAATATTTTTATCAGAATTACACTAATCCTAAATATATCAAGAAAAAGTTTTCTTGAGCAATCTGCATGCAGCCAATTCAATTCCTCAACCATTAGTTTATTTTAAATTCTTTCTAGTGTTTCCTATTTTAAATTTAATTGTACAGAATTAATTTTTCATGACAGTCACTTGGTTTCCAGAGTAAATGCCACTGTGAAGAAAAAAAAAATCTTAATGATATCAAATTTTTGCTAATTCAAAGTTGGTGACAGTTGGCTTTGCCCCATGTCTTGAAATGTATGTCTAAGTTACTTTTCTATTTACAGAGCTAATTTATAGTATAAATGAGTCTGCAATGGAAATAATTGTTACTTAAAATGAAACGAAATTAAAATGACCTTTTTACAACACTCTCAAGCTTTAGAGACACTCATAGACATATAATTGGAAAAATAATAAACATATTATTAACACTTCATTAACTTAGATTCACTCAGGATCTCTACATAGCCATAGATTAAAAAATAAAACAACTAGTTCTCTTATTTCTGGAAATGGTAATTAATTAAAATTTGGTTTGGTCATATACAAGAGAAAGCCCAAATAATTGGTTTAAACAAGAGAAAAACTTATTTAGTCCTCTCATTAAATGTCTGGAGATTGGGCAATGTATAATTTGTATGGCAATTCAAAAGCCATTAGGGACACAGAGTAACTTCAGTTCCCTGTCCTGTCATTTGAGGCACAGCCCTTATCCTTGTGGTCCAAGGCGGCTGCTTCTCCTCCAATATTGCGTCCAATTACAAGCAGTGGACTGAGGGAAAGAAGAGCGTGTCCTCTCCCTTTCATAGAGACCTTTCTGAGCCCCCATATTGCCCATGTACTCATAAGTGATGTCATCCAGCTTTTAGGCACACTGAAAATGATAAAGGCTGATGAACAGGCAGTTTTTACTCTTCTTCTAGGTGGAGAAATAATAGAACTACATTAGTAACAGCTTAGTAGGTATGTAAACTACTATTTGTATCCAAAATAGAAGCTTATTACAATCACAGAATACCCCAAAGTTGAAGGTTCATTTTTCTTTTAAACAAAGTAAACTGTTATTACTAAATCTTGGTAATAATAATGTATTTTTCTCAAATTTCTTTGCTAAGGATTCAGAAAGAAAAGAAATATTGCTACTTTAAGTCCCATGTGTTACTGTGTATTTTATATGTACCTCAGGGGAGGCAGGAGGATGGTGCGCAGGCTGCTCCTCTCTGCGTGACTTGGGAGGGCGCCCTGGCAGCAGCTCTCTTGCTCTGACACGTTCTCAGGGCCTGGCATCTTCCTCCTACTATCCAGCTCCAAGAACCCATCTCCACCAAAAGCGAATCCTGCGCCTCCATCCTCTGTTCTCTGTCCTCTGTCCTCTGTCTCTCACTCTGGAACATCAAGCCATAACCAGGTATTAGTGAAGAGGCTATTCTGCCCATAATTCATTGAAAACAATATGGGAAAGAGGAAACTAATCATGAGAAGTGGGAAGATGGTGAAAGTTATATCTGTTTTCTTTATGAATTACTGAAGAACAAAAACCACTCAAAGGTATATTGGTTTTCTCCAAAGTCAGCCCAAAGTCATCACACAGGAAAAAAAATGTATTTTTTCATATTGAAAGTACAGTTTTCCTGTGTTTAGGAGCATTTCTTGAGAGTGACCTCCACCTTAAGGAAGGCCACATGGTCTGGGCTAAACAGAAGGACTTGCACCAGCAAAAGTTCTTTTTGATCCCATAATATCTTCTCCAATCCAAAGAAAAGAGGTATGTAATTTGATTGTTAAAAGAAGTAGTACTTATTCCTTATGAAATATGATACATTTAAAAAATTTACTGGTAGCCCGGAGGAAATATTAAAGTATGTATTTTTAAAATAGTGCTATTGACATAAGCTAGAGGATTGATAGGTATTTTCAATTAAATGGTCAAAGTTGAGTTGAATCATGAAGTTCTCAGAGTAGACTCTTCATTCCTTTCTTAATTAAAGCTTGTGGTGGGGTTTTCCAGTGCTTCCCTATTGTGTCATTCTATAATTGAAATTAGTTCTAAAAAACCTTGATATTTTGAAATTCTTTGTGAATAATTTGGGCTGTTGAGTCAGACAGAAGCTCATTCTATAATATATTTCTTTAAGCACAGTTGTAAGCATCCTAGATATGAATTTCCAAAACTGCATTTAGAAATGTCATTTGCATCCCCTCAGGGTAATTATGAGTAATATTTAAGAGAAAAAAGACAAAGTTCTTTGTGAGGCACTTTACACAAATTAGCTTATTGTGTTATGTGATATATTTAATATTTTTTAAGAAAGATAATAAACTTCCCATAACGTTAGTCTTCAAAAGTATGTTTTCTTGATCAAAAGTTATTTTTTTGATATTATTAAGAAGTATCTAATTAAACTTAGTAAATAATACTTGAAATGTCAAGTGCTATTTAAATTCCAAATTATACTTTTTTTTGTGCTTACTCAAAGGATCAGAAGTGCTCTACCATGAAATACCATAAATGGACTTTATGGATAACTATGATGTAATGCATAATCAATTCAGCCATAAGTATGTGAGTTAATTAAAAAAGGACAGTTTCAAGAATAGATTGATATATTATGTGTATATATATAAAGTTTCATATTTGATAAACTTAATTTAACATCTATTCATTTAAATGTACTTAATTATATTTCATTTAAATATAAGGAATTTAAAAAGAATAAAATATATAAGGCTGGAAAATAAGCATTATAGTAATTCTCAAAGTATTGCTTTGGCATTTATTGTTTTGACATAATATTCATCCCCCCTTTTAGTAATAGAATTTGAATACTTCTTTGTAAGACAATCCTGCTATGCAGAATTTTGCTGACTTAACTCACAGAGGTGACTGTGTAACTCAAAGCTGGCTTGTCATAACATAGCTACAGTGAGTGGATCATAGATAGACACATGACTGAATCTATTGTAGATTGGCACTTTTTAATCCAATAAATTAGAGAACAGTAAAAGCAAGATAGGGAAATCTAAGTCACAAATTCCACCTGTGATGTATAAGGAGGGGTTGGACAAGAGTAAATGGTAATGCATCTGTAAGGGAAGATACAGGTGGGCTCACATAATTTTAAAGACTGCAATCTAAAGTTATAACTAATTGAGCCATATAAAATATACTATAACATGTTCTTCTTAATCTTTAAGTATTGTTACTTTAACTAGAAGCAATGTAAAAAAATACATGAAATAGAAAGAGATGCTTATAGAGTCTATAAGTTTTCTGGAGACCTGAATAGTTCCGTCCACATTCATTTGTTACAGTGGTGTCATTGAATCAAGCAGCAGTAGTGATTTGCTCTTTCAGCTGGAGCTTTGACTCAATGACTCAAAGTTTCTTGAAGGGAATTGAACAAAGATGACTTTGATTTTGCTGTGACAATTAAATGTTTGTAGAATGATAAAAGTTCCTCTTTTTAATTATAAAATGTATACTTATTAGCATAAAGCCAAAGCTTCGCTGTAAAGCTATCTGAATGGTCTATACTGATCTCATTCTAGGCTAAAAAAAGTAGACACTGGTCATCATGCTTTAAGAATAGAAAACAAACATTTCTCTGGATTATACTTTTCAACTGAATTGATTTTATTAAGCTTTTCATTAGCTTCATCAAGATGTGTTGTAATCAAAGCCAGTCACAGAGATCAAGGGAGAATGTCAGCTGTAAATGGAACATGTTTACCACAAGAAACTTTTAACAAATACTTCACAGTGCAAATGCTTAATATCCACATACATTTTCTGTTAAAGGGCATCTTTGTGTCTAATTATAGCTTAATTTTTTTCTTTTTTAAACATATTATAATCAAAAGATCAATGCTGTTTCTTGAGTAACCCAGGACATTTTGGCTATTTTTTACAACATGAGTTTTGTGATGGATCTAGCTTATTTGGAGATATAAAATATTCTAATACAAAATTTAAAATATACCTATAGAATGTATATTCGAGGGATTTTTAACATCCTTTAATGTCTAATTAGGACAGAACTGTGCTATTTACTCTTCTCCAACGTATGTCTGTTTTCTACCATAAGTTCTTTCTATTATCTTTTACTCATTTATTTTCAGCCTAATTTTCTTACACTGCTTCATAAAGAACAAGTTATGAAATATAAGTAGCATGTTGTAAGAAGCAAAGACCAACCAAACCCCCAAAAAATCTCAAATCTGGACAGATTAATCATTTCCTGGTGATATTAAGGAAGATCACATAGAGGGGAGATCACTTCTTCTCTTCATTGAAAGATGTTCAAGTGTCCTCCATCTCTAAATATATCCAGGGAGAAATATTTAGTAATATCTTCAAAAACAGTAGAAGTTATTTTTTTTCTGAATCATAATTTTACATTTGGAAGTTAATTTCTAGGAAACTTGTATTCTTAAGTGCAATATTGCCTCATTGAGCGTACCATTAAAAATAAAAACATCCAATCAGTAAAAATTTGCTTGTATGATGAATGCTATAGACAAATTACAACTCAACTCATTATTCATTTAGCAAAATGAACTAGGGAAACCTATCTTCACTGATGTAAAATGCTATCTAACATACATTAATAAGAAAAAAGCAAATTGCCAAAGATTCTGGTTTATTTATATGAAGAAGCATATACAACAAGAGGAATTTATATCAACTTTTAATTGCATTTTTGGTGTTGCAATTTAGAGGAACATTAATTTATACGTTACATATTCTAGTAATCTTTGGATTTTTTAAGGCACATGTACTACTTCTAGAACCAGAATACTATAAAGATAGTTTCTGATTGCCCTAAATACCTCAAGAACTCTTGTACCTACCGTGTTACTTCTCTGTTTCTTCATAGTGAAACATAAGAATATTCTTTACTCTTTTTTGATTCTTCACCCTCCATTCCTTCCACAAACCAGGCTTTCCTTTCTTATTTTATCTCACCATAAGGCTTTAAGGAAAAAAAAGAGAGAGAAAAGGAAAGAGAAGAGACAAATCATCTTTCAAAGTAAATTAGAAAAAACATTTTTTTTGGCAGACTATGAGAGTGTTCTTCTCCCTTGAACCACAATACTCTTATATTTTCTTTTTACCTCTCCTGTCTTCTTGCTGAATCCTTTTTGCTTTCTGCCTGCTTTTTGGCAATAGCAAAATACTTTTTGCTTACCCAATAGTCATTCTTACTCTTTATACCTGATAACTGAATTTCAACTTTGTGCAAATCTTCGCCCCTCCTCTCCATTCTTCAAGAGATATTTACTCTATCCCTGACACAGAGGTAGATGCCAAGTGGACTGAGCCAATCAGAGTGGCTCCATTTCCTGGCTAATAGGCTTTAGGGTGGCCATGTGTTATGTTCCTAATCAGTGAGATTTTAAACTACATCTGAGGTCATAAATATGAGTATTTTTCTATTCTGATTTTGCCTTATTTTAATATGATACTATAACTGTTGCAGTAGTTGAGTCACTTTGAGGGCAGAGCAAAAATGAGGATGGTGGAACACAGACATAGAAACAAATCCATGCCTTTGATGGCATTGTTGAATGTTACAACAAACTATCCAAAAAACTGCCATTAAGGTTTTGTTTTTTGTGAAGATTTGTTTTCTTATTATTAAGTCAATTTAATTTGAGTTTCCAGATACTTAGAGCCCAAAACATACTAACCAAGAGAATGGCTACATGCTCTAGAATGCCTCAAACACCACCTGTTATTCTCAGACTATCACCGGTCTGAGTGACTACACACAAAGCCATGGCCTTTGGAATTATAGGTTCTAGATCTCTAGTTCTGACCTCCGTGCTAGATACTTACTGATGCATTACACTGCCTACTAACTTCATTTGTTGCCTCATGTGTATTTTATAGTCACCATATTCTCAATGAAATTAACTTTCTACTCTCTAAGCTCCAACCCAAATCAGAAACCTAGGAATCATCTTCAATTTCTCTTTCCCCCTTAAGTACTTATCATTTTAATCAGCAAATAATGTTGATTCTGTTTCATTAATATATTTTGTTTCTCCTGAGATATTATCATATAATGGTTAAAAACGTGGATTCTAGAGCTATACTTCCTGTGTCTAAATTCTGTCTTGGCCATTTGATGTTTATTAGTTATGATATTCAGTGAATCGCTTAATCTCTCTCAGCTCCACTTTTCTCATCTATAAGATGGGGATGATCATATTACACATATTGTATAGGGCTGTACAAATAAAAAGGTTGATAAGTATAAAACACTCATAACAGTGTATAGTACAGGAAAAGTAATCAATAATTATTAGCCATTATATTTTATTTGCTTCTTGATGTTTATCCTGCTTACTTCATTCCAGTTGCTCTTGTATTAGTTCAAGCCCTCATTTCTCATCTGAATTACAGAAATACACTTCCCCATATGCTTTCTCAATTACACTCAGTCCATTCTGATGTTCTGAGAGGTCCCATCCAATTCTTGCTTTTGTCACCTTCCTCAGTAAATTGTGTCTAACCCCCAGCCCATAATCTTTCCAAGATTCCCATTGCCAATAGTATTCAGTCTAAGCTCTGTATCTCAGCAGGCAGTGCCCTGCCACTTCTCCCAGGTATCTTCCATACTTCTACTTTCCCAGAAGTACCAGACTCTCTTGAACCCCAAAGCATTTGTAGATGCCATTCCTGATTATTAGAAAGCACTTCTCTTTTCCTTAGGAGTGCCACACATTTATCTTTCAGGATCAGTCAAGTTACCCCTTTCTCCAAGCATTCTTCTTTATCTCTTCAAGACTCACTAGACTCTTATACCCTGTGCATGCTTATATCTCTAGCATATTTCCTATGTTACAAATATTTGCGTGTATTGATTGATTTTTCTTGTTTTTATTAGGAGGTAGGCTATGTGCAGCCAGATTATTATGGCTTTAATCTCTTTGTCCATATTGATGGACACATGACAGTCACTAAATAAATGGGTAAACACAAGAAATTAATGAGCTATGCCTCCCTTCTCATTTCTATCTATCTGAAATTCATTAGCCTAAAATCTACAAACACATTTCAAATACTCTAATATTAATCCAAAATAAGCTCTCTCTCCTTGGAAACTATTGCATCTATCTAATTAAGTAAGCAATTAATAACTGTATTATAAAAAAACTCATATTTATTATATGAACTCTTTAAATTAATTCAAAAACTTTTATTGATATATTACTATATCCCAGCATCTACTGTAGGAAATCACTTTGAACAATGATTTTGTAATCAATGAACCAAAAAAGAGTTTATATTCTAGCATGTGGTGACAGAAAGTCTTTTACTACTATCTGTTAGTTTCAATTTTTATCTTGTCTTCCCAAGAGTATTAAAGCCTGCAGAATATCCAGAACTTTTCCTCACACTTGGTAGTCTTCAAAATGCTGATATTGTCCCTTGAATTTTAATGTTCTCTTTCTCAACTACTATTTCCCATCTCTCGTTCTCTCTTTTTCTGTTTCATCCCTGCCTTTCTCACTTTCTCTCATTCTTCCTCATGACTATACATATATTCGATCATACATAATTAAACTGTATAGGTTCTCTCAAATTTCACATATATTTCAACTATCCTTTCTGCCTTGCAGAGATTTGAGAATTTTCTATTTTAATACTGAGAAAATGGGAATAAGCACTGATAATGAGCATATAAAATTTTGCCTTAGTAGTCTGTTCTCTCTGACCACGTGCTGCTTTCTCCTGATGTCTGACCCAGCGGCGTCCCTTTTGAGTCTGATACTGATGACTACTCTATCACGGGTGCTGCTTCGGCGCAGGTAGTAAAGTCGATAAATGCACTTACCTGAATTTTTCCTATTGAGTCAAAAATGAAAATGAAGTACTTACTGCCTATCTCACAATGAATTCACACATAAAAATCACGAGATTCATGTACAGGATCAAGACTGCACTTCCTCATTTGTTGGGGAATGCGATGATCAAAAATAAGTTCTTCACCTTGTTGGTTTTAAATGATTCTGTAGGATGAGGATCGCTAAGAGTACCACTGTACAGTGTTGTTTCTAAGTGCATCCTACTCTCTTCAGCGTGTATGTTTGTGTGTGTGTGTTAGATGACACTCATTTCCCCTTAAATGAATTAAGAAAATCTGTAATTCTTATTCTCTAACTTCATGACCACCAGATTAAAATTTGGTAACAAGGATTATAATAAGTAAATGTTTTTAAAGAACTCCTTAATGGTTATATGGCTAACACTGAATTGCTCCTCTTGCTTAATAAATTACATTGATCCAGGTGACCAAAGAGGAGAAACTAAAATTTTAATTAATGTGTAAAGTTATTTAGAAGTCACTTGATATAAGGTTACTAGATCTTATTTTTTAAGTCAATGTATGTAAATTCTAAAGTTATATTGAGATAATGTTTCTTAAGGTACTTGGACTTCTTTTTAAATGTTCTTATAATAAAGCAATACAAATTAAACTATTGGAAAGCACATTGGTATTCTGCAAATAAAATGACATTATTCCAGGATTTTCCACATTGGTTCCCAAATAAAGCACAGTTAAGTACAATGACAATAAATTATGCAAGGTTTGCCTAGGGAATGCTGCACAAACTCAAATAAGATCAGAAGCACAAATATCAAAACAAAATAATAGCAGTATATTTGTTCCCTCAAAAGGATATTATATCTTTCAAAGAAAGGTTTTTGTAAATGATGAAATGTGAGCAGCAATATTGTTAACATTTAAGTAATTAATCTATTTTCTTTTATCACATAACCTCCCTGAACAGTCAATGTAGTAGGATGAAAACAGCAAACTTATTCTTAAAGAATTCATCAAATTTACTTGAAGTAATATATTGTAGAACACACACACACATACAAAGAGGAAGCATAAACTCCTAATTTACTCATGTAATTAAAATCATTTAAATGTTTTATCATCTTTGAAATAAATACTGTTAGTAATAGAAGCCAGAAAAAACATTTTGTGGCTCATTTTTTTGCTGATGTTTAAGCCAAGATCCCTTAGTTGGCATGTGTGTTGACTTTCACTCAATAAATCAGCAAATATTTATGGAGTAGCATCAGGTACCATGATAATCTCAGGGGAATCAGCAATGAATAAAACAAAGTCTCCTCACTTGTAGACTTTACTTTCTACAGAAGAAGAAAGCAATAAAAATACATATGGTATGTAGTGGGTGATTGAATGCTGTGGAATAAAATGAAGATTAAGAGTGATCCTCATCTTAATGAAGATTAAGAGAGGGGATTTTCATATTAAAATACTTCTTTGTTCTATGATTAAGATTATTTGCACAATTTTTATAGCAAGAGGCCATTTTTAGATTATCTGGAAATTTCTGAGGTACTTGAAGCAGTGGAAATGAGAGAAGGAAAACTAATGTCTATCAAGGTTCCATGTACATGATGGAGAATAATGGAAGACATAACTGTGGAAAAAGACCTGTGTGTTCAGGGATGCCTTGTGGCAAAGTGGGATACCAGGATGACTGTGAATAAAAAAAAGAATATAAATTAAATGTACACCATGAACAAACACCTGAGTCAACATGCTCAGCAAATGCAAAGTACAAGTCTGCATGGAAGGCATATCATGAGATGATTAGGTAGGATAAAGAAGTCTTTACTGAATGATGGAAATTTTGGAATATATAGTAATAATTTATAATCTATTAATTATTTATACTGTTACAAATTTAAAACTCTGTTATCTTCCCTTGAGAAGCTATAGCTAGAGCAACAGTGAGAGATTTCTAGACAAGTCTTATTATGTCCTGGGTCATGACTTGAGTTTCATTTAATTAGAAAAGACAATTTACTCTGTAAAACAAATGTGGGAGGAATGACCTAGTTTATATTTTGAATTTTTTCACTGCATCATTCAGCGTAAGTTATCTGGTTTCTTTCTGCTTTAATTTATGTGGTGTGTAGGAATCTATACCAAGGCTCACATGATATACTACCTTGAAGAAACTTGTGAAGCTCAGTATAAGTAAAAATGTTCTTTATGAGGAAGTCTTAGAAGAGTTTCCCTCACTCAACATTCCTGGACATAGTCAATGTTTTATATAATTTATTCTAAGTTATTTCCTGTATTAATTGATAAGCCTGTATATGCTGTTATGCCTCTGTATGAAGAGATGTCATGTGAGAAATAATGTGAATTGAACAAAATCTGAACAAAAATTGAAAAACTAAATAAAGAAAAATAGTGAAGCTGATGATATCCCATGGAGGTGAACTAGCTCTTCAAAAGAAAATAATTGACCTCACTACTTAATAGCCTATAGGCAGTCCCAGGGAACAAAAATTGCAGTGTGGAGTCTTCATTTGTAAATGACAAGTTTTTATATTTTATTTTTCGGCCCTGATGCATACTCAAGGGGAAGTCATTTTAATACAATAACTGTGGGTCTGGAAAACAGAACATAATTTGTAAAGTTAAAAGGAACCCTTTGAAATTTCCCACATTTAAAAGCCTTTATTAAATCCATGTCTAGACTAAACAGAGAAACTTATTATAAAGTAATGAGTAACATAGTACTGCCTCCTACACTTGAAACACTTAGGTAATTAAACCAAAGTCACCACTTAGAGATAACTGAAATATATATATCATATTTCAAAATATAACATATTCATCAGCATAGGTATATGTGGTATACTCTTAATAAATTACTATGATTAACCGAAAATCCTATGTCACTAACAACTTATTCACATCATAAGTGGAAGGACTTGATCTTTCCTTATCAATAACATTTATTCACTTACATCTCAAAAAAAGTCAACAAGTGTCACTTTATACAACCAATGACAGTGAAAAAAAATACTATCAAAGAGGAACTAATTATAATGGAAGAAACTTCAAATTGCCCACATCTCTGTTATCAGCAGTGCTAAGAAATAACCAGCACTCCAAGAAAAATAATTGGCAGTAATAGAAATAACATACATGTAATCATCAGGGACAGAAATATGGAAACATTGTCACCAGCAGGAGAAGCTCAGAACAATCTTATAACTCTTTAAGGGAATGTTGGTATAGTATGTGTGTGTACATACATATTTAAGTCCATGAGAGATTTAGAAAGGCTATCCAATTTACAAATACTTGTTAAACCCAAAACACCATGATTGTGATCCAGATATCATGATAGTGAGTATTGCAATTGGGAATGAGGGTTGCAAATCCTCATAAAAGTTTAATATTATCTTAGCCAAATTCTTTCACTTGATAAATCTTTCCCTCTCTTTTTTAACATGGAAAAAGACCACAGCCGTTGCATCTCTGTGTGATAACAATATCTATGTCATACAAGTCTCTTAGGCCTTGTAAGTGGCTCTTTTCTGAGTTCCAGCTAATTTTTGAAGTGAGTAACAGCTGGTAATTATCTAATTTAATCCATTCAGCTGCTCTCAACTTCTACAATGAATATCATTAGCTCTTCATTACAACCATGTGTAGAAATATCTGAACTAATGATAATTATCCTACTTGTGCCAAGAAGGTATCAGTTGATCCTGATTGTATAAGCATAATAGTTTGTCCAATTTACATTTCCTTCTACCTAAACAGAATATGCAGGTGTCTTTCTGGTGATAAGCTGACAACTACATGAGCATTTTGTGGAATTCTAGAATTCCATAAAAATTCCAGGATTACCATATAATTTTTTTATCCAATTATATCTCTTTTGATAATGACAGTGAACTCTGTTAATAATTTCTTTAGCATTGGGCATATTCTATAGATAAAATCCCCACCTTCCAAATTACTAGTTATCAAAAATTATAAGACTTGGAAAGGAATTAACAATTTAAGAAATAGAAATATCTTCATTCCTCATGTTCTTATAAGTAGAGAGACAAAATCTGACAGGCATGAAGTTTTTTGTGTAATTGAGAATTTGGAAGAAATTGTTAAAAGCTACTTCACAATTTATTCTTCATGGTTAAGGGATCAGTTAAATCTAGAAGCAGACTTCTGTTTTGGAACTAAACAAGATTTCCTTCCTAGGAATAAGAAAACAAATGTTCCTGTCTCTTCTAAGGATAGGAAAAGGAAGGGGTGAGGACAGTGAAACCTTACTGGATTTTTCTGCATCTGAGATTCAGCATTAATAAAATCAGCAAAAGGCCATGTAATGTAATTGTACTTTTGTGGAGAAAAAAAGCAAAGATCAGGATAGAAGGTACACCTACAATATGATGATCACTGACCACAACTGAACAACTCTGTGTTGTTTTTGGTTTATCTTATTCTGCTTTTTATCACAGTGACTATTAAAAATATTCCACACTTTCCTCAAAACCAAGACAACCCATTCTTATTTAACGGAGAAAAATAAAAGACATAAGAAAGGAATATCCCACAAATTAGTAAAAATCCCTCAGCCTTTTACTAGTTTGAGAATATCCATTTAGGATACCATTATAAGAAGACTACTAAAATACAATCAATATCACCTTCTGTAGGGAAAATGAAAGTTGCATGGCTAGGATTCTCACCCGATCCTAATATCTCTCAATATGTACATGTGATGATGTCAAACTTAGCGTAATGCACAGGCACATTCGTGTATACCCATTGGTAATAAGCTCTTATGGCCTATGTTGCTATAAAAAGAGCCCTTCCAGTGCTAAGAGCAGAGCCTAGAGAAAAGAGCAGGAGAGAGGGGAGCACAGACTGGAGGCAAGGGTAGATAGAGCCTAGGGCAGAGGGCGAGCTGGAGGCAGATGTGCTTCTAACATTTGACCAACCACCATGAGAATAAAACTTGGTATGAGCCCCTTTTTACCCACAATGTTCCATTTTTATTTGGTCTAACAGAATCCAGAGTGAACTTTCCTGTGAGAAACTCTCAGGTGAGACATTTTGGCACAGTCAGCAGGATTTGCTGCATACTAAAAAATGGAAAAAGCTGCCCTCAAGGGAGGGATACTTCAGCAGGCTGCCCCTATGGATGGGGAGACACCTGGGTGTCCCCCAGTGGGCATATAGTCTGAGATATCTTGCCTCCTAGAGGAGTGGGTCCCTCCCCAGAACTGGGGGGGAAGTGGAGGGGACACCTAAGCCAGTAGAGGAGGTCCTCTACAAAAAAGGGAATCCTTTAAAGGAACAGAGTGCCCACGAGGCAGTGGGAACTGTGGGTTGGCTATTTCTCACAGTGTTAAGAAAGACCGTAAAGGAGAAGGACATACTCCTGCGAGAAGCACAAGAGTAGGCAGCATGAGAACATGAGCTGTGAGGTGCTGTAGAGAATGTAAAAAATGTGTTGATGACTGAGATGGCATCACTGCGAGGTGCTGTGGAAATGGTAAAGGATGTAATAGTGCCATCAGCTCTGGAAATGGTGGAATATATGTATGTCCGACAAGGATGAGAGGGTAGAGGTGGTGCTGGAGGCAAAACCCATCCTCTATTGAAATCCTTCCTGGTTGTAGTTAAGAAAACAAAGAGTCAGCAGCTGTGGGTTCCTCAGGGAGACATGCAGCCCCTTCCCCAGGTCGTGGAGCACTCCATTCTCTGCTCCTATACTCCGGTAGAGTTGGCGAATTTGGGTTCCCAGTTTCAGCAGAAACCTTTGGAGTCTGTGTTAGCCTGGCTTCTGTGCCTTTGGGATATAGGAGTGGATGGGATTATTCTGTCTGAATTAGAGTGGAAAACCCACTGCTCTGTGGCAGTGATTATAAAATTAATACCAGACCTCAGGGAACCACCTCCTTCTCGATTGGCTGATGGCCACAATATGGCCCAATCAGGGTGATTTACCATCTTGCCCTGATAGATAGCAAACATATGTTAAGCTCCAACAGGTGTCACAGGAGTTGGGCATAAAAAATTCCATTTATAAACTAGGAATCATGGCCCAGATGAGGAGCCATTTACCTCAGGGATAAGGAGCACCATGCTTCAAATGGCTCCCCATCCCTCACTGGGGCCCTATTGGCCATTCTTGCCCCTCACTGAGGCCAACCCATAAATGATGTTACCCATACTGTGGCAGATTTGGGAGAGGCAGAAACAATGCAGGTATAGAAGGGAGTGTGATCTGCTATGGAGAGGAAGAGTTTAAAGGGCCTCGTGAAGGTCATGAGGACCCAGATGTGGTTTGATTTGATAAAGGCAAGAGTAGATAAAAAGAAATTGGACAGGAAATCAAATAAAATCTTACTGGATCTGTGGCAACAATTGAAGCAAGAGCA
This sequence comes from Manis javanica, assembly GCF_040802235.1. Lineage (NCBI taxonomy): Eukaryota > Metazoa > Chordata > Mammalia > Pholidota > Manidae > Manis > Manis javanica. Next base: position 42,361,265 of record NC_133164.1, read on the forward strand.
GCAGTTTCAGCAGTTGGCTAAGGCAAGGACCAGGAAATGGAAGCTGGAGACAAAGCCACAAGTCCAGCCCATTTGTCTACAGGACTTCCTGCTGGAGAGAAAGCTGACCACACCCGGATCCTCAGAGAAAGATGACTGGGCAACATAGTATGACTGAGGGTAGGGTCAAGGCACCCACCTTGGGGGACCAGGTGGAGACTGTAGGCCACATGTTGAAATATCAATTCATTGGTTCCCCAGTGAACGTGCAATGTGCCTTGGCTCTGATGGACTCAGTAGCTGAATGCTCACTGAATGCTAACTTGAGTGGTTTCCTGGGACCCCAGCTATTATAGATGGATACAGGATGTGGCTCTGGGAAGAAGGGGGTTCCCTGCCTGGGGCAAGTTCCCAATGAATCCACTGAGACTGAAGAAAAATGAGGGTGAGAGTTTAGGGAAAGGGTTTTTATTTCTCATGATTCCATCTCTCTCCTGGCACACTCCCAAGTCATCCCTCTCCAGTTCTGCTAACAAACCAGCTCCTTCTTTTCCTGCAGCTATGATGCATTCCCTGCCTCCCCCTGCCCTTCTCCATGGGGACTGGTGGGTGCCAGACCAATTATACACCAGGAATGGAGGGGAGGAGAGAATGGTGTTACTCTTCATTCCTTACCCTGGGTCAGACTGGGTGCGGTAAAGATTCCATTGATATGCAAACATGGCTTATTTGCATATCACTATCAGGGCCAGGTGAGAAATTCTGGCTAAAAATTTCCATTTACCCTACACAGTGTATTAGAGTGAAAAAAGCCTGAATCCCATTGAAAATAGGGTGTCTAATACTGTGTATGATGTTATGCTTACTTCTGATCCTCTTACAGACAAATGTGGTACTATTGCAAGAGGTTTTGGATCTTGTAGGATGCTGGAGAGTGTTTATCCTACACTTGGCACAAATTTTGAAGCCCTTATGCTATTTGGTATGAAAAGGCATCAGATGGGACTGGGATGAAAGATGTGCAGCTGCTTTTACTGCTGCTAAATGAGCAGTCAAGGCCATACCTATTGGATTCTGGTCACAACTCTGGGAAGGAGCACAGCCATTTACTGCTGGCATCTGCAGGAAATGATGTAGATAAATTGGCCCAGGTATACTGGCTAGAAGGAAAGCCTGTCTCTGGGCAGAATACAGTGTGTACTGTAGCCCATTGGTGGGGCCTGCCTTTGACCTTTGAAGAAGTCAGCAGAGCCCAGCGGGAGTGCACTGTGTGCTCTAAAAGAGACTTACATTAAGTTTCACAGCAACCTGGAGACTCCATCTAGTAGACATGGCCTTGGATGTTTCAACACAGACCAGTGATGGCTGGCCCTCCTGGCACCTAGGGAACAAGGCCTGGAGGCTGGCCTCCTGGAGTAAGGGCAGTGGCCCCATGGATCATGGTAGTATACCTAAACAGTTGGAAAGTGATTATCTTACCAGGGAGTTTATTTTTCTCTTTATGGACAGTGAATACACTTCCAGTAGCTCTATATATAAACCCCTCAGTAACCCCTATAGGGAGAGAAGTAAAGGTATGGTATACTAGACCTGGATGGGACCTCCTTCCTGCCATGGTCCTATCACAGGAACACTCTCTTGCATGCATCCTACCTGATGAACAAGATTTGCCTATGTTGGTGTCATCAAAACATGTGTCTTATGGCTCTTAAGGTTAATCTCCTCTAATGTCTTTGTGTCTTGGGCACACACCCTAGCAAAAACTGCTGCTTGCTGGGTGTGCATGGAGCTCCCTACTGTTCTGCTACTGGCCTCCCACAGGAAGTGCAAGTCATGGACTCATCTGAGTTGAACTGGTTTGAATATGGCTGGAATGACCAACTGGGGGCAGTCCATCTTCTCAGGCTTGAGGATGACTATTATTATAATTTTGTTGTTATCTGTATCATTATTTCTGTTGTTATTTGTATGTTGTTACTGCCTGTGTTGCTGTTGTGGGATCTGGTTACAATGCTCCAGCTTTCTAACACAGGTACCAATGCAGAAGACTGCGGGTGTGTAGATTGTGAGGCAAGAATCCTGTAGGGGCAGAGTATAGGGAAAGTGGAGGTCCTATGGTGAGGATTCTAACCTGATCCTAATCTTGCCCACTGAGTACCTGTGATGATGTAGTTAGCCTATTGCTCAGGCTCATACTTGTGTATCTGTTGGCAATAAGCTATTATTGACTGTGTTGCTATAAAAAGAGTTCCCCCTGGTGCTAAGACCAGAGCCTAGAGAAGAGAGCAAGAGAGCAGGAGAGAGGAGAGCAGAGCTGGAGGAAGCACAGAGCCTGGGGCAGGAGCAGAGGCTAGGGTAGAGGCTGAGCCAGAGGCAGAAATTCTAACACCTGACCTACCACCAATAGAATAAAGCCTGGCATGAGCTCCTTTTTACCCTCAACGTTCCATTGTCGTTACTTGTTACTCAGTCTCACTGAATCCAGAGTGAACTTGCCCAGAGCTGAAACTCTCAGGTGAGACACCTTCATTATTAGAATCTGAGTGCTGCAATGGGTCTCTGCACCTGTCTAGTATTTGTGAAATTCCTTTTTCTGTTAATTTGTTCTCATTGACATTATAAGCAGAAGAATTTTAAAAAATCTGAATTCTCAACAGTTTAATAAAAATAAGAAAATTTTTAAAACTTACAAAGATGGTGTCTTCAGATGTCATTTCCATCTTCTTAAAAGATAATGCAGTGAGAAGAGAAGGAAAAAAACTAAATCAAAAGTGAAAGTCTCTGATGTAATAAATACCTAGGGGAGAGTCAGAAGAATATCTAAAAAAGAATATCTGGTAATACCATAAGAAAACTTAAAGATGATACACACTTATTACTTAGCTTGCTATTGTATAATCCTTCCTGGTGTTACCATTCTTTGTCCACTTCCTTATTATTTTAGTCATTTTTAGCATAGGTTAATAATTGGTGAATGATGCTGAAATAATTTCTAGAATAATTAAATTGTAAAATATTTCAAAAGTCTTGTTTTGGGGAAAACTTCTAATAAAGTATAAAAGTTGCAAAAAGATCAATCCTTATAAACTCTTAGAATTGTTCAATTTTAAAAGCCCTCAAAATTACAAAATTGGGTCCAATGAACCTCAATGCACAACAAGAAATAAAAATGAAAATTTGAGGTCATGCTTGCTTGGGAAAGAAACCTGCCAATTGAGAATATGACTGAATATTGAAGACATAGTAATATGTTTGGCAAAGGAATAAAAACCATAAACACAAACTCTGTACTTACGACCAACACATAAAAAATAGCTGGAGCACCTCCTTGCATTTTCCAGTTTACTGTATCATATAGCTTATTCTTCTTTTACCTTTTCCTTCATTTCTCCACTATGTATGTAGGCTATTTGGTTGTTATTCATTTACCATTTTATTCACATGATACAGAATACCAATGCATTAGAACTGGAAACTAGAATACCAATGTATCTAGAACTGGAAAGAATAGACAACTTATACTCTAGCCTTGAGACTTACTTAACAACTGGGTGCAACTTGAGGTTGTCTTTAATGGAGACAAGACTAAATACTCTCAGTTGTTTGTGAGACAGAAAGGAGCAGAGGATAATACTGGGAAGCTTCCCTGAGAAGAACTGCCCTGATATGAGGGAAGCCACAGACTGACTGACCATAGATTCATTGTTAAGCCCAATGAGGTTAAGGAAACAAAAGCTAGAGAATAGTAGTGCAGAGAAACACTTCTTCCCAACTTCTGATATTACATTCCACATGACAAGATGGGAGGATGAGGGAGACAGAAGGGAATAAGTATCCTAGGTAGAGCTTATAACATTCAAGGAATTCAGAGAATATTAAAATGACTGAAGAATCAGATGTGTGAGGAGAGGGGGCATTACATGAGACTGAAGGGTGGGCTTTGTGAACCATGATTAGGTACTTAAACTTGGGGAAGAATACAAATAAATATATCTGATAGATACTTGGAGAACTGAATAGTTCACTTGGTAATTGACTGAATCTGAGAAATAACTTAGAAAGAAAATTAGCAAGAATAATTTCCAAGTTTCTGGTCTGGTTGACTGGATGAATGTTAGTGTCATCAACTGTGAGAAAACTAAAAAGAAAGATTTGGGGACAAAGAGGATAATTCTCTTTAGATATCAAATGTGTTTCTATTTGAAACATTCAAGTGAAGATGCTGAGTAAATATGGTTGGATATACATATTTATAAATCAGGAGAGAAATACGAGCTCTGTATTTATTTGGGAATCAATTCTAGTAATTAATATCATGGGCATTACACAGAGTTCATATGTGGATAGAGAAGAAAAGAAGGAAGAAAACTAAAACAAAAATTAAAATCCCTGAAGTAATAAATACCTAAGATGGAATCACAAAAATATCTGGGAAAGGGTGGTAAGAAAAGTCAAGATAGCATGTTTTTGAAGAAAGCAAGGGTAGACAGTGTTTATTGAAAGACGGAATGATTAGTAATGTTTTAAAAAGTGAGGAAGTAAAGCAAAATAAATGGTAAAATAGTGTCCATTGTATTTGATGAGGAGGAGTTCACTGAGGAAATTGGTCAAGGCAATGCTAATGGTTTGGTGGTTTCGGAACACATGATAGTTGGATCTGGGGAAAGGGAGGTAGTGGTAAAGATAGGTGATTTTCACAAAGTTAAAATGTGTTGAAAGTCAAATGACAGTATGGTAGCCGAGAGTACAGCTAGTTTTTTTGAGGCCTTAAGCTTATACAAAGTCGTATCAGTAGGTGATATAAATAAAATTTTGAAAAGAATATAAAATTACAAATATAAAACTAGGCACAGGCTTAAGAAGAGGCCTGTGCATGTGGAAGCTTTATGGAACTCAGCCTGTGGTGATAGTTATATAAAGTTATAGAAGAAAGGAGGGATTTATTAAATACCAAAGATTTAGGACTATATACCAAAGTCAGAAGAAAGGAAGACTTTCTTCACCAGGATTGTCCAGAAAGCAGATCCTAAAGTGAAGTCTCGTATGCTATTACCTTACTAGGGACTAAGTACCAGGGAATAAAGGGGAGAGAAAAGGAAAGTGAATAAGGGAAGAAGGAAAACCAGTAAAGTATCTGTTAGTGAGATGACCATTGCTTGCTCATTCTCAAAGGTCCGACCTAGTACGTCTTAGGATGTCCTTCTGAGGCAACAAGGGGAGAACTGATCCAGTGGCCTCACTGGTGAATGGCTCCCCCCTTAGACTGAACTCCCAGACTGTACATGAAGGGGGCCCCTGGTGTAGCCAACCTCATCACAAGTAGGAAGCCTGGGGCATGATGTGAGAGATACACCTGCCCTGGAATGGTTGAGCCCATGGAAGCTGTTCAAAGTTCAAACAGTTGATTAGCCCGATGTGCACTTAGCTTGGACAAATGGGCCAAAAGTCCTGGAGACAGGTGAGATTTACAGGATCTGACATGGTGTGGTAGAGCTGCCTGATACACAGAGGTTAAAATATAGAAGAGATTAATCATAACCAACAGAACATTTAAGATAAATAATCCAGAAGAGTCTACTGTTCAGACTCCAAATCAAAGAAATAGGGTGTAGTTAATGCCACAAAAACCTAATTCATATATCTGAATAAGCGTCTTCACATAACTGAGGAAACATCCGGACCTATATCAGGGTCTATTTGCACAGGACTGTATTTGGGATTGAGAAGAAGAGAAAAGTAGAAGTCATAAACACAGCTATCTTCATATTACATTCTAATTTACAGCAGAGTGCCTGGAATATAGTAGGTCCCCAATAAATGGTTCTGAAAAGAATAAAGGCAAGCAGCAGAAAAATATATTTAATTTACTTACAACTTTGAAATGCAGAGAAATAGTAAAATCTTCCATCTAATAAAACCTATCACATCAAGTTTATCTGGTAGGCTCAATATATTGGTCAATAGAGTCTAATCATTCAAAAGCAGTGATGGATAAATATATCTATGTATTCACTACAACATCTGCCTCCTATTTGTAAAAATTGTTAATTTCTCCCATTCTTTCAAATATGTGCTTTAGAAAAATGCCTTTACTTTGTGGGAGAACATCTAAAACCATAAAAATACTTTCCACTGAGTAAAGCAAAACCATGTATAGCATATTCCCTTTGAAAATTAAATAAACAATTGGCTAATATTATGACAATTGGTATTGTATTGTCACTGAAAATATAATTCATGATTCAACAGGCCAGGCATAGAAATTTAGGTCCTATTTTAAAATTTTCTAATGTCTTCCATTACCCCTTTATTCCTTGTATTATACAGTGACGGTTCACACTTTGCATTTCTTCTTTCCTTTAATAATCAGTAATCTCAGAGGGACTCTGTTTTGTAGCTCTTTTAGAAACAAATAGGATTTAGTTGCTACATCCCATTTTTGTTGCTTTTTCTTTGTTTCTATTTCATGAACTTTTTCAGCCAGGATTTATCTAGATTTCTCTTCTTTCCATTTCCCTTGAATTTCCAGATAATCAGTAAAATAAACAAGCAAGCAAACTATATCAAACCTCACTGTTTTAACACAAATACAAATGTATTTCTTGTTTATAGCACAGTTGGAAGTGTGCCAGGAGGACCCTCTCCCATGCAGCAGTTCAGGCACTGATTCCTTTCCTCTAATGACACCATCACACTCCGGGTCTCCAGAGCAAGACTCCTTACGTCTAGCCAGCAGACAAGGAAGGAGAGAAAAGTTTTAGAAAGCGTACTCACTCTCACAGGCCCTTGCCCTTCGGTATGATACATACCACATTCCAGGTGGGAAATGCGATCTAGCTGTGGGTCCAGAAAAGGTGAGAACATCGGTTACTGGGGAATGCCAGCATTCTTTGCCAGCCTGTGGTGGTCACCAGACAGCCTTTCGCACACACGGAACATGCCTACTCATCTCCCAAGGGAAAACAGCCCAAAGTCTCATCCGGCCACCAACTCCAGCTCAGTTCCAACACTCGCCGGGAGAAGGGCAGTCTTCTCCATCAGATTCATAATGACTTCTCATGTTTTCATGATTCCTGAACTAAAAGATCGACTATCGACGACTAGAATGGTAGAGTGGGAGCAGGCTAACTTCAACACACTTCCATGTGGCTGAAGGAAGATTAGAGAAACACACACACTTACCAGGTTTGGAATCGTGCTGGACAGGGAATGTAAGGATTCACTTCGTAAACATGACATGCGCCTAGATTAAACTGGGATTCTGCTTTCTGGAAGAATATTCTTCATTAGATTTGGTCATGTATGTAGCCCCTAGTTCTACCATCTGGGAGAGTTTTCTTTATCCATTATTCTCAGGACATTGCCTGAAGCAGGTTTTGTTGAGTATTACATCCTCAGGACTATGCAGTTTTTCACAGTCTCTCAGGCAACTTTGGGGACCCATCATAGGGATTTTAGCTTGATACAGAAAGCCTTTTTCTTCCAAATTCATGGGTTTTTTGCCAAGACAATTTTCTCAAAAGTTTAATAGGTTTCTGAACTGTTCACTTTTAATCATTTATCTGTGTTCGCACTTTGAAACTTTTTTTCCCCCTAAACTAGAAGCACTAAGGACCATGTACAGGGCTATACCATGTACACACGGTGGTTATAAGGACCACATAAGCCATTTTCTCCAGTTCATAGATAATGTTTCTCCAAAGGAAGCCATCACAGATGAAGGAAAATTCAGGAGATGGGAAAGGCTAACTGAGCCTTAATGAAATCATTATATCCTCTAGACCAAACCTTGCCTGGAGCCATAATGAACCATGAGATATTATAATTACAGAGGATATGGCCTTGACTGTTTGCTGTTTCAAATGGATCTCTAACACTTGTAAAACAAAAACAAGAAAACAAAAAAACCCTAATTAATGCAAGAAGAAAATTACATTTCATCTTTACAACTTCTATTTTGATGAGAATTTATTACTTGAGTAGGGTAGTTTTGATACAAAATAACAAAAGCAAAATGTATTGGTCGATGACACATTCAATTTCCTTCCTTTTTCTACATTCCAATTTAGACTGACAGTAATTATCAGCAGTTTACATGAAATTAATATTGACCAAGGAAAAATGAGACAAAAAGGAATATTCTACAGGAGAACAGTGAAAATTGTAAAAAATTATGGACAAATGTTTGACAGTATAATTTATTAATGGAGAAAACAATTAACTAAATAAATCGGCTGAACATTTTTTCCCATAAAGGGATTTATTTGCATTTAAACTTCCTGAATGAATGATACGTTTTGGAAAAAGGATTTGGAGAATGAGGAGTATCATTTTATAATAATTTTGCATGCCAAATGTCAAACACCATGAATAGTTCTTTATTACAGGTAAGCCCTATTTAAAAGATGTGGTAAATATCTTACAGAAGAGTACCTTTTATCTTTCATAGGATTTATCCACATTTAAGAATTTTAATATAATATAAAAAACAATGGAGTTTCAATGCCTAAGTTTGTGCTTTTAATCGGGCATTTAGAAGATAAATACCATTTATCATCAAATTATATTAATAAGATTTTATGATAAAAAATTGAAGAAATCTATCCTGAGAGATACTTCTCTCAAGAAAATGATACAAAACTTGGATATATTTGAAACTTATGAGAACTGTACCAGCCAATAAAATTACTGAATAAATAATCAGGTTACCACATTCCCTTTCTGTAAAAATAAAAATTCCTGAAATGTTTTATTGTAATTGAAGAAATATTATATTGCCCATTTAAATTAAATATAAAATTGAGAGTACAGTGCTGACTTTAGTCTGTAAATGGAAAACAAAAGTTTTAGCTTGGAAATGATGAGATTAATGGAAAATAAGAATGATGTCAAATAAGATTCAAAGACTCACGCAAGAGAAATTTCACTTACTTGTATTCTAAAATGTGGAACTATTTGAGCCCTTCTCATCTTTAATTTCCAAATGCCAAAGGAGATTCTCATTATGTAGCTGTGATATCTAAAGATAATGTCAAACAAGCAAAAAAGAGTGTGAGAATCTTTAAAGATAGGCTAACATTTGGGAATACCACCAGCTGCTCTCTTTTACAATGAAGGAAAAAAATAGCTCAAAGGCAAACTGTAAACAAAGTAATTTCAATCTTATTTTACAGGTTGGAAAATATTCACAATGAAATCCTTTAATGAGTTTGCCCTTTTTCAAGCTGCTTTGCAGTAAAACTAAACTTAGGCAAAACCCTAAGGGAAATTTTGAATAATACTGTTATTTTTGTCCTATTAAAATGTATTACCATACTTTACCATGAAGGCTTTGTAGTATTTTAACATAATGCTCACAAACTCAATTTCATGAGTTAGGAAATAGAAAGAACAGGCATTAAGCAAAACAGGAAGGATTTGAATTTCTGTTCATTTTAACTGCTATGAATTTTTAATTAATCTTCTGTTGGTTGAATATTTATACATATTTATATTCATGTACAATTATATATATATAGCACACATATATATGTATATGCATCTATATCTATATTTATATGTATATCTACCTACCTACCTACTTATATACCTCCCTAGAGACATAACACTTGATCACAAAATGTAAGTAATGCCATTCAACAGTTACAGATAATTCATCTGTTAGTTGAAATTCAAAACTACAACATGATTCTAGCTAATGTCAGAATTCCATAACAAACCAACATCTTTGCCAGTTCCCCTATAAATGCCAACGTCTTTAATAAATGTGAATTAGTGTATAGGTGTTTATTTAGTGAACTATAAAAGTTGTGTTCTAGTCCTTTGTTTTTGAGAAAAAAATATCTCAGCAGAATTAGCTTACTGAGGGTTAAAAATATTTTCTGTGAATGTATAAAGCATGATGAGTATTTGACCTATTATCGCTGACACTGTGGGTAGATCATTACACACAAGTGGAAGAAAAAAACAATTAAAAAGAATCCAAGAAAGCAGATGCTAAATTTCATTCAGTATAAAATCCACTTTACCAATACTTTTCAAAAGCAATCTAAATGTCAAATTTCTGACATCAAAATTGGTAGCAAGTAAATCGCATAGCACTAAACTGCAAAGCGGCATGCAAAATTTAGAACAGTAGGTTGTATATAATTAGTAAAGAGTTCGTGCTTCTAAATATAAAAATCTTACATTCAACATGAGGAAATAAAACCATTTGGAAGGCAGCAGTCTGGCTGCACTCCTTAAAGACTCTTAGAACAGACATAAGGGCAACAAATAAAACATGAATGCTCAGTTCGGAGAAGCAGGCTTTTCACAGGCAAATGTGCAAGATCATTAGTACAACTAATCAGAAAATGCTGTTATATTTTATCTCCCTTAATCCTTAAATGTTTTGCCTGCATTCCTTCCAATAGAATTGTAAAGATTTAAGGCACAGTCACGTCAAAATAAAAGACTTGCATTACTATGTCCCTTGAGTACTCCATTCATTCACTAAACAAATAATTCTGGAATTTAAAGCCAGGTAGTATTGTAAGTTCTTAGAATACAGGAGTGGAAAAGGAAAAGTCCTTGTAAATACTACTAAGGGAGGCAGATGATAAACAGATAAAAAATAAATATACATAAAATGTCAAGTCTGTGATGAAAAATAAAGCAGAGACAGCAGACAAAAAAAATGATTATAGAGAGTGAGACAATTTACGAAGGACAGTCATTCAAGCCAGTCATTCAAGCCCAAGACCTGAATTAATGGCGGGTAGGGCCATGCAAAAATGTGAGGGAGGAACATATGCAGATAGAACAGCAAGATCAAAGACCGTGAAAAGGAAATGAACTGTCATGTTGACAGGTAAGTAGAAGGGCTAGAAGCCATTCAGAGACTATTTCCAGTTCTTTGGGATTAGTGTTGTACCAGTGGAAGTGGTAATAAAATTGAGACTACAGTTTGACTGCTGAGGCAATAGTAAAGGTAGATGAATTTCATGTGAATTGGGAGACAAATCAAGGAGACTGTCAGTATGTTGGTTTGCATTACAGAATAAATAGTGAAACTATTACATACTCTAGGGAAAATTGGGTGGGGACAGTAGAATCAAGAGTTAGGTATTGGATGTATTTAATTTCAGATGCCTACTAGATATTCAAATTGTGATACCAAGAAAGAATTTGGCTGTAGGAATCTGAAACTTGAAGGAGTAGTATGTGGTCAAGGGAAGTGATGGAAGCTCAGGCTATGCCATTTGGAAGTCATCACCATAGAGAGGGTATTTAATGCCATGGTATCTTGTAGCAAGAGTAGCCATAGGAGAACACCATTTGGGAAGGGGAAGAGGAAGCAGCCACAGTAACTGAGATGGTGTGGTCAGCGAGGTGGGAGGGAAACTGAAAGAGGGGGTGGGTGCTCTGAGTGGAGTATAAGTAGCAATCAATCAGAATAAAGTAGCAACTGTATGTCAATTATGATGCAGTTCTCTTGCCTTCGTTGTAATTTTGCAAGAGGTTAGGCTGGAATATTACCTGAAAATTAGTAGGACAGTTTATATTGTGTGGCAAAGGAGCCAGAATCCATCATAGTCTATAATTTGAGAATTGTTAACAAGAGCTATGAGAAGAATCAGTCTCTTTGCCCCTCCTCCAGGGTATATAATCTCCAACATTTATTGGCCCATAATGAATTTGATTAAAACATGTTTGTTACCTGGGAAGGGTCACATAAACTAGTACACAATTTTGTAAGGATTTGTAGAAGCAGTCCAATGTTATCTGGTGTTCTTTGGGAAACATGAGAGATATGTGTTTGTAAATGAAAGACAGGAGGTGAGTCACTTAGTGCTAATGAGGCAATGTTATGTTGACCCTGAGCATCCTGGGGAAGGTGTGCCTGGGAGGAAATTAGTGACAGAAAGAGAGACTGGAAAGGAAAACTAATTGTTTGTAGTTTTTAGGCATCTTAACCAGGCTCTCCTCTCTCTTCCTACCTGCCATTTTTCCTTTGCATTCACATCTATTCCTGACACTTCAAATATCACTTGTATGCTTACGATGTGTGTTCCTGTATTTCAAGCCCAGAATTTGTTCCCTGAACTTGAATATTTCTGCTTACTGACTGTCCAGAGATATATCACCCTCGAAATGTCAGAAATAGAACTCAGTATTTCCCTGCCTCTTTCCTGCTCTTTCATTTTCTCCAGAAGAGCACCAGCTTCAATCCAATTTCTAAAACTCAAAACCAGGAATCATTCACAGCTTTACTTTCCTACTTCTATATACTCATAAAATCATAACTTATATTTACTATACTTCCTATGTATTTTCTGTCCAGTTATCTCTTTGTCTTACCTACACCATCTTTTACCTGACAGCATCATCCTATTTGACTCCCTGCTCTAAATATGACCTACTCTCTCTGTATTAACTTTAGCTGTTTTAACAGTATGTAGCTCTCTGTGATCTGACCTCTATTTACCACTTCACCCTTATGCACTACCACATACATATACAAACCACAAAGAGATTGTACAGACTCTTTTTGTGTGCTTAGGGAGAATGAGGAGGCAAAGAGGAATAAATTCATTTACAAACACTACAGCATAACATTCATGCTTACATTATGGAAAATTTAAATAAAAAGTGTTTATTTACTTTTAGAAATTATTCTAATTTTTATTATTTTGCTATAAAGTAACTTAGCTAAAGAAAGAGCATATATTCTAAAAATTATAGAGGCAATGACAATTTATCTGAATTAACTCTCATATATCATCTGATTATGATATACTATGATATCATATACTATTGAAGATTTATAGAAAACAAAATGTTTTGTCAAAAGTTAAATTTAATTGACTATAAGAAAGAGTATGTTGCCTGAAACTGCATCTTGATAGCTTTATCCTTTATTTATGGATATCCTCCCAATTCTTCAAATCCTAGCTCAAAAGGCATCTTCTTAATTATGACTGTTTTAAGCCTAATCACATATAATCACTCTATCTTCTTACTATATTTTACTTCTAGCTCTATTATAAAATGTACTTTATTTTGCTTTGTATTAGAATAGTTTTCTTAACATATCCTGCAAGAAATTATACCTTCCTTGAAGACAAGTGATACAGATTAAACATACTTGTTTTCATTGAATACACCTGACCCTCATTTAAGTGAAGATTAAAGTTGCTATAATAGTATCTTAAAATAATTTCTACATTTCTTTTTTTAGGTAAAATGTATGAATCAACAAATGAAAATGGCTCAATATATGCCATGCAACTTAACCTCTTTAGTAATTCAGAATATGGATTCTCAAGAAGGAATAAATAACTGTAACACAAGTGTTCCCCAGCACTTATTGTACACTTATTCTTTATAAAAACTAAAGTTTACAAATATTTGTAGCCATTTTAAGTGGCTGCACACATACATCAAATACATTTCAGATATATATGTACCATATATAGGCATAGTCCATGACACACACACACACATACACACATATGCATATATACATAAATCAGAAACTATTTGTGAAATTCTAAAGAGAAATTGATCTCAAAGGGAGTTAAAAATGTGGCTAGTGCCACATTTAATAAATTAAAAAGTTAATCATAAATGTACTGAGAATAAGACTCAGGTATATTTTTAAATTCCAAATAGAACATAACTTGCAATAGATTCAATGAAGCAACTATTTTCTGAGTTTACTCAGAATACTTTGCTGCCATGGTAATAAACCATTTGGTTTAATACCTTTCATCCCACATCTTATTTTGAAAACAAATATCAGCGATCCTGGTTTGTTCTGCACTTATACACTCCCTCAGTCAATAGAGTGGAACTCCATACTGAAGACTCAAAATGTTTTTTCTAAGGATATCTTATTTTTTTTGTCTATGTGGCATTATTTAATAACAATGTTGCCTAGAGAGGTCAGAGGGGCTAAAATGTCTCCCCAGGTTGTATTCTACCCTTTTTGCAAGAAGTTTATCTGGAAAAAAATGAGTTACAAATACTCTAGAAATCTGTCTTGCTGAACACAGCATGTCTGATTAATTGTATTATGCATTTATCATGGTCCTGATCAAGAGGATTTGATCCCAATGAAAGGAATTATTAGAATATCGTTAGATGCCCCAAATCAACAAATTTAGAAGGAATGGAAAATATCACCTAGGTGGAGGCTTTGAAAGGTTTTTTAAAGATTTTGAAATACAAAATAATGACATAACTTGATTCTACTTAATGCTGCATAGGTCACATGGGAATTCGGACTACTTCTTTTAATGATCTTGAGTGATTTTCTCTAAATGTAGGAACTGAACACAACTTGCTAAAAGCAGGGTTTCTCAACCTTGGCAATATTAGTATTTTGGATTGAATCATTGTTATAGGAGGTTGTTGTGTGCACTGTCAGATGGCCTCTAACCACTAGATGTCAGTAACACCTCCTCCCCAACTTGTGACAACCAGACATTGCCAAATGTCTACTTAGTAAAACCACCCCATTTGGAAACCACTGGTTTAAATAAAATTGAGAATGTTTTGCATCACAGCTGAAAGCAGCTTTAAGCTATTGTTTAAGACAGAAGTTATTTACATTGACTTTCAAAATGTGAGCCTAAGAGAAATATCTGGATATTAAAGAATGTTGGATTAAAGTAATTAAAGAGTCGGTATCATACATGACTATAACTACTATTCTCTAAATGTCTTTAAAAGCTCAATTAGTAACATTTAATAATATGGTGAATTTCAGTATGTGAAAATTATTAAAAAGTGTTAGGTATACTTATGACAATTTCTATATATCTATTCATCTATATCTATTTCTGTCTTCACAATCTTTTAAGTATTGCTTCCATATGGTTCAATTAGCTGGTCAATTTCCACATTTATAGTTTCAGTGTTATTATATCCTGAATGTTGTTTTTCTATAGCTAACTAATTTGAATATAGTTAGTCCTCATAAATTCACTGGAAAGACAAGTATATGTAAATATATATAATGATATACATCTCTAACTCTACATCTCTCTCTTTCACTCTATATACACACACATAAAATACACATTGTTTTTGTGTGATATGATGTGTATATATTATATTTGTGTGATATGTGTATGTAAGAAATTAAAAAGAGGTGTAAACAAACATCCCCTATCCCATATTACTCATATCCAAACTTACCAATGGCAATCATGTATAAAGATAAATTGTTCTTCTACCCCAATGTCAGTTTATCTTTCTACACTGAATGAGGGCAGCACTGCTCTAAGGAGCCAAAGATGTGAAGACTTAGAGGCATCCTAAGTTAGGTATGGGTTATATATACACACCATTAATAAAATAAAGGTAGATTGATGCCAACTGGCTACACTACAGATATCTGTAGAACAGAGGAAGAAAACCAGTAACAGAATTTTGAGTAGAATCTTCAAGAATATAAGAGTTTTCTAAGATTACAAGGTACAAGACACATAAATGTGAAACTGCATGGTTTAATGAGATAGTGGATAATGTATTTCATAACATGCAACTTAAAAGTAAAAATAACATTAGCTATTAGTGCAAATATATTGTTGGTGTGAGCAATTGAAAATACTATTTCTGTGATGGCATCTAATGCATTAAAAATGTCTAATTTTGTAAAGATATTTTTTCTTATAAGATGGTAAGTCCTTAGAAACAAACATGTATAGGTTTTGAAGAATGTGTTTTATAGGAAGGAAATACTACATATTCCATAATATTGGCATCACAGATAATTTTTAATATCAGAAACCAATGTGAATGGAAATTGCAGAATGTTCTGAGTTAAATAGTTGTAATTTCATTTGGAAATTGAGAATACTTTTACATGATTTTAGTTCTAATTATTCAGTAAGCTAAATGATATGCTCATTTTCCTTATGTTCTAGGAAACTGAAGAATTCACTATGCCATGTATAAAGGAGACTTCTTGAATCTTGAGTTCTAAATCTCAATTTACCCAAACTCCCATTTGACGTCTCATTGAATTAATATGTGTCTTTAAATCCTTATCTGAAAAAGAAATAAAAATAAACAAAATCATCTCTTAATTTCAGTGTTTTAATCAGTTATTGGTCATGAATTTAATGTGCAATAATCAATGAGTCTTATCCTGTAGTCTCTCAGAATAATTAAGATTATTTGCAAAATACTGGCAGTTTAACTTACAAGCAAATGATATTATAAAGTTCATTTGTAAATTATAGAATATAAAGGTCATAAAAATCCTTACAGGCCATCAACTTCCCACCCCGTTATTTGTGCAAATGCTTCTGGAACATCTATATCACTGACAGATGGTCGTTCATCCTTTAGTTAAAAATGTCAAGTGGTCACAAGCTCAGTAATTTAAAGGTAGTCCATTTTGCTTCTAGATAGCTGGAGTTTTTATTGAATTTTACATCTATTAAATTGTTTCCCTATATTTATGTGTTCTTGCTACAGGTATTTATTTACCTAATGGCAAATATGCAAAATACATTGATGTCACAGAACTTAGAGTCTAATAGAAAAGATCGAGTAACCAAGTAATAACAGATGTATTGTTGTAAATTGAAGAAAAAAAAGTCACTGTTAATGTTTAGCTGAGAAACCTGATGTTGTCTGGGGTTCAAACAAAATTCCTGCCTAAAATGTACTGATTGCAGTATTGTAATCTCACTATTGTTAAATAATGATTTGGGCTATTATGGATATTTGCTGTGATCACACAATTCATGTCAAACCTGGTCATATTTGAGGTTCAAAGTGGGAACTATAAGTAGTTACATAAAGACTGTAAATATAAACCAGTTCTTTGTTGAGCAAACCACGGTTTATAGAATCCTAACTAATGATTATCTTCCATCTTACACCTCCCTTCGACCTCTAATGTGGCCAGCTAAAATACAGGACACCTAGTTAAATCTGAAAGTCAGATAGATGGCAGATGATTTTTTTGTAGTATAAGTATGTCCTATGCAACATTTGGGACATAGTTATACTAAAAATTATTCATTGTCTATCTGACCTTCAAATTTAACTGGAGGTCCTGTATTTTTATTTGTTGAATCTGGCAGACTTTTCTAGATCTATAGCATTCAGTGGCCTACTGAAAACTTCACATCACATGTGGTTTTAAATGATGACTACTTCTATACTAGGCATAGCACAGAGAGTATTATTCATTTAAGACATAAATCATAGGATTTTTATAATGTTTGTATAAAAATAGGAAAAGAAAATATGAACAACTTATTAAACACCTTCAGCATTTCAAGTACTCTACCAGTCTTTGGAAATTCAAAGATAAATAAGATAGGACTCCTGCTTAGGATCTTACCACAGGGAACAAGAGCAAACATCTAAAATGAAAGGTAAGTGATATATTAAAAGTGAAGAGAAAGCTTGTTGGAACACCATCAGGGAGCTGTTAGTTAGACATGGATGGGAGTCAGGGACATTTATGTAGACTGGAATTTGATGTTGACTAGGAATTAGTTCACCTGGTAGAAAATCTAGGGAAGGACAGTCCAAATAGAGATCCTAGTATGCAACCATTATTTGAAAGTGCATGTTTAAGAAACATTCTACAGTCCTGTGAGCATAAGAAAATTAAGCTAAAGACGAGATTAAGCAAGTGGACTACAGCAAAGGGCCTTACTAAGGAGTATATTGTAACAATTCTCACTTAGCAACTATGTATGATGTGCCTTAGCACAGTGGAGATAGTAGTTAAAAATACAAAGAAAGATAATTTGGAAATTATTTGTACTTGGATATATGAGAGAAAAGCAAAGATGACTGTGAAGAAGTCCATTTAGACAGTGGTGTAAAAAGTAATGTTATTTACTGAGAGAAGAAAAATTAGAGGAAGAGTCAATTTTTCAGTAGGAGGTGAAGAGGAGTTGTAGAGCATGGCCATGTTAAGTATAAGCAATGTTTTCCTTTTTTTCTTAATAAGACAATTTGACTTGATGATTAATGGCATAGGAAGTTAGAAGTATATTAGCTTCCTGTAGTTGGCTTATTTCTCCATTGCCAAAATGAAGGTTTGTGCTGTGAACAGATACATGAGTGTCAGTAGTATGTTTCTCTGATCAATGTCTCTAAATCAGTGTAGCCCCAGTTTCATTTCTCAGAGTAAAAGTTACCACGATTCTGAGGCAGGACTGCCCTCCATTGGAGGGGTGATGGCTTCTCAGATAGTGATATAGAACTGATGAGAAAGTCGGTAAGAAGACTGGTATTTCCTGATTAAATCACATATTTATAGCATTAGTGCTGTGTTCTGCTTTTAGAGACTGAAGTTAAAACGGGAATAGAGGTGATTAAATATTAGAAATTTAAGAAAAGAGAGGCTTAAATCAGTAATGCATTTAGTTTTCATAAACCAAATTATCTTCTGAGAACCTTAGAAAGTTTCCTTGAATTATATTTACTCCATTTACTCTTTAAATCTTTTAGTGAGTTTTTACAAATAAAATTTATATTTGTAGAATAAATTTCTAGTATTTTTGGTATTTCCATTTTCACTCTTCTTCCCTGTGCTTCTTTAATTTAAATGATGTTTAAAGAGATAAGGACTCTTTCATATATTCCCTCAATGCTTTGCCCCAAGTAAGCACTAAATAGTTGGATTGACTGTTCAATGTGTGTTATAAAAGTGGATAGTGGGAAAGTCTTTCCTGCTAAAGAGAAAACTTAACTTCATTCATTCTTTTTTGACATATAAACTAAGTTTTGTCTCTTATCCTTGGTTCAATAATACTGCTATGAAAAGTGCAGTGATATAATTTTCTGAAACATAAAATAGAGTTTTAAAGTAGCTGAAATAAAATAAGCTATAAACATTAATTAAAATAATAAAGTAATAATTAGTATAATTTTATCAGGCAGATTCACATATATAACTGATTTTCCAAAACAGAGAAAAATCATTTCACTCTATCATCTGATTATTTTTATATATTTATTTTGCTTTTCACTTAGTAAACTTTAATTTTTCTGTATTTTATAATTACTTTGAGTCTATTTGTAACACTGATGTTTTTCACAATATTTGGAGCTTTAAACATTATTGAGGCATTCTTTCTACAGTGAAAACCTAACTAAATATCATAGCAAGATTTTAAGCTATTATGCTATGTGATTGACCACAGAAAAGTATTTTTATTTTATCACACATGCATTACTACTTGCAAATTCCCTCATTAATTTTTAACAGAGACCGTACAAGGAATGGACCACATTCCCCAGATATTACAATAACACTAAGATGTGGAACATATCTACTCCACATTCCAAAATTCTGGCAGTGCTAGCCTGTATATGGAGTTAATGAATATGTATTAAATATTTATTTTACAATTAGAAGAGGAAGATATGCAGTGCCTGGAAGCAGGCATCTGTTACTTTTACCAACTTTAAATTTTCTTCAAAGTTGGGATGGGGCATCACATTGGTTTGTGCACATGCAAAGGCCTTTGTGTCAGCCAGCTATGAGAGACTGTAACAAACTACCCCAATTTTAGTGGCTTAAAACAAACGTTTATTCTCATGGATCTGTGAACAGGCAAGGGTGGGCTCGAGCTCAGTGGACCCAGGTCTGCTCTGTATGTTTCTCATCCTCCTCTGTCATATCTGAAAAGGGTCCTGTAAAATACGTTATTTTGGCCAATAGAGCAATTTTCCTTTCTCAGCCTGTTTTCCATGTGTAGAAAATTGGGGGCCCAGAAGTACTTTGTTTTTTATTTTACTATTTAAAACAGCATCAGTACTTTTCAGTTCAGACTTACGACATTTTTGCTAAGACGTCTCTTCCAAATACTTTGTTGACATTCTATATATTTGTCTCCACAGTTCTTGGGGGCAAGTGTTTTTCTTTCCATACTTAATTATTTGTATTTTGGACATACCTGGCCTATATGTTTTCTAGGAGACCTATTGCCTGGCTGAAGGTGTCTAATAGAGACAGCCTCATCACTTATAGATAATTTAACAAAGGGGTGTTAGGACCTATCTTTGACTTGATTTTTGCCCTGTGACTGTGTCGTATTTTTGTAACTGCACAGGTAATCCACCTTTTGGAGAAGACTCTCTGGCTTTTCATGACCAATTTAAAGAGAGGCTAGAGTCCCTCAATGGTGTGTTAACAAATAATTGGGCATTCCGGGAGGGAAGGTTGCCATAACAAGGTAGAGTAAACTCAGTAAACATAACTTAATGGAAGACCCTTTGTTCACCTTTAGAAAGTACCAATAAACTTAACACATCTATTTTTGAAATGTGTTTGCAGGTACTCAGACTCCATCAGACAGACTACCTGCTGGCTGTAAGCATGAGGCCCCAGACAGCCGGAGCCAGATGACTGATAAGTAAGAGACCCAAAATAACCCCTATTACCTCACCAATGGCCAATCAGAAGAATGTGCACAAGCTGATCCATGCACTCTTCTCCCCTCACCCATAATTTTGCCCTTAAAAATTCCGGCTAGTAACCTTATGAGGAGTTTGGGGCTTTGTGTGTTAGCTGCCTGACCTTACATGATGCCTGTAATAAACCTGCCTACTTTCTTTCTCTACACCCTGATGTCAGTGTTTGGTCTCCTGCACATAAAGTGAGCCCACCAAGTTTGACTTTGTTTAGTAACACTGGGTGAACACTGTTTTTGGAATTTTGTTAGCAGATGAAGCTAGCAATTAGAAAAAGTTTTACTTTCAAAGCCAGCACCTCTGTATGCAAACTGGACAATTCTTCCCCTGAACCTGTGTGTTGGAGAGCAGCATCATACACAGCCAAAAGCATCAAGGTCATGACTTTTGTAGTAGCTGCCTGGCTATTTTCTTACCAAAGTGGGCAAGTTCTTCAGGTATCTTTACTATGTTGCATATTCACATGCAACAGCTCTACTAAATATTTCAACATTTCATAGGGTGATCAGTTCATCCAGTTTGTCTAGGATTTTCCCAGTTTGAACACTGAAAATCCCACATTTAAGAAACCTCTCAGTTTCAGGCAAACTGTGATACGTGGTCACCCTGCTAGCACATAACACATAACATAGTTTATAAATTTTAAAGCACCCCATAACAATTTCTTTATGTCTTTTAACAGGTTCCTTACCTACCACTTTCCAGCGCTAAAGCCAGTAACATGTCTATGTATGCATATCACCCAACTGATCAGCAACAATTTTTGTATCAGTTACAGCCAAATTCAGTGGCTTAAAATAACAATAATATCTCATTGCTCACATGCCTGGGTGGTTGACTGATGGAAGCAGGGCTCATCTGGGGGCAGCTTTGTTTCACATGTCTCTCATCCTCTGAGGATCAGTAGGCTTTGCTAAATTCCTTTCACAGCAATGATTGAGATGGAAGAACAAGCCCGGCTAGACAAGCACAATTCAGGCTTCTGCTTTCTTTACATCTGCTAATATTTCACTGGCTAAAATAAATCAAATGACCAGCTCAAGGCCAACAAGCAGGGGAAATATGCTGAAATTTTAATGGGAGGGAAGACATGGACAACTACTATAGTAAATAGAT
The DNA here is from genome assembly GCF_040802235.1 of Manis javanica. Classification (NCBI taxonomy): domain Eukaryota; kingdom Metazoa; phylum Chordata; class Mammalia; order Pholidota; family Manidae; genus Manis; species Manis javanica. Next base: position 42,382,802 of record NC_133164.1, read on the forward strand.
TATATTGCATTTAGGTATTCATCTTCATTATAAGTTCTACTCTATTTAGGTATTTGATATCTGTGAGGTTTAAGTCCTCTTAAATGAATAATTTTATGCTATCTAGGTAAGGTCGAGCCACTCAGGCTTCAAGATTTTGTTTACACTGTCAGAGTGTTATCAAGAAGTAAAGAGCATTTGAAAATATGATAATATTCATTAACCATCTTAGAAGAAGGACAGATCCAACTCTAGAAGTCAGAGGCAGAATTTTTTTTAAAATGTGTATGGAGTTTTACTTGTAATAATCAAGAGTTCCAGGGGCATGCAAATAGAAGGGAGCTGAGAAAAAGAACTGATTGACAGTTGCCCACCCTGTGCAACAGCTGACTTTTCTTTTATTTTTGTGATCCAATACAATCCTTCTGTTGTGTAAGTAAATTTTTGGTGCTTCTTTTCCCATTTTTGACACAATAATATTCATTATTAAGTCTTTTTGAAATGAATATAGCTATTTCCTATCATAAAAGTGGCTTATGGCCACTATGGAAAATAGAAGTAATTAGAGGTAAAAAGAAACCCAGAATCCTACAGCCCAGGTACAGTCATCCTTAAAGTGACACAGCAGATTCTTATATTCTTTTTTGCTATGTGAATTTGCCATAAATGAGATAAAAATAGTATGTAAAAATTAACGTATTATTTTACTTCACTCTATGTAAAAAAGTTTCTACTCAAATAGCCCCTTTATTTTATAGCTTTTCAAGCATATTCATATGTATAGCTTCCATCTCAAATCCTTGTATCAAGCAGGCTTTTATTTCCTACTGTTTATCCTGAATTGAAACCAGATATTCTTTTCCTGTATGCGAGGTTTTCTGATATTCAAAAGGGATTCATAAAACAAAAAATTGGAATATGTAATTCTATACAAACTAAATGCAAAATACAATACAAAAATGCAAAACCATTGGACTACTACTAGAGCTCCTTTCCTGGTCTTGCCCTGCCCAAAGCACTTCAATTGTTGCGACTTTTTTGCCAAATGCAATGCACCTCTGATGGTCCTCACTTCCCCTAGCCTACACTTCACCACAACCACAGAGATTTCCTGCCAAGGGCTCTTACTCTGGCTGTTCCAGTATGTACATAGCCATCGTGTCAGAAGGCATGTCTGCCCAGATTGCAATTGGAATTCTGAGTCCACTCAATATATGAAAATTTACTTGGAATGATCTAGAAGAGCCTGTGCCTTTTTAGAAGAGCAGTTTCTTCAGCTTTGTAATTAAAAAAACTTCCTCTTGGCGTCTGACAGTGTAAGTAAATAGGTTGATTTCAAAACCTAGTTTACAGCATATGGAGAGGTTCCGCCTTATTCTGTATCTTCTTAGACATGCTAGTTAGATGTTGGAAGAATGTGTTCTAGGGAAGCTAATCAAGAATTATTTTAAGCAGAAAATCATCAACTTAATCAATCTTATTTGTTTATGTATTTACATTTCATTTGGTTTTAATCTCCCTTACAATTTTAATCATAATAACTCTTGTGTACACATTATAAAATTGGCAAAAGGCCCACAATGTAAAGCAGGAATTCCTGACTTTTCAAGTCCACAAACACATCCACTGGCAATTTCCATTAATTGGTATTTCCATTAATTAAATACATGTATTTTAATCTATACCCATTTTTCATAGTTATTACAGATACAAAAATACATAAATACATCAACAAGTACACTTTCAATTCTTCAAGTTAAGTATTTACTCCAATTTTTAAAAATAATATACTTAATTTCTTAACTTATTGATTTTATAAATTATCTATTGAGATTTTGTGACACTGGATGAGCATTTAGCCTTTCCAGAATTATCACAGTCTCTTTATACAAATGAATAAAGACTATTTACATGATTATGATAAATTATAAATATTATTCAGAGCCAAGTAGTGGTCTATGATTGCTCCTTATTTTGCATTTTCTTATTTTTCCTGCACTTATGCTTTTTGTTTTATTTACATGGTTTATGGTTACAGTAATAGTTCCAGTGAAGCATGCCTCTCTTTGTTCATGCCCTTTGCAATGTGACTTTGCTCTTCCTCCCATTAAAAAGCAGAGTCTGTTTTCCTGCCTCTTGGGCTAAACTTTGACTTGTTTTGACCAATAAAATGAGAAAAAATGATATTGTTCTACTTCTTAGACTAGGTCTTAAAAGGGTTATTGCAGTATCTGCTTTTGCTTGCCAGGAACCATGAGACAATATGATGTGAAGAAACCCAGATAAAAGAAAAGCCAAACCTATCCACCCCTTAAAGACCTTATATCCAAATGCAAATGAGTAAGTAAGACTATGCAGGACCAGCAGAGAACTGCCCTAAAATCATGAGAAGTAATAATCCATTGTTGCTTCATGTAAAGTATGCATCCCACAGAAACAATGGAGTAAAGATACACAGAACAATATGCAGTAACCTCATAGTATAGTACTCAATGGAGGAAAAAGGGGGGAGAGCTCTTTAATAAAAATAAGAAGCAGAGTGAGATATATCAATCATTGGTATTTCCATTAATTAAATACATGTATTTTAATCTATACCCATTTTTCATAATTATTACAATACAAGAAATACATAACAAATACATCAAAATGGTTTCCTACAACGGAAAAAGAAATGAAATGTGGCAGAGGGATAAAAAAAATTTTTTTAAATAAGGAATGGGATCTTGCAAGGATTAATGACAATAATGGCCATGGAATGAGGAGTAAGATGAATTTATCTCTCTGCCCTTGAAAGTACACCCTTCCCACCCAAACGCACCACACCTACCACTAACCTCACTGAGACTCATTAAATCGAAAACCCTTTAGTGGTCCTGGCTTAGTGCCAACTCCTGGCATTGTTATCATTTTAAAGCTCCCCAACCTGTGTGAATGTGACAGGCAGTCATGATTGACAAGTATTAATCTGGTATCATAGGGTCATTTTCTAATTGTTTATTAATTAATTACTTATTAACTTAATCTGTGTGTGTGTTTGCTTTCCTGGACTTCTCCTTTTGGAATATTCTATTTCCAATCTGCCCTCATCCTAGATTTACAGCTCATCCTAGGACTCCGTGTTGGTACTCTCTTCAATCAGTTACATTGTTTCTTTATCTCGGCTTTTTATCTTAACTGGTTTACTAACATTTTTTAGAGTATCTTCTCTAGCATCTTAGTAATAAAATGTGCATGGGAAATAATTTCTATGAATCTTTTCAAACTCACAAATGCCCTATTCTGTCTTTACATTCCCTTCATTGTTTGCTGAAAATAAATTTATGAGTTGAAAATTAATCTACACTCTATTGGCTCTGATTTTTTCACTTTATATATAACTCAGTTTTCTTTGTATTTTCTACCTTATCTACATCTACCTTATCAGAACAAACCCAGGAATTTTTAGGTTTTATGGTTTAACTTTGAAGTAGCTCATATAAATTCATGTGAATTCCCACATATGAGGAGTTTTAATTATCTTTTGTAATTGATGTCTACACTAAGGTACTGCTGTCAAAGAATATACTCTGTATGATTTGAATCATTATAAGTTATAATTAATAGACTAGCACATGGTTAATATTTGTAATCGTGTTATGTCTGCTCAAAATAGTATATACTACACAGTTTTGGGGTAAATATTTTATACTTGTCATTAGGTAGGAATCATTAAAATTTTTCTTAGATCTTCTATATACATACTAATTTTTTGGCCTGTTATCCTAATTACTAATAGAGATAAGTTTAGAAAAAGGTAAAATAGTCCTAAAATTCCTATGAAATCACAGAAGACTGCAAATATCTGAGGATATCTTAATTAAGAATAGCAAAACTAGAGGTATCAAGCTTTCTCATTTCAAACAATATTACAAAGCTATAGTAATCAAAACATCATGGTGTTGGCAGGAAAATAAACATATAGATGAATGGAACAGAAAGAGAGAGCCCAGAGGTAAATGTACACAAATACAACAACTAATTTTTGACAAAGGCAAGGAAGTATATAACAGGGAAAGAAAACTCTCTTCAATAAATGGTGCTGGGAAAACTGGATATTCATAAGCAAAAGAATGAAAGTGAACTCCTATTTTATACTATATACAAATATCAATCCAAAACAAATTAAAGACTTAAACATAAGACCTGAAACCACAGGGGAAAACACAGGTGGTAAGCTCCTTAACATAGTTCAGGCAATGATTTTTTTGGATTAGACAACAAAAGCAAAATAAACAAGTTGAACTACACCAAGTGAAAAGCCTTCTGCACAGCAAAGGAAACCACTGATAAAGTGAAAAGAAAACCTTTCAAATGGGAAAGAATATTTATAAAGCACATATCCATTAAGGAGTTAATATCTAAAATATATAAAGAACTCTTACACCTCAGTAGCAAAAATACTTAAATACCACAACTAAAAAATGGGCAAAGGACCTGAGTAGACAATTTTTCAAAGAAGACATGCAAATGGCCAACAGATATATGAAAAGACGATCAATGTCACTAATTATCAGTAAATGAACATCAAAACTGCGACTTAATTAAAGAAGCATATTCACATACTAAGTGATGAGGTATCACTTCATATCTGTTAGAATCGATGTTTTCAAAATGATAAGACATGAATGTTGGTGAGGATGTGGAGTTTCCTCAAAAAATTAGAAATAGAACTACCATATAATCCAGCAATCTCACAAATTCATAACTTGAATGCTAATAACTGAGACTAAATATGAAATTATGTCTAAACTTTTTATATCAAAACTTTACACTTGTAAAAAATTGTTAATATACACAGATACATAATCCCTTTGTTAAAATAGGTAATTTTCTCTGAAGAAAAGTGTAACATGAAGGATTAAGAATAAGGTAAATTTGCCATTGTACCAAACCCATTTAAAATAGCATACCCAGGGGGCTTTTCATTTTCCTCTCTTCCATACCCCCACCCCCACCTTGGCCACCCCTTGAGTTTCAGGCATTCACAAGTACATGGTTATTTGACAGACGTTGTTAGTTAAGGGGGAATTCATAATATATTACTCAACTTTCACTTTTTAACATTCTAATTTACTGTTTAGGCAAATGTTGAGAATATGAAATAAACCATCCAATTAAATTGTCAAGAACCAACTTGTTACTGGTAAAATCATGCTTCTCCTATTTGAGTGGAGTTATACTGATATGCCCAAATATTCTGAGCAGTCTTGAAATAAACTCATAAAATTTATACCTAAATATTAATATACTTAAGTATACATTCTAGAAAAACAAAATTTAGGTCAATAATCATGGTCATTCTCCAGTTCACTAATTCTTAACAAGCTGGTATGTGTCCTTAATTAAAGAAGCATATTTACATACTAATGACTCATAAATCAAAAACCATAAATCTTATCTTCATGGGGAAATATTTCACATTTATTTTAGCTTTATCATGATGAGGAAAGTTGCATGCTTTACTTTGTTCTAAAATAACTTTGGCATGAGACATTAACTTCTGAAACCTTGTCCTGAATATTATATATCCTTAAGATATTTTTATGTCACAAAATTGTATCTTTATATCCATCCTCAGTTCGTTTTATCACTTTCTTAATACAATCAAAGCTTTTTCCATGTCATAATTTTCAGAAGCAAAAGATGGTCACTCTTTTATAGTACAGTTGAGAGTTGTATGTATTCTTTTGGGTGGGGGGGATGCATAAGATGGGTTTAATGTGTAAAGGGAGTAAGTTTACAGCTTGTAAATGATTTGTGGGTTTAAAGTGTATCACTCTGGTATCCTATATTCCTGCAACTACTATTCTGCCCTTTGTAATGAAGATAAACTTATTAATTCCAATATGTTTAACAAGCTAATATAACAAATATTTCCAGGGAGCAGTAGATCATATTCAGTATAGTAGTGCTTGCAAAAATTTGCAGTATTATGAAACCAAAAACAAGAATTAAAATATCCTTGAGGAAAATCTACACATGAGAATTAAAAACAAAATTTCACAAACTGTATGATCAGAGTGATAGAAAATGGCTGACCAAGTAATTCTAAATTACTCCAATATTTTGATGAGTAGATATATTTTAAAACTTTATGTTGTATTAAAAATGCATGACATAAAATTTACCATCTTAACCAGTTCTAAGCATGTAGTTCCGTAGCATTAAGTATACTCACATCACATTGTTGGACAACAAATTTCCACAGCTTTTGCATTTTGCAAAACTGAAACTCTATGTCCATTAAATGACAATTACCCATACCCCTCCCAAATAAAATGCATATTCTAAAGAAGAAAATCTTTGAGGTAAAACACAGTGACAAAAGTTCTTGATTACTAGGATTATTTCTTCTTTCTTTTTTATTAAAAGAACTCACATTTAATTCAAGTAGTCTCTCCATTGCTAACTCCAAGATGAACACAAACCAATAATAAAATCTCTACTTCCAATGACTGACATAGGAAGCCAGACTTAGGCCAATCTCCATATGCCATTCTCCTATTAATCATTACTACTATCTAGTAGTGAACATGTGTATGGAGTTTACTAAACAGACTATAAGGAAGAATTTATAATCCATACTTGGAAGACAGGTTTTCTTTTTCTCTCCAACTAAACCTAAAGATACAGGCCGCCTTAATTGCTACTGGAAACCTCATCATAACCGACTAAGACAGCTTTAATGTTCTCTTCAGCTTGACTAAACTTCAGACATTCTTCTACCTGACTCTTGGCTCCCACCTCCCTTTTCTTAGGGAATTTACCTTAGAAAACTTGTAATTGTAAACCCTTTCTCCATTCTTTTGAGATATACATCTTTTTAAAAGTCTCTTGCCAGTTTTATAAACTTGGACTGTCTTTTTTAAGGACTCCTGAGCCATCTTTTGAAATATTATCATCAAGGGAAACAGAGCCTCCACCTCCCAATTCCATGGGACAGGAGGAGCCTAACTTTGGCAGCCCCTCCCTCCGGGCTGTAAGACTGCTTCCGGTCATGGAGATATGAGAAAGCTTAGTTTTCCTTTCGGTAAAGCCATTCAGCAAACATAGATGGCCTATGATACACCTCACCCTAGCTCTTAAAAATCCTCCTGCCTTTCACCACACTTGAATTCAGATCCAATTCTGGCCTCTCTCCACTACTTCACTAGCTCTAAATAAAGTCTTCTGTGTCTGTTTGACTTTGTCTACTGCACATTTTGCTTTGACGTGATCATGAGGTCTGTCAGCCTACGGACCAAGTGTTGATGCAAGGTGGAGGGTACAGATGAAATGATCCAAGAGGGACAGAAGCAGAGCCTTGATGATGCCATGTCAAGAATCCACCTTATATCTCGGCCTCCTACTAGGTGTCATAATAAGCATCATAAATGTTTAAGCCAGATTCACTAAGAATTTGCTATGGATAATTATAGTATTCATGATGATCTTATATTTTAAGATTATATATAATTAATATATTAATTTTTGAATAAATTGATAATTTAATACAATAAATGCTGAACTACTCATAACAATTGATTGACTCATAACAAACTACTCATAACAAAAAATTGACTCATAACAAATAATATCTAAAATTAGAAGTTGAATTAATTCTTCTTAACTATTAAGTTTAGATTGACTTAATTAAAGATTAATTAAAGCCGTGAAAATTATGGGGAAACATTATATCAAAATTTTAAAATTTCTTTCCAAAAAGGATCAAAATGAATGAAGTTTAAAAACATTCATTTTATTGTGGTCAGTGCTTAGAACAGTGTCCAAAGTCTGTGATCAACAAATACCTATGAATTGATTGACCACTGGTATGCTGAATCCACCTACAGCCATACATAATAATTTTATCTAAATCATATTAAAGCCAAAAGAGACTATTCAAAAAGAAAATGTATTTCCACAAGAAATTATATCTCTACTTTTAGATGACTATCAGCAATATTTTATATGTATTGAATGAACAACTTACCTGTCCACTTTGAATGAATTAGAAGTCACAATGGAATCGAGTGTCATTCACTGCTTTTCTTTTTCTTTCAGTGAAAAGGAATCAGATATATTACAGAATCACACAGACAAATGCATGAAATGACCTAGTGACTATGCAAAATACTTATGCAAAACCGTGAGCTTTGGAGAAATCAACAGTAAACTGTCAAGTTGTTAAATCTGCAAATGCAGGAAAGTCAGCAAGAAGCTGGGCAATGAAACAGTGAAGAAACTCTTTGAACATACTTAGATGTCCTTTTGTTGCCAACATGATGGAGTTGCTTCCTGCAGCCCATTGGCCCTGTGTAAGTCGACTGGATGATGCAGAATGATATCAGAGAATTCTCATTCCTGTGTTCTGAAAAATACCTGGCAAGGCCTAAACCTCTCTCTCAGGTATTGTGTTTCACTACAGGTGACAGAACCTTCCTTGGTTGAATCTAACTTCTGGAAGAAGAAAAAAAAGAGAAAGAAAGGGGAAAAAATGCCAACCTCAGGTCTTGAGCCATAGCACAGAGTCAACAAAAGCTTATTTTCACAACTTTTAAATATTCATGAATCTCCAACAGTTGCAGGCAATGGGGAAACTAAGCTGGCCAGGAGAGAAATACTGTCCCTGTGTTAATGTGATAAGAAATGGTATGAAAGACTTATGGTATTAAGTATTTCAGCTGTATCATATTAGCACTGTATCATAGACCTCATTTTCCCCCAGCACAATTCAGAAATCAGTATTATGTTAAGATTTTCTTCCTAAGAAATAATTGGAAGAAAAACTAATGGGATAGGAGACCTGAAACGTATTGACTTAAACTTTTTCCTTTAAAAAAGTGTGTATCTTTAAAACTCTACCCAAATCAAAATACGTCTGAAAGCCTTTGGTTTACAGTGTCTTCTGGAAGTGAAATAAATTAATTTTTTTAGAAAAATTTTATTACTCCTTATTCTTATTATTGGCATAAATGTGGGTATGTGTGCATGTGTTTGATGTGTGCGTGTGTGTGAGTGCATATGTGTGAAGGTCGGTGTGAGATGTGAGTGTAACGATACATATAGATGTGTTTACAGAAAAAGTGGTAACCACAGAATTAAAACTGGAAAGGGTCTATGAAATCATGTAAGATGTTGACCTTCAAATTTTTCAAGTACCTTGTGAAGAGATGCACCTGTCAGTACATGTACTGCAGAATTCCTATATGTTCTTTAGAAAAAAGGACAGTTTGCAAACCAGTAGCACTCAAACCAAAACATCGAATGAGGCTCCAGGGTGTACTGTTACAAAAGATTTAAAATAAAAATTCATTAGTAAACCAACATTTAATATAAGCAAAATTATATTAATGTTTCTTCCAAAACATGGCTCATTGTCTTATTTGAACATATAGAATAACAGGAATTATTTTTTCTTCATTTTAGAAGAAAATTAATTACATTTACTAAGAAATTAGAAACACAGGTGAAGTTTTAGACACACCTTTTGTACGAAAAAAGGCACTGTCAAAGACACGGACGGACTTCATTACTCGATGACACCTGAGTCAAGATTATAGAAACCACTGGTTCCCATTAGCTTTGTCTACACCTAACTAAACTGAGGACATATTTATGCTCTTATCTTCAATGTCAATCTTAGAAGCTTGCTAGTGAAAGGCACAGGGAATGTTTTGTGAATAAATTAATGACTAATCATTGAAAACTGACTGGGCCGGTATATAGTCTCCTAGAAGTGAGGCCTAAATCCAGTTTAATCTTCAGCCAGTTTGCTTGGACATTATTATACATATAGATGGCAAAGATGCTTAAATTTTTAAATTAAATAATTCTGTGTTTTACAGTTGATTTCAAAAGGTGAAATATTTAAAAAGGTGAATATTAAGCTAATTTAGGTACTCACTTTTCTGCTTTTTTGGGAATGAAATCATATTTGCAAATCATCGAAGCCTTGAGAGTAAATGATATGCCTTGTTTTCAGTGCTTTGCATTCATTTCATATATTCATTCAATGTTGTTTACATTGTATATCTTCATTGTCTCCTATTTTAAAAATAGTCTATGTGATTTGTCTCTGAATCATGTTCCAACTCGAGCAATGAGTAATGGAGAGAAGGAGAAAAGTGGGATGGAAATGGTTTTTTCTGGGTTGGAAGAAAGGCAGGAAGTCAGGAAAGCAGGAAGAAAGGAGTCAGTGAAAGCAAGAAAGGAAAGAAGGAAAAGAAAGTGTCAGGTGCTCAGAAATGGAAGTAGAACAAATGTATCATCAAAGTAGTAATTAGTAGAAACTTACTGTGCACACACACCGAAAAGACAGTTTGCAAACCAGTAGCACTCAAACCAAAACATCGAATGAGGCTCCAGGGTGTAGTGTTACAAAGCACCTTATACGGTGGAAGGCAGGGAGAGTTTATTCTTGACAGAGATTGGGATAATGTTAGAATTTTCTCAAATAATAGAGAGTTGGTTAGTGGCCACCTGATATCAATTTTGGAAAACAGTCCAAGTTTTGCTTATGATTTTCAGAGGTGTAAGCAAGAAATGACCCCAGTCAACTTTGTGGGTTTTGCAAAATACACTAAATTAAGCTTTTTTGTATGACAAAACTGTTCTTTCTGCCCAAGGTTTTTCAAGGCCAGTCTCCATTTGTTTTTTAATTTAACAAAAGAAAAGAGAGAGAAAGAAAGAGGGAGGGAGAGAGAGGAGGAGGAAAGAAAGAAACTGAGAATAAAAGCTCTGATCCTGATACACACATAATTAGCCCATAAACATCTGGGCTTAACCAAGACCTGAAATCTCCCTTCCCTAACCCCTACCACACATCCGCAGGCTGCCTTCTGTGATTTCTTTTATGCCCCCAAATCTGGAGATTAGTGCTGGGTTAAGAACAAAGGAATAAATGACAAGTACCAAATTCAAGAAGAACCTGTTTTAGACACTGTCAAAACTAAAGTCAGAATAACAAGAAAGGATTTCAGGATTCTCTAGTGCACCTGCCTTATTATAGGAATGAGTGAACTCAGTCAGTCCTGGGACACTGATTTAGTCAGCTGGGGGCTGCTGTAATGAAATACCATAGACTTGGGAGCTTAAATAACAGAACTTTATTTCTGTGGTTCTGGAGGCTGGGAGTCTGAGATCAGGGTCCCAGCATGGTTACGCTCTTGATGGGGGTTTTCTTCGCCTTTCCTTGGTGTGTACACGCAGAGCGAGATCTCATGTTTCCTCTTTTTATAAGGGCATTAATCCAATCCTGGAGGCTCCACTCTCACACCTAATCTAACACTAATTTCCTCCCAAGTCCCCTCCTCCAAACACCATGAATTCATGAACTTGGGAGAGACACAAACATTCAGTACATAGCAGATGCTAAATGATTAGACCAAAGTCACTCTGCTAGTCAGTGGCACACGGAGGGGACACTGGCTCAGATATTCTGAAAACTGTGATAGCATTTCCATTGCAAGATGTCCCAATACCTGTTATTCAAAAGGCTTCAAAAAAAACCAAGAATGAAATAAAGAAATTACCAAGGGAATCCCTCAAATCAGATTTTTTTCAGGGATTTGATTCAATTTCATCCTATCAGGCCTTAATGCATTGCTCCTACAACTTTTCCATCTTCAGTTTATCTCTCTCTATATTCTATAAATATTTTTCTTCCTTTAATTTCCATTATACCATACATCACTATTGTAATTCTTTTCACTGTCAAACACACAAACATTTCCCATTCATTATCTCCACTACCATAATTCTCATCTAGCTCTCAGAATACTGCAGTCTGGACTCTATTCTCACTTTTCAAAAGTTGAACTGAGCAAAACCACACATTAGGAGATTGCAAATAATCTTTTTTTCTTATTGAAGTATCGTTGATATACAATCTTATTATACACTGCTCATAGTGACAGGAGATTTTGTGTATATTACTTAATTTATCCATCCAAAACAATTTGAGGATGATTTACATTTCAGGGAGGAGAAAAGTGACATTGAAATATAAGGAATTCATTCATTATTGTTAGAGGTTTGTCTACTTACATATATCGCTGCTACCTATCATCTTTGCTTTATAAATTCTACCGTAAACTGCCTGCCCTCGGTTACATTTTAAAATGTATTTTTTCTGTAAGTTCCTCAAGCTTTAATTAATTCCTCATTCTAATACACAAAACTTTCTCTTACTAAATGCTACATCTAATGACCTCTTTTACAATCTTGGTTTCTGATGAATTTCCATTTGATTACTTTCTGGCTTTGGGCATGATCAACCCTTATTCTATTCTGGGACAGAGGGACATTTAAGAGTATGAGCTCCAGTCAGGCCAGAGTTTGAACTTCATGCACAACACTTAACAGATATGTGTGGCATTAAGCAAATTTAACTGTTCTCTGCTTCATTCACTTCATTTGTAAAATTAGGAATATAATGTGTTACTTCACGAGGCAGGGGGGAGGATGACATGATAAAGTATGTTGAGTTCAGTACAGTGTCTACACCTAAGCATTCTAGTAAAGTGGCCCGCTATCCCCTATTGAAATGATCACTTCCTTTGTCAGCCTTACCTGGTTTCTCTTTCTTGGCTTCTTACTTTTATCTCTTGACTATTACAATCCAGATTTCTGCCTTTCGCTCTTTCTCTCATTCCTCTAACCATCATCCCTAGATGATTTTACAAAGTCCATGGTTTCACCTGCCACTTCGGATTTTTACAAAATATAATCACATCTCTATTTTTCACCTCTCCAAAAAATTGGCCTGTATGTCCAAGTAGTCTTGTAATTCCATCTCAAATAAGGAATATGAAACCCAAGAAGTTCAACAGATTACTTGTCACATTTCCTCCATAAAAATATGCTCTTGGTTATCAAAGATAGGAATCACAGTCTTCCAGAGATTTTCTCAATTCCTTACCAATTACCGTTCATATGTACTAATATGCAAGACACATTCCTCCCATCCTGTTTTTCTCTGCTATTAACCCTTCCCTACATTCTACTTCATGGCCTCAAAATGGTCTCAATGGGCAACCTGTCCTCCCCAAAGTGTTTAGCTTCACTATCCCAGGGCATCTTTGACCACACTCTCCACTCTACTTCTTTTTCCATCTAGTAAATTCCTTTTGTGATATCCTTAACTTTTGAATGCACTTTTTTGTTTTCTTCCATAAATTCCCTAATATTGATTGGATTTCTTTTACGTGCATCCATTTACAATTTACAAGTGCTTCTCACATGACATGATATTATAATCATTTTGATGTCCCCCTGCCTCCAGAAAAGAAGAGTGAATGTCATTCTCTTCTGTATATAATTAGATCTCGAAATTCTTTAATACCAAATCATTGAATATCAACTTACCCTTCAGTTACAATATTTGTTTTCCTTTGGGGGGGGAAAAGAACACTCTTATGGAAAGTTTCTTATAATATGGTTTCCAGAAAAAATTTTTGAGGAAGTTTAGATTCAATCTATAAAAGTACTATATGCTATATAAAATATAGCAAACCTATATTTGCTATAATTACTTGTTAATGCTTACACTGCATAATGATTGATACAAACAGAAAGAATATAACACATAAATTCTGACAAAAACAATCAATTAACCCACCACCCTACTTAAGAACTAGACCAAAAACCACTATTCTTGAATCCCTCCTTTGTTCCTTTTCTATGCCATCCATTGCTTTGCTCTCAGATACAACTACTATATAAATTGTATATTCATCATTCTCTTCTGGTTTTAAGCAAGTGAGGCTCTTTTACATATGTAAGTATCCTGAAACAGTGACAAATTGTTTTCCAAGGCAGGGAGATCAATTGCTCTACCATCAGCACACTAGCAGTATAGGAGCATTCCTACTGCTGCACGTTCTCACCCATACTTAGTTTGGTCAGATTTCTTAATTTTCACCAAATTAATGCTCACCAAGTACAAACATATCATCACAATAAAGTCTTAATTTTAATTTTCCTGGTTACTTATAAATTTTATTCTATTTCTTTTTTGACCTTTTGATTAAAGCAAGAACTGATATGTTCTGCCTGGCGCTTCTTGTTACCCAGTGTGGACTTCCACATAGGACTGCGGCTTTGGTAAATATGACGGGATTAGTTTGAACATATAACTCCAAAGTCTGTGAAAATTTAAGAATCAATTATCTTTTAACTAGCAGAATATAAGGAAAAGTAGATTCATAAAGTAAAGTTACTCTATATTTCACTGTTAAACAATATTTAAATCATAAGAGATTTTATAAACTCTCAGATTCATTGCTCCAACTTTTCCATCTTCATTTTATTTGTCTATATTCTATAAATATTTTTCTTCAAATTTTGAATTAATGAAATTTAGAGATTACTAATCCAAAACACTTCAAAAAAATTATAAAACTGAGGCACACAAGATCAAATGATCTTATCGAGATAATAGAAATGGTTAGAGAAAATCAGAGTTAAAATCTGCATCTTATTCCTATTATTTCAGGGTTCTGTACTTCTAACAGTATTCTATGTGGTCATAAATGGAGACTAGTTTATAGCAAACTCAAAAAAAAGATTAGAAATCTGTGCACAGGCAGAAGTAAAGTTCAGTATTATATTAATATATTTTTTATCTTTTTTGCCTATTGTTCTGTATTAATTGTTAACTGCTAAAAGTGGAAAGACTTTCAACAATACTGCATTGCTTTGCAACAGTACTAGTAATTTCTCAGAAGGAATGTAGTACTAGCAGATACTGAAATAAATGCTGTTTTAAAAATTTGAGACCTGCTCTTCAAAATTGTTTTGTTACCAAAAAAGCATAAGCTTGTACCTACAACATATTTTTGCAATATAAAGCTATTTTATGCAGTTGTTCATGTGTCATAATTTCATAGACCGTATAAGAAGGAAGGGTTTCTCCCTTGAGATGACTAAAATAATTTTGGGGGAATATGTGGAATAAAAATGGAAATGTAATATATTATATATAATGTGTGTATATATATATATACCGACACATATGTATTTTTTATATTTAAATATATGTGATATTTACAACAAACAGCAATAACTGGCACGGTCTCAAGTTCTTGTTTACCTGATTTTTTAAAGAAGTACATCTTCTAAAGTCATAACTAAATTTATCAGAATGGCAAGTAAGTGTCTAATTCATATATGCCTCTGTTTACTTTTGCATTGCTTCAGTGCTATCACTTATTCTATGAAATTTAAGGCATTTGTAGTATGCATTTTCATCTGTAATTATAAATAGATCATAATATTCAAAATTGAAAATTTGTTAGAACTGCAATTGGATGAAAAATAAAAGTTAAATATATAACATTACAGGACAACCATAAATGGAATTAACTTGTCCTACTGTGCCATCAGTTAGGTATTAGTGATACAACCTTCACTTCTCTAGGCCTATTCTCCATATATAAAATGAAAGGCTAATAGTATGAATTTGATTCTAAGGCATCTTAAATGTGCACAAGTATAATAAATAAGTATAACTCTACAAACTGTGCAAGCCAATCAAGTCTGAGTTTACCTAAATTAATTCTTATATCTTTAAAAGGTTTTATTAAACACTTAATGGCATTAGATTGTTGACAATTTCAATATTTTCCTGACAGTGTAATAAAATAACTGACTAAAATTAGTTAAAATGTAATCTAAATCAGAAGAAAGCCACCAATCTCTAAGCACAAAGAAATAAACACATCAAACAAACAAAAAACCCAAACAGGTCCTTCAGTATCCTAAATTCTTTATTTCATTATTACATGTACTTTTTTTAGCAGGTCCTTTCAAATGTGTAACACCATCTACCCCTGAAATCCCCTGGGCAATAAAATGTCTCTCTTTCCCCAGTAAGCATCTTTAGAATGAATTTAACACACCAGAGAGCACTTCTATTCAGTCCCACAAGAAATTCAGCATCTTCTTCAAGATTTTATGATCCTCATATTATTTGTTATTGAGCAGGCAATAACAAGACGATATTCTGAAATCTAATGTGTGTTTTGTTTTTTTTATTTTCCCTGACTAGACTAAAGGTATGGAGAGGAACTTCTGTATTTCTAACTTTTGCAAAATGTATGTAAATTAGAATGCAGAAAACCTGAAATCCATCTGCTGTTTACTTAGGACACTAGCCAAAGAATGCATCCATGTTCACAGTTATTAAAATATTAAGTTTTCTCCATAGGCTGAGGAAAAAAGAATATGTATAGCCCCAGGATATGGATAGAATATCCTGAATGTTTTGTTCTTCTTCATGACTAACAGCCTTAAAAAGTAACAGATATAGTGTGACATTTAAGAATCTAAACAGGACAAGCAATTAAGATGCACTTCTTAAAAAAAATCAGGTAAGCCAGGCAGACATTGGGACAGTCTCAGTTATTGCTGTTTGTTGTAAATACCATATATATATATATAATCTATGCATGTAATATTTACTGAGAACTTGCTCAGTAGCTGTCCTTACTTATGGACGTGTATTAGATGAGAGTAAAGCTATGATTTTTTAAAGAAGTACTGGTTTTTAATGCAATGGATATTTGGAATAAATGATTCCAAATCAGTCAAGAGCTTATAGTTTGGAACAGAAAGTGGAGGTCATAAAATGACATCAGGTGTTACCAGATATTAAAAATAGTGAGGTTGTTAGGAGTTCTGGTTCTGGAGCCAGTGTGTCTGGATTTAAATTCCAATTCCACTATTTATCAGCTATTGGACCTGAGAATAATTTCAATAGAGAGTTTAAGTAGCTTGCCTAAGTGTTCCGATCTGATTCCCCTCTCCTTCTAGCACAGGAGAGGACTTTACTTCTGTCTCTTACAGATGGGGAAGAGAAGTGATGCAGCTCTGGCCAATGAACTATAGGCAGAAAAGTCATGTATACAGCTGGGCAGAGATTATTATGAGTTCTCCATGTTTTCTTCTTCCTATTATAGTGACCCTGAAAGATGAGAGATGGGGTGGAGGACTCAAAAACAATGAAACCTCCATTAACCTGGTCCTTAAATAAGAGTACATAGAGACAACAATGGATATATAATATAAGCAAGGAATTAACCTTGGTTGTGTTAAGCTGCTGAAGGCTTGGAATTAATTTGTTACTGTAGCATAGACTTGCCTACAATGGCTAATATAGTTACTGTGTCTCAGTTTTCTCATCTATAACTGGGATTACAACAATATCTTGTTACTTTTTATGGTTGTCAGCAAGATTATACTAGAGCCAAAGATCAATACAGGTGTGTAATTTCTCTTAGTAGTAGTATGTATACCCTCACTTAACAGATTTTAAATTCTAGAACATTCCACCTGTCATAAAGCCCAAATTTAACAGTGTGTTCACATTTCTTCAATACTTACTATCTCAAATTGATAAATAAAGTCTCAAATTATGCTTTAATACAATAGAGTTCTACTATAATATAGATATTTGTCATTTGAAATATTTGCATGTTGACAGAAATATCCCAGTGGCTGACTTGCCAATGATACCTTCGAGTTTTAGAAACAATTCACTTGTATTAGCACTTGTTCTATTATACAGAAGGAAATATTAGCAAGTAACTGGAAGAAGCAGGTAAGGATAGACAGAGACAACAGTGAAGTGTGGTAGACATCGGAGTACTGAAGATTACTGAAGGATTTTTCTGAAATACTTGAAGTATAGCTTCTTCCACCAACTTTGGAATGAAGACTACTTAATGCATCTACAACCCTAGTAGGGAAATGAGAACTTTCTTCTTGTTTCAGAAATTGAAGCTGTTTACAGTCACATCTTTTACTTAGTCTCCATGACATCACAGAAAGGTATTATTTCCTGTATTTTGCAGATAAGAAAAATATACCATAGGCCACAGGAAGAACAGGAGTCACTCCTTTCCCAAAGGCATTTCTCTTTGGGAAAAACAATCCTGAGGTCTTCATTTCCACTCATTTGTTCATTTATTGCTTTCTCTCATATTTTAAAATAGAGTCAAAAATGAAAAGTACAGATTCGCAAAGCAAAAGAAAAGGAAACATTTTCTTTTGAGGTGCAAAATATTTTTACATTATTGTCATTTTACTGAGTCCATGTTAGAATTTATTGACCAAGGAAAGAAACAAATGGATTAGTACATCTGTGAGACCAATAGTCTCTGGATGATAGGAAGTGCATACAGCAGAGATGAAAGTGAAAATGTTTACAGTATCTTGAATTTGGAAAGAATAAATTTCATATTTCTTCAATAAACAAGCTAGCTATATTACATTTTAACTCTGGTAAGGAAAAGTAATTAAATAGTTATGTTCTATTAGAGAACTATTTAGCATATACTATAGTCAAACAACATTTATGTTAATACATTTCTTATATCCAATGAAAAATAAACAATAAATAAGTAGTGCTATGGCAAATGTTGCACAGACATTGTCTCCTACATCTATAAGTTTATCATCTATTTCACCAATAAAACTTAAAGGTATTTAGAAATATTTAATAATTAAAATCCAGACCCACTATTAATATATCCTGTTAGGTTCAAGATGGCAGCATGAGAGGCAAGACAGAGAACTCCTCCCAAAAACCACATATAGTATGAAAATATAGTTAATATAACTGATCCTAAAACAGCAACAGGAAAGAAGGCTGCACCAGACTGCATACACCTGGAGAACAGAGCAGACCTCACAAAACAGGGTAACATACCAAAGCCTTGATCTGGCAGAACCCAAGCCCTTCCCCCACCCCAGTTCACCAGTAGGAGGAAGAGAAACAGAGCAGGGAGGGAGTGGAAGCCTAGGACTGCTGAACAGCCCTAGAGATCTGCTTTGGAGCACAAACCTACATTATGTGGTGCTGTGGAGGTTGGTGGGGTTGGGGAGCTGGGAGAGGTAGAGTGCTTGAGAGACTGAGATTCTGGCCATTTGTGGAGGATGATCCACATCCGGCCTCTCTGGGACAAGGCTTCCTAGCAGCGAGAGGGCTGCTGAAGGGGCAGGGTTTGCTCGGAGCTTGCTGCGCAGGAGAAGGGATAGGTGGATGAAGTTGTCTCTGCGTGCTCTGCCGAGCAGGTTGAGAACTTTGAGGAGCTTCAGGCACTCCATCCCCCTGGCTGACTACTCAGCTCTGAGGCTCCCCAATGTGACATGCAGCCTGCTATGCCTTCCTCCTGGCCTGCCAGCACCAGCTCTCAACTGGCATTCACTGTGCTGAAGTCAGGCCAGCAAGAGAAGGGCCCCACCTACAATAGCTAGAGATGCCAAGCACAGAGGCTTACACCTGTGTGCTCGGCCCACTGGAGACAGGCATTACAGTCGGAAGGCAGGAAACAGTTCTTCCTCCCATCAGGCACCAACGCCACTCCATGTGACCCCCAACATCAATCCAGGGGCTAAGCAGCTCCAGAGACTAGAGCTTCTGGGCACTAGTGGGCACCATACAAAAATATGAAATGTCAAAGGAACCTGGTTCAGGCAAAAATCTCACAAACCCCAGAAAAAGGGCCAAATGAAACTGAACTCACCAATCTTCCTGAAAGAGTACAAAAGAAAAATCAGAAACATGTTCATGGAGGTACAGAAAAATATTCAAGAACTCAGGAAAGAATTTAAGATGGAGATTCAGCCATTAAGAAATTCCCATATCTGAAATGAAACATACAATGGAGGGATTTAAAAGCAGAGTAGATGAGTAGAAGACATGGTAAATGGAATGGAAATTAGAGAAGAGGAATAAAAAGAATCTGAGGTACAGAGAGAAAAAAGTATCTCTAAGAATAAAAGAATATTCAGAGACCTGTGTGACCAATCCAAACAGAACACTATTCTTATTATAGGGGTACCAGAAGAAGAACAGAGAGGAAAAGGGAAAGTGTCATTGAGGAGGTAAGGGCTGAAAACTTCCCCAATCTGGGGAAGGAGATAATCTCTCAGGCCATGGAGGTTCACAGATCTCCCAAAACAAGGGACCCAAGGAAGACAACATCAAGACACATAATAATTAAAGTGACAAAGATCAAGAATAAAGACAGACTTTTAAAAGCAGCTAGAGAGAGAAAAAAGATCACATACAAAGGAAAACCCATAAGGCTATCATCAGATTTCTCAACAGAAACCTTACAGTCCAGAATGGAGTGGCATGATGTATTTAATGCAATGAAAAAGAAGGGCCTTCAACCAAGAATACTCTACCTGGCAAGGTTATCATTTAAATTTGAAGGAGGGATGAAACAACTTTCAGATAAGTGAAAGGTGAGAGAATTTACCTCCCACAAACCAACCCCTACAGTGCATTTTGGAGGGACTGCTGTCGACGGAAGTATTCCTAAGGCTAAATAGATGTCACCAGAGGAAATAAAAAGACAGCAAAGTAGAAAAATTAATTACTAAGCTGATGCAAAATCAAATCAATTACCCACAATGTCAATCAAGGGAAAGGGAAAGAGTAGAGAATACGATACCTAACATATGAAAAGGGGAGAAAGAAAAAGGAGGAAAAAAAAAGAAACTTTAGGTTCTGTTTCTAATAGCATACTAACTGGGTTAAATTAGACTGTTTAGACAGTAAGACAATGGCCCTTGAACCTTTGGTAACCACAAATCTAAATCCTTCAATGGCAATAAGCACATACGTATTGATAATCACCCTAAGTGTAAATAGTCTCAATGCACAAATCAAAAGACATACAGACACTGAATGGATGAAAAAACAAGACCTGTCTACATACTGCCTACAAGAGACTCACTTCAAACCCAAAAACATACACAGACTGAAAGTAAAGGGATGGAAAAAGATATTTCATGCAACCAATAGGGAGAAAGAACCAGAAGTTGCAGTACTTATATCAGACAAAATAGACTTCAAAACAAAGAAAGAAGAAAGTAACAGAGACAAAGAAGGACATTACATAATGATAAAGGGGTCAGTAGAGCAAGAGAATATACCTATTATAAATATCTATGCACCCAACACAGGAGCACCTACATAAATGAAACAAATACTAACAGAATTAAAGGGAGAAACAGAATGCAATGCATTCATTTTAGGAGACCTCAACACACCACTCACTTCAAAGGACAGCTCAACCAGACAGAAAATAAGTAAAGAGACAAAAGCACCGAACAACATATTAGAACAGATTAGGACATCTACAGAACACTCCATCCAAAAGCAACAGGACACACATACTTCTCAAGTGCACATGGGACATTTTCAAGAATAGATCATTTATTAGGCCACAAAAAGAGCCTCACAAAATTCAAAAAGACTGAAATTGTGCCAACCAGCTTCTCAGATCACAAATGTATAAAACTAGAAAAAATAAACAAAGAAAACTAAATAGCCTACAAACATATGGAGGCTTAAAAACATGCTTCTAAGTAATCAATGGATAAATGACCAAATAAAAACAGAGATCAAGCAATATATGGAGACAAATTACAACAATAATTCAACACCACAAAATATGTGGGACACAGTGAAGGCAGTGATAAGAGAGAAGTATATTGCAATACAGGCCTACTACAGGAAAGAAGAACAATCCCAAATGAACAGTCTAAACTCAAAATTAACAAAACTAGAAAAGGAAGAACAAATGAGGCCCAAAGTCAGTAGAAGGAGGGACATAATAAAGATTAGAGCAGAAATAAATAAAATTGAGAAGAATAAAATAATAGAAAGAATCAATGAAAGCAGAAGCTGGTTTTTGAGAAAATAAATAAAATAGATAAATTCCTAGCCAGACTTTTCAAGAAAAAAAGAGAGTCTACTCACATAAATAGAATCAGAAATAAGAAATGAAAAATCACTACAGACGTCAGAAAAATACAAAGAATTATGAGAGAATACTATGAAAAATGATATGGTAACAAACTGGATAACCTAGAAGAAATGGACAACTATCTAGAAAAATACAAGGCTGACACAGAAAGAAACAGAGAATCTGAATAGACCAATTACCAGCAAGGAAATTGAATTGGTAATCAAAAAACTACCTAAGAATAAAATCCTGGACCAGATGGTTTCACTGCTGAATTTTACCAAACATTTAGTTAAGACCTAATTCCCATCCTCCTTAAAGTTTTCCAAAAAGTAGAAGAGGCAGGAATACTCCCAAACTCATTCTACAAGGCCAACATCACTCTACTACCAAAACCAGGCAAAGATACCACAAAAAAAGAAAATTTTTTTTGTGGAGACCAATATCACTGATGAACATAGATGCAAAAGTACTCAACAAAATATTAGCAAATCAAATTCAAAAATATATAAAAAAGATAATCTATCATGATCAAGTGGGATTCATCCCAGGGACACAAGGATGGTACAATATTCAAAAATCCATCAACATCATCCACCACATCAACAAAAAGAAGGAAAAAACACATGATCATCCCCATAGATGCTGAAAAAGAATTCAACAAAATTCAACATCCACTCATGACAAAAACTCTCAACAAAATGGAGATAAAAGGCAAATACCTCAACATAATAAAGGCCATATATGACAAACCAACAGCCAACATCATACTGAACAGTGAGAAGTGGAAAGCTTTTCCTTTAAGATCAGGAAGAAGACAAGGAGGCCCACTTTACCCACTTTTATTCAACATACTGCTGGAGGTTCTAGCCAAAGCAATCAGACAACACAAAGAAATAAAAGGCATCCAGATTAGCAAGGAAGAAGTTAAAGTGTCCCTATTTGCAGATGACATGATATTGCACATAAAAGAAACCTTAAAAAATCCACTCCAAAACTATTAGATCTAATATCTGAATTCAGCAAATTTGCAGGATACAAAATTAATGCACAGAAATCTGTTGCATTCCTATACACTAATGATGAACTAGCAGAAAGAGAAATCAGGAAAACAATTCTATTCACAACTGCATCTAAAAGAATAAAATACCTACGAATAAATCTAACCAAGGAAGTGAAAGAACTATATTCCAAAAACTACAAGAGACTCATGAGAGAAATTAAAGAAGATACAAATAAATGGAAACACATCCTGTGCTCTTGGATAGGAAGAATTAATACTGTCATAAAGGTCATCTTGCATAAAGCAATCTACAGATTCAATGTAATCCCTATCAAAATACCAGCAGCATTCTTGAACAAACTAGAGCAAATAGTTCTAAAATTTACATGGAACCACATAAGACCCGAATAGCCAAAGCAATCCTGAGATGGAAGAATAAAGCAGGGGGGATTTACACTCCCTGACTTCAAGCTCTACTACAAAGCCACAGTAATCAAGACAATTCAGTACTGGCACAAGAACAGACCCATAGGTCAATGGAACAGACTAGAGAGCCCAGATATAAACCTAAACATATATAGTCAATTACTATACAATAAAGGAGCCATAGACATACAATAAGGAAATGACAGCCTCTTCAACAGCTTGTGTTGGCAAAACTGGACAGCTATATGCAGGAGAATGAAACTGGATTATTTTCTAACCCCTAACAAATGTAAACTCAAAATGGATCAAAGACCTGAATGTAAGTCATGAAACAATAAAAATCTTAGAAGAAAATGTAGGCAAAAAATCTCTTGAATATAAACATGAGCAACTTTTTCCTGAACGCATCTGCTCAGGTAAGGGAAACAAAATAAAAAATGAACAAATGGGACTACATCATGCTAAAAAGCTTCTGCACAGCAAAGGACACTATCAGCAGAATGAAAAGGCATCCTACAGTATGGGAGAACATATTTGTAAATGAGATATCTGACAAGGGGTTGACATCTAAAATATATAAAGAACCCACATGCCTCAACACACAAAAAACAAATAACCCTATTAAAAATGGGCAGAGAATATGAACAGACAATTCTCAAAAGAAGAAATTCAGATGGCCAACAGGCACATGAAAAGATGCTCCACATTGCTAATTATCAGGGAAATGCAAATTAAAACCACAATGAGATATTACCTCACACCAGTTAGGATGGCCAACATAGAAAAGAATAGTAACAACAAATGCTGGTGGGGATGCAGAGAAAGGGGAGCCCTCCTACACTGCTTGTGGGAATGTAAACTAGTTCAACCATTGTGGAAAGCAATATGGAGGTTCCTAAAAAATTAAAATAGAAATACAATTTGCCCCAGGAATTTGACTCCTAGGAATTTACCCGAAGAATGCAGTTTCCTAGTCTCAAAAAAACATATGCACCCCTATGTGTTTATCACAGCACTATTTACAATAGCCAAGAAATGGAAGTAACCTGTGTCCATCAGTAGATGAATGGATAAAGAAGATGTGGTACATATACATAATGGAATATTATTCAGCCATAAGAAGAAAACAAATCCTACCATTTGCAACAACATGGATGGAGCTAGAGGGTATTACACTCAGTCAAGTAAGCCAGGCGGAGAAAGACAAGTACCAAATGATTTCACTCATCTTTGGATCATAAGAGCAAAGCAAAAACTGAAGGAACAAAACATTAGCAGACTCACAGAACTCAAGAATGGACTAACAGTTACCAAAGGTAAAGGGACTGGGGAGGGTGGATGGGAAGGGAGGGAGAAGGGGAATAAGGGACACTATGATTAGCACACATAATGTAGCAGGTGGGGGGCACAGGGAAGGCAGTATAGCACAGAGAACACAAGTAGTGATTCTATAGCATCTTACTAGGCTGATGGACAGTGACTGTAATGGGGTATGTGGTGGGTACTTGATAATGGGGGGAATCTAGTAACCACAATGTTGTTCATGCAATTGTATATTAATGACACCAAATAATAATAATAATAATAATAATAATAATAATATTAAAAATCCAATAGATGAGTACTTTAAGCCATTAAAAATTATTGATTGAACATCAACTATTTGCCCAGTCTGCATTAATCATTATGTATAAGGAGCTTGTTATTTAGTTGGAGCAAAATAAGTCAAGATAGAGCAAATAATTAAGAAGTTTACCAAATATTTGAAAGAAAAAAATGGCATTCCTATCCCTACTGTATAAGGAACTGTACAAATAAGAAAAACTATCAATTCCCTCCAAAAATGGAAAACAAAAGAAGTTCCTATTTTCTAAAATTATAGACTATTCCAATAAAACAATAATAAGTGCTACTTGGGACTATCATAGTGGAAATAAAAAATATGTTATCTAGTAGTGATACCAATGCAGACAAATGAGTACCCACATACTCTGCAAGCATTACTACAAACTATTAAAAAATTATTGACATTTATGAAAACATATCAGAAAATGTTAAATTTCTGCATCTCATTTAAAACACATACACAGTATTTAATAATATAGTAAATAATCATGAATATTTACAAAGATGTGGGAAAGGCAGCTTCATTAAAAACATATTTACATGAAATACTGAAATAAGTAAAATGTTTATATCCATATGGCAAACCCACATGAGTATATTTTCTTCTGTCCAAAATGATACAGAAGAATATGTAAAGATATGCAAAATAATCATGACTTATCACAAAATACAAATAAAATGATTTGAAACATCTTGAAGTTCAATAAAACAGGAATGAAAATTGATGTGGATAAAGGTATAGAAAAAGTGGAATAAAGAAAGTCACATATTCTGGACTGTGAAGAATAAACGTGCTTGGAAAAAGCTAAGCAGACAATACAGGAATTTCTCATTATGGAGATATGTATTAGCAAAGGTACAGAAATAGCAATAATTATATAATGTGTTAGAAATAAAAAGAACCATGGTCTAATTTGAGTGAAAATGAATGATGGACAGGAGAGAGGAGGGAGAGGGTAGAATTAATATTTTCACAGCTAGCATTTACTGAACCTTACTAGTGTCAATAACTGGTATACACTCTAAATTCATTCTCTTAAATACTTACCCTAGTAGGTTAATATTCTCAATCCTGTTTTACAGGACAAAGTACAGAGAGTGCTGGGTGCCGGTTTTGGAAGCACACTGCCTCATCTCCTATCTCAGCACCCCCATCCTGTCTGTGATCTAGGCATGTTACAGAGCCTCACTGTGCTTCATATTAACATAACAACAGTAACAGTTCCTAGCTCATTGGACCACTATGGAGATTGAGTAATTTAATATGGGCAATGCTCTTATGATAGTGCATGGAAATGGTTAAGTGCTGAAAATTTTAAGCTATTTTTATTAAATGGGAAAATTGAGTCTTCAAAATTCTAAGTGAAGCTCAGGGTAACACCACTAGTACCTTGCAGAATGGAGAACTGAAACCAGGTCTGTCCAAACACAGAGCCTAGGCTCATAAGCACAATGCTATCTCAGCCATACCCACAGGCTGTGGTGAAATGCTCTCCCTCCCATACCTTGACAATAAGGAAAAATTCCCTCTACCCTGATTTGATACACAATCAGAGCAGAAGCATGACAGAGCTCTTCAATGAAAGAGAATGGTTCCCACACACTAGGCTTTTCCATACCCTGAGAAAAGTACCTGTTTTTAAAGAAAGCATGTGTTCATCAGCAGAGAGACAAACAAGCTTTGGAAAAAAAAAAAAAAGGAGATTCATAAAAGAAGCATGCATGGAAGCCCTGAGCAGTGAAGAGGGAATTAAAGCCAAATGGCTCTGGGTATCCCATTTCCATTGGCTCAGCCTGCTGTGAATAAACACTAGATTCATTTTACATTGGTTCATTGTAAAATGCTTCTCCTAGTTCTTTTGCTTCCACTTAGATCTGCCTCCAGAATAAATGCACAGAAGTATGAAAGTCTTTGTAACAGTTATATTTTCACTGTACATTGATTTTTCTGCACCAATCTTGTAAAATGGTTAATTTAAGCTGGCCTTACATTTCATTATCTAAACCACAGTATTTTCAGAGTGTCTTAAAGCCCTGAGACAACAGGCTAAAACAGATTGTCCTGGGGAAATTGAGACATAAAGTCAGGTTAGATTAATATAAGTTAACCCTACCTAGTATTTTAAAATACTCTTATCTACCCCCTTTCCCAAAACTATATTTTTCAGCTGTGTGACTGTATAGCCTAGTACAGTCCAGAAAAGAGTGCCTGAATTAAGGTTAACACTTGGAAGGCTTTAAATTATGGCTGTGTGATCTTGGACAGCTTACATAGTGCTTTAAGCTATAATTTCCCTATTTTTAAACTGGAAATAAGAATTCCTATCTAATAGACTATTGTGAGAATTTATAGTCAATGAACACTTAAATATATAGACACACATACATATGTTTGAGTGTGTGTATGTATGTCTTAGTTCAGTGAGTGCTCAAAAACTCAAGAGTTATTATTTTCTCACCACTCCAGTTCAATCCTCTGAGGTCTTTTGAGGGGTAGGCAGCTGACTTCCAGGCACGGTGGTCCATACTGCTAAGTGATTCTTCAAGCTTCTAATCTCCTATGTTCTGGAAACAGTCAGCCATCTTTGTATTATCACTGTGAAAACAAAACTATGCACCTCAGTTCTGCCCTCCTCTAACAGATGGCAATAGTTAGCTATTGGTTGAATAATATTTATGGACTACCTTTTAGTAGTTAATATGTTTATACGTATGGGCATTTATGTTTCACACTAGAAACATTGCATATGTTAGGTGATTTGACCTAGAACAGGCCATTTTAAATAAGAAGGAGCAAGTATCCAAGGGGGAATACTTAAAAGCATCACCTAGGAGAAAGATACTTTCAACTTCTCATGACTTCAAGTGACAGGAAAAGTTGTGGATGTGTAGAATTTGAGGACTTTAGGGGTGGCACTGGGAAGACTCAGTATAGCAATGGCTGACTAGAAGTATAATAAAGTGCTCCCCTGTGAAGGATTAGAAGACAGCAGAAGAGGCCTTTGGAGGAAAATGTAGTTAAAAGGTGATAAGAGAAAATCCAGCAAAGACAAGACAAGAGACATTAAGTACAAAACATATTTGACTGTAGTGTTACAGAGTCAGGGAAAAAACTATAAACACACAACAGCAACAGTAATTTAGCACTTCCTAGATGTTTCTACCATTCTTTAGTGTCTGATAACTTCTAAGGAATATTTTTTTACTTCCCAAAATCTATTGGAGAGAAAATACAGAGGCAACTCAAGACTTCTAATATTTTTTTATTCATAGCAATAAGTGGAAACCTGTTCTTTTGCCAAAAAAAAGGGCACTGTTGCTTTGATTATGGTAATAAAGATTAACTGTAGGCTACGCAGACAGCCTTCTGCAGTCGTGGTGCCCATTCAAAGGATCCCTGCAACCCAGAAGAGCTTCTCTTACAGATGATAGGGATATGCAGAGATGGCACCTGGAATCAATCTTGATCCACAAATCCCACAGAAAGGCTGAAATACTCATGCTCACAGCTAGCGAGGATATCTGAGGTTTCTCCACTTTATGACTATTGCGTTGTGTGTAAAATTCCTTTTATAATCATTACTGAATAGTTTAACAAGCTCTGGCAGAACTCTAATAGATACAGCGTTTTTTTTAAGAAGCAGTATTGGAAAATGAAAGTGGCAGTAAGTGTGTTTTAATGCTTTTTTTCCTCAAGAAAGCACACCGTATTTTACACTTAGAATTTTAAAAAATTGCTTCTATAGAAAATATAGGTCTTATGGTACATTCAAGGAATTTTTAATCCTTTTCATTTAGAGAAAAATACCATTAAAAAGGTTTGTCTCCCACATAAATCTCTCAATCTCCTTTTCCTTTCTAGCTTTCATTCCTCCCTTTCTCAATGCAAGTGTAAAATTGCAGTCTAAATTCTGGGTAATGACAACTATTAGTCTAGTAATGTTCATCCTATTTACATTTGTTTGACTTATTTTAAATTCTAAAAGAACATAACGAATATTTTAAATGAAGTTGTACAGTAATACAATTTTCTCACTAAAAGCCCATTATTATGAATATTTTATCACATAATTTCAAAACATTAGTGAAAATTCATTTACAAAATCCACTCCCTTTTCTTGACAATCCAAAGAAGGAAAGAAAAAATACGTTACTTCATAAATACGACATTTTTATTTAAGTTCTTTATTCAATTTTGTCAGAAGTGTGGTATTCTTTTAGTGGTTCTCAGATTCTATGCATTATTTATAATATGCACATATTCAACATATGTGCTTACTTCTGTGAATATTAGGATATCCCCAATATGTAAAACAAAGATTCACCAACATTAAGATATATTACCTCATGTTGTCTGTGTTCCATACTAACTTGGCCACTTCCCCACTATGCGACCTCAGGCAAACCTACCCTCTGATAGTCTCAGATTCCTGTGCTGTCTCATCTTTAAATGAGGTCAGCATTAATTTACAGGGTCCTTGTGAAAATTAGAGATAATATGTGGCAAAAGTTAGGTGCCCAGTAAGTGGCAACTGTTAGCAGTAAATGAAACTGAGATAACAACCTCTACCCTCTTCTAAAAAGATATCCAGAAAGAAGCAGCTAGTGTCTGTGGCTCTACTAAGTGCATGACAGTGTTGACTTGTTACATCCCTGACAAAACTTCTTATGGACCCCACAATGCCGGGTCAGTGCTTTTATACGCCACACACACCGAGATCAGAATAGTCACGCAGTTTTTAACAATCTCGCCTTAGAGTCAAAGAATCAGATAAAAAGGGATTTCATAAAGCCAGGTGAAAGATCTGTTGATCCATGTAAAAACATTTCCTGAGAATGAATTTTCATTAAGCTTTTCCAAACCTAACAGTTCAATTTGTGAGAGTGAAGAATAGGTATCTGAAGGAGACATGGCACAGGATCAGCACCCTAAAGTGAAATTTAAAATAATTTCTCTCCTTCAATGGATTTCTTTTGCCCCTGACCTAATTTCTATGCTAATTTTTATAGGGTTAGGATTGCTTTAGTCTCTCCATAGCCCATACCTCGCCCTTCTTTCAAGTCACCCAGGACTGACTCCAGGGAGTAAGGCATGTATATCATCAATAAACTACATTCAGTTAACTGCTCATTATTCAGCAACTGCTGGTCCACTCTGGATTTTCCATGCCCTTCATGCCGCCTCCTTCTCAATAGTACTCCCTTTCTTTTGATGATTTCACTGCTCATTATCACCTCTACCAGGAGTGGGAAAGAAGAATGTGAAATTTAAATGAGTTGAAAATGACTTTCAAATTTATTTTAAGAATCAAGGAGAAAAAGTTGAAAATGGGAGCTAAAATAAGCCTGGGGTTTTCTGATGACTTCACCCAGCTATACTTATCCTTGTTAGAGTGATGCTAATTAAGTTCTGAAAATAAAAGGACTGTTCTAACCTATCAGATCCCTTCCTCTTGGAATATATGGGGAAAGAGGAGAAATGTGAAATCTATTTAAACAAAGTTTTCTAAAACAACAAGGTACTAGTTAGGGTTGATTAATGTGTACAGAAGTCACACAGTACAGTGATAAATGTTTTAAAATACAAGTTTGTGTTACAGTAAGTAGCTTATTTGCATACAAGTTGGGTAAATGTACATTTATTTACTAAAATAACTATCCAGTTCTTTCAGCAAAAGAACCAATATGCTAATTTTCTGTTAGCCTCACAATTAATTTCTCAGTTGTGTAGGGAAAATGCAGTGGATTTTGTAAAAAAGGTTGAGTGATATATCCTTGAGAAATAATTTGCCCAAGTTATGGCCGAACCCCCCTTATCCAAGGTTTTGCTTTCTGTTTTAGTTACCAAGGGTCAGCCAAGTCTGGAAGTGGAGGATCCACCTTCTGACAAAGAATTAGAAGATCAGTAGGTCAAGAGCAGCCTAATACTGTGTCACCTTGTCTACATTACTCACCTCATGTCATCTCAGCATATAGGCCCTGAATCACCTCACATCACAAGAAGAGTACAGAAAGTAAGGTATTTTGAGAGAGAGACCATGTAACTTTTATTAAGTACATTGGTATAATTTTCTATTATTTGTTATTGTTAATCTCTCACTGTGCCAAATTTACAAATTAAACTATCACAGGTATGTATGTGTAGGAAAAACTATATATACTACTTATATATACTATATAAGTACTACCCATGATTTCAGGCACCCACTTGGGGGTCTTTGCAAGTAACCCCTGAGGATAAAGGGACTATTGTAGTTCTGTTCCTTAAAAATATTTGCACATTTGAAAAGAATACACATAATATAAATATAATAAAAATATAATATAATAAAAGATATGACATAAAATAAAGTAACCAACTGGTGCTTATTTTGATGTTTAAAATCAAGGCTTTTGGAAAAGAATAAATGGTTAAAAAAAAAGAAAAGGCTGTTTTTTTTCTAAGTTATCCTCTAATACCACAGATAATCCTGAGGCCACAATCTACTACCATTCAAGTAACTCAAGTCTTTTGAGGATTTGATTTAGCTTGGGGCAGTTCTTTCACTCTCAATATATGAAATGAGGGCTTAACTAAGTAATTTGTAAAATTACTTAGAACTCTGAAATACTTTCAAGTACACACATAAATATACACACACAATATATTTTAAGTATACAAGTTGTGAGAAGATCTAAGGCAGCCAAACACAGAGACATTTGTGTCTATGTGTGTATATATATTTAGGAAGTAGTAATTGGCTAAAGAAGTTTTTAATTCAAAAAGGCATCTTACAGAAGTGACTAGTGGTTACCGTTGGGGGTGGGTTGGGGGCAGGAGGGGGAGGAGGATAAATGGGCACCATAATTCGCAATCACCATATAAGCTGGTCACAGGGAAGGTAGTACAGCAGGGAGAACATAGTTGATGATTCTGTACCATCTTTCTTGTTGATAGATAGTAACTGCACTAGAGTGGATGAGGGTTTAACATGGCTAACTGCTGAACCACTGTGTTGTATATTTGAAACTAATATAAGATGGTATATCAACAACACCACAATTTAAAAAAAGCATCATATAGCCCATTTATGTCTACAATAATGTTTTTCTTATTGGAGGTGAGTGATAAATGTTTGTTGACTTAAAATATATTTAAATTTGGGTAGGCCTAGTGCCACCCATTCAGGTGAGAAAGATGTACCAGAGTAGAAAGATCATGGCTTTGGAGGCCACAGATTAGAGAGGCCAGTTTCCACAGACATTGACAAACATGTAATTTATGGCTGTAAAGCTGACATAATACCTACCTTATAAAACTGCTATGAGGACTAAGAAAACCAGTGAAGCACCTAGCAGCATGTTCAAGACACACCTGACACTCAATAAATGGTCAATTTTATTTTTTCTCATATATTGTATTGGTTTTATATGAGTGATCATCCCTCAACCCTGATTATTTGATCAGAAAAAGAATATATATACATATTTACTTATAAATACATATTTATAATTTATATATTCATGAAATAACATAATCTTTAAAACTACATCACACCCTATATTTGTTCTACTTACATTTACATATATACATATATAACATAGACACACACATATATATTCTAAGTCATCTAAAGAGACTGCTAATTTGATATATTAACAGACAGAAAATGCAATTGTCTTAAAATAAGGTCATATGGTAAATTTATATTTATTTAAAATCTTGAATTAACCAGAAAATTTACAGGATTTGGTTCAAAATAGGTTTAAATATCTGGGTATATATTAACTACAAGAAATTTTGTGGATACCATACTGTTATTAAAATACTTTAAATAGTACAGTCAGAATTGAAAAACATAAGTAAAAGCTACTTGGAAAACACAGTACTTGAAAGAATTTAAAAGTTTTAGGGTATGATTGCTAAATGTACAAAGTTTGAAGATGGTTTCCTGATAGACACTTAAAAGCATGCTCACAACTTCATAAACAGATAAAACTGGAAGGAGAGAAGAAAATGAAAATTATTATTAACCTTTAGTAATGTAATACAGTAAACAATGATCAAATTAACCTGTATATCATTGTGCAGTGTCTGTTAATGACTTATTAGGTAAGCCATGTCATGCATATATGTGCATGTAGGGTGTGTTGGTGTTCTTATAGAAAACTGAAACAGAGTTGTGTGATGACTTGTCTAAAGTCACACAATAACACAGCAACAACTCAGAGAACAGAATCCAAATCCCCTGGCTTGGTTCAATGTACCATCTATTGTACCAAGTTGTTTTCCTTGTCTATAGAAAAAATAGGCTTGGGAGGCATATAATCTACCTATTCTTTTAGATCAATTTTTACAAAACACCTGGGAAGCAGGCCAGAGCAACTGAGACATCTGAGAAGTTCATAAGTATTATTTTCAAGGGACTAATAGCACAGAAGCTCTCTAAGTCATCTTTAGAAAGAAATATGTGACACCAGATGGTAAGTCACAGGGCTGCTATCATAAGGAACAGGCATTTGGGAATGCTTTCACAGTGCCCAAAAAGAAGGTACGGGAGAAGAAAGAAGAGTATTTCTACAGTGTAAATCAGCATGAAGCCTCTACTTAGATCCTCAAAGAGGAAATAATAACAAGTAGATAGTTAAAAGTTTGAAATATGATATCTAAGGTATTATTCCAAAGGTCTCCCTTTGCATCAATGTCTCCCAGTCCTGACAATCAATCACCACAGTAACTTTAAGCAAAGGTGGTTACTATTATTGTCATTCCAAACATTATCTCCAGAATGTTTAATTTCTGTGTTTCAATTTATAGTTCATATGGTTGTTCTTTTTAGAAGCACTCTAGAAAAATTATTGCTGAACATATAGATTTAATCTAGGTTTAATCTCTTGCCAAGCTAATGAAACGGAGAAGTAAGAACTCTCTTATAGAGAGCAGCTGGATCATATGGCCAGAAGACAAGATTCTTCTGGGACAGGGGACTGGGACACCTGAACATGTGCATCTGTGCCAAAAGCATCCACAACCAGGGAGTGAAAGAAAGAGCTCAGGAGTCCAAGGAAAATTAAAGACAGTTGAGAAAATAATTACAAAGAGATGTCACTTAAATTGGATTGTCTTCATGAATGAAAGCTCCTGTGTAGTGTCCTTGTACAGAAAGGACAAAGTAAGGAAAGAGATCTCTATATTTTCACCAAAATAAAAGGTGAGTGATCTTAACCTGTTAGAGAGAACATGAGGTGTGAGGGAGGATATACCATCTACCAGAAGCAGCTTGGTACTGATTTTTGGAGTAGCGTAAGTGTGAACAATAGACCCTGAAGCAAATATTTACTTATTACAGTAAAAGTTCAACTGTAGGGCAGAATCAGCAACTGAAAAAGCAAAAAGAGGCAAATCATACTTCCCTGACTGGGTTCTGTTTACCAACTGCATTATGGTCTTATACCCAAGTGTGTGTTCATTTGTGTGTTTACCACTTCATCAGCATTCCAATTTCACTCTAAAGAGCTGAAAAGAGCTAATTTTATAAGGCATATTCATTATATGCCAGATTTGTATTATAGGAATTTTGTGAACTTCATGTATAGTCGCATTTGGGCAAAAAGCTGTCACACACACCAGGTGTTTTAATGTAGTGTGTTGTCAATATTCAGGACTTTGTGTTTCTAGGATTAGTGGAGATGAGGAGAAAAAATAAAGGGTCAGAAGCAAACAGCTCATTCAAGCAATTTAGATTCTAGTTAGTACAGTAGAAAAAAATTAAAGTGGTTCCTACGGAAAGCAGAGGGATGCCAGACCTTTCTCTGACCCGAAAGAAAGACTTTTCTGTTCTAGGCTCAGTCACTATTCAGTGGGGAGGGTTTTATGTTCAGGGCAGCATGCGGGATATCTGGAAACCCAGTGCTGACGAGAATTGTCTACTCAGGGAAAGGCCAATGCTCATTTCCATTAACTTACATGGCACCCTACGGATCAAAAAGTGTTTCAGACTTAATGCACTGCAGCCTCTCACAGCCCAATTTTGTAAATGAGGATACAGGTCCATGGCTCTGTGCTGTCAGAGCCAGAGGGGAATATTCAAGCACTTAGCACCAAATCCCTCCAGGATTCAATTCTTTTGACCACCTTCCCAATAAGCATTCCAAGGAAAAAATAATGATTTGAAAATTAACCAGTATTTTTACCTTAGGCTTCATGAATGCCCTCCCCCACCCCACCCCAATCCCCAAAAAATCTTGAAAGCAGAAACCACTTGCCTTACTGAAAAATGTCACTTTCCCCCTGGCACTTTCCCTTGGCCGGAAGCCAGGCTGACTCTAAAGTGAGGCCCCAAGGCGGACACCCAGGTACCCTGGCTCCTGCAACTAGGAGACTTAGCCGAAGCTCTGCCACCATCAACAGTGAAGTTTCAAGATGAGAGCACGTGGAAACCTTCACCGAATTCATATATTTACTTTTCCGGGTTCAGACTGCCTTGCACAGAGTTTGAGATTCCTTCCCTCCTCAGAGAAAAGGGGATTCTTCCTTCTCTGTGCAAACACCGCCGGATCCAACCAAGTCTCCGGAAGAACTGGTGGCAAAGCAGGCGTTTGGGGATCGCGACTGTGATTGCTCTGGCGCGCCGATATCCTCCCTCTCTGTTCAGATATGAGTGCAGGCTTATTTATTTAATCTAATTCTACCTTTAACGCTCGCAACCTGTGGACTTGGGTTCCGACCGGTGCGGCGAGGAGGGAGGCTGGTGGGCACGCGCTCCGGTGCCCGAGCGGGTGGCGCCTCATCGCAGTCTTCAGAGGCAAGTCCCCCATCCCCGCGGCTCCGGCGGGGTCTGCACTAACCCGCGCCCGGGGCAGGAAATCATGGCCAAACCCTTCGGCCCCCAAGCCTTTCGGCCCCCCTTCAGCTCCCCTCAATTGCCGAGCCAGTGACTATTGGCTGAAGTTCCCCAGCGATTTGCATGAACAGAGAGGGAGTGTCTTCTGCCGCCCGCCCGTCAGGAGCGCGCTGACTGCAGCCTCCCCGGGAATGCGCGGCCGAGGGAGTGCGCGCGGCTCGCGGGCCCTGGCAGGGAGCTGGCGCCCGGCGACCTGGCACCCGCGCCTGGATATGGGGCAGCTAGGTAGTCCCAGGAGCAGCACCAGCCACAGAAACCTGCCGGTAAGGGTCGGCTCCGGGAGCCCCGCGGCCCGGACAAGTTGCAATACTGGGAGGGAGTTGCCACTCCTTGATGGTTTTTCAAACCTTTTACCTTACCCAAACTTCACGGGAAGGCTGGAGGGAGGGAAGGGACTTCGGAATAATGTGTCTTCCTGGGCGCAAGGAACAGGCAAGTCCTCGGGTCGCGAGAGGAAGTTTCTGAAGCAGAAATGTAGGCAGACGTGTGTTGGTGGGGGGGTGGGCTCGATCCGCGCTGGAGATGGGGGCTTGGAGATTGCTTCCGGCTGCCGGCATCTGGCTAGGACTGTCTATTGCGATTGACAAATTGCTTTTGCAGAATCATTTTCCGCGTTTACTTCTTTTCTCCAGGGGAGGAGGATTAATGGGGGCTTGATAGGGGTGGAGATCCAGATCCTATCGACTTTATTTTACATGCTTGCTGAAATGAAAATCACTTCTTCTGACCTGAAGTGTTTATTTAATAATGTTTAAGTGCCCTAAAAGGGAAGTGTTACAGTTTTTATTTTTATTATCGATAGTTATTCTTAGTGCTGTTATTGGTCTCCAAATAAGGGATGTAACACATTCCGCGATCCGAGGCCCGTAGCGGTAGAAACGTCTCCCTGAGAAATGAACTGGTAACCTGCCCACCTCTGAGTCCTCTCCGCTACCGCCCTCCCCCCTCTCCGTCACCTGCCGGTGGCTTCGCGGTGGTGTTGCGCAGGCCCTGGGTTGGTCCTCTCCCGTCTGGCCCGGGTTCCCAGGGATGCTGCACGGCG
Source organism: Manis javanica (assembly GCF_040802235.1). Lineage (NCBI taxonomy): Eukaryota > Metazoa > Chordata > Mammalia > Pholidota > Manidae > Manis > Manis javanica. The sequence continues at coordinate 42,419,546 of NC_133164.1, forward strand.
TTTCCCAGTGCTAACCGAATGGGGGTGGTGACGGGGAGTGGGAGGGTAGAAAGTGTGCAGGAAAACCAAGTTTTGGAAACGGTGTTGTCCCATAGCTCTCTCCTTTGCAGCACGTTTCCTCATCACCCACTTTAACTAGAGAGTTTGCCTCCGGGAACCCGGATGCCGGCAGCCAGGACTCAGGGGCACCGATTTTTTACTTCAACCTCTGTGTTTCCGCGTGTAACAAGCCTCCCCCCCTCCCCCTACTTTCAGCATCTGTTTCTATTTTTTCTCTTCGTGGGACCCTTCAACTGCCTCGCGAGTTACAGCCGGGCCACCGAGCTTCTGTACAGCCTGAACGAGGGCCTGCCCGAGGGGGTGCTCATTGGCAGCCTGGCGGAGGACCTGCGGCTGGTGCCCCGGGGCGCGGGGGGGCAGGACCAGCAGGTGCAGCCGCCGCAGCGCACCGGCGCCGACCGGAGCCTCCCTCTCTCCTTCAGCTTGGCCTCTCGGGGACTGAGTGGCCAGTACGTGACCCTAGACAACCGCTCCGGGGAGCTGCACACTTCTGCTCAGGAGATCGACCGGGAGGCCCTGTGTCTTGAAGGAGGTGGAGGGGCTGCCTCCTCCTCCTCTTCTGACTCTTGTCTTTTGCTTCTGGATGTATTGGTCCTGCCTCAGGAATACTTTAGGTTTGTGAAGGTGAAAATCGCTATCCGAGACATCAATGACAATGCCCCGCGGTTCCCAGTTTCCCAAATCTCGGTTTGGGTCCCAGAAAATGCACCTGTAAACACCCGGCTGGCCATAGAGCATCCTGCCATGGACCCAGATGTAGGCACCAATGGGGTGCAGACCTACCGCTTACTGGACTATCACCGTATGTTCACCCTGGATGTGGAGGAGAATGAGAATGGGGAGCGCACCCCCTACCTCATTGTCATGGGACTGCTGGACAGGGAGACCCAGGACCAGTATGTAAGCATCATCATAGCTGAGGATGGTGGGTCTCCACCACTGTTGGGCAGTGCCACGCTCACCATTGGCATAAGTGACATTAATGACAACTGCCCTCTCTTCACAGACTCACAGATCAATGTCACTGTGTATGGGAATGCTACAGTAGGCACACCGATTGCAGCTGTTCAGGCTGTGGACAGAGACTTGGGAACCAATGCCCAGATCACCTACTCTTACAGCCAGAAAGTTCCACAAGCATCCAAGGATTTATTCCATCTGGATGAAACCACAGGAATTATTAAACTGTTCAGTAAGATTGGGGGAAGTGTTCTGCAAATGCACAAGCTCACTATCCTTGCTAATGGGCCAGGCTGCATCCCTGCTGTGATCACTGCCTTGGTGACCATCATCAAAGTCATTTTCAGGCCACCTGAAATTGTCCCTCGTTATATAGCAAATGAGATGGATGATGTTGTTTACCTGAAAGAACTGGAACCTGTTAACACCCCAATTGCATTTTTCACCATAAGAGATCCAGAAGGTAAATACAAGGTGAACTGCTACCTGGATGGTGAAGGTCCATTTAGGTTATCACCCTACAAACCATACAATAACGAATATTTGCTAGAAACCACAAAACCTATGGACTATGAGCTACAACAGTTCTACGAAGTAGCTGTGGTGGCCTGGAACTCTGAGGGATTTCATGTCAGAAAAACTATTAAAGTGCAACTTTTAGATGACAATGATAATGCTCCTATTTTCCTTCAACCCTTGATAGAACTGAGCATTGAAGAAAACAACACACCCAATGCCTTTCTGACTAAGCTGCATGCTACAGATGCTGACAGTGGAGAGAGAGGCCAAGTTTCATACTTTCTAGGACCTGAGGCTCCATCATATTTCTCCTTAGACAGCGCCACAGGAATTCTGACAGTTTCTACTCAGCTTGATCGAGAAGAGAAAGAAAAGTACAGGTACACAGTTAGAGCTATTGACTCTGGGAAGCCACCTAGAGAATCAGTAGCCACTGTAGCTCTCACAGTGTTGGATAAAAACGACAACAGCCCTAGGTTTATTAACAAGGACTTCAGTTTTTTTGTGCCAGAAAATTTTCCAGGATATGGTGAAATTGGAGTAATTAGTGTAACAGACGCTGATGCTGGGCGAAATGGATGGGTGGCCCTCTCAGTGGTGAACCAGAGTGATATTTTTGTCATAGACACAGGCAAGGGCATGTTGAGAGCTAAAGTGTCTTTAGACAGAGAGCAGCAAAGTTCCTACACTCTGTGGGTCGAAGCTGTTGATGGGGGCGAGCCTGCCCTCTCCTCTACTGCAAAAATCACAATTCTCCTTCTAGATATCAATGACAACCCTCCTCTTGTTTTATTTCCTCAGTCTAACATGTCCTACCTGCTCGTACTACCCTCTACTCTCCCTGGCTCCCCCGTTACGGAGGTCTATGCGGTTGACAGAGACACGGGCATGAACGCTGTCATAGTTTATAGCATCATAGGCAGGAGAGGTCCTAGGCCCGAGTCCTTCAGGATTGACCCTCACACTGGCAACATAACTTTGGAAGAGGCATTGCTACGGACAGATTACGGCCTTCATCGCTTACTGGTGAAAGTGAGTGATCACGGTTACCCGGAACCTCTCCACTCCACCGTCATGGTGAACCTCTTCGTCAATGACACTGTCAGTAATGAGAGCTACATTGAGAGTCTCTTAAGAAAAGAACCAGAAATTAATATAGAGGAAAAGGAACCCCAGATCTCAATAGAACCGACCCACAGGAAAGCTGAGTCTGTGTCCTGTGTGCCCACCTTGGTAGCTCTGTCTGTAGTAAGCTTGGGATCTATCACACTCGTGACAGGGATGGGCATTTACATCTGTTTAAGGAGAGAGAAAAAGCACCACAGGGAAGATGAAAATTTGGAAGTGCAAATTCCTCTAAAAAGAAAAATTGACTTGCATATGAGAGAGAGGAAACCAATGGATATTTCTAATATTTGATATTTCCTTGTAGAATAACACAGAGATATTTTCACTGACTTTGGGGAGTCTTCACCACCTAAACAAGAGTGTGTAGATGGCAGTTCCAATGAAGGACAACTAATTTATAACTTGTACTATATTGTAAATACTGTTTTCAGGTTTTTAAATTCCAAATCAGAGGTTATAAAATGTGTACAGAATTTTTTAATGAAAATTAGTACTAACAGTTCTAGAACTGTTATAAAAAAAACTTGGACATGATCTGCAGCTTTCATACATCAAGCAGATGATTGATAGAACCTGGGAGTAAGGTAAGAAAATGATACATTGCATTTTTTGTCTAAAAAGTCCTTTTTAACCACAAGAGGGCATCAGCTGCTCCTTTGCAAGGAACTGTTTTGAGGTATTGTACATGACAGTTGTACATGAAATTAATGAAAGAGTATATTTTAAATATACGTTTTTAACATTTAACAAATAAGAAAATTGAAGTTTATTTCACCCCACTTAAATGTATGATAGAAAGGAAACGCATTTGCAAACAGAGTGTTTATTACCTCACAAGTACATCAGGTTTGAAAGAGAAGGCATTATAAAGAAGCGCAATTTCTTTTCAGCAAGGATAAAACCATTGCCATGTGTTAAGGATGTGACCCGTTGAAGAGCATTTCATTTTCTATGTACTTAAATTGCTTTCTTTTCTTTACCACTGCACTTGCTGTTATTACAGGGGAAAATAAATATATTCTTCCTTACAGAAAATGTAACTAGAAATTGTGTCCAAGAAAAACAACCCAGAAGCAAAGAAATGTTTCAATCCTTAGTTGCTTCCTAGGTGTTCATGACATTTTGGTGCTTTCACAACTTGTCAGGGGGACTTCATACTTGGTTATAGAGTTAATTTTTATATGCTTAAAACATCCACCACAGAAGAAAATAAAAACCATATTACAATGGAAATGTTCTAGAGGCTACTGTACACCACCGGTTGATTTAGTTGGGCCTTCTATATGAAAGTTATACTTATCTTCTTGTTGTGTAGATTTGTTGGCTACCGTTTCTGGCTTCCTTTCTGTGGCTTTGGATTAAGTCCAGGAGTTTATTTGTAAGCCCAGCAGCAGATTTCTTTGATGATTTAGCCTTGATTGAATCCTTTGCAATGAAGCAAGCTGGTTCATCAGTGATTGAGCACTTTCACTCTTCGTGTGAGCTGGAAATTTTAGTTTATATAAGTTAGAGCAAAATTCTTTGTGTAAAAAATGAATGTAAGTGTTAGCTTAAACTGGGTCATTCTCCTTTTTGGCATTTTGTGTCCGTACTGTACTAAAAGTGTTTATATGTCTGCAAATTAAAGGTATATATTTTCATAATTTCTTTCTCATTTTTACCATTTTGTATTTGAACATGAGCTTGTTCTTCTACTGAAGTGCCTGTTATTGGCATTCATTGGCTTCCAGAGGTGAATGTACGTAAACTGTAAATATTCTGTTATGCTAAAGTTTATATTAAACTAATTCATTGCTCAATTAAACATTGGGTAAATTATTAAGTATGTGTGTAGTTATAGACATATATATGATAGAGTATGCCTACAGGTTTAATAGATCATATGAAAATTTATACCCATGCCTGTGTACATGCAAATCAGTTTATTATTGATTTAGTATCAATTATAAACATTCATCTTACTACATATTTAGAACAAGGTCTCTGTTAGCTGTGTGACAATAGCTTTCAATACATTTTAAAATAAAAATATATTGTGAGACAAAAGATTATTCAATGCAAACACCCAGGACCTTTTGAATCCGTATTAACTCATTTTCCTTGTTTTCTTCAGTTTGACAATTTGAACAAAGTATTAAGCATATGAGGCAGTAGCATTTGTTACCAAAAGAAAATATATATTTTTTCAAACTTCTTTTTGTATGAGAGGCACCTGAGCTGGGAAACTAAGATCATTTAACCCCTAAAACTTTTCATTCATAATTGATGTATAGCAATGAAGGAGATGATGGTCTCCACCAGTCATTTTTATATCATATTGCTCTTTTGTAAGGCAGGAACTACATATGAAACAAGTAGCACCATTAATTTAAAAAAATTCTCTATGGATTCAATGATTTAACCATCGGTATCAATAACATGATATTCTATTCACTTTTATATTTGAGGATTCATGTGTTTTGGGGTATGGACTTCATCTCTAGCATGAGAAATGCCTGTAACATTAATAAAAAAACATATTTCTGAGTAACTTCTTGTGCCAGGATTTCCTTTATAAAAATATCTCGTTCACATTAAAAACATTTATAACAGGGAAAGTTAAAGTAAATTAAGCTCAAAGATAAAAGCCCCTTTTTACTAACACCTTGTGCTAGAACAGTTGCCAAAATGTATGCTAATCATGTCAATGTTGTTAGTTGAGCTGGCACAAAAATAAATGTTCCATTCATTAAAAGCCCTAATATCCATTTAACAGTTTGAGAACCAGTGAGTCCTCTATGCCCAATTTAATGAAGAAGAGATTGCTCTGATCTTTGCACTGCCAAATCCATTCTTATGCCACAGAGAAAATTGTTCATTAATTTGGACTGGGAAATTTAAGACCAACATAGCAATTTCAACTATAGGGGAAAAAACAATTTACATTATTTGGCCCTTTGTAGTAGATTCCCTGACTCTATTTAAACAAAAATGTTTTCTTGGCAGATATGTTTCTATCAGTGGTAGTTAAAAAGAAAAAGAAAAAAATAAATGCTTCTTTAAAATAATTTTGTAGTATTTATTAAAAATAAAATACAAATTCTTTGTGTTTTTTGGGTGCTATGCATGTGTTTTTATGTAAACACCAGTAATGATTTTGCTCTGAAATAACACCACTGAAGCAATATTAGGGATGGTGTATGAAGTTGACTTGTTTGCAGTTAAGATCTCTCATAAGGATTCTAATTTGTGCTCCCAGAAAATATCTCAATTGACAATTATTAATTCAGGAATTATACAATCCTCCCCTGTGTCTATGGTACTCAGTTTACAATCTCTCCTTAGTGAGGTGGGGACTCTGTGGGGTCCTGACCTTTGGCAGATGATGGAGAATGTAACCAAAGGACAGTGCTGAGCGTATGGTGGTCTTCTATTCCATCAGGCAGCCTCAGCTCCTAGAAGCCAGGCACATAGACACCCAAACATTTCCTTCCCTCTAAGGTGGATTTTCTCACCACAAGAAAGCAGTCAGTTGCTCCAAAATACCATCTTTCTGTTTGATGCAATCTCTGCCTAGCAATGTGCCTTTACACTGTGAGTTGTAAATAAGCATTTTTGAAAGGAAGAGAAGCAGCAGTCACACAAATGGACTCAAAGCATAAAAAAGTCAACCAATTTAAAAAAAGGTGAGTCCTCAGCAAAAAGACCCACCATAATGTTTTTCCTAGTTCCTTCTATTTCTGATAAAATCATATTTATTTTTAAGGTGATATAGACATACATATAGTCTATAATCATTTTTAAAATATCAGTCATTATATAATTGTTCTTAAAATAGTAGCATTTTTTCCCTGATAAACCTTTAAACGGGAAATGTATTCCTTTAATGGTAGAAAACAAAATCGGTGAACTTTAAAACTTAACACTCTCATGTCAAGAAGAATACTGTGATGATAAAAAAAAAAGTCCATCAGTCATTCACTCCATACATATGTATTTTTGTACTCAGAGCAACACAGAATCCCCTGACAACTTCAGATTATGGCACGGAAGTCCAATTAAAAAACCTTCCATTTCAAAACACTGGGCAGGATAAATGCCTATCCCCAGGACGCCATGTGAACAGGGCTTAACCAAATTTGGGGAAGTGTTGAAGACAGATTTCCAAAGAAGATGATTTTCAATTTGGACCCTCTCAGAGGAGGTTATGCTTAAATTGAGTATAAAAAGGAGAATTTAACTGGGGGAAAGTGGGTAGAAGGAGAGAGAAGGGTATGCGGGGAATAGCATGCAAGGCACACGTGTGTCAGGGAGCATGTCAGGACAGAAGAACCACAAACACTGCCCCTCTTCTTGGCTTCAGGGATGAAGAGAATGAAAGATGTTAATAACAATGGACTTGGAGATATGAGTGTACTGTAATTATGAAGGGACTCACGTATCAGAGTTAGAGGTTGCAATTTTGTCCCACAGGTGATGAGAACTTAAAGGATTTTGACCAAGGAACTTGTGGTTTAAAATCACTTTGGCCATGTGTGGAGCCTGTGCTGAAGATGATTCTGGAGACTGATTAGAAGTGAAATATGGGGCCTTAAACTAGGGAATATGGAAGGGATATAATATGGAATATAGCAGGTAAATAATTTATCGCTGACAAACTTGTGATGCCAATGGGAATTGATCCACAAGATCAGAAAGTTCATAGTGTTCATAATTTGCTTTCAAGCCATTTTATCAATTTGAAAATGATAGGGAAAACTCATTTACTAAACATTAAATCAGCAATGAAAGCACTGGAGCCATAATCTCCTTTCTAATGTTGGCTTTTATGACACAGATGGAATTATAATGACACTCATTTACCCAGTTTATTTCATATTTATGACTGTCAATTCTATTCAATTTAACAAACATTACTGTATGCCCAACGGGTAGGTATTCCAGTATGAGCTTGACCTATTCAAGAAGATTTTATCCAAGGCATTTCCAGTATTTCACTTGTAGTTTCATTAAAAAATCACCACCTACAGAAATGTCTTGTTGAAAATTTAAGAACAAAAGAGACTAAAAGATCAAGTGGACAATGTAAGATGTAAATATAATTTCAAGTGTTGTGTGAATATTAAGAGAGAATGCGATGCATGTTGCAGGCAATTCTGAACAAGATCTGGGAAACATGAGCAGGTGAAATGTGTAATTAGGGTCAAGAAGTACACAGAACTTGAGGTCTAACATCAGTTTTGGATTAAAGAAGACATTTAACATACCTTGTGCCTAGGTTTATCTCATGTAAATGAAGAATTTAATAGTATCTCGTACCCACTGGTGGGCGTTTCAAACCCAGGCTAAGTAAACATATAGTAGATGTAACAACAGTATTGTACTGTTTAAGTCTTAACTTTAAGAAAAATACTTTGTCCTCTCTTCCAAAATATAGCCCTTCTTAAGACTCATCTGTAGGAAAATGATGAACTTGTTCTATCTCACAGTGTGATTTTGGAAACAGAATAAATTAACTCATGCAAAATATTTCATACAAGTGGTCCACAAATATTAGTTATTTTTATTGCTGTAGGAATTAAACTGTGCTGTGAAACTGTCTTGGTGATTTTTTCACTCATCAAATTCATTTTCCACTCCATCAAATTCATTCAACCAATATTTTTACTACACAACAAAAATCCCTAAAATTGATGGTGTTTTAAGATTGTGGGCCTATATGCTCAATGTACTCTACTATATTTATCCTCATTATTCATTTCTTAGGCCTTTTGACTTTTCCTCCTTTTTTTCTCATAATGAGTTCCTATGTCCTTTTTTATTTGGAAATCTCATGAGGGTCAAGACTATGATTTAAATTGTCAGACCATGACACTTTATAGATAATTTAATCTAGCCCCCTCATTTTACAGTTCAGGAAACTAAGAATTTCAAGAAAAAAAATTAAAAAAACTGAGAGAATCAGAAGAGAAGACAGCACTGATGAATGTAAAAAATATTCAATATCTTACTGAAAACAGCAGTTACTTTTCCTTTAAATATCTCCCTTAAAACACAGACTTTCATTTTACCTTCATTGGAAAGTAAACCAAATGCTATGCTTACAAAAATAATACACCCCAAAGGTTAAAAAAATATGTATATCTGTGATGAAATCGCATCTAAAAATGAAGTCAATCAAAACTAATTATTAAAATGAATTAATAAGCATCATATATCTTCCCTGCATTCACTTAGAGAAAAAACATAGATAATTTAAAAAATAAAATGACTTGTACCTAATACAAAAATATAGAAAATCATAAATTATGTATTTAATAAATATAATTGCAAAAAAGTAGTAAGAAAATATAAAACTTCAGGAGGCTAGAGAAGAGGTGAGAAGTGGAGCGAAGCGAATCAAGGAAAATTTAAGGAGCCCCACAGAATATTAGAAGGAACAAACTTGATTTATAATATGGGACTAAATATTTACTTGTACAAAATTCATGTCTATATTGAACACAGAAAAGGCAAATTCAAGTGTGGCTATAAGGGATATGGCTTGATTGGAAAATAAAGATGACCAGGCTTACACACTGTAAGGTAAATGAATGCAAACCCAGAATGTCTAGAAGTGAAGAGCTCCCTAAATCGTACACTTTGCAACCTCAGACAACTTTAGATTACTGTCCTCCTTACAGTTTTGGGTACAATACTCTGAAGACTCAACAAAAATAAAAACTATTATCATCATTTATTTATTGACTAAACATATTTACACTTAGCATTTGCCTGTTATAGTCAAGACACTGTGCTAGGCACAGGGTAAGTTTTCTTCCATGCTCAGAAAGATTACTGCCCAGTTCAGGAAAACTGTAAACCACCCACACATAGAGACCAACAGGTATATTTACTTGTACCTCTTTTAGAATGCGCACCTCACCAGAAAGCAGATGAACTGGCTCACAGTGGCAGATGAAAGTGTTACCGAGACATGTACTACATACTGGAAGCGATTGGGGAAATATCAGAAGTATTGGAGAAATATAATCTTTGCAATGTATATGAATTATAAAATTGGTGTTTTTTGGTGAATAGATTTTGGTGAATAGGGATTGGGTGTTTTCTGTGAATAGAATAGCTAAATTTAAAGACTTTTATATAACATATTTCTTTTACTTATTTTGAAAATTGGGATTCCCTGTATCTTTCAAATGGAATATTCACTTAAAAGATTAAAGAAATAAATGCATTGGACATTGTAGACTAGCTACTCCCCTCAGAATGATCATAAATTTATAACTCAGAATAATTAAAATGAAATTATAATTTTCATTAACTCTGTAAGTACAGGTAATCCTGCCACTATATTTTAAGTAGCACTGATGTCTATTTTGTAAATATACTTTATATCATTCCAAATTCATAGTTTTGTATTAATAAACTTTCTTAAGGTGCCTTCTTGGCAATGTGAGGTTTTGATTTAATGGAGTGTAAAATGTACTTTGGTAATTGTTATGTACATCTTTCAAATAATGCTATGTAATAGTATTTTTCAAAGTTATGAGATCTGGTGAAATGTATGATGAGAGGACACCTTAATATTAATATGCAAAAATTACTACATATCTTAAAAATTTTAATTATTTCTAAGTTTTATTTTCCTTTTGAAAAGCACCATCTACCCAATTTCCTTCCTTACCTCCCACTCCATTGCCATATTAAATTGGGAAACTAGTTTCCTTCCCATTTTTGTAAGTAAATTACAAAATCCTAAGCATTTTCAAGTGAATGAAATGTGAGCAAGCCTAATTATAAATCAGGTGCTAAAAAAACACTATTTCTTTATGTGGAAACAGCTTTCTATTTATTATACTTTCAATCATTGTTTCAACAATAAAAAGTTCCATTTGATTCACAGATTTTCTGGTAAGTAGTGGTGAAAATTCACTGCAAGGAGATGAATTTCAGTAACAGGTATTTAGCTTATCTTTAAAATACCTACATTGAATCAGCTAAGTATTCAAATTTAGCAAAGCCGACTATCCTGCATATGATTTCTTGATCTAATCCTACAAAGGATTTTTTTACCAACAAAAAGCACTTTAGAACATACCATTTTCCCCATCTATTTTACAAATGCATTCAGCATCGAATGCACAGATTTCTGTGAAAAATAACTGAATATAAATTGGCTTATAAGATTCTTTGAATTCAGAGATTAACACAACTTAAATGACTCAAATTAATTTCTTTTGTGCTTTTGCTTGACTCACAACACACTATTTGAAGTGCCATGGCATATCAATACTCCCAGTCAAAAATGTTTGGAGGGGAAAGTCAACTAGCCCAATCAGAGAGGATTTTGAAATGACCTTAGTAGTGAATGTACATATCAGAAAAGAAAGGTAAAATATCTGTGGAAACTTAAAACATCTGTCTCATGGAACCAGGTGGAATTTTAAGGTATCAGTGTTTTCTTCCCCATTCAGCTTCCTTAATTATAATCATCCCCAGTGGTCTTTCCTAGAGAAGCTCAAATTTCTCAGAATCCATTATTAGCCTATGTATGGTAGGCAGAATAGCTCCCCAAATAGAATGCCTTATTGCATGGAACCTATGAATATCTTAGGTTATGTGGCAGAAGGGGCCTTGCAAATGTAATTGACATTATGGACCTTAAAATAGGGAGATATTCCACTTTAAATACTTAGAAAGGTGCTTTAAGATGGTCATCAAGGAAATGGGGATTTCAGCACTGTAACTGCATGGAACTGAATTCACCAATAACCTGAATGAGTTACGATGTCCATTCATTCACAGAGCTTCCAGAAAGCAATACAGCCCTGTTGATACCTTGATTTCTGAATTGCAAAACACAAAGTTACCAGCCGAGCCACTCTATACCCAGACTTCTGACTACAGGAAAGAGAGTTAATGAATGGGTGTTATTTTAAGCTAGTCTTGTGGTAATTCATTAAAGCAGTAATAGAAAATCAGTACAGTATCCTGAAAAATATATTATGTATCCATTAGAGGCTGTTTAGTTGACTCACAAAAACAAACATTGTTTTGCTTGGGGTAATTTTTACAGGAGATATTTGAATTTTTTTTTTTTTTTACCAAACAAGAGTGTTAAGTACATATCTAATTATAATTTACTAAGAAAGAAAACAAATCTTAGGATAATCAATATAAACATAAGTTGAAAATAAAATCATGTATTGTGAGCCTACTGTATGCCAGGCAGTGTGACCCTTCCAGTTAGACTCTTATGCTCATTTTACTTTTACTAAGTCACAGAAATAAACAGAAACTGGAGGTGTTTTTCTTTCCATAAAAGGCTTTCTCAGTTGACTAGATCTGGAATGAATAGCACTGAATTGTTAAATTCATCTCAGACCCAATTTGGATGTGATGAACTGAATGATATTTGTAATTGAGATATACTGTGGGTGATGTGTTGTGATTGCATATGTAAAAGGTTGCTCTGATGAAAAAGATGCATGCTAAAGTGTATCTTTCTTGTTGTTACTGCAGACAAAATAGCCTTCCTAATGGATGAGTCTCTCCAATAGATAGATCATTTCAAGTAACTTGTAATCTCTAATTTTCTGAAAATAAGCACTTTGGGAAGGTTTTTTTTAATCACGTTCTTACTCCACTTTTCTACCAACTTCACTTTGTGTTTAAAAGCTGCTTAACTGTACACAATAAATTCACAGTAGAAAATGAAGTTCATTAGAATTACTGATTTAGTGAGCACAGCCTTTCTATTGGACATTTATTATTGGCATATCCAATACATAATACCTAGGACTATACTATAGAATATTTAGACTCTCATGCTCATTTTACTTTTACTAAGTCACAGTAATAAACAGAAACTGGAGAAATATTTTGTATGGGTAAAATATTATTTTACAAATGCAGTCAAATGTTTAAGAGTCACAGCAGAAATGTGACTGAAACATTAAAATACATAGTCATGCTCTTCTCATTTTGCAAAAAAATAGATTTCCTTCTATAATATGTACATTTCTCTTTCATTTTGTATGTCGGTCATTTTTTATGATTTTAGGGACTTTGTTCTAAATTCAAATCTAAGAAAAAGAATTGGGGACACTGGTTCAAATAAATTCAAAATCCAAATAGGAAAAACATAGTCTAAGAATATAATTTCATATAGTTAGTAAAAAATTGGATGGAAGATGGGGGATCTTAGAAAGAAATTGGGTGATCACTTGTGGAGCTAGGCATATTTCTAAATGTTGCCCAATTCTAGGCTATGGTTTCACAAAAAGAACACACCTTTCCTATCATTTGTCTAATCACCCACTATGTTGTGGAACAATTTATACTAAGGTCAATTCATTTATGAAACACATTTAGGATATGGAGAAGCCACAAAACTGGAGTTTCACATGCTTTTTCTTCTCTTCCCAGAGGTATAGATGTGGTTAAACATGAGTTGACTACTGGTGATGATACTTCCTGAAGACCTTGAAGGAGGTCAGCATCTCCAGGTCTATGGTCCAGCAGTCCCATTTATGCTTGGGTTGGAATGAGGAATTTTTTTGGACTTGTCAAAAAACCCACAATAGTGGAGTTTCTTCTCTGGGTGTTGTTTAAGCAGTCCCTCTCATGGAGCACTGACATGCCTCCCCATTCCTGAATGGGGCTTCGGGTAACCACTGCTCAGAAAAGGGCTGGCAGCTACTACTGAGCTTTCACAGGCCTGGAAAGGGGAGGAGAGGTGTTCAGGGTCTTGCTGCTCAATGTGTGGTACACAGGTCAGCAGCTGGAGCGGCCAGTCGCTTGTTAGCCATGAAGAATCTAGGGCCACCTCAGAGTCTGTATTTAATAAAATCCTCAGTTGATTTTTACATACAATAAGGATGGATAAAAATATGTTTGGATTGTTGGCCCTAAAGCTTGTCTGCATGTTGAAATAACTTTGAGAGTTAAAAACAAAACCAAACAACTGATGCCTGGGTCCCACCCACCAACTCTGATTTAATTGATTTAATTGGCATGGGGTGTAGCAAGGGAGTCAGGACATTTTAAAAGCTGTCCAGGTGGTTTTAATGTGCTCCAAGTTTGAGAATCACCAGGTTAGAGTGCCATTATTCTGTCATTTGCAATTTTTACTAGGTACTCGAACATCCAGACTTCAGGATTTATTTCATCATTGGCCTCCCTTCCCAATGTGTTATAAAATAGGACACCATTTCCAGCACCCCTGAAAGACTAAACTCATAAATTAGCATGAATCTGATCTTTTATCATTCCCATCATCTGCAGAACACTGTCATCATCATAATGAACAGCAGACAAAGTAACTAGAATGTAACCAGAATATCTGTTTGTACATTCTGGAAATCTCAGTCTAGAGTAGCTCCTGGAATATAAAGCTTGAGGAGCACAGCAACTTTGTCTTTTTTTTTTTTTAATAAGCTGTAGCTCCAGAACCTACAGTGATGTCTGGTACATAGCAGAGACTCCTTCTAAATATGTGTGGAATGAGTGAATGAATGCATGAAAGGCAGGCAGTCCTAAACATAAATTAGAGTATCTCCATACTTTAGGAGAAAACTATTGTATTTTGACTTTAGAGGGCAATGAAATAGAGGCTTGGAACAGAGCCTTAGAGCAGTGCTCTGAGAAGGGTCTGGAATAAGAACAGGCATACCCTAGAGGTTCATGCTCAAGGGGGCAAAGTGGGGACTAGGTAGCAGAAGAGTCATGTATGGCTGCTGGGACAAAAGATGTAACTGTTCAGAAGGTTCTTTTTGCCAGGTTTCTCATCTATCTCTGCTTCAGCTATCAACATGAGAGGTGTCTAGCAAGGAAGAAGAATAGGAAAAAAATACAGAAAAGTGTATTCTAGGTATGAAAATCTGAAGTAACAAAACTGGAATTACTAGCAGTTTTACTTGTGAGGGATGAAAGATGTGCTGATGAAAATCTCACTACTTATCCTCCCATTTTACAATACAAGAAAAGAAACAAGAAAATACTAACTGGTTTGTGAAGTGCAAAAGAACTGGCAACATCCAGTAAGGTAAAGAAAACATGTGTTTCCATCTTGGATCTTCTGACTACTGCAGATAAAATACTGGGGAAACTTCACAAGTAATTACGAGCCACATTTTCCTGGATGTAACCCAGAGGGCTGACCCTGGGGTTGTTCTGAGGATTAGAGATAAACGCATGTAAAGTGCTCACACTGTGCCTTGTACAGGGTAGTCCATCATTCAACATTAGTTTCCTTCTCACTTTCATTTAGCCTCCCCTACCTTACTTAAGTATGACACATAAAGGGCACCAAAATTTTTAGGGGTCAATTTCTGTATTCCAGAGCATAGCATTTTATGTTGCATGAACAAATAATAAAGATGGCCAGTATTATTTGAGGTTTTTAATTGTTTTGATTAGGGCTATGGAAGAGAGACAAGTAAAACAGATTCATAATTTATTAAAAATTCTCATTAAACATCTAGTATGTGGTATATACATATATACCTTAAAATGTGTGATTGGAACTACTCTTTGGAACTCAGAATTAAGGACACTGAAAATGAAGCTGCAATTTAATGCAATAAATGTCTTAATAGGGGATGAATAAAGCCAACAGAATCAATTCAAGCATTTAGTTTACAGTATTTTGCATGCAGCTGGTTTCAATTTCAAAATTATTAATAATCTCAAGGCTGAGTACTTTTAAGTGAGTGTCCACATACACTGTTAGAGCGGAACAGGAGGAAAGGCAAGCTGAAAGATTTGGGCTATCAAGGCATCATCTGTTCCTTAGTTTACAGACTTTTTCTTTCTTTTCTCTGCCTCCTTCCTGCTTCCTAATTACATCCAAATGGTTCTCTCATTTGTTTTTCTGGCCCTTCCATCTGAGACATGATGCCAGTAATATACGCCTCTTCATTTGGCTCTTTTCTCTCTAATCTGCACTGCTAACCTATTGTTTCTGCAAAAAATTTTAAGACTTGTCTGTTCTCTCCCATATCTGCCATACTGCTTGAGGTACAAACACTGACACATTTTATGATTAAGTCACAATACAGCAAATGCCCTTTAATAACCAAACTGTGAATGGACACAGAGAATAACTATAGATAAATCCTGCTTTGTGAACATGTACATGAAGAAATTCTCTTCCAACAGAATTGTATTATCATATTGGTAATTACAAAGATACATAATTTCAGAGAATCTATGCTCCTGCAAAACTGAAACAAGCAGAATGCTGATGCAAGTAAAACCTGGGAAATTTTTTTTGGAGAGCTATTGGCCAAAATGTACACATTTTAAAATGTGCATTTATCTTTTCCTTTGTACTTCCACTTCTAAAAATATAATCAAAGAAAATACCTTCAAACTTGTGTGTTAAACTATGATATAAATATAATAAAGACAATATAGCATATGTCTGAATCATCATAAACTCCACTGCATTTTTTATTCTCCCTGTATATTCCCCGTAATTACTAGAGTTATCTTGTTTTTCTTACATATTAATTTATTACACTCCTCACAAAAGCCCCCCATTCATCCAGAGCAGGACTTCTTAACCTGGCATTCGTATAACAGAAATATGGGTAAAAAATTGAAAATGAAGTGGCATAGGCCAGTAGGGGACAGGTTATCACGACATGCACATTCACGCACAGATTACTCATAAAATGAATACACATTTTGTGATCCAGGAATATGAGGATGATTTTAGTTTGGTGCTGTTGTGGCTATTTTGGTTTCTCTGAGGATTGGGCTAACACAGAAGAAAGAAAGATAAAAGAGGGTGCAGGAAGGGAGGGAAAGGAGAGAAAACACAGAGAACGGGTGGCACCTCTTAAATCTTTCTCTCCATCTGTGCTTGAAACCTGCCACACTGGAGATTTTCCATTATGTGAATGACAAATCCACTCTGCTGTTTTCAGTCCTCTAAACTATTTAATTGTCACCCTGGCAATCATATTGTTTAAAGTCTGGACTAATACTTCTTTGGACCAACTGGTGGTAGTTCCCTAAACGTACCATGATATCTATGCTTCTGCATTCTGCCCAGCCTGGCCCCTCCACGCAGATGCCCTTCCTCCCTTATATACTTGAAAAGCATCTACAATTCACTAACTCTTAGCTCAAGTGCCATTTCTTCTGTAAAATTAAAAAAGTGCTTTATCAATTCTAAATATCAAAACACGGTTCCAAACCTATATTCTTTTTCATTAATCTTCTCAGTCTCAATACTTCTGTACCCTTAAACTGAATGGGCATATGAAGTCATACAACTGGTTTTATCTACATTGTTTGAAAATTCCTTACCAGTTTGAAAGGTATTACCAATTGTATCTCATTACATCAGTGTCCACTTTAAAATTCCATGATATGAATGCCCTGAATCTTTAAGTAGCAGGAGTTTCCACAGGAGATCAGAGGGATCACAGTTATTTCTAGCATCATGAAGAGGACACACAGCATCTCTTAACCCTGAGACACATGAAGGAACAGGAAAATAGAGAATTAAGTGGGCTTTAGTGCAGCTACACCCTCTAGAAAAAAACAAATTTCTGCTTAGGTCAGAAAATGAAGGGAAGAGTCAAAGAGGAGTGTGAAGGTATTAACAGACTGGGGCAGAATAATAACTGAGACATTAATTATAGACTCTTTCTATGCTACCCCACAACCCCTGAAATGCAACACCATTCACTGTAGAGATACACAGATTAAAACCAAGGAGAAAAGATGAAGTTCTTCCCTGAAATCTCTTTATTAGAAAACTCTTAAGAATTTATAAAGAGAGAGAGAGAGAGAGTGTTGAGCAGAAAAGCTAATGAACTGGAAGTAATTTTTGTGTGTGTGTTGGGGGTGGTGGTGGTGGTGGTATAAATTCACCTCCTCTGCCTCCAAGTATGGAATCTCCTTCAAGTTTGCAGCCCAAGACCAGGCCAAAGTTGTGTTTCTATCCCCAAGTTCAGTTGAGGCAGCAACAGAAACCCCAGTGTTAGAGAACAGAAACATCATTATGGGGATATGCAGTGTTTGAAGGCTTGTGATGCCTGCAGATCACCTACTCTGTCTGCGAGGTGAGTGGCATGGTATCTGACAGTTCTCCTTGTCTCCAAATAGGGTGCCAAAGAGAACTGAGAGGCAGCTATTGGGCCTGACGTGGGATGGTTTGCCCAATGCAGTCTGCACCATCACCATGGGAAATATTGTAGTTACAGCTTGTGTATTAGTGGGCCACTGGTACCAGAAGGCAGGATGGAAATGGAATAATGTACTTTAATTCCCTTCAGCTCACCATTCTTGTGTCCATACATACAACTTCAGATCTTTTTTATATTCCAAAGAATCTAGATATTCCTATCTCTACAATGACCTTCTAGAACTCACACTTTAATTACCTCATTATGGAAAGGCAAGGAGGAAACCTCAGAAGTACATTTAAATCTTAACATAATTGAATTATAAGCTCATATTAAACAGAAATCACAAATATGACTGAATTTTTGCTTTGGCAATATTCTTTACCATTACAGAGTGGAATATGGTATAGAGATAAAAGCTGAATTGAGTTATAGAAAAGTACATTTTGCACACTTGAGTGTGTAAACAGTAAAAATATGTACAAACAGAATAGAGCTTGGGTCAGGCAAGAAAACAAAAACTACCAGAGTGAAAAGCAGGAAACTGGCTCTAAAGGAAGGACAATATGGGTCGAACAGATGATAGAAGAAGAATGTATCTTTACATACAGACCAGGAAAATATGGTGAGTTGGATTTAAGGTCAAACAAAATAATTCCTGATGGTCATAGAGAGAATGGTAGGTGGAAACTTGGGAGAATAAAGTACACAGGACTTAGGGTTTACTTGTAGGTTGAGTTACACATGGGCTTGAAGTCTGAATATTTTTACTCCAGTCCCTGTAAAAGATGTTAATTATGGTTTGGCTGAATTCAAGAGCTTAGGAAGAGAATAAAGGCTTAAGGACATTGGCATTGACTTTCAAAGCTTCATGGAAGATCCAAGAGTTGAAAATAGAGTTGGTAGTACTGTATCTCATCAATTCTAAGATGCAGAATCTTGCACATGTACCATCTCTGAAACAGAAATGGATTTTACACTTGTAATTGACATTGCTTTTGCTGTCTTAGTGCTACGCGTTATAATCAATGCCATCTAAGTTTTAATAAAGAGCAATTTGTATTACACTGATCTTCCCTGAAGAAATCACAGTTTCATATCTGGTTCCCTTTCTCTTGGATACAAAAGTAACTAAGCCTTGGCTCTTTTACTCAAATCATCTCTAATTTGGTATGAAGACAACAGACTAGAATGTGTTTGCCTGTATGTGGCTTGGAATGCAGCTGTAACTCATAGCTAATTCACTCAGGCATAATACCTTGACAGTATTAAAATCTCTTTTAAAATAAATGGAATAATATATACCTCAAGCCTAAATTTTTTTTTATAATGAGGACCTATTTCATGTAAGATATTCTAAAATTTTAGAGACTTTTAAAAAATTAGCATCAAGTGACAATGTTTTTCATTTGTATGTTCACATTACAAACTCTGATATGAACTTCATGGTAAAAATGTATTAACTGTGTTTTATACTTTGAATTATTACTTGAATTATCTTTTTAGCATTTAAAAAATCCAAATTTTTGTCTCAGTTTTCAAAAAACTGTTATGTTTTGTTTTTTAAAGGAATGACAAGTACTTAGAACTTAAAAGAAACTCACCACATAATGTTAGGTGCCTTTATGGAATGGTCTTTTAAAATTTAGGACTTTTGATGACTAAGGGATAAAGTTTTTGCACACTAAAGATTACCTAGAGGTTTCTTCTTAAATTTAGACAGCTAATGTCTGACTATCTTTACATTAAAATCTTTAAAAACTCATTTTTTTCCTTCAGTTTTTATATTAACTTTACAAACTGTATATGTATAAGTCTCGCATTTTAACAGTTATTTCTAAAGAAACTTCGAACAGTGACTGGTCCCATTTACAAAATTGGAAAAAAAGACATTAAAACTTAATTCAGCAGGAGATAGCTTTCTTTTATCAAGTTAAAAAAGTAACCTCACATTTCCAATCTCTGCTTTGAAGAATGGATTTGAATATTAGGAAATATGTATTTACACCATATTTTAAAAACACTACTGATATTCATTTCTAATTTTTCTTGACTATGGTGTTGAATTATTACCTGGCAACTTAGTTAGGAGTCTGCACTCAAATTTCTAAGTGAAATCAAACATAATAGATTAATTTCTTCTTGTATATTTTTGTGGGATTTTTTCCCCTCTTTATTATATTTTTTGAAAAATTTCACAAGTTAAGGACATGTTAAAATCATGAATTAAAGCATTTCATGTATTTCATCCTCTGAAACAGTTTAGGTAGGGCTGAACTTAGAAAAGGTTGACTGGGAACATGTTGTTCAAAGGGGCATTGTCAGGAATGTTTGGCCAAAGTCAGCCATCTAGGAGGCATGTGTGTTCCAGGAACCAGGTTGCCTTACTATACCACCAGCTAAGTCCCTGCCCTAGAGCCGCTGTGTGAGGTACAGCCTTGGCACAAATAGGGCAATGGATTTCAAAGCACAGCATCTAAGACCCTTGTTCAATTACATTTCCCATAGCAAAATATCTGCACAGTCTCATAATACAACCACTTTAAAAAATTACTCTATATAGCTCATCTGTAGAGTAAAAGTAATGACTTGTTCCTTGCTCCCAGGATTAAACAATACCTGACTATAAAAATGCTTGACACAAAATAAGTGCTATCAAAGTGTCTGTTGAAAGGAAATGAAGTGAAAATGTGTAAACTTTTCCTATGAACACTCCCTAGATATTCTATTTACAGGTACAATGTCTTCCTCATTCACACGGAGAATAGAACTTACAGGGTTTTCTGTTTGTAAGTTTAAATCTAGTTTGAAGGGAGGCAGTGTCTCTGAATCTCCAGAGACCTGGTTGCCACGTGTGTTTTATCAGCAGTGTGTTTTTTGCAGGGATATTCTTCCGCTGTTCATGGTTCTTTTTTTGGAGAAAATACATGCTTGTTCAGTATTACAGTAACATGGAAGGTAGGCTGTGCTCTGTGAAAAACTGATGTGATTCTCTAACAAAATTTTTCTCAGCAGGTCTTCAGTCTGGATTAAAAGAGAATGTTACATAGATGACACACATACACACACACTTCTCACATGGAGGAAGATGTACAGCAGTAGCAGGTGAACCATTGAAAGATCTGGCTTCCATTTGGGCCAGGAATAGAGACATGACTGACTCATATTTACAGAGAGACCCAATGCCCCTCTGACACAAGTGGACCCCAGTGAGTCTATTGGCAGACCCTGAGTGTACCCCCACCTCCACAAGGGTCTGTCTAGCACCTATCACTCTCTTTGCAACTGAATTTAGAGCCTACTAAGGTAACTGTGTATTCTTTACCCACTCTTCAATAGAACATAGTGCACATTGTCTACAATTACTGGAGTTTCCGTCTTTTCATAAATGTTAATAATTCTTTTAAAACAGATCACTTGAAACATGTCTGTAATAATTTTGTAATTGCCATAAATTAAATAAGTGACATGAAGTCTAGATTAAAATACTGTTCCTCTTGCCTTTCTATTCATCAAAAAATAAATCATTTTTCTAGTTTTACATTAAGTAGAACTGGTGCTTAATATTTAATAATATTACTTTAGGAATCTGGTTTTTAATTATTTCAATGTCAATCACCCTCACTCCTCAAGGTAAGTGGTCTTCTACTTTAGTCTTTAATAAAAGGACCTGACACTGGATTTAGGAGAGATAGGAAGTTGAAGTTTTAAGTAAAAAATGAAATATCAGGTAAATGCTTACATAGTATATTCAGATATAAAAATTTGAGTATATTTTCCCCAAAAAAGGAAAATAAAAAATTTTCAAAGAATGGGTGCAGCAATAAGGGATAAAGTGAAAGCTTCATGTACCATATAACCCTACTGGGGCGGGCATGATAGCAAGATACAGTCCTTTGTTGAAATCTGGCCTGAAGTCAGACACCAATAGTCTACAGTCACCAATTTTCTTATGGACAGTGCTACTGCATTTAAATAAGAAGCCCCAAAAAGGAGCCTTGATCTCTGCGGACATGCTAACACACATTGCTGCCTCTCCTATACAACTGTATGTACAAACCAAAGAGGAGTTACTGAAGCCAGGATATGTCCAGCAGAGCAACATCCTGCTGCCAGTCCCTACTGCATTAAATCCTGGAGACTCTGTTGAATGGACCAGGCCCTGGACATGCTGAAACATGGACCAGCAATGGCTGGCCCTTCTGGCACCTTGGGGAAAAGGCACGGAAGCTGGCCTCCTGTGTATTCCTGGAGTAACAGCAGAGTTCATGGTAGTATATCCAAAACACCTGATAGGTAAGAGTATCTTATGGGGAAGTTTTGTTTTATCTTTATGGCCAGTGCATGTAACTCCTGCAGCCCTATATATTGACCCGTCTGTAACTCCCACAGGGAGGTGGGTGAAGGTCTGGTATACTAGACCAGAACAAGATCCCATTTCTGCCACTGTCCTACCACAGGACCACTGTCTTATATGCATCCTACCGGCGGACAAGATTTGCCTATGCTGGTGTCATTAAAACATGTACCTTCTCACCCTTAAGGTTATTTTCCTCTATAGTTCTTGCAGCTTGGACCTGTTCACTGGCTGCAGCTGCTGCTTGCTGAGAGTGCATGGAGTTCCCTATGGGTTCAGCTGCTGGCCTCCTGTGGAATGAGTGAGCTGTGGACTTCATCTGCATAGGACTTTGAACTTAGCTGGATCCTCCAGCTTGATTATCATGAATTTATTGCTGTTGTTATGGTATGTTATTAGGCTGGATACAGTGCTCTAGTTTTCCCACAGAGGAGCCATTGTGGAGGATGGGAACTGAGTAGATTGTACAGTGAGAACTCTGGAGGGGTGGGCTGTAGTTAAAATCGCAATATTTACAGAATCTCTCACCTGGCCTTATTCTGTGTGTTTATAAGAGGGGCATAGGTGAGCCACACCAGAACAGGGATAAATGGGGGAGCAAGAGCAGTGGCTACAGAAACAGGTGAGTGGGACAGCTGCAGGAGAGGGACCAATGGAGCCTGGCTTTTTGTAAGCAATAAATGGGTTTCTCTACTTTATTTTTTCTCCTTGACTGATTTTTGGCTTCACATGTTTATTCACCCCAGGCTGGGAACACGCTTCCCCTTGAGCTACATGTGGTGAGATGCAATAGGAGGTATTTAAGCAAAGGATTAAAAAGATACAATGTCATGAACTACACTGGGAAAAGAGAACCTGTAGAATGTTTGTGAAGTTAAGAAAGTGAGACTTGTGTGAATATGTCAAAAGGAGGATGCCTTTCAGACAACTAAGCAGTGCTGTTAGAGATAAATGTAAGATCAGGTCTGGATCTCAAGGAAGAGGTACAAACCCCTCTTTGGTTTATACATACAGTTGTATAGGAGAGGCAGCAAGTAATTTTTAAATCCATGGAAAACAAATTGAGTCATTTAAGTAAAATATAGACAGAAAAGAGGAAAAGACTAAGACTAGACCCCTTGGGTTTACCAATACATCAAGTCCTCAAAGAAAAGTAGGAGCCCACAAAGGAAACTGATATGGATAGAGTGTTCACTGTGTATGAAAAACCATAAATAAGTGGAATATATGATGTTCTAATTAAGTGTTAAAGGTTTCAAGACTAGATGGTTAAACAATTTTGTTAAACTTTGATGGGATGTCAACCGTTAGACTGGAAAACTGAAAATTTTTGGCCATGAGAAGAGAGATTTAAGTGTAGTGGTGAAGATTAGATCTTAATTGGAATGAGTTAAAAGGTAATGGGGGGTGGAGCCAAGATGGTGGCGTGAGTAGAGCAGCGGAAATCTCCTCCCAAAACCACATATACTTATGAAAATATAACAAAGACAACTCTTCCTAGAATAGAGACCGGAAGACACAGGACAACATCCGGACCACATCCACACCTGCGAGAACCCAACACCTTACGAAGGGGGAAAGATACAAGCCAAAGCCTGGCGGGACCAGAGCGCCCCTCACCCCAGCTCCCAGAGGGAGGAGAGGAGTTGGACCTGGGAGGGAGAGGGAGCCCAGGACTGCTAAACACCCAGACCCAGCCATCTGGACCAGAGTGCAGACACAGTGCATGCGTGGGGTCCTGAATACTAGGGAAACAGGGAAGCAAGACGTGTGAGTGGGTCCCTCAGGCTGGCGGCCAGGGACAAAGAAAAGCGAGTGGCTTTTCTTTTTATTTATTTATTTATTTACTTACTTATTTTATTTATTTATTTTTTTTTTCGAGAGTGATTTTTGGAAGTCTTAAAAGGACAGGGCCCCCAAACTGGATGGAAGCATCCTGGGACACTCTGGGCACTCTAACCCCCTGGGCAGGAGGGAGCACAGAGGACTCTCACGGAGATAAATAGCCTCCTGGCTGCTCCCCCTCCAACGGGGCTCCACCATATCGGAGCAGCCACCCGAGGCAAGCCACGCTGACAGAAACAGTGGAGATACACTCCATAGCAGCCAGGCAGGAAGCAGAAGCCCTGTCTGCACCCAGCTGCCCAGCACAAGCCACTAGAGGTCGCTGTTCTCCCAGGAAAGGAAGGCCACAAACCAACAAGAAGGAAAGTTCTTCCAGCTGTCATTCGTGCCAGCTCTGCAAACTATCTTGATCACCATGAAAAGGCAAAATTACAGTCAGACAAAGATAACAGAATCAACACCTGAGAAGGAGACAGACCTAACCAGTCTTCCTGAAAAAGAATTCAAAATAAAAATCATAAAAATCATAAACATGCTGACAGAGATGCAGAGAAATATACAAGACCTAAGGGATGAAGTCTGGAGGGAGATTAGAGACACCCGGAAGGAAATTACAGAAGAGAAACAAACTCTGGAAAGATTTATAAGCAGAATGGATGAGATGCAAGAGGCCATAGATGGAATAGAAACCAGAGAACAGGAATGCATAGAAGCTGACATAGAGAGAGATAAAAGGATCTCCAGTAATAAAACAATATTAAGAGAACTGTGTGACCAATTCAAAAGGAACAATATCCATATTATAGGGTTGCCAGAAGACGAAGACAGAGAAAAACGGATAGAAAGTGTCTTTGAAGAAATAATTGCTGAAAACTTCCTCAAACTGGGGGAGGAAATAATCGAACAGACCACGGAAATACACAGAACTCCCAACAGAAAGGACTTAAGGAGGACAACACCAAGACACATAATAATTAAAATGGCAAAGATCAAGGACAAGGAAAGAGTTTTAAAGGCAGCTAGAGAGAAAAAGTTCACCTATAAAGGAAAACCTATCAGACTTTCATCAGACTTCTTGACAGAAACCTTACAGGCCAGAAGAGAATGGCATAATATATTTAATGCAATGAAACAGAAGGGCCTTGAACCAATGATACTGTATCCAGCACGATTATCATTTAAATATGATAGAGGGATTAAACAATTCCCAGACAAGCAAAACTTGAGGGAATTTGCCTCCCACAAACCACCTCTACAGGCTATTTTAGAGGGACTGTTCTAGACAGGAGCACTCCTAAAACTAAACAGATCTCACTAGAGAAAATAAAATCACAGCTAAGAAAGCAGACCAACCAAATACTAACTAAAGGCAAAAAAATAAAATCAACTACCCACTAAAAGGAGTTAAAGGAAACACGAACGAACACAGAATAAAACAACCAACATATAAAGAATGGAGGAGGAGGAATAAGAAGGGAGAGAAGAAAAGAATCTCCAGACACTGCATATAACAGCTCAATAAATAAGCTAAGTTAGGCAGTAAGATACTAAAGAGGCGAACCTTGAACCTTTGGTAACCATTAATCTAAAGCCTGCAATGGCAATAAGGACATGTCTTTCAATAATCACCCTAAATGTAAATGGACTGAATGCACCAATCAAAAGACATAGAGTAATAGAATGGATAAAAAAGGCAAGACCCATCAATATGCTGCTTACAAGAAACTCACCTCAAACCCAAAGACATGAACAGATTAAAAGTCAAGGGATGGAAAAACATATTTCAGGCAAACAACAGAGAGAAGAAAGCAGGGGTTGCAGTACTAATATCAGACAAAATAAACTTCAAAACAAAGAAAGTAACAAGAGATAAAGGACACTACATAATGATAAAGGGCTCAGTCCAACAAGAGGATATAACCATTATAAATATATATGCACCCAACACAGGAGCACCAGAATATGTGAAACAAATACTAACAGAACTAAAGGGGGAAATAGAATGCAATGCATTCATTTTAGGAGACTTCAACACACCACTCACCCCAAAGGATAGATCCACTGGGCAGAAAATAAGTAATGTCACGGAGGCACTGAACAACACCTTAGAACAGATGGACCTAATAGACATCTATAGAACTCTACATCCAAAAGCAACACGATATATATTCCTCTCAAGTGCACATGGAACATTCTCCAGAATAGACCACATACTAGCTCACAAAAAGAGCCTCAGTAAATTCCAAAATATTGAAATTCTATGAACCAACTTTTCAGACCACAAAGGTATAAAACTAGAAATAAATTCTACAAAGAAAACTAAAAGGCTCACAAACACATGGAGGCTTAATAACATGCTTCTAAATAATCAATGGATCAATGAAAAAATTAAAATAGAGATCAAGGAATATATGGAAATGAATGACAACAACAACACAAAGCCCCAACTTCTGTGGGACACAGCGAAAGCAGTCTTAAGAGGAAAGTCTATAGTGATCCAGGCACACTTGAAGAAGGAAGAACAATCCCAAATGAATAGTCTAACATCACAATTATCAAAACTGGAAAAAGAAGAACAAATGAGGCCTGAAGTCAGCAGAAGGAGGGACATAATAAAGATCAGAGAAGAAATAAACAAAACTAAGAAGAATAAAACAATAGCAAAAATCAATGAAACCAAGAGCTGGTTCTTTGAGAAAATAAACAAAATAGATAAGCCTCTCGCCAAACTTATTAAGAGAAAAAGAGAATCAAAACAAATCAACAGAATCAGAAATGAGAATGGAAAAATCACAACAAACTCCACAGAAATACAAAGAATTATTAAAGATTACTATGAAAACCTGGATGCCAACAAGCTGGAAAACCTAGAAGAAATGGACAACTTCCTAGAAAAATACAACCTTCCAAGACTGACCAAGGAAGAAACACAAAAGTTAAACAAACCAATTATGAGCAAAGAAATTGAAATGGTAATCAAAAAACTACCCAAGAACAAAACCCCCGGGCCAGACAGATTTACCACAGAATTTTATCAGACACACAGAGAAGACATAATACCCATTCTCCTTAAAGTTTTCCAAAAAAATAGAAGAGGAGGGAATACTCCCAAACTCATTCTATGAAGCCAACATCACCCTAATATCAAAACGAGGCAAAGACCCCACCAAAAAAGAAAATTGCAGACCAATATCCCTGATGAATGTAGATGCAAAAATACTCAATAAAATATTAGCAAACCGAATTCAAAAATATATCAAAAGGATCATACACCATGACCAAGTGGTATTCATCCCAGGGATGCAAGAATGGTACAACATTCGAAAATCCATCAACATCATTCACCACATCAACAAAAAGAAGGACAAAAACCACATGATCATCTCCATAGATGCTGAAAAAGCATTTGACAAAATTCAACATCCATTCATGATAAAAACACTCAACAAAAAGGGCATAGAGGGCAAGTACCTCAACATAATAAAGGCCATGTATGATAAACCCACAGCCAACATCATACTGAACAGCGCGAAGCTGAAAGCTTTTCCTCTGAGATCGGGAATGAGACAGGGATGCCCACTCTCCCCACTGTTATTTAACATAGTACTCGAAGTCCTAGCCATGGCAAGCAGACAGAACAAAGAAATACAAGGAATCCAGATAGGTAAAGAATAAGTTAAACTATCACTGTTTACAGATGACATGATATTGTACATAAGAAACCCTAAAGACTCCACTCCAAAACTACTAGAACTGATATCGGAATACAGCAAAGTTGCAGGATACAAAATTAACACACAGAAATTTGTGGCTTTCCTATACACTAATGATGAACCAATAGGAAGAGAAATCAGGAAAACAACTCCATTCACAATTGCATCAAAAAGAATAAAATACCTAGGAATAAACCTAACCAAAGAAGTGAAAGATCTATACCATGAAAACTACAAGTCACTCTTAAGAGAAATTAAAGGGGACACTAACAAATGGAAACTCATCCCATGCTCGTGGCTAGGAAGAATTAATATCGCCAAAATGGCCATCCTGCCCATAGCAATATACAGATTTGATGCAATCCCTATCAAATTACCAGCAACAGTCTTCAATGAACTGGAACAAATAGTTCAAATTACATATGGATACACCAAAGACCCTGAATAGCCAAAGCAATCCTGAGAAAGAAGAATAAAGTAGGGGGGATATCACTCCCCAAATTCAAGCTCTACTACAAAGCCATAGTAATCAAGACAATTTGGTACTGGCACAGGAACAGAGCCACAGACCAGTGGAACAGATTAGAGACTCCAGACATTAACCCAAACATATATGGCCAATTAATATTTGATAAAGGAGCCATGGACATACAATGGCAAAATGACAGTCTCTTCAATAGATGGTGCTGGCAAAACTGGACCATTATCTAACCCCATACACAAAAGTAAATTCAAAATGGATCAAATACCTGAAAGTAAGTCATGAAACCATTAAACTTTTGGAAAAAAACATAGGCAAAAACCTTTTAGACATAAACATAAGTCACCTCTTCTTGAACATATCTCCCCGGGCAAGGAAAACAATAGCAAAAATGAAAAAGTGGGACTATATTAAGCTGAAAAGCTTTTGTACAGCAAAAGACACCATCAATAGAACAAAAAGGTACCCTACAGTATGGGAGAATATATTTGTAAATGACAGATCCGATAAAGGCTTGACGTCCAAAATAAATAAAGAGCTCACCCACCTCACAAACAAAAAACAAATAACCCAATTAAAAAATGGGCAGAGAAACTGAACAGACAGTTCTCCAAAAAAGAAATACAGATGGCCAACAGACACATGAAAAGATGCTCCACATCACTAATTATCAGAGAAATGCAAATTAAAACTACAATGAGGAATCACCTCACACCAGTAAGGATAGCTACCATCCAAAAGACAAACAACAACAAATATTGGCGAGGTTGTGGAGAAAGGGGAACCCTCCTATGCTGCTGGTGGGAATGTAAATTAGTTCAACCATGTGGAAAGCAGTATGGAGGTTCATCAAAATGCTCAAAATAGACTTACCATTTGACCCAGGAATTCCACTCCTAGGAATTTACCCTGAGAATGCAGCACTCAAGTTTCATAAAGACAGATGCACCCTTATGTTTATCGCAGCACTATTTACAATAGCCAAGAGTTGGAAGCAACCTAAGTGTCCATCAGTAGATGAATGGATAAAGAAGATGTGGTACATATACACAATGGAATATTATTCAGCCATAAGAAGAAAACAAATCCTACCATTTGCAACAACATGGATGGAGCTAGAGGGTATTACGCTCAGTGAAATAAGCCAAGTGGAGAAAGAGAAATACCAAATGATTTCACTCATCTGTGGAGTATAAGAACAAAGGAAAAACTGAAGGAACAAAACAGCAGCGGAATTGCAGACCCCAAGAATGGACTAACAGTACCAAAGGGAAAGGGACTGGGGAGGATGGGTGGGTAGGGAGGGATAAGGGGGAAAGAAGAAAGGGGGTATTATGATTAGCATGCATAACGGGGGGGTGGGAGAAAGGGGAGGGCTGTACAACACAGAGAAGACAAGTAGTGACTCTACAACATTTTGCTATGCTGATGGACAGTGACTGTAAAGGGGTTTGTGGGGGGTACCCGATTTAGGGGAGAGCCTAGTAAACATAATATTCTTCATGTAATTGTAGATTAATGATAACCAAAAAAAAGAAAGAAAAAAAGAAAGAAAAGGGGAATTATTCCCTAATAAGATAAAACTAACTGCAAATAACCGATTAATGCTTTATCCTTAATTTTGATCACTTAAAGGGTGTCAGATGATCAGCTATGGAAGTACATTTTTCTGATAATAATCCTTTCTCTTAAAAAAAAAACAGTTCCTGTGTGGTGATCTCCAAAAAGTTCTTCACAATGGTATAAAGGGCATATCAAATTGTGTGCAAAGGGTTTGTTTGTGTTTATACAGAGGATCAAAGCCTAATTTGGCTACCCAGAAAATGAATTAAGATACTATATGAAGAAGAACTTCCAACAGCAACATTCTCTGGAGGAGTCATTCCAGAAGATGATCATCAAAAAACTTCAACAAAGATCCTGGCGCTGCTGCACTTGTAGCTGCATCCATCCCACTGGTTCCTGGACTTGCCATTGGAATGAAGAAGGAGATATCTAAGCTGGCCTGTGCATACAGTAAAACAACAAATTTGACTGGATCTGTAGTGTTGGAACTCAACCAAGAATTAGGAGAAGTGCAAGTTGCAGCACTCCAAACTCTCGCGACTATAGACTATCTACTGTTAGAAGAACATATGGGATGTGAATAGTTCCCAGGAGTGTGTTGTTTTAATTTGTCTGATTTTTCTCAAACTATTCAAATTCAGTTAGACAATATCCATCATAACATTGATAAGTTTTCACAAATGCCTAGGGTCCCTAACTGGTTTTCTTGGTTTCACTGGAGATGGCTGGTAATTGTAGGTCTGCTTTAGTTACATAGCTGTATTCCTATTACGTTAATGTGTGCACACAATTTAATTAGTAGTTTAAAACCTATACATGCTTATGTTACTCTACAAGATATGTCAAAGAAATAATCAATCTTCCCATGTTTTCTTCTGTCTGCTACTTCTATAGCTTTTCTTCTTCCTTCCTAATTACAACCCTTAAGTAGAATTCATGCCTCATATTGAAACTACTGAGTATCATAATTCTTCCAAGTGGTAAAGATACCTCAAGACAAATGCTGGGCATAGAAGCCACAGGGCATAAATCTGCAAAGAAGTGAAAAGCTAACTTTTTCAAACAATATTGCTTCTCTCTCACTTACCAACTTTACATTTCCCTGTATGGCCCCGGAAGATGACTGGTTAGCCAGAGACGGGTAAGATTCCTCAAGGGAGGAACAACCTAAGACAGGCACAGTCGCAGGGGAGCCATCAGGTGAGAAATTGGGGATCAACAGAGGTGAGGCTTAGAACCCCACCCCCTCTGTTTTGAGAGAAATCTTCTGCACCCGTGGATGTTTTATTGCCCTTGTCTAGCTTGGATTAATACTTAGTCTACAGGCACACACCTGATCATCTACATTTGCCCTCTTACAGCACTAAACTATGTTTTCTACCTTTATCTTGCATCTACCTACCACTTCACCATTTTATTAAAAAATAATAATAATAATAATAATAATAATAATAATAATAAGGGAGAAATGTGGGATTCACATATAAATCAAGAATAAAAATCAAACAAATAATCGTATTTGACCTGATTGTTTATAGTTCATGATGCGTGATCAAAACCGAACGTTTCTGTGATATGACTGCCCTTGCACTGTTCACCATGTAAGAACTTATTCACTATGTAAGAACTTGTTCACCATGTAAGAACTCGTTTGTTATGCTTTAGAAGATTGGAGACTGTTGAGAATTAGGCTTGGGTTTGATTAATGATTTGCATTGAGTCTCCTATAGAGAATTTTATTGTTGTTAACAACCATCTGATCAATAAATATGAGAGATGTCCTCTCAAAAAAAAAAAGAAAAAAAAAGTAATAGGCATATGAGTAAACGTAAGTTTGAAAATCTCTTTTTATTGTGGTTCTCCAGAGACCCCATGCCAATGACAGAAAAAAGGATAAGAAACAAAGAACAGAGAGAGTCTGAGAGAAAATAACAGATGAAAGATTTTAGGTATAGGAAAAACCTAAAAAAGTAGCAACTGAATGAGCAAAACTGGGAAAGCAGAAAAGTCAGCTATGAAGGAAACTCAAATACTACTTGTGTCAGACAGTTCAAAGTAATACACAAGAGAATGAGGGCAGGTGTTTTTGGAAGTGGTTGAACAGGTTGCACTGAGTACATAAATACTGGTTGAAATAATATATTTTAAAAAGTAGTTTCCCCAAATTTCCCCCCCTTCTCTGCCCAGGTGGAAGACTGCTTCGGCTCCACATTAGGATTAGAAGATTGCTGTCCGATATGTTGCATAAGAGGGATTATGGAATACAGAATACAGGACTACCTTGCCAATGGGTTTCAGCCCCAGGTAAGTTCACTATGGATTCAGTGAGACTGAAGAACAACAATGGAACATTCTTGGGGTGAACGGGTTTATTACCCAGCTTGTTCTGGCGATAGGTTAAGCACTAGAATTATGTCTGCACCTAGAAGTCTGCAGTCTGTAATCCTCCTTTGTCTCTGCTTCCGCCCAGAGCACTGGGCAGAGCTCTTTACATAGTGACTCAGGCAATCATAGCTTATTGCCTGTGGGTGTGGAGGCAGTAGCCTAGCAGAAGGCCAGTTACATCATCAAGTAGTTGAGGTTCAGGTAAGGATCCTAGCCATAGGAACCTTCACTTTATCCACAATGACCCTCTAAAAACAGAGGTGCTGCACTGCTGTAAGGAAGATTAAGTGAAAAACATCTTCAATGTTAAAATCCCAAATGAAAACTTCCTTTTCCCTACTGAACACCTGAACACCAGAGTGAGGCTTAATAACATGGTGGCCTAAAGTAGGAGGATAGCAGAACAGGAAGTAAGTCTTTAGCAAATTTAGTAAAGCAAGAAGTCAAGAAGCAGTCCACTGTTTTTGGTCTAAACATATTGAAGAACACAGCTGCCATTTGCTGAAACTGAGAAAAGCAGGTAGGAAAAAATAGGCTTTGAAGCTGTATGTGGAATGAGGAGCTGAGTACTGGAAAGGAATTTTGGATGCTGAGTTGGAGTTGGAACAGACTCTAGAACTTAAGATGAGCACCAAGCTAGAGATATTCATGGAATTCACTAGCAGAGGTAGAACTTCATATGGTGAGAGTGCAATATAATGAGTTATAAGAGATATATATTTGGGCATTCAGATGATGAAAATATATTTCTCAGACAATTTGATCCTTAGTCACAGTTTCGGAAAGTTCAAAGGCATAAAGATTAAATGAGTGTCTTGTTATGTTAATGGAGAATCTTTTTGGATGCCACCCAAGGGCAGGGGCTGGTTGCCATGGGGACCAACCAGAAGTTTAGAGGGTGGAAACACTCAGTCCCCACCCACCAACACCTGGGAGGAGAGAGGACAGAAGGGCTGAAGGTTGAATCAGTCAATGGTCAGTAACTTAGTCAGTCATGATAATGCAACAAAGCCCTCACAAAAACCCAAGAGAATAGCACTTTGTTCACTCTCTCTTATTTACATCCTGCTTTTCTGTTGGAGAGAACTTCCATGCTTGGGGAAGCAGAATACTTTCAATGTGGCACTTAGCCAGACCCCAAGCACTGTAAGGATAGAAACTCCCTTAATTGGACCTTTTGCTGTTAATTTGTATCCTTTACAGTATCCTTTATTAAACTGATAAACGTAATGGTTTTCCTGAGTTCTTTGAGCCACTGTAGCAAATTGACTGAACCTAAGGGGGAGGTTGTTGGAACCTCCAATCTGTAGACAGTTGGTCAGAAGCACAGGCAACAGCCTGGGCCTTGTGAGTGCATCTGGAGGTGGAGGGTGGAGGGCAATCTTGTAGGATCTGGTACTGTCCCGGGGCAGATAGCATCAGACCTGAGTTGAGTTCTCAGACAAACTTCTGGTTTGAGAAGAATTGCTTGGTGCTGTGCATGGGAAAAGCCCTGTCTCCCTGCCCACACCGCACCCCCAACACGCTGGAGTTGGGTCTGGGAACTGGGAGACTGGTTGTGATTATCTAGGAATCTGATATGTACAGAGTTCTATGAACTGAACTGCGAACATGCCAACACAGAGAGGCTGGGGGAAAAGAAACCGATAAAGCACTCTGAATAGGCAATAGAAGATGGGGTTGAGGGTGGAGAATAAGTGATACATTTTTACCCGTCTTGAGTGCTTCTTTTTCTCAGAAATAAGAGGCCAAACTGAGGCTAAAATAACAACTATATAGGCAGTGTTGTGAGAATTTATGACTTGTGATAGTCCTACAAGGGAATTATTAATTATTGCATTATTAAAATACAGTTTGCATACCAAATAATTCAACTATTTTAACTGTAGAGCTCACTTGTGTTTTAGTCTTTGGACAGAATTTCACAACCATCATAATAATCATTGTTAGAACATTCTCACCTCCCAAAGAAACCAAGCCCATTCCCTCCCCATTCCTGACCCCAGCTTGTTCATTTTAAATGGAATTTTCTTACTTTAATTTAAATTTTATTTATTGTTAGAGTATAGAATATAACTGATTTTTGCGTATTGATTTTTGACCTTACAACAGGACAGAGTTCAGTGATCAGTTCAAATCTGTAAGAGAATTTTACAAGCTACTTTACAGCAGAAAATATAGCAGGATTGCTAGATTCAACTGAGGGCTCAAAGGATATTTTGGAGTCATGCATTCAGAGACAGCAGAGTGAGCAAAGTAGTGTTTTACTCCATCTGAGTTCACTTGCCTGTGGTGGAAGTACTATAAAACTGTTCTAAATTTTTGACAACTGGATGAAAAGAACAATGAAAATTATGAAAAAAAGGTCTGAAGACTATTTGAAAAACCTGAAGATATCAAAACCACAAAGAATTTTTTAAGACTCCTTTATTCTCATGTGCAACTTTCTATAAATGGTAATGCAAGCCCAGATAGAATACTGATTTTATTTTTATGTCTGCAAAGTCCTTGATAATAAAACCCAAACATTTATCACTAATTGTCAACATCTTACAAAGTGCTTACCTGTCAGCAGGCATTCTATAAATATATATTTAATGAATAATGAATGAACGAATTGTGAGTTTGTCAGAGTAAATTAAGTAAAATTGTGCTTGAGTGCACTTACTGCTTGAACGACATAATTAGGTATTATTCATTTAAATAGTTGAGCCATGGTTTTCAACACTCTCTGCACAATGGAATCACCTAAAGAGATTTTTTTAAATACCAATGCCCAGACCCTCCCCTAGTTTTAATTCAATAGGTCTGGGGTGGAGCCTATGCTCTGGAGCAATTTAAAAACTCCCAGGGTGATTCTAATATGGAACAAAGGCTGGAAATCATAGATCATTAGCTGCTGCCAAATCAAATGATTCTGATTAAAGTGTAATTAATGTTGACATTAAAAACTATTTTTATCCCCAATAGTCATGTTTAGCTTCACACAAATGTATAACTTACTGAACAAAAATGAAATCTGTATGGTGGACATGACATAATGCTTGTCATACAGTAGGATCTCAATGCATGTATTTACCTAGAACTTTTCCTTCCTGCTTGCTGTGCTTTAATAATATTAAATTAAATGTTCTAGCTGTAAAAAGTGCTTTATGTGCTAGTAAAAAAATTAATCATCCTAGGATATAGTTCTTTTTCAAACTACTTTCTTTCAAAATTCTATAGAAACATAAGGGTCCACATGTCCAAAGGAGTTTTAGCTTTTGGGGAACAAAGATTCCTTTGAGAATCTAAAGAAGTCATGAACTCCAGAAAATTATGCTTATGGTTCCTGAGGTCCATCCATTTATAAATCTTCCCTAAAGCCATAGACCTTGATTAAGGAATTCTATACTAGAAGAAATCATAAGGTTATAATAAGGAAATAAGCCCATCTTCTACATTCTCAGCATGACAGTACATAAGTAGGAGTATTTTCAGAGTGATACTGTATTTTAATTGTAAAAGATAATTTGTAATTTTATTACTGTTCTTGGCAAAATTCTTACCCAAGCAGTCAGGGTTAGATATTGTTATTCTCATTAATGAGGAAGGGACAAGCTAAAAGT
Source organism: Manis javanica (assembly GCF_040802235.1). Taxonomy (NCBI): domain Eukaryota; kingdom Metazoa; phylum Chordata; class Mammalia; order Pholidota; family Manidae; genus Manis; species Manis javanica. The sequence continues at coordinate 42,455,290 of NC_133164.1, forward strand.
GTTTGGGTCACACCCAGAGCAACCCAGATGTCCGCAGGTGCTGCCTCCTCTCATAAAAATCTCTGAAACACTGCCTTGGGAATCTAAAATACAGCATGAACAGTAAAAGCCACCATCTATCAGATTATTCAGAAAAACCTCCATAAAATTTGGAAAATATCTGATTTTAGTAGGTTCCCTGTGTGAATTATTGGTTAGTCACTAAACTGGAAATGACATAAATATTTTTCCTGCTACTTCCAGTTTTAGAAAAATTCTGCTTGATTACCACACTAAATGACTATTTCCTGGCTTGTCTTTAAATCTTTCCTATTCTTACTGGATCCAATTTAAGTTAAAAACCCAAGAGCTATATAAAGCCTTAAAACTGTACTGACATTTCTATAATCATACAGCACAGGGAAGAAGTGATTACCTTCCTTTGTGGAATTAGATTAAAAAGTAGCAATGCCCCTTGCTTCATTCATACTACATAAATAGTTATCATATTTTCCCTCCTGTTGGACGGCTCCTTATAATTTTTATAATCTGACTTGACAACCCTGTCAGTTTCCCTTTAAGGAAAAGGAGGACAGATCAGACAGGAAAAGAAACAAATAACATGAGGACTTCTCATTTGTCCTACAGTCCTTTCTGACTAGCTTTATCATAGAATTTTGTCAAGTTTAATATCACAGGGGAAACTCATGTGAACTGATGCCACCAATCACAATCCCAGTATTCCACAGTGTCCTAGATGAATGATGCTCAATGAAAACTACAGCATGCATTTGCTTGTTTACATCCAGTTCCCTCCTGATAGCTACAATATATATAATCATTCCTATATTGATCTCATTATTACAGGTTCTCATCTCATTTTACCAAACCCAGTGGATGAGGTAAATTTGCTGGATATAGAGAAGTTGTAAATTCCCCAGATTATGTTTAGTCACTATGTGATTTTCAAAAAATAATTTCTTCCCTGATTTCAACCAGATGAACACTGTCTATAAATATGAGCACTGCCCTGTTCTACAGCTCTGAGAAACAAGCTGTAACAAGTGAGCAAAGACCTATGGTGGGTAACACATTAAATAGGATCCCATAGATAGGTTATAAAATTTTAAATGCTTTTTCTTTCTATTTCAAAGTAAATCTTACCCTCAACCATATTAAAATACTATTCTCTATCATATACATCCAAGTGAAATATATTGCCACAAATAAATGGGCATGCATATGATTCAATGTTTATGTTCTACCTGGAATGTTTTGTATTTTAACTAGAAATACAACTGTTTCATACAGAATAGGATATTAAGAAACATCATTAGCATGCAAAAAGGAAAAACAATCTTAAAGAACTTCAGTTTCAACAGAACAATGCTAGAAATGATATAGGTTATTTATGCTTTTTAAAATAAGATCTACTTTAACTGAATTACAACCATTTTGACAAAAGTTTATTCAGTATTTACCATGTGACAAGAACTCTTCACCTAAATAAGACATATGCTTAGGGCAATTATATTGTGCTTAAAGTCAACCATTTGGTGGGTAGAATGAAAGGAAAAATCATAATATTGCCATTTCTCCCACTTTAGTTGACGCAGGATCCTATATCATTACTGAAGCTTAAATGGAAGAAAGAGAAATAGTCACTCTAATTGGTGCTCCCGATTTCTGAGAAAACACAGATTCGTATTCACCCCACAGTCAGTACTATTCTCACTTACATTCATATTGCTCTTGCCTCCAGTTTACCAACTTCATTTTATATTATATACCTATTTCTCTACTAGACTGCTAGCATATTTGAGAACAGTAGCTAGTCCTTAAATACATAGTTAGATGTACACAATATCCTCTTAATGTTTGTTTTTTGAATATATACGTGCATATATGTATGCACGTATATATAACAAAATGTAAATTATAAAATATATATTGTAAGTATACACACACACACACATATATATGTATATGAACTTGCAAGTGAATATTAAAGACTATTTCTAAGTTGGAAGAAAACAAAAAATGAAACAATAAAATGCAGACAATCAAATGCAAGACATAGCACAGATGAAGCAGTGAAAGCACTTAATACAATTGGAGGTTTAAACTGAAAGATGTGAATAACAATATTAAATATAAATCAACTAACTGTTCCATTTATAAGACAAGATTGTCAGATTGGATAAACAAATAAAATCTCAATTACATTCTATTTACAGGAGATATATCTAAACATAAGGTTTTAGAAGGATGGAAAGCAAAAGATGGAAACATATGCTTCATGGAATCTAACAAAACAACCCTGATATTGCCATTAGTGTCAAAGTAACCTATAAGGCAATTAGGTGTAATAATTTTAAGCTTAGAATGGCATAGCTTCAAAATATGTAATTTGAATAGTTGATAAACATAATCAGGAAAAAAGGGAGATACACATCATTTTGGTGAGAAATTTTAACACAGTCTCAGTGGCTGCTAGTGTGTATGCACATACATACACAAAAGGATCTACCCATAGTTGTACTGGTAAATATTTAATTCCTGGCTCTCAAGAGTGGAAATTTACTGAATTCTATGGTGCAAATTCTCACACCATGACTGATTTCAAGCTCCCAACATGGCATCACTAATCCCAAGATGGGAAAAGATGGATACATTGGGCTCAGGAAAGTCAACCTGAGCTTTTTCATTCTACTTATATACTACAGACTGGACCAAAAATATCAGTACCTTGATTGAAAAGTATATGCAGGCCATTGCCCCTACTATTCACTACAATACAACTTTTTGTACATAAATATCATTAATAATAATGACTTACCTATGCTTGGCAATAAAGTTGAAGAGATGGAAATCATACAAAGCATTTCTGTGATAACAAGCTAGAAATGAAAAAGAAAAGGTAATTGGGAAATCTCAATGTGTTGGAAGCTGCCAGGTAACTCACTGACTAAAGAGAAAACTCATGCTTACATTGATTAAAACATCAATAAAATATTAAATAAAATATTAAATAGTATACTAAATGAATGTTAATGAAAACATTATTAAAAGTTGTGCAGTACAACCTAAATTAGAGAGAATATATACTATTATATTTATATATTAAAAAAATGAGAATGTTGATGACCAGTTAGTTACAAGAAGTCAGTATAAGAAGGAATGTTAAAGATGATAATAAAGTTTTTCTTAAGGGGATTAATAAAATAGCAAAGAAACAAAATAGAGAAAGACCAATAAAGCCAATGTAAAACATTAATAAGTTGGGGGGTGAGCTAATCTAGTAGAAAAATGGGTGATTTGAACATTGCAAGAGAGGATTTGATAGATTGTATTATTTAAAATTCTTTTTCACACTCCTCTCTGTCCCATTGATAAAAAAGGCTTAATCATGAGAAATACTTTGGCCAATGACATTTGAGTGACAGTGACAGGTGCCACTCTGAGCAAAGCTTTAATACAGGAGGTGTACCTGCCACGTTCGCCTTTCCATTTGGCATGAGGCAAGCAGTATATGGAAAGGAGCTTCTTCATCAGCGTAGGTCCAAGTGTGCAGGACCTGTCGGGGAGAGCCATAGGCAGCTCAGGGTGACCACGGACCATGTATGAAAAATATACCTTTTCCCTGTAAGTCACTGAGGTTTTATTCTTATTTTCCTTTTCTTTTCTTTTCTTTCCTTCCCCTTTTTCTTTTCTTATATTCATTTCCTTTTACTCAAAAACAACATAATTTGCAATAAACTGACTGATACGCAAGTTATCCAAGTGAAAAATATTCAGATAAATGCTAATTAGAATCACAAAGTACTATTAAGCACTCACCCGAATATATGAATTTTAAAAGACTGATCATATGGAAGAATCTTATACTAGACTATTAAGCCAGATACACAAAAATAATATGCACTGGCATACCTCTTTTTATTCCACTTTGCTTTACCACACTGTGCAAATACATTTTTTTACAAATTGAATGTTTGTGGCAATCCTGCATCAAACAAGTCCATAGGCACCATTTTCTAATAGCATTTGCTTATTTCATGTCTCTGTGTCCCATTTCAATAATTCTTACAATATTTCAAATGTTTTCAATGTTATTATATTTTTATGGTAATCTTTGATGTCACTACGACAAATTTCAAGGGATACTTTTACCATGCCCATACAAGATGGCAAATTTAGTTAATAAATGTGTGTGTTCTGACTACTGCACTGACCAGCCATTCCCTCACCTCTCTCCCTCTCCTCAGGCCTCCCAATTCCCTAAGACACAATATTGAAATTAGGCCAGTTAATAACTATACAATATCCTATAAACATTCAAGTGAAAGGAAAAGTCCCACATCTCTCACTTAAATCAATAGCTAGAAATTACTAAGCTGAATGAGAAAAGCATGTCAAAAAGAAAAACAGGCCAAACACCAGGCTTCTTGTGCCAAACAGGTGGCCACATTGTTAATGCAAAAGAAAAGTTCCTGTAGAAAATTAAAAGTGCTAATTCAAATGATGAGAAAGTAAAGCAGCCTTATTGCTGATATGGATAAAATTGTCATCTGGATAGAAAATCAAGCCAACCACAACATTCCCTTAAACCAAATCCTAATCCGGAACAAAGGCTCTAACTCTCTTCAGTTCTATGAAGGCCGAAGAGAGGTGAGGAAGCTGCAGGAGAAAAGTTGGAAGCTAGCAGAGGTTGGTTCATGAGAAAGGAAAGAATATATATATTTATATATATAAAGTAATATAAATATAAAAGTGCCCATGAAGCAGCGAATGCGGACGTCAAAGCTGCAGCAAGCTATCCAGAAGAAGATCTAGCTAAGATAACAAAGGTAATTACACTAAAGAACAGATTTTCAATGTAGACAAAACAGCCTTATACTGGAAAGAAGATGCCATCTAGGACTTTTGCTAGAGAGGAGAAGTCAATCCTGGCTTCAAATCTTCATATGACATGCTGACTCTCTTGTTAGGGGCTAATGCAGCTGGTCACTTTAAGTTGAACCCAATGCTCATTTACCATTCTGAGAATCCTAGGGTCCTTAAGAATTACACAAAATCTGCTATAGTTGGTAAATGGACAAAGACTGCATGGCAACACATCTGTTTACAACATGGTTTATTGAATATTTTAAACCTACTGTTCAGAAAAAAGATTCCTTTTAAAATATGACTGTTCATTGAAAATGCACCTGGTCACCCAAGAGCTTTGAAAGAGATGCACAGTGAGGTTCATATTGTTTTCATGCCTGCTAACACATGTATTCTGCAGCCCATGGATCAAGGAGCAATTTCAATTTTCAATTCTTATTATCTAAGAAATACATTCAAAAGGCTATATAGCTGCCTCAGATAGTATAACTCCTCTGATAGATCTGAGTAATTTGAAAACCTTCTAGAAAGGCTTCACCATTCGAGATGCCATGAAGAATATTTGTGATTCATGGGAAGAGCTCAAAATATCAACTTTAATAGGAGTTGTAAAGAAGTTGATTCCAACCCTCATGGATGATTTTAAGGGGTTCAAAACTTCAGTGGAGGAAGTAACTACAAATGTGATGGTAATAGCAAGAGAACTATTAGAATTGGAGTGAATTGCTGCAACCTCATGATGAAACTTGAATGGATGAAGAATTGCTTCTTATAGATGAGCAGTGAAAGTGGCTTCTTGAAATGGAAGCTACTCCTAGGGAAGATGCTGTGAAGACTGTTGAAATAACAAAAAAGGGTTTAGAATATTACATTACATTAACTTAGTTGATAAAGCAGCAGCAGGGTTTGAGAGGATTGACTTCAGTTCCAAAGTTCAGTGGGTAAAGTGCTATCAAACAGCATTACATGCTACACACAAATCATTCATGGAAGGTACAGCCAGTCAGTCCTTGTGGCAAACTTCACTGTTGTCTTATTTTAAGAAATCATCACAGCCACCTCAACCTTTGGCAAATCACCACTCTTATCAGGCTCAGCAGCCATCAATATTGAGTCAAGAGCCTCCACCAGCAAGAGATTACTCCTTGCTTAAAGCTCAGATGATGGTTAGCATATTTTAGCAATAATTTTTTAATTAAGGCATGTACATTGTTTTTTAAGATACAATGCTATTTCACACTTAACAGACTGTAGTGTAAACATAACTTTGATATACCCTAGTAAGCCAAAAAATTAATTTCACTCACTTCACTGCAATATTTGCTTTATTATGCTGGTCTGGAACTGACCCTGTAATATCTCTGAGGTGTGCCTGCACTGAGTAATTATATTTATTTAAAATACAAAAAGAAGGCAGGAAAAAAGTGAACTGGAGTGTTTATGAACACATGTTCAGTGAGTTAAACTAATAAAAGCAAGGCAGTGATACGGTCCTGAAGTCCATCCTGTTTTTAGTCCCTTTGAAGTCTATGTACCTAAGTGGAACCCTACGACCTAAGCATTGAAAAATCCTGGAGGCTATTTTTAGGCAATAAGCCCACCTTCTGAAACAAATTCTCAGAATGTTATACAAATTCAAAGAGTAAAGGAATTTCAACAGCAGTAATGAATTTCAGTTGTAAAAAGATACAATTAACACTTTGTAATTTTGTCACTGTTCTTGGCAAAGTTCTTACCCAGGTAGTTTCAGGGTTGGATATTACTCTCATTAAAAAGGACAGGACAGATAAAAATGTTTGGGTCATGGCCAGAGCAACTCAGGTGCCCCTAATTGTTTCTCCCTTCTACAATGTCTCTAAAATGCTGTCTTGGGAATCTGAAATGCATCAAAATAATAAAAGTTGCCATTTATCAGATTACTCAGGAAAGAAGAATCCCTAAAAATTTGAAAATACATGACTTTAGGTTTCTTTTGTGAATTATTGGTTGCTCACTAAACTAGAAATGACAAAAATATAATGCCTAACACAGTAAGTAGTCAATACTTTTTATTTCTCTAGATCCTCTTCCTCTTCCTTGCTTCATTTTTATAATATGCAACACCAAGTACTATGCATGTAGTTAAAAGTAAGGGTTTTAGGATGACACACTTTCCTTTCCTTTCAACAACACCCTATGAATATAATGATTACATTTCCAGAGACATTGTTAGTATATTCTGGGGGGGATGCAGATCCTTTTGAGAACTAAAAAAGCCATGAATTCTCTCTCTCCAGATAATTTTGCAAGAAATTAATTGTAATAAAAATCAAGATGGTATTTATTTTTGAGGAATGACTAGGAGATGGCATGATGTGAATGGTACTGGACAAAAAGAAAGACAGAAAAAGAAAAAGAAAAAATTTAAATTAAAAAGTACTATTTCTCAAGTCACCAAGAAATGGAGAATTCCTATTACTTCCTACCTATTCAAAAGCAAGCATAAAAGTGTAAGCTACCGGGGAGACCACGAAGACATATAGCATGTCCTGTGCTTCCCAGTCATTAAGCCCCAGGGAGCCCCAAAATAGGACATGTATCTTTGGCTTGTTTATACTTATGTAGACATTCTCCTAAGCACAGACCTATAATTACCTTATTCCCAGCATCCTACTGTGGTAGACCTCAACTGGGCCTGTGGAGATGAAATCTCAAATAAAATATGAGTATAGTAAATTTGCAAGCATTATATAACTAGAATATATAGCTGCACACAGGCAAAAACTTGGAATTTATATGTTAGGTCCAGGCAATACGGACTACCACTGTGCCCCAATTCCCACTATAAAATATTAATGTTAATGAGAAACCTCCTTCAAACTATTCCGGAATCTGTGTCCCCATTTAAAACCAAACTTTTGAACTATCTGCAAAAGGAAGAAGGGAGGCTTCAGGTTGTGGCATCCAAGTATCCTGAACTCATTTGCTTCATATGGAAACATTTAGAGGATTTGCAATGCTTATGTATGTATTTAGTGAAAGTTGCCTTGGGTGAGTCCAAGTAATTGCACAAGCCCTTAAAATTGGACCACTTTGTGATTATCCTACCATATCTAGACTCACAAATCATCTAAGAATTGTGAAAGAAAGACAAAAGCCTGATTAGTTAAAATGAACAAATAAGCAACTAAATAATAAAAATACGAACATCAATAATGAAAATAAAAGCAAACTACACATATGAAAGCACACATAATAAACTATTCCACAAAAGTTGATGAATATACATTTGAAAATGTGAAAATGTGAAATACAGAATTTTTAGTTTACAGCAAAAGGTAAAACATAAAAATGCAAACTAGAAACTGGAAATATATTTAAAGTGGTTATAATAAAGTTCTCATGTTACTAATACAAAAAAAGACCTCTACACTGAGAAGAAAGAAACACAACTCAGATGGTAACAAGCAAACAGGTACTGTTTTGTTTCATTTTCCCATTAGCTGTATGGTATTTAACCTTTAGACTCTGAGGAGATTCTCACTGGAGCTGAAACAAAAAATCTATTTGGTATTAAGCTAATATGAGCAAATATTATTTCTTTTGAAACTCTCAATGCCATCAATAATGAAATAAGGTGAAGATCTTAAACGGTGAGGCAGAAAGCACTTCTTGTTATTTTAGAAAGTATTGAAATAAAAAGACCTAGGTTCAAATTGTGTTTTAATATCTATTAGCTATGGTATCTTTGGAAAATAACAATATTTTTGAGCTTCATTTTCTTCTCCAAATGGAAAGAATGCCTTTCAAATGAGGAAAAATTCACCTTATTGTCTGCACCACTCAGAAAACACTGCTATTTTATTTGTAAGATGTCATCAAGTAAAAGAACCACAGCTATTTCAGAGGTGATAAAAATTTTAAACTGTAAAATCAATAATGCCATAATACAAATGAGGCTTGGATACAAAATAAGAAAATATATGTTAAAATGGTTCATAAATTAAATCAAAAGGGTATTAATCCCATATCCATGATCTTGTATTTCAATATATGGCAGAATATGTTGTTCCCCAGTTTGCTTCACATATGGATATTATGTCTCCTCAAAGAAAGTACAAACCATTTCAGAGAATGTGATTTTTTGGTATTGCCATAACACCTAGCATAAATTTGCAACAATTAAGCACCATTTGTTCACTTAGATTTTGTGGAAGAAGTGAAAGGACTGTGATATTTTCCTAAACTTTACTATTTGAATATGAAAAAGAAACAAAAACTTGCCACCCAATTTGACATTCAATTGAGGCATTATGAATGGTCAATATGTTGTTATGCTGCTAATATTTACTTTTATCTTATATTTGTCTTAAGGAAACTATATTGTACATTTTACTGTTGAGAAACAATTGTCCATGGATTCCTTATATTTCTGCTAATGTAGGAAAGTAGACTACTCTTTGATTCACATGTTTTTAAGGCATTTATAGTATAATGATATACTTCAATTATTGTATTCAAAAATAAATATAAAGTTAAGGTGGTAAAATGATAGTGTTAAAAGAGAAATGCAATAGAAGGCAATAATAAATATCAATATGAGAGAGAAAAAGTACTGAATTTTCAGAAATCATCTGTTTGGAAATGTTGATAACTTTTGTTTGATTTTACCCTTGGCCCATTCCCAAATGTATAGCAAAGTCATGAAAGTTCAGGCTTGCTTAAAGCATTCAAAGATAGAGATAATGTCTTTCCAAAGGTAACATATGCAAACTGTTCAGTATAATAAAGATAAATGTCTCCTCAACCCCCAGCACAAATAATAGGCATTATTAAGACCCTAAATTCAGGGTTGCTCTCCTATAATATAATTACTGTGTATCGTCAGTCTATCTTAATGTTTCTCTGTGGGGATTAGAGTTTTGGAAAATGGAACCAAATGATGATATTCTGTGTCTTGCTATTGTTGTGAGCAATAAACTGTCCTTCATCTCTGACCCAGTAGTCTTGTGTCTTCTATCACCATCCATGAATCTATGGCAGGCTAATTTGTGAACTACCAAGTAGGGTAAAATTTTATATTTTTAGAGTTGTTGGAATTTTAATAATTTTTTTAAACAGTGAATGTGATGTGATATATGGTAATGTTTTACTCATAATATTTTTCATGTTTTTCCTATAACAAGCAAAATATTTTCCTCAAATGACAGGAAAATGTAATATCTCAACAATAAAGAAATTTCCCCCTAAATTAGGCAATTAAAACCACTGCTTGGGAACATACAGTTTCAGATAGATGTTCATTGTAAAACTTTTAAGGAGAAGAGGTTATGACATTCTTTTGGTAATAATTAGAATATAATTATGCCTTCAACAAGGGTCTATTTTAAAGGAAGTCTAAGAATTCATTCTACTCCTAAGAAAATATGATTTTGAGATGAGGGCATTATTAATATTCAAAGATAATAAAATAGAAAAGATAACAGTACTATATGAATAACATAGCAGCCCAGAATTAGTATATGTTCTTCTTACAGAAACTATTGTTAGATTTAAACCACAGACTGATAACTACCACTTCAGGGAAAATGCTCAAAGGAAACTCTTAATGTTAGGCTCATGCACTATGTCATTCTATAATTTGGAGTTAGTTGAAAAAAATTTATTTCATTTGCTACATGTAGGATTATTTAACAAGAAAAGAGGTAGGGCTCTTTGCAGACATCTGAAATTGTTGCTACTATATTTTACTTTTTCTTTGGGGTGGACATAATGTCCAAAAACAGGGCTTTTTATATATTGTTTAATCATCATCACTTTTTACATACATTGTACTCATCTTAAATTACAAGGTATAGCTACATATGTTTATAAAAGGTATATCATTACAAATTTATGAATTCTTATCTTTGGGGTTGAGCAGGGGTTACAATATGAAATACATTTCTTATAGGTCTGAAACACACACAAAAAGAATTCTTACCTTTGGGAAAAGGTAAAAAAATATTCAAGCAATTTCCCTTTTAAAAATTTTCTGCTGAAATAATCTATGGTATTCACTATGCAAGCATTTATAGTATAATGATATACTTCAATTATTGTATTCAAAAATAAATATAAAGTTAAGGTGGTAAAATGATAGTGTTAAAAGAGAAATGCAATAGAAGGCAATAATAAATATCAATATGAGAGAGAAAAAGTACTGATTTTCAGAAATCATCTGTTTGGAAATGTTGATAACTTTTGTTTGATTTTACCCTTGGCCCATTCCCAAATTATTATTCTTTAGAATGTATTAATCCATGGAAATTTGGTGTGATGATTTTTCAAATATTAAAAGAATGGAAATTTTTCTCACCTTTACTGAAAAAAAAAACAAATAGAGTCAATGAGACAAAATAATTAAAAAATCACTAAGCAAGTAAATTGAAAGTTCTTTATAAATCACTCTGTTAATCTGTATGTATTTACTGGAAAGTAATAATGCAATATATTTATACCAATATGATGGCTTAATCATCCCAAAACCTTTAACAGTTTTAGATCATGTTTTGATAATTAGATTTATAGTGATAATTTGCTATTCATTATTTATAGAATGTAAATATTCCCTAAGTTTTCTTATAAAAAAGTGTTTCTTCTTTGAAAATTTTATTCAAATTACACAAATTAAGTTGCCAAACTAAAATTATTTATCAAGGGAATAGAATGGAACTGGAAAAATAGCACTTTCCTCATTTTCAACAAAAAGCAAGACTACAGCACACTACTGAAATTATTTATAAAACAAAGTATTGTCAGAACTAAAATTGGCTATAAATTTTTTTTATTCCTTCCATTGAGCAGTGGGTTTAACATCTTCTCCCTTTGAATGTGAGCAGGTTCTGTGTCTGCTTTGACCAACACACTATGTTGGAAGCGAGGATGAAAGACTGTCCATTTCCAAGCCTTAAAAGACTGGCAGCCTCCATTTACTGCCTCTTGAATTACTCACTCTTGGTATTCAATGCCCTACTGTGAGGAACCTAAGACATACGGAGACACTGTGTGTAAGGTGCCATAGGCAGCCACAGCTAAGCTCATAGATGACAACTGGCATCAAATGGCATCCATGTGAGTAATCCTCTTGGGCATCTGGTCCTGTGGAGTCTCCAGACATCTCCAGCCCTGACGACTATCTAATACAATCACATGAGAAATCCGGAAAGAGAGCCACCTAACTGAGCCTTGCCAAGCCACAGAAGCGTTACAGCAAATAATGTTTTTAAGCTACCACACTTCAGGATGGTTCATGTTTATTAGGCAACAGTAGATAAAAACAATTTTAAAAATTATATCCACATACACATTTGCAGTGTTTTAAATTGGCTTACGAGAAAAAAAAAACTATTGTACCCACAAGACGATTCATTCTTCTACTTAGAAAAGTTTTCAGTTCTGGTCTGGCTGAGAATATATGCTCCATCAGGTAGGAGGGGAACTTTAGTGTGAAGCTATTTCAGAAGAAAAGATTTCAGAGTGAATCCTCATGTACCAATCTGGTCTAAAGAGTTGCTAATTACAGAGTTGTATGTGATCAAGGGAGTTGTGGCTAGTGTGTATAACACTAAAACTTGTTGCTAAACCACAAGATATTGAACATCCAGTCTCTCACCTCAAGAGCAATTGTGCAGGACAAACTAGAACATATGTGCCCAAGTATTGAAGATGATCAAGTTCTTTCCCTTGTGATTATGTTATCTGTCATCTATATATCTCCCCATACCTCCCCATATATCCATACACTCACACATACAGATACAAATTTATAAATTAAATTTATATTTAATAATCTAATTTAATAATATAATTATATATATTATTATAGGTAATAGAGATCCAAAACTGCCACTATTATTTCTTTCATATATGGCAGAGAATAAGTTTTTACTAGGGAATCCTTAAACATTCTGTGAAAAAAAAAAGTATTCTGAATTTCCAGTAGCCAACAGATAACTGCAATATAAAATTCATTATTCAGATAGATTCTGATAAATAGCTAAATGTTTGACGAAATCATCTTTTATCATAGAGTTTTAATTTTTCATGAGTTTGAATGTATCTATCAAAATTATGGTTTCATACAAATATGTATATCATTGTTATTTGCAAAACATTGTTCCTGCCTCAGTACTTATAACAGGTTATCAATCTTCCTCAGAAGTCCTACATAGTGAGAATAGAAAAAAGATCCAATGGCTAAATGCCTAATCTGTGCCAGGTAGTTTACGTATTATCCCTCTCTCTCACAACATTTTGCAGTTGCAAAAACAGGAAAACAGAGATTAAATGACTCACAATGTTAAGAGGTTTTTAATCTGCTGTTAACAGGAAACCTGGAATCTTTGAAATACAACACTATACTTCACTTTTAATTCTCACTACAAAGCAATGAACTAGGTAGAATTTAATGACTGTACATTACAGGTGAGAAAATTAAAACAATTAAAATAAAACAGATATAACATATGGTTAAACAATAACCTAAAAAAGCAAAATCTAAAGAAGTCACAGGGTTAACTGAATTTCAGTCTTTCAATAAAATACTGTTTTCGTATAAATTTGAATGCTGAGGGTTTTCATTATCCCTAGGTTTAACTTCTGCCTTTCTAATTATAATTATATAATTATAGTTTTCTTTGCTCTTCAAAGTTATATGTTAGTAAATTTTCCCTCTCAGGTCTGATAGAATATTCTAGATCTGGAGAAAAATAACAAACAATCTTAAAGCAAATATAAACATGAATGTTTAACTTTTAAAACAATAAATCTAATTTGTTTAGCATAGTCTAATAAGTGGCCTCTAGGTGAGTACTTAAGAAAGGAACATGAAAAAATTTAGAAGACCTGAACCTAAACAACATGGCCACTTAATGTATTCACATGATGTGTATTGCTTTAACTACATAAAATTATGTAAATGATAATTGACTATATAAAATGTATGTAAAATTACATAACATTATATATTACATTATGTATTTATCGCAATATTGTAATACATATCATGTACATATTATTTTTTATTAGAAAACATGTGTAAAAGCTCACAAATGATTCATGATAGTTTTAAGATGTGGCTCAAAGTTTTTGTTTTGATATGCTGAAATAAGCACAACTCCTGTGTACATACTTTATAGATATTTACAGTGCCATCCACATGCCAATTTGTGTTGCTGTGCTTGCTTTACTGTATCTTAAGATATTGGTGAAATTTCATTCAAATTCAAACCATTAATAAGTGGCATGTCCCATTGCAGTGCACATGAAGACTTCTAAACTAAGAATAAATTAATTGATGGATGAGTTATATTCTATTTTAGAGACTGTTCCCTGGCAGATGGACTAATATTACCTTATCTCAAAACAAAGCATTCTGAAAACTAGTATAGATAAAATTACACTGAATTATTAATTATGTAGACAGCCTGAGGTTAATAATGATTCTGAGCTGCTCACATTTCTGAAAGCACTTTTATTCTTCTAGCCATGGCATTGCCAGAAACAATTACTTTACTAAGTCAAGAAATGAGAAGGTAAAGTTACATGGAACTGAAATCATAATTAGTCTCTGACCTGGTTTTGATGCCAATTAAGTTCTACTCTTCTATTTTTTCTTCTAAATAATGCAGACATGCCTTTCTCTTCTTTTCATAAATGTGCTTTAATATTTACTATTAAATGTCCTGTACCACATGGCTCTAATCCAGTGGCATCACTAATGAGAACTTAATAGTTCTTAACAGTTTGCCATTAGACAGTTCGAATGTCAACAGCCCAAAAAGGTTAACGTGAATACAAATAAATTGTACCCTTTGACTTTTCTTTCCAGAGAATATACTGAAGCAATTCATTTTGCCCTGGGGGTTTGATGAGCAGGAAAATTCCAATTTGTTTCTTCACCGATGGTGCCTAAGGTTACATTATAACAGAAGCTGTGAAATGTACAGGATCATTTTGATCTTGACAAATAACAGGAATTAGCCAGAATATGAAATTCAAAGGGGGAATAACCAGAAATGACTTTGGGAGAAAATTTCATATAGAGATGTAGTGGTAATCAGGAAAAAGGGATATGATTCCTGAACAATAAATTCCAATAATTTTTGAAAATCAGTGTAGCATCTTGAAAAAGTTCTGCTGGCCTAAATCTAGGATCGATAATTCTGACTATGCCCTGAAGTAGTTCTGTGGCCTCAAGCTTAAAAAAAT
Organism: Manis javanica; assembly: GCF_040802235.1. Taxonomy (NCBI): domain Eukaryota; kingdom Metazoa; phylum Chordata; class Mammalia; order Pholidota; family Manidae; genus Manis; species Manis javanica. The sequence goes on from NC_133164.1 coordinate 42,470,389, forward strand.
GTCAGTGAGGAGTGACATCAAGATGCTGACAGGCTGTTCCTGACTTCAGTCCCCACACTAGAAGACCAACTAGCAACTATCCATAGACAAGACACCACTGAGAAAAATCCCAGAACCCAGGGATGAAGTTAAAGTGATCCCCTGGGCCACAAAGACTGAGGAGGACCAAATTAGAGGAGAAAGAGGAGCAGCTTTGCTTTGATCACATCATGTTGCCCCCAGGATGGCACAGTGCTGTTACCAAGAGGGGCTTCCCCCAGGCTGCAATAACTGACCTGGAAGAAATGGGATCTATGAACTGTCTCACAGAGAATTCAAAATAATCCTCCTAAATAATTTCAGCAAACTACAAGAACACAGTCAGACAACTAGAAAAAATTAGGAAAACACTTCATAAACAAAATAAGATGTTCAAAAAATAAGTAGAAACCGCCAAAAGAAAACAGAATCCTAGAGCTGAAGAATGCAATGACTGAACTGAAGAATTCAATAGAGAACTTCAACATTCAACTCAACCAAACAGAAGGAAGAATCAGTGAACTAGAACACAAATCATTTGAAATAATCCAGTCAGAGTTACAAAAAGAAAAAAGAGTCAAATAGAGTGAGAAAGCCTGTGAGATATGTGAAACTGGATTGAAAATAACAATGAATGCATTATGATAACATTCAAAGGAGAAGAGAAAGACAAGGGACAGAAATCTATTTAAAGCATCAATGGCTGAAAACTACAAAAACTTGTGGAGAGAAATTGACATCAGATTCCTGAAGCCCAAAAGAAACCAAGTAGATTGAACCTGAAAAGGGTAACAACACATTATAATTGAAGAGTCAAAAGTCAAAGACAAAGAATTTTGAAAGCAGCAAGAGAAAAGAGACTGAAAACATACAAGAGAACCCAAATAAAACTATATGGGTTTCTCAGGAAAAGCTTTGCAGGCCAGTAGAAAATAGGCTTATATATTCAATACTAGAAGAAAAAAACTATGGCCCAAGAATGCCAAAATTGCCCATAAAGAATGAAAGAAATTTGCTCTTACGAAATGAAGGAAAGGTACTTTCCTAGACAAAAACTGAGGGACTTCTTCACAACTAGATATATCTTCCAAGAAATGCTAAATGGTGAACTTCAAACTGAAATGAAAGGATGCTAATAAATATAATTAAAACATATAAATGTAAAAACTTGTCAGTAAAAGTTTATAGTCAAAGTCAGATTCTCTATATAATGATGGTATATCAATCACAACTCTAGATTAAAAGTTTAAAAATGTATTATAAATAACTATAACTACAATAATTTGTTATTGGATACAAAATATTAAACAAATATAAACTGTAACATAAATAACCTAAACTGTGAAGGAGAAGTAAAAATATAAACTTTCTGTATGTCATCCAAGTTAAATTGCTATCAACTTTCAATAGAATGTTACAAATTATGTTATATAAGCATCATGGTAACCAGAACGGTAAAACCTGTAATAGATACACAAAAGGAGTCAAATCAGATAGCCACAAAACATCATCAAATTACAGAAGAAGACAGCAAGAGAGGATGCAAGGGAAAGAAAATCTGCAAAACAGTCAGAAAACAACAAAATGACAATCATAACTCTTTATCTATCAGTAATTACTTCAAAGATAAATAGATTAAATTCTCCAAACAGAAGACATAGAATGTTGAAATGGATGAAAAACAATATCCAACAATATGCTTCCTATAAGAGACTCATTTTAGCTTTAGGAATACACAAGAAATGAGTGTAATAGATGGAAAAAGATATCACAAGCAAGTGGCAACCTAATGAAAGCAGGGGTAGCTATAAATATACAGAAAAACAGATTTTAACATAAACACAGTCACAAGAGATCAAAAATTGAAAGTCATTATACAACGATAGTGGAATCAATTCATTGTGAAGTTAAAACAAATGTAAATATTTATACACCTAAAATAACAGGACATAATGTATAAAGCAAATACTAAGTGAACTGAAGGGAGAAATAAACAGCAATATAATAAATGGGACTTTAATACACCACTCTCAACAATGGATTGATCAACACAGAAAATTAACATGGAGACAGCATATTTTACAATATACTAAAATGACCTAATATACAGAATATTCCATCCAATAGCAGCAGTTTTTAGGCATTCTTCTAAAGCAAATACAAAACATTTTCCAGGATAGATCATATGTTATATCACGAAACAAGTTTCAACAAATTTAAGACAACAGAAACTATATCAATTATTTTTCCAATCACAATGATACAAAACTTGAAATCAATAACAAGAGGAAAACTGGAAATTCTCCAATATACAGAAATTCAGAAACATACATCTGAACAACCAATGGGTCAAAGAGTAAATCAATTGGGAAATCAGAAAATATCTTGAAACAAATGAAAATGCAAACACAACATACAAAACTTATGCGTTGCAGCCAAAACAGTTCTAATAGGAAAGTTTATAGTGATAAATGCACATATCAAGAATAAAGAAAGATCTCCAATAAACAACCTAACTTTACATCTCAAGGAACTAGAAAAATGAGAACAAAATAAGCCAAAAAAGTTAGCAGAAGAATGGAAAAAGCAAAGATTAGAGCAGAAATAAATGAAATAGAGAATAGGAAAACAACAGAAAGGATTTACAAAATTAGAGTTCTTTTAAAGATAGACAAAATTGACAAAACTTTAGACTAATCGAGGAAAAAAACAGAGGACTCAAATGAATAAAATTATTAACGAAGAGACGTTAAAACAGGTATCACAAAAATACAAAGGACAATGAGACCACAATGAAAAAATATGCACCAAAAAATTGCACAGCCTAGCAAAAATGGATAAATTCCTAGAAACATACAACTGACCAAGAATGATCATGAAGAAAGAGAAATTCTGAACAGGCCAGTCATAAGAAAAGAGATTGAATTAGTAGTCAAACACTTCCCAGTAAAGAAAACCTAGTACTGGATGGTCTCACATGAATTGTACAAACAGTAGATTGCTGGTTGCCAAAGGGGTGAAGGTGGTCAAATGGTTACAAACATCCAGTTATAATATGAATAAGTTCTGGAGATGTAATATACAGCATGGAAACTATAGAAAGCAATACTATACTGTATATTCAGAAGTTGTTAAGAGACTAAATCTCAAATTATCAGCACACACAAAAAAAATAAGTATGTGATGATAGATGTATTAATCAAACTTAATGTAATAATATCTCAATATATGCATATATCAAATCATCACATTGTAAACCTTAAACTTACAACACTATGCATGTCAATAATATCACAATCAAGGTGGAAAATATAAAAATTAATGAACCAAAGATAAGTAATCAACATGTAATGAGTTATAAGAAATACATATTCGGTCCTTCTTATATTTGGTCTTCATCCACAGTTCCTGAAAACACTGCAGAGTCTTAAAGGTGAAACAGATGCTCTGTCATGTTAAGGAGAGACTTTTGGACCCCCCCACCTAAGGGCAGGGCTGGTCAATGGCTAATAATTTAGTCAATCATGACTATGCAATGAAGCCCTCACAAAACCCGTGAGAAGAGCACTCTCTTTTTCTCTCTCTCTCTGCTCTGAATTGTCTGCTCTGCTGGGTTGGATCCTGCTTCTTGGTCAGAGAGAGCTTCTATGCTTGGGAAATAGAGCACCTCCATATGCCACCAAGCCAGGCCCCAAGTTTCAGGAGAATAGAAGCTCCTTTATTTGGGATAAATATGTATGTCCCTCTTCATCTGGCTTAAGGCTGTTATGTATGGTATCCTTTATTAAACTGCTAAAGTAAGTGTTTTCCTGAATTCTGTGAGCTGCTCTAGCAAATTAATCGAACCTAAGGGGGTGGTTGTGGGAACCTCCACTCTGTAGCTGGTAGGTCAGAAGAACACATAATTGCCTGAGGCTTGTGACTGGTGTCGGGAGTGGTGGCCAGTCTTGTAGGATGGAGCCTGTAACCTGGGAATGTGGTGCTGTCTCCAGGCAGATAGCATCAGAATTAAGTTCTCCAACACCCTGCTGGTGTTCAAAAATTGTTTGGTATTAATACGTGTGGGAAGACCATCTCCCACATATTTAAACACATTGGAATTGGGTCTGGGTAACCTAATGAGGCTATACTACTATTACTGCTATGTATAATATTGTTATTATTTTACATATATGTAGGGAAAAAATACAGAAATGTTACAATTTCAAAGTAATAATCATAAAGATACTCAGCAAATTTTGGAGCACAGTGGATAAACTCAGTGAGAACTTCCAATGGCAATTTTAACAGAACTGGAATAAGTTATTCAAAAATTTGTTTGGAACCGCAAATAGCCAAATAGCCAAAGCAATCTTGAGAAAGAAGAATAAAGCTGGAGGTATTATACTCCCTCATTTCAGATGAAACTACAAAACTATAGTAATAAAACAGTATTGCATTTGCATAAAAACAATGGAACAGATTAATGGAACAGAACTGAAAGCCCAGAATTAAACCCACACTTAAATGGACAATTAATTTATGATAAGAGAGCCAAGAACATATAAAGAGGAAAGGACAATCTTTTCAATAAATGGTGCTGGGAAAACCAGACAGCCATAGGCAAAAGAATGAAATTAGACCATTGTGTTACAATACACAAAATATTAGAAATGGTCTAAAGACATGAATGTGTGACCTGACACCATACAATTCCTAGAAGAAAACATGAGCAGTAACATAAGCAGTAAGCTCCCTGACGTTTCTCAGTGGTATTTTTTTGGATATGATTCCAAAGGCAGGGAAAGCAAAGACAATAACAAATGTTACTATATAAAACTGAAAGGTCTATACATGGAACAAGAAATGAAAAGGCAACCAATTGAAGTGGATCGTATTTTTGTAAATCATGTATCTGACAAGGGATAAGTATCCAAAATACATTAAAAAACTCAACAACAACAAAAAAACTCAATTAAACAATGGGCAGAGGATCTGAATAAACATTTTCCCAAAGAGACATGAAAGATGCTCAACGTCACTAATTATCAGGGAAATGTGAATGAAAAGCACAATTAAATACCACCCCACTCCAATGAGAATGGTTATTATAAAAAAGACAAGAAATAACAAGTTTTGGTGAGGATGTAGATAAAAGGGAACTCTCCTACATTGTTGGTGGGAATGTAACTGGTGTAACCATTTTGGAAAACAGTATGGAGATTCCCCCCAAAATTAAAAAGAGAACATATGATCCAGCAATTCTACTTCTGAGTATGTATCAAAGGAATACAAAAATGCTCATTTCAAAAAATATATGCATCGCTGTGTTAATTGCAGCATTACTTATAATAGCTAAGAAATGGAAACAACCTAAATGTCTATCAATGGATGAATGGATAAAGAAGATATGTTAAATACACACACACACACACACAAGATGTAATAGTACTCAGTCAGAAAAGCAAATGAAATCTTGTTATTTGTAACGATGTGGATGAACCTTGAAGGTATTGTGTTAAGTGAAACAAGTCAAATATAAATGCTATATGATTTCATTTATGTATGAAATCTTAGAAAATAAAACAATCAATCAAAACAAAACAAACACACAGATACAAAGAATAGACTGGTGGTTACCAGAGGGAAAAGTGGGTAGAGATTGAGCAAAATGGGTGAAGGGTGTCGATTGTGTGGTAATGGATGATAAGATCTTTAATGGTGATCACTTTGTAGTGCATACAGATGTTGATTTAAATGCACACCTGACATTTATATGTAATATACCAGTTTTATCTCAATAATAATTTTAAGAGATGTTATGTGGAATTCTTTTTTATGGATACACAAGAATTTAGTTAACTGAAATGGTTGTTTACAGTTTTTTTCACTATCATCAGCAATATTGCTATGAAGATTCCTGCATACACATATAATTAAATTCTGTGGATAAAATTCTGGAAGAGGAATCCCTTGGTCAATGGTTTTAAATATTGTTAATGCTTACCAAATTACTGTTGGCAGTGAATACACCTTACCAACAACAAATATTGTGACTAAAAACAAAAACAAAAAAAGTGGAGCGGTATAGAGGAGAGAGAAGAAAATAATATTAAGTGTATTCTAAACCTGGTGCTTATTAACTCAAAACACTTGAAAGTCAAAATCAAATAAAGAAATTTAGGTAAACTTTTTCATCATTAGCTCAACAAAGTACAACTTATAGTTTGTACAAGCATAATTTGAGAGAACAGGTGCAGTCATATTTTGTAGTAAATGTCAAAATAATGTATACATTGGTCATAGTAACAGAGTACAATGTTGAGATGGCAATTTAAGTACCAGAAGATGGTCTATGTTCTTAAAGCATAAGCAGAGGGAAAATAAGTATAGGCTTAAGGACATGATGTAATATATCATCAATGCAAATGTGTATGAGTGATATGTACACGTATAACATCATAGCAAACTAACACTTTCTCCTGTCACCTCATTTATTAATTCTAGACCAACAGGATTAATAGCCTCCCTTCATATCAATGCATGGAACAAATATATGCATCCATCCATTTGTACTTTTTCTATATACATTTGTACGTACATGGGGCTTAGCGGGTAAAAGTAATGTCAAACGATGTCAAGAGGAGCCTAGATATATGGAGAAATATCAGTAAACTATTTCAGCTGAGCTGGGAGGAGACAACTTGCCTTGTGATGAAGAGAGTAGCTAAATAATTGGTTTTTCAGCTGAAGAAACACTAATATCATTATATCATCAATGACATAAAAGCATTGATCAGTTGCTATTGTACTTTGAGTAGTCCTAGGGTCAGAGAAATGATTTTAAATGCATCTACTTGCTATAAGGAAAACTGCTGAGGGAAAGAGAAAAAACATTAGCTAAAATTTCCCTGTTCAACATTTAAAAAAATTTTCCCTATTCAGCATTTTAAAAGCATACTGAGTCACGAGATGACCAACAGTTTAAAGTATAATAGCAAAAAACCAAAGTGAAATAAACTGCCATGGGAGTACTAGAAATTTGTGATTGTCCTGGCACCACAAACATCACTAGGTTCCGATTTGACAGTGTATACAGAGGTACAAGCAGTCATAAATAAATCAACATATTGGATATTTGGACAGATAAGTCATTTAAATCCCCACCTAGTGGTGAGTTCAATGATATTTATACAATACTGCCTTGAGAGCTGGTTCTTAGAGGCCCTCACGCACGTCCTTTCCTAACTCTCTGAGTGGACTTCTGCCACATCTCTTTTTCTGATCACTTACTGACCAAAGACTCCCTTCTCTGGTACCACTATTGATGTTGGAAACTTTCTGCTGTAGCTTTCAAAGCCAAAGAACAATGAGCAAGGATATAATGATCTCTCAGATTCTCATAGTTCTCTAAAACATTTTTCACAAACAAAAGTAAAGGTAAACAAAGTATTTTTATTCAAAATGTATACCTTTGCTTTAATTTTAGGTCTTGGAAAACACTGCTTTCTGTTTTATTATGAGTTTAATAAGACTAATATTAAACTCTAACAAGCATATGAAAGGACATTAGAGTTTCTTTTCTAACTTTGATGCCTAAGACACTCATTTAAATCTCTAACACCCAACTGACTAAACTTAATTTTGGTTCACAGCATAATTTTAAACACATATTTATTTAAGCTAGATTTGCACATAGATTGTAATTCTGCTTTATTCACAAGTTTATCTGATTCCCTCAAAAGCCATATAGAGGAAGACAACTATTACCCAATTCCCAGAGTGAAATCAGTCCTCTTTGAAAGAAAGGCTCAAAGTAATTCAGCTTTGCTGAATCAGGCAAGTGCAAATGATTGATGCAGTCCACTATCAAAACAGCTGTTATGTAATACCGTGAAGAGTGGCGGCCCACGCTGATCATATTAGAGATAAAGGTCAGATTATGTATTTTCAGCTCTGCTTGTATATTTGTTACTCAGGTCATTGTCAGTATCATTCATGAAAAAAGAAGCCAAAACAAAAATAGCATTCAGTTGCTAATGCCATAGAAATGGCATCATTTAGGGGAAAATAGGAAATTTAAGAAATAATTCTGTGTGTGCATTTGAAACAAATGGATATATTGTAAAAACAGGATACCCAATGAATATGGAGAAAAATTGAAAATTAATTTTCAACAAGTATGTTTTCTTATGATAAGCCCAGCTGTAAAATCAGTGAACATAAACAAAAAAATCTTACTAAATCACAAGGCATAAGTTAGCCAATAACAAGTCTTTGAAGCTGAAGTTAGATTTGACCTTTTGCTGTCACTGTCTTCAGCTTTCATAGCCATAGAACAACTGAACATATATATGTGATAATCTATGTGATAATATATGTGTTAAGAAGTATAAAACTATACTCAGAGCACTTTACAATTTTTTCATCCTGATAACAGAACTATAAATGGGATTTAATTTTCATATTCTTTATGTAAGATAACTATTCTCTACTTAAGGATAGTAGAATTAATAAAAATCATAACGGATAGTAGAATTAATACAAAATCATAAAAACATTCCAGATTAAAGTTTTCTTTTTGTTATATCCTAAGACTGTAATATTCTCAGGCATGGATCTTGTAACATGGAATGACTCATGGCCCGTAAGTGTTGGGAGATTTTAAAAGTTTCTATGGGTCTACTGAATTTCTGAAGGTCTTGTAAGCAAGGCACTGACTGGCCTTTGTTTAAGGATGCTTGTATAGTGAACCACCTTAGAAAACAAGAGTTAGATACTGCCCCCTTTGGAGCAAAGAAAGGGTATGCTTATTGTCCATACAAGGTTCAGAGTCCCAAAGCCCATATCCTGCCATGAGTCTCACTGAGTATGCATGTCATCTACATTCTTTATATAACACTGCACAAATTCAGGAAATTGGTGCAAAAATGCTAGTATTTGGCTGCTATTGCTGTGAGCAATAAATGTGCCTGTTGCTGTGAGGAATAAATTGTCCTTTGTCCCTTACCCAGAAGTCTTGTGTCTTCTACCAGCATCTATGAAACTATGTTACAGGCTAAATTATTAACTTGGCAGTGGTAAAATCTCAGACCATTCACGAATCCCAAATTGACTGTTAAATGATTATCTTAAGTATAATGGCAATCCCTATTCATTTAGTAATTTCTTTATTGAATTTTTTTAAGTCAAAGAAATTTATAGCCCCAAATCTTTGGGTTGACTCTAGCACACAATTCTTTGATTCGTCATGGTGTGAAATCATTTGAAAAGACAGAATGGCTAACTCTACTCAACTACCATTGGGAAGATAAAGACTTCACCTTCCAAAGATTCATGTAATACTTCTAAATTGGAGTGGGTTTAGGTATCAGGCAACCAAAAAGAAATTCATTAGCACATTAATGTAAGAAGAAAAGGAAAGAAGTGAACTAAAGTTAGATAGTCCACCAATATGTCCATGAATTCTAGTACCTTATAAACAATTTATATAAGGAGTTTTACCATTTGTCAGTTTCTATGTGTAATATATCCCATATTTATACATTATCTTGTTTCTTGATATTGCCATCCTCATTACTACCTCTGGTATACTTTTCTTCCTTGGGCTTAATAGCTTGATTTCCTTTCTAAGCATCCCCACCACTACAACAATAAATGCATTAATTTTTTTCTAGATTCCTCAAAAATAAACATACAAATGTCCAAACATATAGTAGCCTATGCTACAGATTTTCATTCAGTTACCCGATTTACAAACACAACCCTCAAAATCAAATATCAAATTCAATCAGATCATATATTGAACACTCTAAATAAACACTCTAAACACTCTAAAATAAAAGAGTAAGCCAAATAATTAGGTACCTCCAGAAAATAAATCTATGATATTGTCTTTTACCTTGCTTTTTCCTATAACCTGGTGTAAACTGCACTGAATTGACACTCTTATACAGCACTCTTTTCCATTGGTAATTATAAAAGTACCTACAATTGTTATCATTGTGTACTTCTCTAATATTTGTAACAGTATTTGGCTCACTTGCCGATCTTTTATTTTTGTCATAATAAAAATAGAGTCTGAGTTCACACCATAGGGAAATACCATGAGGAAATAATACCCAAATTTTCATCTTATAATTAAAGAACATAGGTTTCATCATAATTTTTAAAATCTTTATCATTAGCCAAGTGATCAGTTATGTTGCTTATGCTTAAAGTAACTGTAATACTATTTTCATAACAAGTTAAAAATGGTCACCTAAAGTTGTCTTCAATACCTTCAAGTAATTAAAGGTTTTGATTGCTTTCTTGATGACTAGGACTAAAATAACCACTCAGACCATCACAACGAAGACAAAATTTCTAACTTCGGGCCAAAAATTCCTGCACTTTTCCAAAGTTATTTCTATTCCTCTCTCGTTAGTACTACCTGACTGGTATGATATCACCACTGAAAAGTACTGCACTGAATGACAGGTTGTCTCAGCAGAAAAGTTGGAGAAAAGTACTAAGAAAAAGTTAGGGACACAATTCACTCACTAATCACGCATTCTATAAGTTGCTCCTATACACAAGACTCTTAAAGATATTAATGGGCAAGTGGAAATACAGAAACACAGCACACCTTGAGTGTAAGCATTACAACAAAAGTACCTATAAAGTCAGTAAAGCAGAGGATGGAGTGATTAACTGTTGGCATAGTGGAAGACAAAGGGAAGTCCAGGCAGGGAGAACAACATGGGCAGGAATGAAAGAGCAGGACTATCTAGAGAAATGATGAAAAATTCAGTATGCCTGGAACAGCGAGTCAAGATCTAAAGAAGAATAGAGAGGGAACTGGTATAATCTATGAAAATGAATTTAGGATGAATCATAAAAGGGTGAATCTAACACGTTACATCTTTAGCCTTGAACCCCAAAATTCATTAACACCGTACTAATAACAGGTTCAGCCAATTCCTCCTTTTTATGAAAATCTTCCTTTGTCTTTTATTCACCTTGGCTGGCACTCTATGAGCTGCTTCAATCTGTACACTGAACATTCTTTATTTCTCGAAAATATCCTTTATTGTATCTTTGAACTTCACGTCACCATGAGCTCAGCTGGATATTCTGAATGTAATCTGCATGCCTTTCTTAATGTTTTGTTTCATACCTTCTATATGTTACTGCATTCAGTGAGACTGCTTTACCTGGGATGTATAGATTATTAATTAACTATTTTCCATGTAAAATATATAAAATATGTAAATATCTAAAACATGTACAATTAACATATAGAAGTATAAAATCCTACTCATTCTGGTATATTAATTTTTTCCAATTATTCACTCTCTCATCCTAAAAGTTAATCCTACTTCCTTGGCTCTTTGTGTTGTGACTTGTGGTACCTCCTATTGAAGGAGTGTATTTTCCGATCTCATTAGCACAGAGCTTAACCATGTGACATGCGTTGGCAAATGGAAGTGAGTGGGTATGATGCAGTCCGAATCCAATCCAATACTCTGAGAGCTACTGCACGACTCCACCAATTCTCTTCTTCTTTTTCCTGCGCCATGTGGATGGCACATCCCAGAGGGGAGCTTTTCCTGCTTTAGCCTGGATTCAGAAATGAAAAGACATGTGGGGCAACTGACAAGTAGTCAACATGTAACAAAAATGACAAGAAAACCTTTTGTGTTAAAAATCAAAAAAGATTAGGTGACATTTATTACTGGAGTTAAGCTAATTAATACATCAATATACTCAAAACCCAGGTTAAGATAGAGCAGATTACCATTCCTTAAAGGTTTGTAGAGGTAGGATTGTAGGATAAAATAAAGATCAGGGGTTAAAGAAAGAGGACTGTGCATTGGATAGAAATCAAGACACACACAAGTTATAATAGCAAGCTTTGAGAAGAGGAGTGGGGGAAAGATTGAAAATTCAGTATATGGAATTGAACAATTATTTATCCATATGGAAAGTAAAATAAAATTGGATCTCTACCTGATAATACATTGAAAATTCCAGGTGCATTAAAAACTTAAAATGTTTCCAAGAAAAAATGAATTAGAGGATAAAAAAATGCAGGGAAATATCTTTAACCTCACTTTAGGAAAGGTTTCTTAAATAAGACAAAAAATACACAAACTATAAAAGATTGATTAATTTTGTTCAATTAAAATTTTAATTCTCATACAAAAATCAGGTAACTGCACTTTTCAGTAAAGCAATAGCATGAGAGAACCCAATTAACCTACCAAGAATTAATACATATCATGAAAATAACTCTTAAAATAATATGAAAATAAAAAGCAATGCAGCTACCAAAAGGAACAATTGATGTGAAAGTAATTCTCAAAAGATAGTCAAAATAATCAATGAATATATAAAGTTTAATTTCACTATTCACTGAGATAATAAAAATTAAATCAACAATGAGAGACTTCAGGTTCTCAAAAATGTGAATATCCAATGACACTTAATGTTAACCAGAAGTAGAGGGAAGGGAACTCTCATCCACTGTTTTTGGGAATGTAACTGGTATAAACATTTCAGAGAGCTATTAGTCAATATTGCATAAAGTTGATGTGGTAGGTAGAAAAAAACTTCAAAGATGTCATTGTCCTAATTCCCAGAACCTGTGAATAAGTTGGGTTACATATAAAGGGGGATTAAGCTTGCAGGTGGAATTAAGGTTATTAATCAGCTGATATTTAAAGGGAGATTATTCTGAATTACCTGGCTGAACCCAATGTAATAATAAGTGGATAAACTTTTCTAGCTGTGGTCAGAAGCAGATGTGCCTATGGAATAGGTCAGAGACAAAAGATGTGAAAAGGACTTGATTTGCCATTGCTGGTTTTGAATATGGAGGGCAGGAGACATGAGCCAAACAATGCAGGCAGCCTCTGGATCCAAGAAAAGGCAAGGAAACATATTCTCCCTACAGCCTCCAGAAAGGAATGTGACCTTGTTAACACACTAATGTTAGCTCAGTGAGATATGTGTCAGACTTATTATATACAGAACTATAAGATAATAAATATATGCTGTTTTAAGCCACTTAGTTTGTGGTAATTTGTTATAGCATCAATAGAAAATGAATAGAACTAGAAAGATGCATATCCTATCAGCCAGCAATTCTACTTCTGAATATAAGCTTTTGAGAAACTTTTGCACTTTTGTACAATTAGATATGAATAAAGCTGTTTGTTGCTGCAATTTTTGTAATAGAGAAAATTGGAAACAACTGAAATATTATCAATAGGGGAATGAATATAGACATACAGGTAATGTTCTAGAACAGTTAAAATAAACCAACTGTATCTTTATAATTTACCATAAATAAGTGGAAGAAATACAATACTGAAATCCAAAGCAATTTGAAGAATGATACAAATGGCATACCATTTACACAAAATTTAAAAACACACAAAACAATACCATTACATTGTTTTTGAATACATATACATATGGGGAATTTTTAAAAACTTGAGTGGGAAAGAGCCACACAAGCTGCAGAGTAGTGGTTTATTCCAGGAATCAAGAGGGAATGGGATGGAGTGTCTGTGTAAAAATGGGATTCAAGGAGACTTAGGCAATAATTATAACATTCTCGCAAATATGCAAAATAAATGAAACAACATGTTATCATTTACTTCTTATTCACAGTATTTGCTCCAGGTTTCATCATATTTTTATATATTTCATACTATAAAATTTAAAAAGAGAAAACAGAAAAAATAGAAATGAAAGCTCTGGACTGAATTCTGGCTCTGGTAATTACCATAATAATTATAGGTATGGGATTAGAGAAATAATATATTTGAGCAATGATGTAGTTGAGCACTTATGAATTTAAATGATAACAATTAACTTTGATAAGAATTTAAGATCTGATGTGCCAGGAAATGTGCACAGTGCTTCCATATTTTATCTCATTTAATCCCCAAGTAATAATCATTTGGAACAAAGCAGGTTTTATTATTATTCTTTAGAGAAAAACCAGGAAATACTTAACCTAAGAAAAGTTAAATATTTTTCCCAAGATCCTATACTTGGCAAAAAGGGCAAATCTAGGATTCAGTAAGCCCAATGCATATACCACAGGATGGGCTCTCAACCACCAGGTGAACCTTCAGGTGTATCAGTAAGGAAAAGATAATTTCTCTGTGCATACCACAAAACTTCTTGAGTTAAGATGCACCTTAATATCTTAATTTACACATGAAGTAAATGAGGTTAACTTTCAAAAGAGTTTGTGTGAACCTTAAATGGAGAGAATAAAAGACCTAGTAACATTCTTTGCTCATAATAGTCAAAATTTCTTTCACTCCCTGCCTTCCTCCTTTGTGCCTTTATCCAGAAAGCTCTGTAAGCAAGACTCATAAATTTGAACCCAAACAATTTAAAGAGGTGTGCTATTATTTTGTGCTAGTCTCAGCCTGTGGATAGCAATGCTATCACTACTGGGGCCCAGCAAGCTCTCCACAGGCATCTGCCATTTCAACACCAATGTTGTGGCTGGCCTGGCAACTGTGGTTCTCACTATGATTGCAAGATGCCTTCAGCAATAACCATCAGGAAACTCTGAAGGTCAAGGTTTATTACTTACAAGTCCTGGGGGCTACACAGTAAGCTGAGGACCATGCATATTAATTATATCCATAATATATTAATCCATAATCATTAATATATTCATAATACATTAGTGCAATTTTTCATGAAAAATTCTAAGGTAACTAGAATTTGTTTCTTAATGAGCCATGTATCCAGAAAGTAGATTTTCTTGTAGCTGTGATCACTTGAACAGGTTAGAAACTAACCTTTCAAATAAGATATATACACAAAGTATTGGTATTAATTACTCTGCCAATTAAATTGGGGCCAAGTTCATCTGCTCATATACAAGAGTGTTATAGAATATTACAGCTGCACTCAGAGAAGATTAACAGTTGAAATGATTTGTGCTATTGCAGCTAAAGTGAAAACACTTTGAGGATTATATGTAAACTATTCTAAAGTTATTACTACAATCATCTAACTTATGGCTCTATAAAAGGAAGTTTCACTTCCTATTAGTTTATGCACAGTAGTCTTTTAGGTCAAATTTTATGAGTAGCAGTCCTGGGCCAAACATAACAAAAAAAGTAGCCCAATTTCAACAAAAACTGCTCTTCCAAATACTAATTTCTAAAAAATTTTGTTGATATGATTTGTTACCAAATTTATTCTGTCAAAATATCTTGCTTTTTCATAGTTAATACCTTTAAGGAAAATAAATGGTAAGGAGCTTAATAATAAATAAGAATATGATATTTTTCCCAAGTAGGAAAAAAACGGCCAAGATGATATAGCTGAAACGGAGACATGGTATTCAAATGACACCAGTTGACAGTTTCTCACTTTGACACTTCGGTGCTGTGTTTTGATTTTCCCTACATCATTGCCTTCTCTCTCTTGTCATCAGTAAAATCACATGGCAAGTCACACACTGAAATGAATATAAAATACTGAAAATAAGAGCCAATACCACTATGACAGACTAGTGGCAGAAAAAAGCCATCAGTCCAAAATTCCTATTTAGTCTTGGGATAATACAAAATGCTCAGATTTTCTTCACACCTACATATATCTCAAAAGAATGTCTAACTTTATATTTTTGTAAGTTCTGATTGAATTTAATCTTCAAAAAAATCATGATCTACTTCATTTGGTGGAGTACTTACACAGCTCATTTTCCTACAGCAGCTCAATCTCCTAAGAAGAGGTGGCATGCTAATAGGCCTGCCAAGCCGAGTGAAAAGGCTCCTGTCCATTTGTTAACTGAACATCTGAAATGAGGATTTCATGCACATTCAACACTGACAATAATTCAGAGACTCTTTTAATCTATTCACTTCATCTATTTAATCTTTATTTGTTGTCTTTATTATCCAGGGTTTAGGGACACTGAAAATATTGGTCCCGTAACACTAAATGTGAGTGAGGGTAGGGCTAGGGGAGGGTGAAAGAAAAACCTAATGTCCAGAAAGAACACAATATATGGTACTTAATTTTACACACTACCACAGGCTTCAAAAGAATAAAATCTGTGAGAACCAAAAATTTGGTGAGGCCACGATCTAGCCAACCTCCAAAACAGTGGCCTCAGCTTCTGGTGCTGTACCACAAAGAACATTAATCCTCTGGCCTTAGTTTGTGACCATTTACAATTAAGCATAATCACTGTGTGTAAATATAAAAAAGGAAACCTGTATTTACAATGGAGCCAGGAGGCCCTGAAGGAGGAGCTCTCACCCACCGACCACTCCTTGGAGCCTGCATAACCAGCAGGAGGAGGGGAGGACATTTCTCACAGAGGAATTTTATCTCCTGCTTTTAAGAAAAGGCAGAAAGCTCCCTTCCTGCCCCAACAACAACATACTAATCACTGCTTGCAGCCAATGAGAAATTGCTACAACCTCAAACTCTTGTTCTTCTCCAATAAACTTTTGTTCAAAGCAACCCACTCTAATTTCCCCCTAAAACCTAGTAAGAGTTGACCTTCCCTTATGCTTCTCCAGACTTGTCTATGGTTTACCATAGCTTGCTTATCCTGGGTTACAATTCCTTTACTATTCCCAAATAAACTCATTTTTTTACTTGAATAAAATTGCTCTTTGAACTGTTTAAAGTTAGCAATTGATAACCTTTATAATTTTCATGAGAGCAGATTAACTGCAAATGGCATTGTCATTCAGTTATCGTATCTAAGTTCTTGTTGAATCTTGCTAAGTTATTTGCCTTCATAATATATTATGGCAGAATTCCAAGGGTTAATTATGAGTTGCATAAAAGGCACTTGCTTCAACTCACTTTAATTTATTGTTTTTCACTAAGCATTCCCCAGGAACTGGCTCACTGAAGTTGCAAGGAAGAGTTACTTTCACTAGCCTCTGCCCATTCTACTTTCATCAGATATATATAGTCAACAACAACTAATTTCACAGCTCACTTATTTAATCCTTGAAAAAAAGACATTTCCTCAAATCAGATGATAAAAATAAATTGGGAAAACTGTACTTAAAAATGATATATATGTAAGTTGTATTTGTGAATTCCCTCATTTTAGTGAGACATAAAACTAATAAGTTTTCTCTAAATTCTGTGAGGGGGATAACTTAAAGATTTGTATTTCTAATAATGTAACACCAACATATTATTCCAATTATGCATTCAAAGCCTAGACATGGAAGCTTATACTATATAGGATAATAAATCATCATCAAATGACTGTAATGCCAAAATTCAGAAGATGGCCACAGCACTTGAGTAGTTTATGAACTGCAGCAGGAATCTTCAAGTGCATTCATACCTTCAATGGGAAGCCATTATTGTTAAAGAAATGACGATATTTATTTAAATCTGAATGAATTTCAATATTGTACCTGAAACCTTAATATTACACATTTTAGCATCTGTCTCATCAGAGGAAAGCTTTTATATTCAAATAATTCAGGGTTTTTAAAATTACATTTTAAAAGTTTGATTGATGTAAATATTTATCAAAATCTATCCAAAATGATTAAAGAAGGTGGAGGTGAGGGAAATGACAAGAGGAAGAATGAAAATTTTTCATTTAAGTAGTGTTAATATTTGCATGACCCTCTATATTTATAAAAATAAAAAGGGACAGTTAAGTGTTTTCTTTTACATGGTTCTATAAAAA
Organism: Manis javanica; assembly: GCF_040802235.1. Classification (NCBI taxonomy): domain Eukaryota; kingdom Metazoa; phylum Chordata; class Mammalia; order Pholidota; family Manidae; genus Manis; species Manis javanica. The sequence continues at coordinate 42,488,084 of NC_133164.1, forward strand.
TGATGTGCTCCAGAAGACCATAATATTTTAGATAATATTAAGCATAGACATATGGGTATAATCCTTTTTTGTGGGGGTGGGGAGTACTTCATTATAATTCCATTACAAATCTCTTCTCTGAAAACCTATTCCATTCAGGGGAGCTGCAATTTCAGATTATTCCATCTAATATGTGAAATATCATTGTATCACATTTGTTTTTAAATTTATGTATTTCAAGCTTTATAATGTGGCTCTTTGTTTTCATAAACTGAGAAAATATATTTCTAGGACATGGCATATTGATGAACTCTTTCATTTAGTGTTCACCAGTGCTATACACTTATATGTACTGTATTATACTTTAACAGCATCTATGTCAGATATTATACAAATCGACTCTACAGATGAGAAAATAGAGCTTGAAGAAGGTGAAACAATTTGTCTATGACAGCAAAATGAAGCTAAAACGCCCAAGCTGTCCAGTTTCAAAGAATATGCTCTGAATCACTCCACTTTGGATTCTACTTTGGGAATCCTGGGATCATGTGGATTGATTTCAAGAAAACAGAAAAGAGAGAATGGTATAGTAGAAAAGATTGTGTCAGCATTGCTCTGAGACGCTTATATATAATAATCTCTGGAGCTGCCACCTCAAGTGCCTAGTCCACCCACTGTGCCGTCCATTTGCTGTGGCTGTGAAGAAAGACAAATCTGGCATAGCATTGCCAGATTAAATACAGACACTCCATTAAATTTTAACTCCAGACATAGCCCCAATTTTTTTTTAGTATGTCTCCTAGATATTGCATACATACTTATACTGAAAATTCTTTTTTAAAAATCTGAACTTCAAGTATAATTTGAATCCTGTATTTATTTGCTAAATTTGAGGGATCATTTCTTTTTTAAGCAGCTCAGCAGGTCTGTTAGCTCAGTAGGAAATGAGGCTATTAACTCTGGAACTCTCATCTTCTGAAAGGCCCCTTGCCAGACAACCAGATAGATGCTCCTGTTACCTGTAAGAATGGGTCCACTGTTATGAGCCAGAACCCCATCTCCTGGGACTGTGGGCACAGTGCATGAAGCCCATCTCTGCCCTGACTTGCCACTCAATATGAAGAAAAGCTCAGGGAATTGGTGCTGTGCTACTTCTCAGCTAGTAAATTATTTCCCAATAAAATCTACTTTATACTTACAGCCTGGTACAGAGGGTCCACAACCATGTATTTGCATGACAACATTTTGCAAAATTTTCATCCTCTATCCGTCATTTCAATGTATATTTTAATTGGTGTTCATTCATATATAACAGAAATGTCACAAAGGGGGTCACTCATAATGGGTGTTGTTGAAGAAGCCTTCTTCTCTTGTTTTTAGAGAGGGTGTTAATAATTGCTATCATTTACTTTTTAGATTTCCCAACTAAAATTTTCTAATTTATGTAGTGTGAAATAAATAAAGGAAACCTCAATTAAAATGAGGTTTTAAAAAGCCCTGAAGTAGGGGGCTCTCTTTAAGGAGCATAGCTGGCATTCTCAACAGGAGGACGCTTATTTTACATACCCAGCAGAAGGAAAGAATTTCTCCTCAACCAGCAACAGCTCAGCCAATGAGGACTCAGCAAAACTACCCACCCAGCTTTCTCCCTTCCCTTATAAAAGCAAGCCCCTCTGCTCTGTCCTCTGGCCTTGCCTATGGGTGGCCATACTGCTGCTTGTCCTGAATTGCATTGCTTCTGCTATTCCCAAATAAACTCATTTTACTGGTAAAATAACTAGCTCATTTGCTTTTCAAGGTCAACTTTAGTCTCTCCCAATACTATCATCTGAAATATGCTATTTTGATTATCTAAATCTCCAGTTTCATAAAGTTTTTCTTGAAATGCAATTCTCTTGACTCACAATTTTCTTTAGGTCGATAGCCAATAGTTTTCCAAGGACAATTAATACTTTCCTTTTCATTTATAATACTCTTTCCAAAAGATACCAGCATTTTATTGGTAGTCATCTACAGTAAACATGGGAACACTTGGATAGTAATTTTTTCTAGAATACAGTTAATAATTTAACATCTACAAAGACAGTGTATATTTTATTTATAAAATGTGCATTCTATATTTTTGCAGAGTGCAAATGTTTACAACCTCATAAAATTTTATCTTCTCTCACTTTTGCCCCCAAATAACATTTTATTTTCAACAGATGTAGTGCAATCTTTTTTCATTTAAAAAACCATTTATGTTCTTATTCAAAAATACCTTCCCAAGACAATGTTTTGACATTCCTCTCTCCACCATAGTCTAACTCCATACTAGCCAAGTCTCCCTTCCTAAACACCCTGTACTTTTACTACTCTGCCATTCTTATGAAGCTATTAATTTTTTGTTCCTCTGTTAAAGAAAAAACCTACCCTTTCTCCAAGATACTTTGATAATGCCCTTTCTTTATGAAAATATGCCAAATCTTTCCAGTTAAAATTCATAACTTCACTTTGTATGAATTTATGTTATCATGCCTTGAAGCATAATTACTGACATACTATCCTCCACATATAAAGTAGAATTATTAAGTAGATTGACATTAGCAGTGGAGAAGAGTAAAATAAGGTTCAAGGAAAAAATAACTGCCCCAACTCTGCCCAGGTAGGGGGTCCCATTGAAGACAACAAAGGCTTTGCAGGAAGGTAAGTTCTTGTCTATTGGGAAGGCCAGAGGGCCAAACTGGTCCCAATCAGGTTCCAACACTGGCACAATCGAACAAAACTAAGAACCACCTAAATCACCACTTGGCATAATCTCATTAAAATAAAATTGCAGTTTTGCTCTCCCCCTCCCCATGGGCATTTTTGTGTGCATTTTGGGAAAAGATGTGGAGATGGGCTACTTCTCTCCACCCCTTGGAAACACCTATTGATATGGAGATGCACTAAAGCCAGGCGAGAGATTCTGGAAATACTGCAGTTTTTCCCAGAGTGTATTCAGATTAAATTTTTGCTCTGCTTCGCTCTGTGTCTCTGTCTTTCAATTCGTTGTTGCAGCGGGGACAAGGACTGAGGAGAACAAACTCAACCAGTAACAGAATCCCTCTGAGGCTGGGAGCAATGTCATACACATCTTTTCATTCCCCGCAAGACCAGGAAGAATTCTCTTCACATACTAATATTTAACTTATCTTCGCAGTTTTGCTGTTAAAATAATAATTTAAGAATTTGGAACTATGATATAATTTTTAAAACCCAATGCTATGGTTTTTTTTCATGACTTATTCAAATCCTCCAGTAGGGCTACTTTTTTTCCCTTTGTACGTCTTTGAAATCCAGGGTAAATCCTCTGTTCTCATTTATCCCTAAAACAATCTAACTTCTACTTCATGTGTAAGTAAATCTGCTCCCCTGCTCTGGCCCAGGATTACTTCAGGCTGGTGCCTGAAGCTAGGCAGAGGGGTATGGAAAGACCTAGAAACATGGGTTCTTCTGCTCTCCCATCACTAACCTATCTCAGGTGGCTCCTTAGATGAAAATATGGGAAGGGCCAGGTAAGTCTTACTGACCATGATTGTTGTGATTTAACTTGGTGACTCTTGGCTTGACACAGGTTTAAAGCTGGTATATTTTTCTTGCAGTTAATCTACCTCCAGCTTCTTCCTACTAATGACTACTTATATCACTAGGTGACTTCCCAGATAGGAGTGGACACAATCCATGCAGAAGCCCTCAAGCATTCTCTCCTTCACTGTAATCTGCATGTGTGGGTGTGTCTAATGCAGCAAACATAGTATTGTTGCTCTTTAAACTAGCTAACTGATCATGTGCTCTCACTCTTTTAGATTTTTCAACTGCAGGACAATGCAAATGTCGTGAGTTCCCCCAAACTCCAGAGAACACATTACAGGGGAAGTGAAGGTTCAGGATTCTCCAAGCTGCTAACTATGATTTGAATGTTTGCATCTACCCTAAAATCATATGTTGAAACCTAACCCTAAAATGGCGGTATTAGAAATTAGGGCCTTTTGGAGGCAATTAGGTCATGAGGGCTGATAAATGAGGTAATGAGAAAAGTGCACTTATAAAAGAGACCCCAGAGAGCTCCTCTAACCCTTCCGCCATGTGAGGGCACAGCAAGAAGTCAGCAGCCTGTCACCTGGAAGAGGGCCTTCACGTGAACCTGACCGTGCTGGCACCCTGATCCTGGATTCCCAGACTCAGAAATAAATTTCTGTTGTTTATGAGTCACTAGGTCTTTTGGAATTTTGTTACAGCAGCCCAAGCACACTGAGACACTGCATCAGAATGAAGAGGTAGTTGTTTTGTTTGACACTAACTCTACCCCTTCTCTCCAGAAAGACCTAGGAACATGGAGTGTTAGAGGTAGAGGATCCTTAAAATCATCTAGTCCAGAATAGCCAAATTATAGGTGAGGAAACTGAGATCTAAGCATTAAGTGGTTTACCTATGTTTATCTTCAGCTCAACAAACATCACTGAATGCTCTTTTGCAAGCAATAAAGGGAATACAAAGACAAATATGATGCAGAATTGGCCTTGTGGGAGACTTCATTAATGGATGAATTTATATTACAATCCAGATCTCCTAGTTCCTATTCCAAAGTCATATTTGCCACTGCACAATAGGAGAATCATTCTCATGTTTAATATAGAGAAGAATCTCCCTGGGAGTTGTTAAAATGCAGATTCCAGAGGTCTGCTGCTGAAGATTCTAATTCAGTGGGTAGGGTCCATGAATCTTCATGTTAGCAAGTATCTCAGGTGGTTCAAAGGCAGGATGCTGTGTTCCGGAATTGAGAAGCACAGTTCTTTTGTTTTGGAGGGCCCTGCCCGGCGATGTCAGTGTCAGAGAGAAGTGGTGCAGCTCCATCATCCAGGGCCTGTCCTACCATCTTATAATTTGTAGACCTTAAGAAAAAAGTGTGTCTGGGACATAGAGCTAATATAAGTAAATCCAAGAAGATTCTAAATGATGATAAAGGAATTATATTATGAACTAAAGCCAGAAAATATCTGGGAAAACACATAAATATTAGGAAATTAAATAACACACTTCTAACTAATCTATGAATTAAAGAAAAAAAGCCAAAAAGGAAACTAGGAAGTATTTTGGGCTGAATGAAAATAAAAATAAAATATATCAAAATTTGTGAGATGATGTGCAAGCAGCACTGAGAGGGAACTGTATAGCACAAAACACCCGTATTTTAAAAGAGTGCAAGTCTCAAATCAATGAGCTTAAAAAGCTAGAAAAAGAAGAGCAAATCAAACCCAAGTGAGCAAGGAAGAAAGAAGAGAAGTGAGAAAGATAGTGCAGAAAAGTGAAAGAAGAAAAAGAAAAACTATGAAGAAAATAAATATAATTAATAGCTGGTTCTCTGAGAATAGCAGTAAAACTGATAAACCTCTTGCTAGACTAGTCAGGAAAAGAGAAAACATAATTTACCAATGAAAGGAAGAATTAAGAGTGGTGATTTCACATTAAAAGGAAAGGAAGGCAGTAATACGAAAAATTTATTGCAATAAATTAGACAACGTAGGTGAAATGGAAAAAATTTCTTGAGAGACAAAACCCAAAACTTACACAAGATATAGACAATATAGACAATCTATGTAGCCCTATTTATATTAAAGAAATTGAATTTGTAGTTAAGATATTTTCAACATATTCCCACAAAGAAAATTCCAGTGCCAGAATGTTTAACTGGCAAATTCTATCAAACATTTAAGGAAGAAATAATTCCCATTCTAACCAACTTCTTCCAGAAACCTCAAGAGGAGAGAATACTTCATTCATGCTTTGAGGTCAGCATTATTATTACTTCAAAATCAGACACAAATTACAAAACAGAAAACTAAAGACTGATATCCCTCCTACATTATGAGGAAATCCTTAACAAATTTTAGCTAATCCAATCCAACAATTTATAAGATTTATAAAAAGATTGGTGCATTATGACCAAGTGGGATATATCCCAGAAATGCAAGGTTAGTCTAACATTTATAAATCATTGAAAGTAACTCCCCTTATAAACAGACGAGAATGAAAACTATGGTTACCTCAATAGATACAAACATTAAAATTCAGCATTCATTAGTGATAAAAACTTCCTCAAAGAGAAAAAGCATACAGAACTAGTTTTCTGTTCATGTGTAGCAAATTACCACAAATGCAGAGGCTTAAAAACACCACCCATTTATTACCTAAGGTATTGGGTTGGGCTAGCCTGGGCTCTCCCGTCAGCATCTCACATTTCCTGTGTTGGCTGGGCTGGGCTCTCATTGGGAGGATCTGGGGAATAATCTACCTTAAATTTCATTCAGCTTGTTGGCAGAACCCAGTTCTAAACTGTACATTGTAGGTCTGAGGTCTACGCTTCCCTGCTGGCTGATAGCCTGGGGCTGCCATCATCAGCTCCCTGAAGACCACATTTCTTCTCACATGGCCCCATTCATCTTCAAAACAGAAATGATGTGCCCATTCTCATACTCTCAATCTGGCTGACTTCCCTTTCTATCAACCAGAGAAAGGACTCTATTTCTTTTTCTTAAGGATTTTGCCATTTTAGAGCAGTTCTAGATTCACAGTAAAATTGAATGGAATGTACAGAGATTTCCCATGTGGCCACCATTCCCACACATGCATAACCTCTCCTATTAGCAACATTGCCTACCAAAATATTCCCTACCAACAGCCCCTACCATTACTAGTATCTCCTACATGTTACAATGGATGAACCCACACTGACACATCATTAGCATCAAAAGTCCATTGTTTACCTTATGCTCACTCTTAGTATTGTACATTCTGTGGGTTTGGAAAAATATATTTATTTCATATTATCATACAGGTATTTTCACTGCCTTTAAAATCCTTGGTGCTCCACCTATTCATCCCTCCCCTCCACCCCAATCCTTGCAACCACTGGTCTTTTTATTGTCTTGATCATTTTGCTTTCCCACCAATGTCCTATAGTTGGAATCAGAGTAAACTGTCTTTTCAGATTGACTTCTTTTACTTAGGAGTCAGTATTACTGTAGTCAATACAAAAGTCAGTATTACTTTTAATATTCATTTAAGCCCCCACTATGTCTTTTCATGCCTTGGTAACTCATTTCTTTTTAGTCCTGATTAATATCCCATTGTCTATATGTACTACAGTTTATTTACTCATTCACCTACTGCAAGACATCTTGGTAGTTTCCAAATTCTGGCAATAATGAATACAGCTGCTATTAAAAAAAAAGTGTGCATTTAGACAGAAGATACTTTTGGGTCCATTCAAGTGCCTCTTTTCTAAAACTTGTATTTTACCAGGATTATTTTGGAGTTTCCTCCTGAATGCTACAGAGTATCCCCTTGTTCTGCGATTTCCTGGATAATTAGTACATGAGGACTCTGCTTTATTTTATCTTTCACCTGACAGTAAACAGAACCTTGTACACAGTAAAACTATAACAAATATGTAGTATATTGTATTGATTGCATGTTCTTCCTTCCATTTCCACATTTATATAAAGTACAAAATTGTAAGGGAGAAATATTTATAGCAAAATTGATTTCTTTTGATGCTCCTTTCATCTCTCAGCATGTGAGGACACAGCAAGGCTTAATGTCTTGAAACTTGAGCAGGTCTGATCTAACAGTAAGAAACAGATTGCAAGGACCTGAGGCATGGCAAGAAAGTTCTCACCCAATAGGAATGGTAGACTTTGAATACTGATTTCACCTCTTCTTTAGCTACTCACAGGAAGAATTCATCACTAGTCTGTTCTAACCAATCATAACCCTCTTTCTCATGGACTAAGACTGGAGCTTTGCTTCCTTTTCTGTGACAGCCAATGAGAAATGTACACTCATTTAGAATGTCCACTCATTTAGGATGCTGAATACATTCTCTAAATTTTCTAAAATGCACACAAACTACTATATTTACTTTAAAATGCTACTGATCTCAATTAGATTGTACTCATTCTTAGCATAGGTAATAGTTTAAAGCCTATCAACTAATACTCTAAGGAGGTTAACTTCCAATCATAGCAGTAAATTGAAAAGGAAATATAACCATGCATCTGAATGCATGTTAGTTCTTCCTTAAATAAGGAGAATATTTAATTTATTGATATAATCTCCTTCTTACTTTTCTAAAGACAGTAAACCATAAGTCTAATGACCTTTTATCTTTGTGGCAAACTGGAGTAAGTTAAAAAGCACTGCAACACCAAAATCAAGTACTGTTCTACCTAAACTTATCTTCTCCCATACCCATGGTCTATGCTACCACTCCCATGACATTTGCACCAATCTTTACAGATCTCCTCACATGAGCATCCACACCTCACATCTTTTGATACTCATTCATTGATGAGAATGATGAGAAAACAGCTATTTCAAGTTGCTGCCTAGGCATTTCTCAGTATGACAACCCTGCTCACACCCAGAGTCTGGATATTTAGATAAATGCCCAACTTTAGGATTCCCACCACAAATTCTCTCTTTGCTTTTCCCGGGGTACCTTTTAAAATAACAGCTTAGAGTTGAGCTGGCAAAAAATTAGTGACCTCAACCCACAACACCTTATAAGCAACAGGTGCTTGCAACCTATGACCTAGGATGGGTGACTACCCTTCCCCTGGCTCGTTTTGCCCCACTCCCCACCTTTTTGGGGATTTATGCATAATCTTGTGACTTTACTTCCTTTGTGTGAGTGTACTGATACCACACCTTCAATCACAACAACCCAGGGGGTTTTCCTCTTCTTGAAAGCGTGAACTTGGATGCTGAGGGAGCTACCTGCCAACCTCATGTGGATAGCTGATTCTTCCTCATTCAGCAGGTCATAATCTGCCTATTCTTAATTTAATAGACCACGTAGGGCCCCCCCACCCAATGCAATGAGAACCCATAGCAGTTCAGACACTCTGGTAGATGCTGGAAACCTCATAAGGAGTTTCTATTTTGGAGACTTTCCCAGAACCAGATCCAGGAGATTGATGCATAAATACATATATTACAGTACTTCATGAAAAATGCTGTCAGAATTATGAACAGATCCACAAAACCCTGAGGGATGGAGCAGCTTACCATTTCTGGAAGAGCTGAAGAAGCTTTGGAGAAATCTGTCTCAAACCAAACTTCACATTAGCATCACCGGGGAAGCTCTTGAACCACATGATACTCGTGCTCCAGGCCAATTAAAACAGAATCTCTGCAGGTGGGTCCTCAGCACCCATAAATTTAAAATCTGTTCAGGTCATTATAATATGCATCTAGTTTTAAGAACCTCTGCCTTTAAACGAAATGGCAAGTTAACTTCTTAAAATGAAGAGTGAATAGCAAATCTACGTATTCAAAAAACCCAAGTTAAATTATGTAGTGGTAAATGAGAGGTTTGTCAGTTTTCCCTGTCCGAGTTCTTTCCATTATTTTAATAACTCCTGATTGCTGAATTTGGAATGGAGAATTTTAATACTCCTTGAATGAATAGTTATGTTGTAGGTGATAAAACTCAATGTAGTTTTTTCCCTACCTAAATAAATTTGTTAGGCCATGTAATTTTTTATTATAGTAATCAGTATAATAAAGTAGAGAGATTTTACTCATTTTGTGTCAGAAAATAGAACTAAGGTGATTGACTTTAAAAAGATTTAGAAAACAGATTTTTAAAATATCGCAGGTACACAATGTTGTTACCTGTTGTGTTTATTCAGGGGAATATATCCTTAGTCCAAAACTTGTGGAACAAACTACTAATATTCCTAAAATTCAGTTGCTGCAATTAATTTAAGAGATATGACACAGTTTGTATAAGTATTGTTTGTTATAAGTGGTTTGAGGCTAATGATTAGTAATCATTGACATCTTCTGAATTTAAACAAAACTTAGTAGCAACAGCTCATTCTGAAGCTTCACCTATTCTGAGTATGACCTAATTTTGAGCATGATAATTTTATCTTCCACTGTGAGGCCACATAACCAATTTACTCAACTAAAAGTTGTTCTCTCAAATCCAATTGCTGTCTAGATTTTGTCCCCTCCAATATCTCATCAGTGTTATAAATGATATACAAAATTCTAAGATTACACAGACAATTTAAGTCCCAGCTTCTTTTCTGAGTTGAAACCTGGTGTTCCACAGAAAAATAGTTGCAAATAGTATGGATCACACTGTGGTTCTCTTTATGTGCTCCAAAATCTCAAGTCATGTTAATCAAAACTTAAGAAATATATGAAAAATTATTCCCCATCTTACACTTGTAAGCTATTTTTACAAATAATTAGAGAAAAGGTATCTATAAGTCTCTGTTTTGACCTAAGTTCTCATCCAGTGGCTTTCCTCTCCCATTTTGCACCACCTCAATAGACTCTAAATTCACTTAGTACATAAATAGATCACACAAAAATACTGAAATATCCATTTATTTATTTAAAAGTTGTGTAAGAGGCTTTAAAATATGTTGATAAATAATTTTAAAAAAAAAGAACTAAACCAGAAAAGATTTCTTCTATGATGCCTTTTCCAAATGTTATTTTCTTTTTCTTCCTTTTGTGTGAAAACACTACTATTTCAGTACAGTAGCACCCAGTAAGGCTCAGTCACTCGCTGCTGAATTTATGATTCTGTAATTATTTGTCATTTATTATTTACAGACTGCCTTCATTGTGCAGAAATCTCATGAAATAGAAAACGGATATGGCCAGGATTTTAAATAGCTTCCTAAGGAAAAGTAGCACTTGAAAAACTTGAATACTTAATTATATTACCAATCTGAAATTACTAGGATACGAAATGAAACTCAGTAAAAATTCTGTAGTGTGTTTTCCCACATTTTGAATAGAGGGGAAATAAAGTGACATACTATAAAAATACTGTATTTCCTTAACTTTAGAGCATTAAAGGTATGATAGTTCTTGTGGGAAAAACAGTCTCCCAAACCCTATGTTGTATATGCATATGCATACAAAATGTTCTTTACCATATAGTACACCTTTATACACAAAATTGTATATCATTTTTTTTATACTTACTATTTGAGTCCAAGTCAAATCTGCTTCAAACCCAGAATCCATTCTTATGAACAATGATGCCATTAGCAAAAATGTATATCATCCCAGGGATGCATCACTATGCACAACTGTTATCAGTCATCTCAACTTCTTCACCAATTTTAAAATAAATAGTATCATTTTGTGGCATTTTGAAAAATATTGTATTTTCATGTTAATTTTTTCTTGGTTAAGTTCATACTTTCCCTTTCTTTCATGCCTTCTTAAATTAAGTATATTACTTGAATTTAAAAGTTTTGAGGAACTTTTATTAATTGTACTTAAAGCCTAACTGATACTCTTTTGCTATATATGCATTGACCTTATCTTGAGCTTCATAACTTCTTGATCTACTCAGAAAGATTTTGGAAAATCATTACAAAACAATGTGAAAACATGATTTAGCATTCAGGAAAATCTCTGACATGTTAACAACCAATGATATGAAATTTTAAATGGAGTTATATGCATGTAATAAGGCCTGGTTAATTTGCTCGCCATGACCTTATTAACTAGCTCAATTGTAGCTCAGTTTCCATGCACAAATATCCATCCCCTTTATAGTGTACTAGCTAGTTAATTATTCCTGTTTTTTTTCACTACAATCACTAAAAGAAATATAGTTCTTTTGTTCACATAACAGGTAATATGAAAATCTGACTTATTGTATTAATTTATTGCTCTATCATTTAAACTGTTTATTTTTAACCTTTTGACTCCCCAGTTAAATGTGAGGTCTTAAGGACCTAACTTATTTACCTGTTTTATCTCTATCAAAATTCCAATGGCATTTTTCAAAAAAATATAACAAACAATCCTAAAATTTGGATCGAACCATAAAAGACCCTGAATAGCCAAAGCCATCCGGAGAAAGAAGAACAAAGTTGGAGGCATCACCCTTCCTGATAATATTATGAACTTATAGTATAAGAATAAGAATAAGTGTAAGAATAAGCATAGTGCCTGAACTTATAGTATAAGTATAAGAATAAGTATAAGAAGAAGCATAGTGCCTGGTAGATGAAAAAGACTGTCCATAGATTGGTAATATGAGCTCTATAAGACACAAATTTTGTTTAAATTGCTTGATGTTGTATGTATACCCAGTTTGTAGAAGAAAAGAATACCTGCCATACATATTGTGCTCAATAAATATCTGTTTGAGGGATGAGTAAACAAATTCTTCAAATTAATTAAAGGACAAATGACCTAGTAGTTCAATACTAAAGAAAAGAGGTAAACTAAATTTAAAAATAATAAAAACATGTGATATATTTTTCAGGTGTTTTGTGGATGGTTTGTAAAATTAAACTAAGAAAATAATTCTTAGTGATCTAGATTGACCATTGGACCTGTCATAGTGGTCTCCATGTCCTCACCATTTTTCACTGAGATTCTCACATTCTAATTCTCCTCTACTGATAATCTCTTTCAGCTTCAATTCATACTATGCATTGAGAAAGTCTGTTGCTTTAAAGAATGGATGATAATATACAAATGACAAAAAAACAATTAATTATATTAAAAAAGTATACAGCATTTTTGTTCTGTTTTAAAGATACAATGATTAAGATTTTCCTATTTTTAAGTGTATGAATTGGCAATGAAGGCCCACCTCGGTTAAAGGATGGATAGTTCTATGCACATATGGCCAGGGAAAATATTAGGAAACATGGAAATCCTATGTAGCAAGGAGGTTGACAGTAGTACTCTCTTTCATTAGTTATAGTTTACATGTACTTGCTTAATGAGATTATGGATTCTATGTTTTTGAAGTAAATATTCTCAGCAAATGAACCAGTAGCTTTAAAAGAATTCTACAAGGAAAATTGCAGGTTGAAAGTAATACCACTTATGCAAATACAAGTGAACAATGAATAACTTGCTTTTCTATTCATAGTACATGTTCTTCATTGGACAGATTATGAGATAAAAATAAACATGATCTAATCAATGTGACAAAAATTCAGTCATATTACAAACTTTAATATGCATTTATAATAATTCTCAACAATGTGAGTATAGAGGGAACATACTTCAACCCAATAAAGGCCATACATGACAAATTTTCAGTTAACATCATACTCATCAGTGCTTTTACTCAACATAGTATTGGAAGTTGTAGCAAGGGCAATAAGGCAAGAAAAATAAATAAAAGTCATCTAAATGTAAAAGAAAATGTAAAACGAATACTTTGTGGATGACATTTTATATATATATATATACACAGAAAAACCTAAAGACCTCATCAAAAAACAGAACTAATAAATTTAGTAAAGCTGCAAGATACAAAATCAGTATGCAAATATCCATGGTGTTTCTATACACTGGCAATGAACCATCACAAAGAGAAATTAAGAGAAAAATCCCATTTAAAGTTGCATCAGAAAGAATAAAATGCCTATGAGTAAATTAACTGAGGAGATGAAAGACCTGTATACTGAAAACTATAAGACATTAATGACAGATATCAAAGAACACACAAATAAATGGAAAGATATTCCAAACTCATAGACTGGAAGAATGAATATTGCTAGAAGTCCATGCTACCCAAAACAATCTACAGATACAGTGCAATCCCTATCAAAATTCCAATGGCATTTTTCAAAAAAACTTAACAAACAATCCTAAAATTTGTATCAAACCACAGAAGACCCTCAATAGCCAAAGCCATCTGGAAGAAGAACAAAGTTGGAGACATCACACTTCCTGATTATATTATGAATCTATAGTATTCAAAACAGTATGGTATTGTCATAAAAACAGGAATGTAGATCAACAGAGAGCCCAGAAATAAAGCCATGAATATGTAGTCAATTAATTTGTGACAAAGGAGGCAAGAATAAACAATGGGGAAAGGAGAGTCACTGCAATAACTGCTGGGAATAATTTTACAGCCATATGCAAAATAATGGAACTAAGCTACTACTTACACCGTACCCAAAAATTTACTCAGAATTGATTAAAGACTTGAATGTAAAACCTGAAACGTAAAACTCCTAAGGAAAAGCATAGGTAGTAAACTCCTTGACATCAGTTTTGGCAATGTTGTTGTTTTTGATTTGACTCCAAAAGCAAAGGCCACAACAACAAAAAATTAAAAAGTAGGACTATATCAAACTAAAAAGATTCTGCTCAACAAAGGAAACCACTAACAAAATGAAAAGGCAACCTACTAAATGGGAGAAAATACTTGCAGGTCATGTACCCAATAAGGAGTTAATATCCAAAATACATAGAAGACTAAATAACAAAACTCAATGACAAATAAGCAAGTCAATTAAAAAACTGGTAGAAGATTTGAAGCGACATTTTTCCAAAAAAAGACATATTGATGGACAATAGGCACATAAAAGGATATTCAACATTACTAATCATCAGGGAAATGCAAATCAAAACTACAATGAGATATCACCTCACACTAGTAAGAATGACTGTTATCAGTAAGACAAGAAATAACAAGCATTAGTGAGGATGTGGAAAAAAGGGAACCCTCATTAGTTAAAATGTAAATTTGTGTGGCCACTAGGGAACACAGTATGGAAGATCCTTCCAAAATTAAAAATAGAAATGTCATATGATCCAGGAATTCTACTTCTGTATTTATCTGAACAAAAGGAAAACACTAATTTGAAAAGATGCATGCACCCCTATATTCATTGCAATATTATTTATAATAGTCATGATATGGAAACAACTTCAGTATCTACTGATGGACAAATGGATAAAGAAATGTGGTATGTGTATATACATATATGTATATACATATACATATATATATATATATACACAATGAATACTATTCAATCATAAAAAAGAATGGAATTTTGCCATTTGTAGCAACATGCTTGGACTTTGATGGTAGTGCTAAGTGAAATAAGTCAGAGAAAGACAAATAATATATGATTTCACTTTTATGGGGAATCTAAAAGAACAAACCAAACAAATCAAGTCAAATCAAAACAAAACAAAGCAAAAACTAAGCCCATAAATATAGAGAATAGATTGGTGCTTTCCAGAGGAAAGGAAGTGTGGAGAAGAGGTCAATTTGGGTGAAGGGGGTCAACAGGTACAATCTTCCATTTATAAAATAATTATGTTATAGGGATGTAATGAATAGCATGGTGACCATAGTTAACAATACTCTACTGCATATATGTATATTGCAAATACTCTATTGCATATATTGCATATATGCTAAGAGAGTAAATCTTAAAAATTATCACTGGAGAAAAAAATTTTGTAACTGTGTGGTGACAGATGGTAACTAGGCTTACTGTGTATAAAAAATTCACAGTGTATAAAAAATTCAAATTTTTTGTTGTACATCCAAGACTAGTATAATGTTGTATGTCAATCATATCAATAAAAATAAACAAAAAGGCAAAAAAAATCCTTCTGGATATAGTGATGATGACTGAACAACAATGTGAATGTTCTTGATGCCACTAAAGTACAGTTAAAAATGATTAAAAAGGTACAATTTATGTTGTATATATTTCACTATAATTAAATAAATTGGAAAGTGTATTTCTTTTTAATTCAGTCACCATAATTCAAAATTTTCAAGAAGCCTTTATGAATTATGGATTTATAAATATTCATGGTGGCTATGATTTTGGTCACAAGGCATAGGATAAAATGAGGTACTAGATAATGAAAACATCATGCTATGATGAGAAATGAGACATCTCAACAGTAAATACCCAAACTAGGAAGCTATTTATAAATTTTTTCCAAAATATTCAAAATCATGCAATAAATTTAATAAAAAGTATAATAAATTTCACTTTATTTAATGGTAAATGTTTAGAAACATGTTTTAAGATATCTTACCTACCAGAGAACAAAAAGCTACATATTATTGAAGAAATATTTTTCCATAAGTGGTTAAAAAATTCTGAAATTTATATGGAAACAATTGTTACCAATTGAACCACAATAATGATTCAATTAAAATATTTTTATAGATTGAGGAGCAAGGTGTCAGAGGAATTCACTTGATACAACATTCATGGGCAAACTATTGTTGCAAAAACACTGAAGCCAGTTTAAGCACAGGTTCTTTTTCATGTCGCTAAACTCACATGAAGAAGACATTGAAATGAATAAGAATTTTAAAATATATTGTAGTGGGTGACATCTTTTGTAGCACATTAAATTTTCCAGTTATCTTACAGTAATGAGCTTAAAGGCTTTATTCAATTTTAAGGTGAGTTATACATTTTTCTTTTTCAAAGAAAGAAAGAAGTAAACCAGTTACTCAAAATGGCATTTTTTATAGGTGACAGGTGGTTGGTTCTCTGATATATCACACCTAGTAAGTATTTTTGATTACATAAACAGTTAAGATAAAGGTCTCTTTACAATAAACATGACTTTTGACCAGTGAGTAAGAAAATAATTGTTTTCAAATAATGAGAAATTATGGAGAGAAAAATATTGAAAGTGGGAATTTCGATTTTTTCTATTTTAGAAAGTATGAAGATTATTTATAAATCTCTTATAATTGCACTGAATTTTAGAGATAAAAAATGGGGGCTATAGAGCCATTCTCACATCAATAAAAAGGATTTTTGTTAGGAATAAACAATACATTAATAGTATTTAGAACAATATCTAAAATTCTATAAGTCCTCAATTAGTGATTACTGTTATTATTTTGTTATCATTACTGTAATTATTTTATGTAATATATTTTGTACCCTGACTTTAAGGAAACAAGAAAATTTTCAAACTTTTTGAATATATAAGTACATATTCTAATATAATTAAAACCCATTTACTTAGTAGAAGAATGTTATCATTCTAGTACTATTCAATGTTTCATTGGCAGTAAATTGCTTATTCTATCATCCATCAGATTAATTTATCTTGCTTACTATTTAAGACTGTCCAATTACGTAACCATATTTTTTCTGTCATTGTCTCTCATTACTTCTCAGGATTACTTCTCAATCCCGTGGTTATGTTAAAGTAATGTGCTTATTCTTCACTAAACTTGCATATCACAACTACGTCTTCATATTTTTTTCCCAAAATAAATTATTGTCTTGCCTTGTAACACTAACCCAAGTTTGCTCCATTCTTTAAGGTCCAAATTAAATTAGCTTCCACCATGAAGGCCAGAGCTCTCTCTGAACTCCTCTTGTTCTTGTGCCACAAACTGTAACTGACATCTTCATTCTCGCTGACATCACTGTATTCTTCCTATTTTATGTGTTCAGAAAGAATGTTTGTTTTAAATTTTTTCACAGATGTATGATCCCACATCTTCCAATACTGTGATATTTAATTCTAAAAAATGATTTTAATTGATTGTTAAAAGAACACAAGGAAGAACTATAAACAGTAAACCTTAAAAAATGTATTAGAATGTTTCCATCTTATGTAATTCAGATATAAAGGTCTTTATCTAAGGAAATCTAATGCTAAAATAGTTCACTGGAAATTAGAAAATATAAATTATTTATGAGACAATTTTTCATTGTTGAAAGCAATCACTATAGAAATCCTTCATAGAATTGTTTTAAATATTTTTTTAAATAATTAAACTTTCAAAAAAACCTAAAAAAGAACAAGTCTTGTTTTCTTGTGAGGTACATAGTTTTCTTAAATCTCTTCCTGAGAAAACATGACATTCATATTTTACTGTAAGTGTGTAGCATCAGCTCACTTAGAGGATGTAAATAATTTCTTAACCTTTTTTTCTCAGTTGGCTTGACTAGGCTTTTAAGCAATCTGAGAATCTCTGATCATGAGTATTAAAACACATCGAATATCTTTCCAATACTAAAGCAAATCCAATTGATGTTTGAACACAAATAAGGTTTATATGACCATGTGGGCAACTGTCATAAAACATGAACTTGACACTAGAAGAAAATCTTCAGTTCAAACTTGTTTTAAACTTTGTTATACTAAAGGAGCCAATCACATTTTTTAAAAAGCATAATTTATGTAAGCTGATATTTGTCCAAGGCATAGCCCATTCTTGATATTATTAACACCTGTATTCTAAAATAATGCACTCTCTAGAGGTAATCTTTCTAAGGAAAATAATTATTAAAAAATATACCATTCTAAGACAGTTGTATATTGTTTTGAATCATAAAATATTTTCTCATTTTTATCTCAGTTTGTATGACATATAGTTCTAAATGAGGATGTCTTAATTAAATCAACATTTTTTAAGGATTCACTAGTGTGAGGCCTTGCGCTGTATACTTTCACTTCCACTGACTAATTTAATATTAATAAAAATTCTTTCATCTGTGTATGTTTATTATGATTTTGCAAGATGAAAATGGTAAGGCTAGAAAATTTTGCTGATATGCCCAAGAATATATGGTTAGATAGTGGCAAAGTCAAGATTCAGATCAAGGTTTTTTTAATTTCATAATGTGCTCTGTTGCTTCTCCTTTGAAATAGGCATGACAGACAGCATCTTCATTTTATTAATGAGGGATTGAGGTTTTAGAAGATTAAGTTATTTGTTCTAAGTCAAAATTAGAATGTAACCGCTTGAAAACTGAAATCAAATCTAAATGCAAAGGTTCTCCCAATGTACGTATTGGCTCAATGTAAAGATGATGTCATATCACACATATATGTGTGATAAACATACATCCTAAGCTACTGGCCTGATAATGCTGTAGCTGCTGATATACTGTGAACGGGAAATAGATAACAACTAAGAAGAAAAACTGAAAGGCAGGAAGAAAACAAAACATAGTTTATTGCAACTTATGCCTTGATGAATTGCATTTTTCACCATAATTTATTTAGATGGATGAACCATACATTTGTAAATGAACTGAATACACACACACACAAACTTGCTAAGCACACGGGTGTGCAGTCCCACACACAACACGCACTCAACATGAAGTCATTGCAGGCTGAGAGCAAATGCTTCAGAAGCATTTCTGAGGGGCTCCATCTACCACTTGGGTCCCTCTGTCCTGTGAGGACTAAAGAATCAGCCTTCCACTTTAGCTGTGAGGCTAAATCTTATCTCTTTACACCTGATGTGCACCAATCATGGCATCTAAGGATTTAGCTATTTAGAAACCTTCAGTATTATTTTAGTTTGTGTATTCTCATAATATACATTGATGTACTCAGGGTATGTAGGAATAGGAAACAGCTACATTTTTAGATTCAAAGTTCACTCTTTTTGTAATCAGAGGATATTTATACTTAAAGTGCCTTCAGATTTAGTCTTTTAAACTTTGTAGAGACCATTCCTTTGACCCAGCTTATCATGGATATCCCTGGTTCTCCAATAATATATTTTCTAATTTCTCTTAATTTTTCCTAGCTATATTAATAATAATATTGGTTTTCCTCCTGTTGCAAAGTACTTAATAATTCTGGCTTAAAAGAGAAATAGTGATATATTTCCCATAATAGACTGATTGTAAGTAGTGGCTTCATGGTGTGAGAAGCCCACACCCTTCCCACCTAGCTGCTCTGCCATTCTTACCACACAGCTTCCATTTTATGGTCTCAGGAGGCTGCAGAAGCTTCTGCTAATTCTCCTGAAAGCTAGGAGGAAGGAGAGGCAAGGTGAGAGAACTCCTCTGGAAGAGAACCATCAGCCAGGGTCAGCACAGTACGCTCATTCTGTGTCCACCTCCTCATATTCAGAAGTGGAATAGATTATTTGATATTTATTTTGTTTCCAGAAAACTTGCTAAGTCTTCAAATCAGGCCTGTTATTTCCCTGGATTTGTCATATAGATCGTCATGTCATACTGAGGGCAGAATGCTGCTTTCTTCAATTTGTTTCCTTATCTCAGTGTGCAGGCTAAGACTTACTCCAGCACAATGTTAAAAAGAAGTGTTGATGGTAGATAATTTGTCTAGCTCCTGACCTCAAAGGGAAAGACTTCAAGTTGTCAGTACAGTAGGTAATTTGTAGACAGCCTTCATCAGATTGAGGAAGTTTTCTCCGATTTATTGGATAACCGAAGTTGTTGATTGCTAATTTTATGGAGCACTTTCATATGGCTGCACTCATTCCTCCAGTATTTTATTTAGGATGTATGTATATGTTCATAAGTGTGTTTGACCTGTAGTTTTCTATCATGGTATTGTTACCAGATTTTGAAATGCCATTTTTGCAAGTCCCATAAAATAAATTCAGGGTCATTTTTTCCCAGCTCCCTCCAGAAAAGTTTGGTAAGCTTAGAAATACTTCCTCATTTAATGCTTTGTCAAACTTTTCATGAGAACCTTTTGTTCTTATTATATATATCTAAGTCTGCAACATCTCTCCTGATAGCTCTTTATTTCTGACTTGCTTATTGTTGTCTTTTTTCACTAGATGAATCTAGCCAGAAGTCGTCAATTATATTTGCCCTTTCAAAGAAATAACTTGTGGCTTCGTTGATTCTCTTTATTCTTATCCATGGTCTCTTTTATTAATTTATGTTCTTTTCTTTATTATTTTATCCCTCAATTGTGTACCTTCTGAAGGGGTGAGCATTCTTTTTCTAACTTCTTGAGATAGCTGCTCAAGGCTATGCATTCAAAGATGAAAATCTCCCTCCATGTTCTTTTTCACCTACATTGTATGAGCATTATTTTTATCAGTCAGATTAAACTATATTTTAACTCCCATTGTGATTCTTTCCACTAACTATATGTTATTTAGAAGTGTACTTCTTTACTTAGCTTTTGATTTTGATATAATTTCAAAAACGTATAAAAATTGTGTGAAGTGTACAAACCTGGTATCCTTTAATCAGATTCTACAAGTGTTAACTTATTGCTTTATTTATCATTTCACGATTCTCTTTCTGTACATGTACACATCTTTCTCATATTATTTTTTTTTTCTGAAGCATTTGCTGTGGTTTCAAGACCTTAGCCTCCTGTTTCACGGCAGGCCTTTGAGAACCCGTCTTGCCTTATGATGCTAAACTCCTACTACGGGAGGCCTGCTTGCTTCACAACTGCGTGACCTCACACCCACCTGACTTCCCACTGGCAGTGGTGCAGTTCATCCTCTGGGGAGAGTCTGTAGATGAGGCTGGTCCACCCCTATCAAGCCATCCCCACAGCTCTGCCACTAGCCAAACTCACTCCCAGCTCCATTTCCCACATTGAGTTTCCCCTCCTGTCCTCTTCCCTAACCAACCAGACCCCAACGCCCCACAGCACAAAGGTAGGAAGTGACTCATCAGAACTACCTAGAACTATATTTCTTACTGTCCAAATATGTTCAGTTTTTTCTAGTTCTCTTTTTCTTTCCTGGCTTTATTTTGTTTTGGAGCATATCAGGGATCACTTCAAACCAATTTTACAGCTTCAGGGTTTTTTGGTCAAACAATCCTTGAATGTAGGGTGTGCACTGTGTGAAGGCCTAACTGTGCCCCAGCATTTATAAGAATAGGTTGTATTTCCCTTGCCTTCTTTCTTTCATTATTTTGCTCAGCCCCAAAGAAGCTTTCTCCAGTGTTTCACATGATGGTTGGGTTAATTATTGTCAACACTTACCCAAGGGATGGTGGCCCTTTATGGTGCCAACTTATTGTGGAAAAGGTTCCATCTTAACTTAAAGAAGTGCCTCTGGTCCAGGAAGGCTTCTACCCACCCCAGCTGGATAGCCTTGCACTCTACCTAAATGAACCCAAATCCTGAAACCAGGTATACAAAATACAGAAACACACTGTGGACAAAAACAGATTTGCACTCTGAAAGTTTGCTATTGCTCCAGGGTTTGGAAAAGGAAGGCACTGGAGGAAGTAGGAACAGGCAAAATACGTACAGTTCTTGTGAGGCACTTGCCCAAGGAGGGAAGAACAGAGACTAGACAAGTGGCATAGACTAGAGAAACCTGTCATTTTGAGATCATCAGAGAGATTTAAACTTACTCTTATTTGTCTTTCTATTTCCAAATCTAACTATTTGTTTTAAAGTGTCTGAGTTTGGGATTTGATTCTGGTTGGTCAGTGTTTCGTTTCTTGTTTTAAGGTGACTAGCTGTGAAAATGTTTGTGTGGTCATACTGACACACCTCACCAGAAAAATCAAATCAAGGAATCACATTGTGAGCTACCAACTGTTCATTAGTGAACAATCCTTATTTTTTTAAACATATTTTTGAATTAGAATAATGAGGTAGAAAACACACATTTCTAAGTAGTACTTTTTTAGCTAAAAATTACTAAAACAGATACAGAAAGTTCTTCTTCTTTTTCAAGTGTTCCTCTTATCTTGGTAGCTATCCATATGTCATCTATCATCTACCTATCTATTTATCCACTTGTCTATTTACTGTAGGCACCACCAGTCAGTGATAAATGACATCTGCAGGTAGAAAGTCTTTCTTTCTTAATGTGTGCACAGTAATTTCTGCAAGACCCAATAGATACTTTTTTCCTTGATAGTCCAGCCTCCCTCAACACATTCAATAAACACTCCTTGAAGGCTTAATGTATTGAAGGCTGGAGACACAAATATGAAGGGAAAAAAATTCTCATAAGTCAAGAGGAAGAAAGTCAGTTTCATAAAGGACACAGCCTTGCATGTAAATATGTGTTACTCTGTGTGGTTATGAAGAAAATACAGAAATACAGCAGGTACAGAAAGAAAGAATGATGAACTCTTTCATCAGATTCTAAAAAGGAATGTATGGTTGATGTGGACTTTGACAGACAGTAGGATCTTAGCAAATGGAAGAAATCTCATCCTACGTCACTTGTTGGAACTATCTCATTCTATCGATTTGAATGAAAACAATTCAGATGGACAAAGATTTATATTAGGGGGAAAGGAGGTAAGAAGTTAACATCCAGTATGTAGTGACATGTAAACATAACAAAATACACTTTTCATTAACTTTTAGGGATATTGATATCTTCAATCAATAAATTTAAAGAATAGTCAATATGTATCAAACTGAAAGAGTAAATGAAGTCACCCCACAGACCACTGCAGACTCTGAGCCAACTCTGCTCTTGGACTGGTTCCCAGAGCTGTCACTGATTTCAGGAGGAGTTGGCCACATAAATCTCAGTATTAAAAGAAGCCAATAGGCAAGATGTTATTATAAAGAGCAAATCTGTAAAATGTTTCAAATATCAATAACAGCCAAAAGGGGGGAAAATGGCAGTGAATCAAATGTCATAGCAACAGCACGTAGAGCCAGTTTTTTCCCTAGAAAAGTACTTGTGGTTCTTTGTGGCCAAGTCAAGCTTTATCATCTCAAGACTAAAATAAGTGACCTTCTAATTTTCAAAGTAGAGGCTTTGACCAAATGGTGAATCAATTTAATCATTTGTAAAAATAAATCAAGATATATGTTTGGGAAAAGTGAAACAATGGATAAGAAAATGAAATATATAAAAGTACTTGAAAAAGGTAGCACTTTGATTTAGATCAATATCTATAGTTCAGAAACACAGCCAGAGCGATCCTCTCAAAATATGAATCCAGTTATGCCATTTCCCCTTAAAGAACTCTTTAGTGGCCTTTCTTCTTATAAAAGATACAAAATATCTTAACATGAAACCAAAAGCTACACATGACCTGGCTCCCACCTAATCCTACAGGCTCATCCCTACCAGGCTTCTCAGATTCATACTCTCTCTTTCAGCCCCACAGCTTGTCTTCAATTCCTCATGCTCTCTTGAGTCTAAGGTCGGTTATATAAATGGTTTCACCTTCTTAGGAGGCTCTTTCCTTCTATCTTTAGCTAATCCTTATCCTTCCATTAGCACAATCATTACTTCTTTAAATTAGTGAACCAAGTCAATTCTCCACTATCAAATTCACAGAAGCAAGTTCCTCTATATAATGCCCCCAACAACATTAGTGCATAGGCTACATGTAAAGACCATGTGTATTTTTCACATCATTTTGTCTCTAGTGCCTAGCACTCTGCCTATATATTGGGAGAAATCTTAATAATAATATTTGCTGAGTGAGTAAATGAATAAATGGGGTATCAAGGCAGATCTTAATAACAATCACCATAATTTCAAGTTGAATTATTTTGAAGGCAAGAACCCCCCAGGAACCAGTTAAGTAAGTTGTGGCCACAAATTGTTAGTTCTTTTCATTTTTTTTTAGATGGGGGCTACCTACTCCCTTCTCCAAACTGTGATTCTCAGTGGCAGATACCTAGGTAATATACAGAGCATTTTTAAATCTATATTATGTCTCTACTATTTCCACAGGGAAAATAACACTCAGCACAGAAAATATGAGATTATTCATATGGATAGAGATTTGGAGACATTCTCTAAGTGGCTTTCTAGAAGCAGATTAAATACATGAAAGAGTTAAAATTTCTAGAGCATGTTCTCTTACCTCCCTTAATGTGAGAGAATAAGTTTTTTAGCATTGTAAAAAGGAAAATAAGCTTTTAGTATTCATAATATCGATTCCCAGATCATGTAGCACTAAAAATAAGTATTGGCAAGGACACTGAGAATGAGTCATTAAAACAATTCAAGAATAAATTCTCCAAGGGAGAATTTTGAAATATTCCTGATGCTTATGATTATCTGAGCCTACACTGTGCTGGCACAGTGGGGCTGCTTTTAGTGAATCCCAATCCTGGAAAGACTCAGGAAGACATTGTAAAAAACTTTTAGCAGCTGCGTATTAATAAAAGCTTTTAAACAATGTTCTGCTTAAATGTGTTGTCTTTAAAAGTCGAATGGTTAAGGAACATAAAGCTAGGTATTATTAACATCAGAAGCCTTGCATGTCATGAGAGCCTGAGGCCTTGAAGTATAATTAACAGAATTAACTCTCATCATAAAATTAAAAAATTAAGAAAGCACAATGGGAAAACAAGAAAAGGTCTAAAAACAACTGTAATGGACAAACAGTATTATCACCAGAAAGCCCAGAGACAACTCTTTAAAAAAGTTGCAAGCAAATGCTGAACTTATCTAAAGGTGTTCCAGGTCTTTGCAGAATCACTAGTAAATCAAGTACATAATCTAATGTAACTATGGGCAACCAGCAAATATATAAATAGAACAGTATATTTTGATATAGTTGTCTTCAAAGTCACCTATTAATAATGTACCTTTGAATCTCAAACATCCAGCTATGTCAGAATCAGGTATGGTGAGAAATGTTATCACAGTATGTCAAGCTGTGAAAGAAATCCAGTATTATAGAAGATAATTCATACAGCAATAATATATTGTGTTTATATTATAAGTATGTATTTTACAAACATTTATCTCAGCAGAGGCTGAGTGGCTAAGTAATTTACTCAACCAAGGTGGCACCGTTCTTATATGGTAGGTAGAACAAATTTTTGAAGTGGTATTATTTGACTTTAAAATCCATATTTTTAATGTAATATTCCATATATATGACTGAAGAAAAAGAAATGAAATTCCAAGATTCATATTAATATCTACAGAAAAATACTTGTGGAAGAAAAATGATGTGGTTTTTCTAACAAGGTACAAATTTTTTCACATGTTCAGTTATATTTAGGCAAAGCAGCCTAATGGAAGATGAGCCACAGTTGTATTCTTAGCTTTCTCAGATGTCAATTCCATCATTTTCAAATCTGTACTTTTTTATTAGACTTTACTTCATTTGTCTTTACACTTTGGTCACCCCACACTGTGCCTTGCACATACTTAGTCATGCAACCCATGTATTTCAAATTCATGAACAGTGTAAAAACTTTTCCTTATAATTACTAAATACTTTTTTGTTGCTCAACCAAAATTTCTGTTTCATTTTTACTTCTTTTTGGGACAGTGATTGTTTTAGGGGTGAAAAGTAGGTGGAATCCACCTCTACCCCATGCACAGAAACTCAGAATATGCCTAGATCCAGAGAAATATTTTTTAAATTAGATTAATCATTAAAATCTCACTATTTCTTTTCTGTAATTATTTCAGTAATCCGAATGTTAGGGGATTTTTACAGAACGAAATGATTGTTATCCATCTATAGGTGGGTAATACAATCACATACAGGATAGGACTTTTCTTTCATATTCAGAGGATAGGCTTTTCTCCGTCCCTTTCAGATTTAGAAAAGGAATGAAAAGGAATCCTGTTGCCCTATGGGGCTGGCTGCCGTGTGAACACAACAGAAGTCAGTCTAAAGATGAAACTGACATAGGGTGGCTAGAGTCAAGAGAATCAATCGAGAAACAGAGCCTGCGCCTTGAGCACCCTGCTCCTGGACTAACTCCTGCTGTGTCTCCTTCTTAGAAATAAGAATGTTTCTTAAACCACAGTTTAAACCCCAGTTTCCAGTCCTTATATTTGAGAGCATCCCAAGTGATACAGATATATGGTTTGGTTAATAAAATACAAGCTGGCTTTTAGAATAAGTACCTAATACTTGTACAACATAAACTGCATCCTAAAATCTTTACACCATTTTAGTTTGCATTCAAGAAAAAGAAATTCAAATAAAAATTGTAATACATCATCAATAACCCAATTAAATAAAATACTTAAATAAAAAATATTTATGTAGTTAATTAAAAACATTATTCTAAACAAAAATTAATTAGAAAAATAGGCATAATGCTACTCTGAGTCACACAATAGCAAAATTTTTTTTTTCTTAATTTGTCAGAAGTACAGATTGTGTTACTTCCTGGCTAAATGCATTCAATGGAATCTCATTGCCCTTAAAACACACTTTTCTAACCAGGGTTCCTACCTAACTTTCCAATTACTTTGACCTCAAGTGTAAGGAACCACTTTCTTACACTTCAGATATCACTACAAATGCCACCTCCTCTGAGAGGCTTTACCTTTCTGCCCTGCTTAAAACCATCTCCTCCTTCAATTCAGATTTATCACTGTTTACTTCCTTCATAGCTATTATCACTAGTCTGAAAATATTTTTGCTTAATTGTTTCTTTATTTGTTTATCTCCATCTACTCTCTTGAGATTATAACAGGGACTGTGCTTGTCATCTTGAGCACTAAACTAAATAGAACAGAGCCTGGCTCACAGTAGGCAGTCAATGAATATTTGTTGAATAAATGACTGAATGACTAAATAAATGATTGGCTTTCAAAACACCAGTATTTTCTCAGTTTGTTTTATGGTATTCTTGATAAGAAGTAGAACGTATTTTTCTATTCAAATAATAAGGAAAGTACTATTCCTTGGTAATAGTCAGTTGGGTTCAACAAGCTAATCTTAAATACATTTGCATGAGATATCTTCCTTCATCTTAACACTTTAATAATTTTCCATTTTGTAAATTAAGTTAGAGTTTCTTCTTTGAGTGATTAAAAGAAATCTTTAAACAGTTGTTACTGTGGAGCAGAGAGAACGTGACTTAGGCTTGGGCAGTGCAAGGCTCCAAATGCCCTGTCTACCTCCTATTCCACTGAAAAACTGGCTCCCGGCAATGTTTGCTTGATGAATGTTTCGCAATTTCAAAACTGTGATTTTTTTCTTCCCTCTGTTTACATGACATTAAATTACAGTAAAATCCACAAGCATTTAAAAGTACAAAGACCGCAAGGCCTTTCCTGACACTCATTTCACATCTACAGTTACCCAACTCAAAACACGAAAATAATATTGCATATAAACTCTTCAGTACGGTCTTCTTTTTAGATAAAATGGAAAGACCTAGGTGCTAGGCTGTACTGTTTTTCCGTAGCTCAAATTTAGGTTGGCAATACAAAATATATTTTTCAGCACATATAAAAAACAGCCTAATTCTTAAACTGTGATAGTCCTTAGTTGAAAATTAGTCTATTCTCTAATCACTGGTGTAAAAACAACTATTTAATCAGCCACTTATACTGTCAATACTGTATTAACCATGTCTTTTATTTATTATGTTCTGAACCTTGACATCTGGGGTCTTGCTGATGCTGGAGGGGTCACCTCTGCCGGGGTTAGCCAATTCCTAGAGTTACTAAACAACTCACCCAGGAACATGCTTTTCAAAGGCAAACCACCCAACCTGGAGTCCACACTCTCCACAAGCTCTATTATCAGGCTCTCACCCTTTAGGCCATTACCCACCTGCCCTTATCAGTCCTGGGCCAAGTGCCAGACAACTGTGCCCTGGCACTTTCTTGTCAACCCTGGTGCTTCCCCATGTGCACATTCCTACCTGGGAACTGTGACTATTGTCTCCTGATCCCTTGCCATTACCATACCTCAGTAATAATAATATCTGTTAAAACATGTACATAAGATCATATGGGCAGAAAGTAACAAAATAAGGGTTGCTGAGAAGTCATGGTTAACACTCCTCTAATTAAGTTAAAAAGCAAAAACTGAAAAACTGTGAAAATTAGAAAACAAATGAAGAAATTGTGATGTGTAACATAGATATATGGTAAATTAATACCATTTTAAAATGGTATTCACAGGTTTTCAAAGTATTGCTTTTAATTTGACTTCTCTATGCTACTGTTTGCCTATTGTTCTTTTGATTTTTGAAGAAACAATACAATTCTAAGACTTCTGAGTTTCTGAGTGACCCTATTACATAAATTTTGTGTACCCCTCCCCCCCAGGTATTACAGTTTCTTCTGATTCCTCCCTTTGGAGGTAAGTGTGGGTATGACAGACCCATTTAGGGATGTCAATTGCTGGGGTCCAAGAGACTTAAAATGAGTTAAAAAAAAAAAGTAGAACAAAAATGTAAATCACGTCCTTAAGAAAAAATGAGTATAGTATGAAATATCAAGTAACATCACCATCACCAGTCAGCCAGGATTTATTAAAAATGTATTAATGGTGGACATGGTGTTAGGCCTTAGGTACATCTAAAGACACACATAGTCCATGGTATAGAAGAGATACAGAAGATATCCCAGAGCTGAAGGAACTGTAGGCCTGAATATGGTCACAGTTTCTGAGTTAACAGAACAAAGACAACATGTGTGATTACCACAGTGTTAGGCCACCTATACTAATCTCAGTGCAGGAATATGGCTTCCCATTTACTTCTTTCCACATCTTGCACACATTTCTACTGTGGCAAACCTTAATCTGGACCTATAAAGGGAAGGTAAGTTCCAACTTAGCTATATTAGCATAATAGAAAGCCACAAAATTCAACCCTTGTCAAGGTGGCATCCAGACACAATTCTTTTAACAATACTTAACTCCTCAGTAAAAATAATAGCAAAGTCATGCTTCTACCTAAATTACACATGTATCTCTTATACAACCAAAAACATACAAACTTTTTTCAAAAGTATATAAACTATAAGGATATAAATTGTCCAACCTGGGCAATGTTCTTCTTTTTTTTTTTTAATTTTATTTTGGTATCATTAATATACAATTACATAAAGGACATTATGTTCACTAGGCTACCCCCTTCAACAAGTCCCCCCCACATCCCTGTTCACAGTCACTGTCCATCAACATGGTAAGATCTGTAAAATCACTACTTGTCTTCTCTGTGCTGCACAGCCCTCCCCATGCCCCCCACACACTATAGATGTTAATCGTAATGCCCCCTTTCTTTTTTCCCGCCCTTGTCCCTCCCTTCCCAACCGTCCTCCCCAGTTCCTTTCCCTTTGGTAACTGTTAGTCCATTCTTGGGTTCTGTGCTACTGCTGCTGTTTTGTTCCTTCAGTTTTCTTTTGTTCTTATACTCCACATATGAGTGAAATCATTTGGTACTTGTCTTTCTCCACCTGGCTTATTTCACTGAGCATAATACCCTCTAGCCCCATCCATGTTGCTGCAAATGGTAGGATCTGTTTTTTTCTTATAGCTGAGTAATATTCCATTGTGTATATGTACCACATCTTCTTTATCCATTCATCTACTGATGAACATTTAGGTTGCTTCCGTATCTTGGCTATTGTAAATTGTGCAGCAATAAACATAGGGGTGCATCTGTCTTTTTCAAACTGGAGTGCTGCATTCTTAGGGTAAATTCCTAGAAGTGGAATTCCTGGGTCAAATGGTGTTTCTATTTTGAGCATTTTGAGGAACTTCCACACTGCTTTCCACAATGGTTGAACTAATTTACATTCCCACCAGCAGTGTAGGAGGGTTCCCCTTTCTGCACAACCTCGTCAACATTTGTTGTTGTTTGTCTTTTGGATGGTAGCCATCCTTACTGGTGTGAGATGATATCTCATTGTGGTTTTAATTTGCATTTCTCTGATGACAAGTGATGTGGAGCATCTTTTCATGTGTCTGTTGGCCATCTGAATTTTTTCTTTATAGAACTGTCTATTCAGCTCCTCTGCCCATTTTTTAATTGGATTATTTGCTTTTTGTTTGTTGAGGTGTGTGAGCTCTTTATATATTTTGGATGTCAACCCTTTATAAGCTCTGTCATTTATGAATATATTCTCCCATACTGTAGGATACCTTTTTGTTCTATTGATGGTGTCCTTTGCTGTACAGAAGCTTTTCAGCTTGATATAGTCCCATTTGTTCATTTTTGCTTTTGTTTCCCTTGCCTGGGGAGATATGTTTAAGAAGAGGTCACTCATGTTTATGTCTAAGAGATTTTTGCCTATGTTTTTTTCTAAGAGTTTTATGGTTTCATGACTTACATTCAAGTCTTTAATCCATTTCAAATTTACTATTGTATATGGGGTTAGATAGCAATCCAGTTTCATTCTCTTACATGTAGCTGTCCAGTTTTGCCAGCACCATCTGTTGAAGAGACTGTCAGCACCCCTGTGATGAATCCCACTTGGTCATGGTGTACTATCCTTTTGATGTATTTTTGAATTCGGTTTGCTAATATTTTGTTGAGTATTTTTGCATCTACATTCATCAGGGATATTGGTCTGTAGTTTTCTTTTTTGGTGGGGTCTTTGCCTGGTTTTGGTATTAGGGTGATGTTGGCTTCATAGAATGAGTGTGGGAGTATTCCCTCCTCTTCTATTTTTTGGAAAACTTTAAGGAGAATGGGTAATATGTCTTCTCTGTATGTCTGATAAAATTCCGAGGTAAATCCATCTGGCCCAGGGTTTTGTTCTTTGGTAGTTTTTTGATTACTGCTTCAATTTCGTTGCTGGTAATTGGTCTGTTTAGATTCTCTGTTTCTTTCTGGGTCAGTCTTGGAAGGTTGTATTCTTCTAGGAAGTTGTCCATTTCTCCTAGGTTTTCCAGCTTGTTAGCATATAGGTTTTCATAGTACTCTCTATTAATTCTTTGTATTTCTGTGGGGTCGGTCGTGATTTTTCCTTTCTCGTTTCTGATTCTCTTGATGTGTGTTGACTCTCTTTTTCTCTTAATAAGTCTGGCTAGAGGCTTATCTATTTTGTTTATTTTCTCGAAGAACCAACTCTTGGTTTCATTGATTTTTGCTATTGTTTTTTCTTCTCAATTTTATTTATTTCTTCTCTGATCTTTATTATGTCCCTCCTTCTGCTGACCTTAGGCCTCATTTGTTCTTCTTTTTCCAATTTCAATAATTGTGACATTAGACCATTCATTTGGGATTGTTCTTCCTTCTTTAAATATGCCTGGATTGCTATATACTTTCCTCTTAAGACTGCTTTTGCTGTATCCCACAGTAGTTGGGGCTTTGTGTCGTTGTTGTCATTTGTTTCCATATATTGCTGGATCTCCATTTTAATTTGGTCATTGATCCATTGATTATTTAGGAGCATGTTGTTAAGCCTCCATGTGTCTGTGAGCCTTTTTGCTTTCTATGTACAGTTTATTTCTAGTTTTATGCCTTTGTGGTCTGAAAAGTTGGTTGGTAGGATTTCAATCTTTTGGAATTTATTGAGGCTCTTTTTGTGGCCTAGTATGTGGTCTATTCTAGAGAATGTTCCATGTGCACTTGAGAAGAATGTGTATCCTGTTGCTTTTGGATGTAGAGTTCTGTAGATGTCTTTTAGGTCCATCTGTTCTAGTGTGTTGTTCAGTGCCTCTGTGTCCTTACTTATTTTCTGTCTGGTGGATCTGTCCTTTGGAGTGAGTTGAAGTCTCCCAAAATGAATGCATTGCATTGTATTTCCTCCTTTAATTCTGTTAGTATTTGTTTCACATATGTTGTTGCTCCTGTATTGGGTACATATATATTTATAATGGTTATATCCTCTTGTTGGACTGAGCCCTTTATCATTATGTAATGTCCTTCCTTATCTTTTGTTACTTTCTTTATTTTGAAGTCTGATTTGTCTGCTACTAGTATTGCAACACCTGCTTTTTTCTCTCTGTTGTTTGCATGAAATACCTTTTCCATCCCTTGACTTTAAGTCTGTGCATGTCTTTGTGTTTGAGGTGAGTCTCTTGTAAGCAGCATATGGATGGGTCTTACTTTTTTATCCATTCTATTACTCTGTCTTTTGATTGGTGCATTCAGTCCATTTACATTTAGGGTGATTATTGAAAGGTATGTACTTACTGCCATTGCAGGCTCTAAGTTTGTGGTTACCAAAGGTTCAAGGTTAGCTTCTTTACTTTCTTACTGTCTAACTTAACTCACTTATTGAGCTTTTATAAACATGGTCTGATGATTCTTTATTTCTCTCCCTTCTTATTCCTCCTCCTCCCTTCTTCATATGTTGAGTGTTTTGTTCTGTGCTCTTTTTAGGAGTGCTCCCATCTAGAGCAGTCCCTGTAAGATGCCCTGTAGAGGTGGTTTTTGGGGGCAAATTCCCTCAACTTTTGCTTGTCTGGGAATTGTTTAATCCCTCCTTCATATTTAAATGATAATCGTGCTGGATACAGTATTCTTGGGTCGAGGCCCTTCTGTTTCATTGCATTAAGTATATCATGCCATTCTCTTCTGGCCTATAGGCTTTCTGTTGAGAAGTCTGATGATAGCATGATAGGTTTTCCTTTGTAGGTGACCTTTTTTTTCTCTCTGGCTGCCTCTAATACTCTGTCCTTATCTTTGATCTTTGCCATTTTAATTATTATGTGTCTTGGTGTTGCCCTCCTTTGATCCCTTGTCATGGGAGTTCTGTGTACCTCTGTGGTCTGAGAGGCCATTTCCTCCCCTAGTTTGGGGAAGTTTTCAGCAATTATTTCTCTAAAGACTCTTTCTATCATTTTTTCTCTCTCTTCTTCTGGTACCCCTATAATGCAGATATTATTCTGTTTCAATTGGTCACACAGTTCTCTTAATATTCTTTCATTCCTGGAAATCCTTTTATCTCTCTCTGCGTCAGCTTCTCTGCATTCCTGTTCTCTGTTTTCTAGTCCATTAATGGTCTCTTGCATCTCGTCCATTCTGCTTTGAAGTCCTTCCAGAGATTGTTTTATTTCCATATTCTCCCTCCTTAGTTCTTGCATATTTCTCTGCAAGTCTATCAGCATGGTTATGACTTTTGTTTTGAATTCTTTTTAAGGAAGATTGGTTAAATCTATCTCCCCAGGTTCCTTCTCAGGGGAAGATGTAGAAGATGTCAAAGATGTCTTGGTTAGTCTTGTCTGGTCAAATTTTTTTGCCTTTTCATGTTGATAGGTGCAGTGGTATGCTATTGACTCATCTTTCAGCTGGGAGAGTCAAGACTCTTTCCACTTGTTCCTGGCCTTTCTTTACTGGGACAACTGCGACCCTTAGTGGCTTGTGTTGAGCAATTGCATGTAGACTGGGTCTCTCTATCTTGCCTGGTGGGTATGGAGGAAGCTCCCTTGCTGTGGGCGTGTCCAGCCTCAGGCTGCTACTCTGCTATGGCGGGGCCCCGGAGGGGTAATGGACCAGGGGGCTGTTTGGCTGTTTACTTCCATGAGGGGTCTCAGAGCTGTTGCCCAGGGGGTTAGTGCACCCAGAGTTCCCTGGAATTTACAGCTGCTGCACTGTGACCCTGTATGCTTCCATCCAGCAGTGGGATCCCTGTCCCTTTAAGACTTTCAAAGAGTACTCGTTTTTCTTTGTCCCAGGGGCACCAGCTATGGGACCTGCTCACAGGTCTTACTGTCCTGCTTCCCTAGTTTCCAGCACCCCACACGTGCACTGTTTGTCTGTGCTCTGGTACAGATAGCTAGGGCTGGGTTTTTAGTAGTCCTGGTCTCCCTCTCCCTCCCTGCTCTGACTCCTCTCCTCCATCCAGGAGCTGGGGTGTGGGGCGCTCAGGTCCTGCTGGGCTGCAGCTTGTATCTTACCCCTTTCTCCAAGCGCTGGGTTCTCACAGGTGTGGATGTAGTCTGGCTGTTGTCCTATGTCTTCTGTTCTCTCTTTTAGGGATAGTTGTATTTGATGTATTTTCAAAATTATATATGTTTTTGGGAGGAGATTCCCACTGTCCTACTCATGCCACCATCTTGGCTCTGCCTCGGCAATGTTCTTTTCTAGATGAATCACACTGACCCTTTGGTAATTTGTAACTTAAGTGCTGAAATATGAGGTTGATGCATTATATATTAGATCACAGGGGAATGGGGACAGGAGAAGATGATAATAAGTTAATGTATTTACAAATAGATTCACATTGGCATAGGAAAAAATATTTATAATTAATATAGTCCTCAGTTCTACAATGGCTCAGGTGTTCACATACACTATTTGTAACTACCTTCATAGACTATCCATTCCATATAAGTGTTCCTCTAAGCAAGCACTTTTCTGGTCATAGTTTCTTGCCTGGGAGGGTGACCCAAACTTTCTTTCCTGAATGATCCAGTCAATTAGCGATCCTGCCTGAATGGAGTTGTGGTTTTCCACTGCCTTTTATCACTTGTCATAAATGTACTAAGCAGCCCTCCAGCAATCATCTCCTTTGCAGACATGTGCCCCATTATTTGGTAGGAACTAAATTTCTCCAGGATTGTTAGAATTATTCACCACAGCCAGCAAAATGCCAACTTTCTTTGTCCCGTGATCCACTAGCATGAAGTATCCAAGGTGGCTAAATGGAAACTTCAACTTCAGATTTAATGGAACCATAGATGTGAGCCCTGACAGACATATTCATCCCTTGTAAACTAAGATGAGTAGAACAGACGAGCCCAAATTCATAATTATTGGAAACACAATATTTTTTAGCAGATAACTGACACACAAAAGAGGGAAACCATCCCCATTTCTATCCTTGACTCCCAGATCTACAAACACTGACTAAGAAGGAGCAGGACCATATACTGATCATTGATTATTAGCTACATTCCGGGGAAATTGCTCAAGCCCTTAAAATATTGCCAAACAAGTGAGTGGCCATCTCTGAGTCTTCAAAATGTCATTCCACTCTTCTGTCAGGCCAACTGCTTCACGATGATAGGAAATATGGTAAGACCAATGAATTCTATGAGCATGACCCAATCGGCATACTTCATTTGCTAAAAAATGAGTTGTTTGGTCAAAAGAAGTACTGTGTGGGATACCATGATGATTAAGGCATTGTACAAGTACATGGATATCGTCTTTCCAGAAGGAATTTGAACAGAAAATGAAAATCCACATTTAAAGTGCTTATCTGGTGATAAGAAAGTACTGCTCTTGCATGAGGGGTGTGTTCCAATGTGATCAACCTAACATGAGGTTGATATCTTCCTTTATGTAATCTTTATATGTATACTAATCATCAGGATGATCCCCAAGGAATGGTTGTTATTACAGAGCAGGTTGGTCACTTATCAGTGGTTGTTGCTAGATGAGATGTTAAATTCATATTGCTAATCCAACTTGAACACTAGGTTTCTGACGGCAGAGGCTGACTAACAGTGACAAAAACAGTTATCTCACCTGCAAAATTATGAAAATGTCCAAAATCTGAGGTTACTTTTTGGTAAACATTCAAATAGGTCACCAGTATCTTTATATTCTCTGCCTATTTATAAAGTCTTTTCACATAACTTTACTCCAGACTTCACTGCACCAATTTTCCACACCTGTTACTTTAAAGTCTTTGATTATTCAGCAAAACCATTACTTACTGTCTATAAATCAGTGTAGATCCATAACTTTGAACATCTCTTATTCCAAACAAAATGAACAGCCATTTGCATTACTCAATATTCTGCCCACTAAAAGAATTTTCCTTCACTGTGATCCTTCAAGGACACTCTAAAGTGGGATTGTAATTTTTGTACTTATCCAATTTCAGGTAGTTCCAGCTTTATCATATAAAAACCACCTGTCAACCAGATTCATTTACTTTTTTCTTAGTCAAATTTTCATAGAAAACTACCTGTGAGGCCAAAGGGGCAGGATGACAGGGATAAGACAACATAGCAGGAGTAGGAGACATAAGTAAGCATCTGAGCCAAATAGGTATGCAACTTTCTTATGCCTTCAGGACATACCTGAGTCTGATTCTTCATAGACCAGGTCACTTATTGATGGAGTGTTATGTGCATACTATTCAACTTCATTCTTTTGTAAGTCAGATAGCCACCCCCTACCCCCAGTTTATGATGATTTGGGAGCTTAGTTCAACGGCAGTAATTCCATCTTATTCAATGGCCTACAAAGAATATCCATCCCAGAGCTCTTAAAAAAAGTATAGCTCTCCTCACTAATATATTTCTCCCTTCCTTAATGAGGGTAGTGTCCTCTGAATCATACTGTGAACAGAGTTTGGGACTGGCTGATGAGTTTTTACATAACAAATTCAATGTATCAATCCTATCTCCTTGTGGGTAAAATTGCAGTACTTCCAGAATCTCTCGCCTGGCCTTAGTGCATCTGCATACCAATAGGTGTTTCCAAAGGTGGGGGGAATGATGGTATATCTGGACCAGAGAGGTTTGGTGTGGTCCCTTTTTTATAGCCAGGTCACAAGAGACATGGGTGAGCAGAAGTGGATGACTGTAAGCAATAAATAGGTTTCTTCCACTTTATTTCTCCCTTTGAGTGATTTTGGTTTCAAAGGTAATTCGCCCCAGGCTGGGAATTTATTTTCTCCCTGGAGTTACACTCTAAAAATATGGACACCTTTTGTAGTACACCAGCCAAGGCGTGCGGTTCAAACTTCATTTACTGTAGTCCACCTTTGAGTACAGGTTTTCCAGTCTCATTGACAGGACAGTTATGAGATCAAAAGCAGGAAGCAAAGCCAAAAGGTAAAAAGACCCTAAATCAAAGCAAGGTTCAGATTAAAAGTTGAAGGGGAAAAGAATGGGCTAATATTCAGATGATGCCTATAATTACGTGTGTTTTATATATTTAGGGTTTGGATTTACAAAGCTACAATGACAATGTTTGAATTGATAAGCAACCCTTTGATTCTTAGTACTCACACAAGACCTCAGAAACATCAGAAAAGGTTAAATTTGTATTAATATAAACATGCTCACAAGGAACCTCAACTTCATCTCCATACTCCAGTGACCTGTCACATCAATTCAATCGAGATATAGAGCTTCAAAACATTTTTGAGGAAATATGACAGTCATTTTTCAAAAACCTAGGTAAGAGTAGAAAATAAAAGAGTAATCATGGGAACTCCCTTCCCACCTCAGGAAAATGACAGAACCTCAATACCATTGACCGGTGGAGGCAAGGAAGCCTGGCCTGATTCCACCTTGAGGTTGATATGAGGCAGTTTGCTCTTTCTCTGGTCCTTTAAATACAGCTAGCCAGTAGACGACAAGCCCAGTTTTCTGTGTTGGCCTGGGAATGCTTCTCCCCTGCTTCCAGTTCTTGTCTCTCTATATATTTTCATCCTGAGCTCCATGTTCTGTGTTTCCACAGCTATGTTTTGGTTTGATGTGTCGCTCTTTTCTCAGCTGACTTAGCGTTCTTCTGTCTCAGCCTAAGACAATTCACACTCTTTCCTAAACCCTCTAACATAAGAGGAAGTTTCAAATATAAATTCTCATTAACTAACTTGAGAAACCTTCACAAAGGATAGAAACTAGATCTGTGGTAAAGATAAAACAGAATAAGAAACCTATCTGTCTTTTCTACAGAAATTACTTTTTCTTCTAATGAGTTAGTCATGAGAAATCCTTGATCCCCAGTCTAACATATAAGGAGGAATTTTATAGGCAATTATTTATATTACTCCATAGCAATATAAAATGGTAATAAAGTTCTTTATATAATACTAATCACATGTTTGATGAAGGACTGCTGTTTTGGGATGATAGTCACCTGTTTGCTTATGCTATTATTTGTTCAGTTAAGCATAGAAAGAAGTTTCTTTATATATATATATATATAAAACATGTTATTTTCTTCTAGCTACACTGGTGCTACATACTGTGCATGTAGATGTCCTTACTTCATACTATTTGCATATATCATATGTATGCATACTGTTTTTTCTACTCAGGAGCCACCAGAGATGAGAAAGTGATAGAAAGGGGGACTGGACATCCATAGTTCACTCAGGTTGTGTTTAGAAATGGGTTTTAATTATTTGATTTGGATTTAACCACCATAGAAGTCAGTGTCAAATTCTGATTTTTTTTTCATAAGGCACTGTCACACTCTGAGCTACAAGTATACCCAGAAACTAATGGAGCTCCTTTTTATAAAGGGCTTTGTGAAACTCTAGGGACCAGTAGGTGGCCAAAGATGAGGGCTATTCTTCCTGTCCAGTACAGTATCCAGTACAGCTCTGGCTCATGAAGGATCTGTGGCTTTGGGAAGAGTGGGGGATGATACCCCTGCCAAGATACTGGCTTGTTCCTGATGCCGACCATTGTTGACAATAGCAAAGGCAAAGTTCTAATAATCAGTCAGTAGGAAGAAGATCCTGACAAGGCAGGTGAGAGAAGAGGATGAAAATGGGGTTACCACTGCAGATACAGAAAAGGGCAGACTTTATTATAGACCCATGTAAACTGTTCTCTTAGGAATACCTCTGAAATGCTGATTCTTTGTTGGGTTTCACAAGATTCCCACCTATATGAGCAGATAGGGATGAGGCCATTGTAATGTAAACACAAAAACAAAGTTGACTTCATTGGTTTGTGTAGTCCTTAGGAAATCAGAAACAAAACAAAATCAAAACAGGAATCATAAATGAAAACAAAACAAACTTTAAAAGTATTTATAAGCTTATTTGAGGATGAAGAAAAATAAAAAGTAGAAATCCTCATTCTCTTCATTTTTATTTTGAACTGAATTTTTTGTTACATTTCAGAAAAATTTTGATTTTGACTTAAAACATATTGGAGAACTTGAGTTTGTGGAGAATTTATTTATTAAGGTTGTCTCTGCTATAAGTAACTTCAATAAAAATAGGAATATGGGTTATTTGAAAAACATATATATATATATTTAGAGAGAGAAAGATGGTTCAGTAGAAAGCTACTGAATACACTTCTTCCCATGGACCACCAAGGCTTCTGCTACATGTAGAGCAAATTTCTCTGAGAATGACCTAAAGACTAACAGGACTGTTCTTCCACGGCAGAAAGTATAAATAAAAAAGCCACATCAAAAAGGGCAGGAGGGGAAGAGAATGATGGTCTGACTGGGAACCAAACCCCTAGCTTGGTGACCACAAGTGAGAGGGATATCACAGGCACAGAGTTCTCCCACGAGGAGAGAGGGGTTTATGTCCCACATCATGCAACTAGTGTACTGAGGATCTAGACCAGGAAGATGAGCCCCCATATGGCTGGCTTTGAAAATCAGCAGGGTTAACTCTGGAAGACCCAAAGGGCTATAGGAAAATGAAACTCCACTCTTCAAGGGCCCATGCCCAATCTCACTTGCTCTGAGACACAGCACAGAGGCAGCAGTTTGAAAAACATCTGGCATATGTACTTCTCAAAGCATATGTGAAGATTACTGATTGATTTTAGTGAATGTGCTAGAGAGGCAGGGACCTGTCAGAGCTTTCTATAGGAGTGGGAGTGCTGGTGGCTGTCATTTTTCTTGTCCTCCTTCAGTCTAGCTGCCTGATGCTGGCAGGTGCAATACTGACACTTCATCTACCCTTCTAGCACCACTTGCCATCCCATGGTGTTTCTTTGTGGACTAGCCTGCTCAACCCACGTGCCCCAGCAGATGCCTCTCCAAAGAAGCTCACTCCCTGCCAGATCCAGTGAGCAGCCTTGGTCAGAACTAACACTCCCCTAAAACGATTCCTAGCATGGGGAGGTAGGAAGGAGAGCCTCACCATGAGCAAGCCCACTGTATTTGTGGACTAGGCACAAAAGGAGGGTGCAGTCAGCACATATAGGTGACACCTGGAGCAACTTGCTCTGCTGGCCAGGGGGTTTTATATTTCTGGGCCTACAGGATGCCTTCTACATAAGGTCACTACCTTCAAGACCAGGAGATATAGCTGACCTATCCAAAAATAGAAAAAAACACAAAGTCAGACAAAATGAGGACCCACAGGAATATGTTCCAAATGAAAGAAAAAGGCAAAGCCTCAAAAAAAGAACTACACAAAATTAATATAAGCAATCTACCTGATAAAGTGTTCAAAATAATGATCATTAAGATACTAAAGTTGGAATAATAGTGGAAAAACTCAGTGAGAATGTTAACAAAGAGGGAGAAAATATAAAAATAGCCAGTGAAAGCTGAAGAATATAATAAATGAAATGAGAAATACACTAGAGGGAATCAGCAGCAAATAAGAGTATGCAAATGAACAGGTCAACAGTCTGGAAGACAGAGTACTGGAAATAATCCAAGCTGAACAGAAGAAAGAAAAAAGAATGAAAAAAAAATGAGGCTAGGTTAAAGACCTCTGAGACAACAACAAGCAAACTAACATTTGCATTATAAGGGCTCCAGAAAGAGAATAGATAAAGAAAGAGGCAGGAAATATATTTGAAGAAATAATTGATGAAAACTTCCCTAACATGGGGAAGGAAATAGGCATCCAGTTCAAGAAGTAGAGTGAGACCTAAATCAGATGAACCCAAA
Organism: Manis javanica; assembly: GCF_040802235.1. Lineage (NCBI taxonomy): Eukaryota > Metazoa > Chordata > Mammalia > Pholidota > Manidae > Manis > Manis javanica. The sequence goes on from NC_133164.1 coordinate 42,528,812, forward strand.
GAGATCCATACCAAGAAACATAATAATGAAAATGTCAAAAACTAAAAATAAGGAATCTTAAAAACAGTAATAGAAAAGCAATTAGTTATATACAAGGGAACACCCATAAGGCTACCAGCTGATTTTTCAGCAGAAACTTTGCAGACCAGAAGGGAATGGTATGATACATACAAGGTGAAAAAAGGGAAAAACCTACAATGAAGAATACTCTGATGAAGTTATCATTCATAATTAAAGGAAAGAGAAACAATTTCCCAGACAAACAAAAGTTAAAGGATTTCATCACTACTAAACTTGCCTTACAAAGAAATATTAAAGAAAAAATTTCACTGGTAAAAACATCATATAGTAATGATAGTAGATCAATCACTTACAATGCTACTATGAAGGTTAAAAGACAACATAGTAAAATCAACTATATATACAGCAATTAGTTAAGGGTACACAAAATAAAAATACATAAAATCTTTTATGTAATATATGACATCAAATACATAAAACATGGGGAGAGTGTAGTAAAAATGTTGCTTTTAGAATGTGGTTGAACTCATCAACTTAAAACAGAGTGCTATGTACATAGGGTGTTATTTATGAACTTCATAGTAACCACAAACCAAAAACCTATATAAATACACAAAATATAAAGAGAAAGGAATCCAAGCATTACACTAGAAAGTGAAATGTATAACAAGGGAAGAGAGCAAGAGAAAAAGAAAGGAATGGAAAGGAACTACAAAAACAAACAGAAAATAATTAACAAAATGTCAAAAAGTACAGACCTATCAAAAATTACTTTAAATTTAAATAGAATAAATGCTCCTATAAAAAGGTATCAGGTGACTAAATGGATAAAAAAACACAAAACAAAATACTTAAATGCTGCCTACAAAAGATTCACTTCAGACCTAAAAATACAGACTGAAAGTGAACAAATAGAAAAGAGATATTCAATGCAAAGGGAACACCCAAACAAGAAAACTAGATCAGCAATACTTAGATCACCCAAAAAAGACTTCAAAAAAAAGACTATAAGAAGAGATAAAGAAGAAAATTACTAATGATAAAGGAATAGATACAAAAAGATGATATAATGATTATATATATATACATATATATATATATATATATGTACCCAAAATACAAGCATGTAAATATACAAAGTAAATATTAGCAGTCATAAAGGGAGAAAATGACAGTGATACAGTAATAGTAGTTAACTTAATGCCCCTCTTATATCAATAGAGAGATATTCTAGAGAGAAAAATTAATAAAGAAACAGAGGCTTTGCACACCCTTAGAACAGATGGCACTGACATATATACACGAATACTCATCCCAAAACAGCAAAATACACTCTTGTCAAGTACACACAAAACATTCTCTAGGATAGAATACATGTTAGGCCACAAAACAGTGTCAATAAATTTAAGAAATATCAAGCACTTCTTCTGACTACAATGGTATGAAACTAGAAATCAATGACAGGAAAAAAACTGGAAAATCTACAAATAGGTGGAGGCTAAACAACATGCTACTAAACAACCAATGGGCCAACAAATAAATCACAGAGGAAATTTTAAAACTACATGGAGAAAAATGAAAATAGAAACACAAAAATTCAAAATCTTGTGGACATAGCAATAAGTTATAGCGATACAGGTCTACTTCAAGAAACAAGAAAAATCTCAAGTAAACATTCTAAACTTATACCTAAAGGAGCTAAAAAAAAATGAAAAACAAACAATACCCAAATTTACTAGAAGGAAGGAAATAATAAAGATCATAGTGGAAATAAATTAAATAGAGAAATAAAAAAAGATACTATGAGCTAATTCTTCAAAAACATAATTGATAAACCTTTAGCCACACTCACCAAGAAAAAAAGAGGACTATATGAAAATAAAGTGCAAAATGAGAGAGAAGTTACCACTGACAACACAGAAATACAACAGATGTAAGAGATTACTATGACAAATTCTATGCCAACAAATTGGACAACCTAGTAAGAAATGGGTAAGTTCCTAGAAACATACAATCTTCCAAGGCTAAATCTGGAAGAAATAGAAAATCAGAATGGACTTATTATAGAAATGAAACTGAATCAATAAGTTAAAAACATTGAACAAGCAAAAGTTTAGCGTCAGATGGCTTCACAGGTGAGTTCTACCAAGAGTTAAAAATAGTTAATACCTGTCCTTCTCAAACTATTCCAAAAGCTGAAGAGGAATGAATGATTCCAAATTCACTCTACAATGGTAATATTACCTTGATATCAAAACCAAAGACACTACAAACAAAATTACTGGCAAATACTGCTGATGAACAGAAGTAAAACTGTCACTATTTGCAGATGCCACAATACTGTATCTAGAAAATCCTAAAGAATCCAGGAAGAAGCTATTAGAACTAAATAACTTAGAAGTCAATAAAGTTGAAGGATATACAATTAATATACAGAAATCTGTTGCATTTTTTACACTAATAGCAAACTAGCAGAAAGAGAAATTAAGAAAGCAATCACATTTATAATTGCATCAGAAAAATACCTAGGAATAAATTTAACAAGGAGATGAAGACCTGTAATCTGAAAACTATAAAGCATTGATGAAAGAAATTGCAGACAACCCAAGTAAATGGAAAGATATTCCATATGCATGAATTGGAAGAGTTATTGTTAAAATGTCCATACTACCCAAAGCAATCTACAGATTCAATGCAATCATTATCAAAATACCAACAGCATTCTTCACAGAACTACAGAAAACAAACCTAAAATTTGTATGGAATCATGAAAGATCCTGAATAACCCAAGCAATCTTAAAAAACAAGAACCAAACTGGAGGTATAACACTCCCCTCTATCAAGGTATATTACAAAGCTACAGTAATCAGAACAGTATGATTCTGTCACAAAAACAGACACACGGGTCAATGAAACAGAATACACAGCCCAGAAACAAACCCATGCTTATATGCTCGGTTAATTTGTGACAAAGGAGGCAAGCACATACAACGGGGAAAGGACAGTGTTTTCAATAAATGGTGTTGGGAAAACTGGGACAGCTACATGCAAAAGAATGAAACCGGACCACCTTCTTATACCATATACAAAAATAAACTAAAAATAGATTAAATACCTAAATGTAAGACCTGAAATCACTCCTAGAAGAAAAGGTAGGCAGTAAACACTTTCACAGTGGTATTAGAAAATTTTCTGGATGTCTTCTCAAGCAAGAGAAACAACCAAAATAAACAAGTAGGACTATATGTCAAACAAAAAAGCATCTGCAGAGCAAAGGAAACTGCCCACAAAATGAAAAGGCAACAAACTGAATAGGAGGAGATATTTGCAAACATTATAACCAATAAGAAGTAAATATCCAGAAATATAAAACAACTCATACAATGTAACAACAACAAATCCAGTTCTAAAATGGGCAGAGTTTTCTGCAGAAGACATATAGAGGGACAATAAAACAGATGCTCAACATCATCAGTTATCAAGGAAATGCAACATCACAGTGAGTTATCTACTCACACCTGTTAGAGTGTCTACAACCAAAAAGACAAGAAGTAGCAAGTGTTGCTGAGGATGCTGAGAAAAGGGAACACTCATGCACTGCTAATGGAAATGTAAACTGGTGCAACCACTATGGAAAGTGGTATGGAAATGCCTCAAAAAATTAAAAATACAAATGCTATATGATCTAGCATTTCCAATTCTAGCTATTTACCTAAAGAAAATGAAAAAATTGATTTTAAAAGATGTATACACCACTGTGTTCACTGAAACATTATTTAAAATGTCAAGATATGGGAGAAACTAGTGTCCATCAATAGATGAATTGATAAAGATGATGTGATATATATATATACACACACACATATATATACTTACATATGTGAATATGTATTAATAAATAAATATATTTATATATAATGGAATATTACTCAGTCATTCAAAAGAATGAAATTTTGCCACCACAAAAGCATGGATGCACCTAGAGGGGATTATGCTAAGTGAAATAACTCAAACAGAAAAAAACAAATGTCATGTGATTTCACATTTATGTGGAATCTAAGAACAAAACAAATGAACAAAGAACAAAACAGAAATAGACATAAATACAGAGAAAATTGGGATAGCCAAAATAGGTGAAGATAATCAAGAGGTACAAACTTATAGTTGTAAAATTAAGAAGTCACAGGGATATAAAATATAGCATAGGGAGTACAGTCAATAACATTGTAATAATTTGTATGGTGACACATGGTAACTACACTTTTCATGGTGAGCATTTCATAATGTGTATGTGTTGAATCACCATGGTGTATACCTTAAGCTAATATTATACTGTATGTCAACTCTACTTCAATTAAACAACATACACTTATAATCAACAACAGACCCTACAAAGAAATTATCCTTTAAAATAAAACTATATTTCTGATTGTTAAAAAAAGGAAAATTATCTTTTAAAAGCCTGCTGTATTTATTTTAAGCAATTCCAGTCAATTTTGTATATTAAATCTATTTTCCATCTGATTAATATAACAGATTTCTATTAACTACATTACAGCTGAGAGATTATGGATAGCATTTGGCACTGAGATTAAAAAAGTAATCACAGGTTCTACCTTATTTCAATGAAATTGATGGTACCAAACTTATTTATTTCAGATTTCTCCAAGGACTTTCCTCAGTTTTGTTATATGTGTTCCAATTCAGAAAGCATTGCATAGGAAAAAGTTCTGTCTTAAAGTAGGCATGTTTAATTTGGTGATATACATACTTAAATCATTTTAAAAGGGAAGCTTATTTACATCAAATAAATTCAACTGTAGCATCAAGTGTTAAAGGCAGCAAGTTCCTGTTTTTATGTACTCTTGAATTTGGTTGCCTAGGAGGTCAAACAGACTTGGCAGCACAAGTGCGCCAGGCCCTACCAGTGTCAGCTCTTTTACTTATATTTTCTTTGGTATAATTAACATACACATACATGAACAACATTGTGGTGACTATATTCCCCCCATTATCAAGTTCCCACCACATACCCCATTACATTCACTGTCCATCAGCGTAGTAAGATGCTATAGAATCACTACTTGTGTTCTCTGTGCTATACTGCCTTCCCCATGCCCATCCCCCTACATTATGTGTGCTAATCATAATGCCCCATTTTTCCCTTATGCCTCCCTTCCCACCCATCCTCCCCAGTCCCCTTCCCTTTGGTAACTGTTAGTCCATTCTTGGGTTCTGTGAGTCTGCTGCTGTTTTGTTCCTTCAGTTTTTTCGTTGCTCTTATACTCCACAGATGAGTAAAATCATCTGATACTTGTCTTTCTCCACCTGGTTTATTTCACTGAGCATAATACCCTCTAGCTCCATCCATGTTGTTGCAAATGGTAGGATTTGTTTTCTTCTTATGGCTGAATAATATTCCATTGTGTATGTGCACCACATCTTCTTTATCCATATATCTACTGATGGACACTTAGGTTGCTTCCACTTCTTGGCTATTATAAACAGTGCTGCGAATAACATAGGGATGCATATGTCTTTTTTGAAACTGGGTTCCTGCATTCTTAGGGTAAATTCCTAGGAGTGGAATTCCTGTGTCAAACGGTATTTCTATTTTGAGTTTTTTGAGGAACCTCCATACTGCTTTCCACAATGGTTGAACTAATTTACATTCCCCCCAGCAGTGTAGGAGGATTCCCCTTTCTCCACATCCCCGCCAATATTTGTTGTTTATCTTTTGGATGGTAGCCATCCTAACTGGTGTGAGGTGATATCTCATTGTGGTTTTAATTTGCATTTCTCTGATGATTAGCAATGTGAAGTATCTTTTCATGAGCCTGTTGGCCATCTGAATTTCTTCTTTGGAGAAGTATCTGTTCAGATCCTCTTCCCAATTTTTAATTGGGTTATTTGCTTTTTGTTTGTTGAGGTTCATGAGCTCTTTGTATATTTTGGATGTCAACCCTTTATTGGATATGTCATTTATGAATATATTCTCCCATACTGTAGGATGTCTTTTTAATTTGATATAGTCATTTATGAATATATTCTCCCATACTGTAGAAGCTTTTTAATTTGATATAGTCCCACTTGTTCACTTGTGATGGGGATGGGCATGGGGAAGGCAGTATAGCACAGAGAACACAAGTTAGTGATTCTATAGCATCTTACTACGCTGATGGACAGTGAATGTAATGGGGTATGTGGTGGGAACTTGATAATGGGGGGAATATAGTCACCACAATGTTGTTCATGTATGTGTCTGTAGAGATATGTTCATGAAAAAGTTGATCATGTTTATATTTCAAGAGAGTTTTGCCTATATTTTCTTCTAAGAGTTTTGTGGTTTCATGACTTACATTCAGGTCTTTGATCCATTTGAGTTTACTTTTGTATATGGAGTTAGACAGTAATCCTGTTTCATAATCTTACATGTAGCTGCCCAGTTTTGCCAACACCAGTTGTTGAAGAGGCTGTCATTTCCCCATTGTATATCAATGACTACTTTATCATATAGTAATTGACCATATATGCTAGGGTTAATATCTGGATGATCTAGTCTGTTCCACTAGTTTATGGGTCTGTTCTTGCACCAGTAACAAATTGTCTTGATTACTGTTGCTTTGTAGTAGAGTTTGAAGTTGGGAAGCAAGATCCTCCCGGCATTATTTTTCCTTCTCAGGATTGCTTTGGCTATTCAGGTTCTTTTGTGGTTCCATATGAATTTTAGAACTATTTTTTCCAGTTCAGTGAAGAATGCTGTCAGTATTTTGATAGGGATTGCATTGAATCTGTAGATTGCTTTAGGCAGGATGGACATTTTAACAATATTAGTTCTTCCTACCAAAAATCATGGGATGAATTTCCATTTATTAGTAGCCTTTTTAATTTCTTTAAGGAGTATCTTTTAGTTTTCAGGGTATAGGTCTTTCACTTCCTTGGTTAGGTTTATTCCTAGGTATTTTATTCTTTTTGATGCTATTGTGAATGGAATTGTTTTCCTGATTTCTCTTTCTGCTAGTTCATCTTTAGTGTATAGGAATGCAACAGATTTCTGTGTATCAATTTTTTTATCCTGCAATTTTGCTGAATTCAGATATTATATCTAGTAGTTTTGGAGTAGAGTCTTTAGAGCTATTTATGTACAATATCATGTCATCTGCAAACACTGACAGTTTGACTTCTTCCTTACCAATCTGGACGCCTTTTATTTCTTTGTGTTATCTGATTTCTGGGGCTAGGACCTTCAAAACTATGTTGAATAAAAGCATGGAGAGTGGGCATTCTTGTCTTGTTTCCAATATTAGAGGAAAAGCTTTCAGCTTCTCACTGCTAAGTATGATGTTGGCTATGGGTTTGTCATAAATGGCCTTTATTATATTGAGGTACTTGCTCTCTATACCATTTTGTTGAGAGTTTTTATCATGAATGGATGTTTAATTTTGTTGAATGCTTCTTCAGCATCTATGGAGATGATCATGTGGTTTTTGTCCTTTTTGTTGATGTGGTGGATGATGTTGATGGATTTTCAAATGTTGTACCTTCCTTGCATCACTAGGATGAATCCCACTTGATTATGGTGTATGATCCTCTTGATATATTTTTTAATTCAATTTGATAATATTTTGTTGAGTATTATTGCATCTATGTTCATCAGGGATATTGGTCTGTAGTTGTCTTTTTTTGTGGTGTCTTTGCCTGGTTTTGGTATTAGAGTGATGCTGGCCTCATAGAATGAGTTTGGAAGTATTCCCTCCTCTTCTGTTTTTTGGAAAACTTTAAGGAGAATGGTATTATGTAGTCTCTAAATGTTTGATATAATTCAGCAGTGAATCCATCTGCTCTGGGGTACTTTTGTTCTCGGGTAGTTTTTGTATTACCAATTCAATTTCATTGCTGTTATTTAGTCTGTTTAGATTTTCTGTTTCTTCCTGAGTCAGTCTTGGAAGGTTGTATTTTTCTAGAAAGTTTTCCATTTCTTCTAGGTTATCCAGCTTGTTAGCATATAGGTTTTCATAGTATTCTCTAATAATTCTTTGTATTTCTGCGGTGTCAGTCATGATTTTTCCATTCTCACTTCTGATCTGCTTATGTGTGTAGATTCTCTTTTTTTCTTGAGAAGTCTGGTTAGTGGTTTATCTATTTTGTTTACTTTCTCCAAGAACCAGCTCTTGGCTTCATTGATTTTTCTATTATTTTATTCCTCTCAATTTTATTTATTTCTGCCTTAATCTTTATTATGTCCCTCTTTCTGCTGAGTTTGGGCTTCATTTGTTTCTCTTTCTCCAGTTTCAATAATTGTGAATTTAGACTATTCATTTGGGATTGTTTTTCCTTCTTTAAATAGGCCTGAATTGCTATATACTTCCCTCTTTATATGCCTTCACTGTGTTCCACAGAAGTTGGGGCATTGTGCTGTTGTTTTCATTTGTCTCATTATATTGTTTGATCACTGTTTGATTTTGGTCATTGATCCAGTGATTATTTAGGAGCATGTTGTTAAGCCTCCATGTGTTTGTGAGCCTTTTTGTTTTTTTTGTACAATTTATTTCTAGTTTTATACCCTTGTGATCTGAGAAGTTGGTTGGTACAATTGCAATCTTTTTGAATTTACTGAAGCACCTTTTGTGGCCTAGTATATGATCTATTGTTGAAAATGTTCCATGTGCTCTTGAGAAGAGTGTGTATCCTGCTACTTTTTGGTGAAGAGTTCTATAGATGTCTGTTAGGTCCATCTGTTCTAGTGTGTTGTTTCCTCTGTTTCCTTACTTATTTTCTGTCTGGTTGATCTGTTTTTTTGAGTGAGTGGAGTGTTCAAGTCTCCTAGAATTAATACATTATGTTCTACTTCCTCTTTTAATTCTGTCAGTATTTGTTTCACATATGTAGGTGATCCAGTGTTGGGTGCATAGATATTTATAATGTTTATATCCTCTTGTCAGATTGACCCCTTTATCATAATGCAATGTCCTTCTTTGTCTCTTGTGACTTTCTTTGTTGTGAAGTCTATTTTGTATGATACAAGTAAGGCAACACCTGATTTTTCTCCCTATTAGTTGCATGAAATATCTTTTTCCATCTCTTCAATTTTAGTCTGTGTATGTCTCTGGGTTTGAAGTGAGTCTCTTGTAGGCAACATATAGTTGGGTCTTGTTTTTTTATCCATCCAGTGACTCTATGTCTTTTGATTGGTGCATTGAGACCATTTATATTTAGGGTGATTATCACTAGGCACGTACTTATTGCCATTGCAGGCTTTAGATTCATGGTTACCAAAGGTTCAAGGGTAACTTCCTTCTATCTAATATTCTAACTTAACTCACTTAGTATGCTATTACAAACACAGTATAAAACTTCTTTTTTTTTTACTCCTTTTCTTCCTCCTTCATTCTTTATATATTAGGTATCATATTCTTACTCTTTGTCTATCCCTTTTTTTTTTTTACCTCTGGTGACAGCTATTTAACCTTAGAAACACTACCATCTATAGCAGTCCCTCCAAATACACTGTAGAGATGATTTGTGAGTCCTAAATTCTCCCAACTTTTGCATATCTGTAAGTTGTTTAATCCTTCCTTCAAATTTAAGTGATAATCTTGGTGGATAAAGTATTCTTGGTTCAAGGCCCTTCTGCTTCATTGCATTAAATATATCATGCCACTCCCTTCTGGCCTGTAAGGTTTCTGCTGAGAAGTCTGACGATAACCTGATGGGTTTTCCTTTGTATGTGATCTTATTTCTTTCCCTGGTTGCTTTTAGTAGTCTGTCCTTATCATTGACCTTTGCCATTTTAATTATTATATGTCTTGGTGTTGTCCTCCTTGGGTCCCTTGTGTTGGGAGGTCTGTGCACCTACATGGAGAAACTATCTCCTCGAGATTGGGGAAGTTTTCAGCAATTACTTCCTCAAAGACTCTTTCTACCTGTTTTTCTCTCTCTTCTTCTTCTGGTACCCCTATAATATGAACACTGTTCCATTTGGATTGGTCACACAGTTCTATCAGTATTCTTTCATTCTTAGAGATCCTTTTTTCTCTCTGTGCTTCAGCTTCTTTGTATTCCTCTTCCCTAATTCTATTTCATTTATCCACCTGTCTTAACTTTCCGACCCCACTAAATCACCAAGGCACCATGCAATGTAGGTTCATGCTCCCAGAGCAGATCTCCAGTGCTTGGTGTTCCCTAGTCCCAGGCCTCCACTCCCTCACCTCTCTGGTTCTCTTCCTCCCACCAGTGGGGGAAGGGCTTGGGTCCCACCAGCTCACAGCTTTGGTACATTACCCTGTTCTGTGAGGTCTGCTCTTTTCTCCAGGTGTATGCAGTCTGGTGTAGCCTTCTTGTGTTGCTCTTTCAGGATTATTTGTATTAATTATATTTTCATATTATATGTGGTTTTAGGAAGAGGTCTCTGTCTCACTCTCACACAGCCATCTTTAATCCAATCTTAGTCTAGCGTAACAGTGCTACAGTCTTTCTGATAGTTTACCTATCTTCATCAGCTCTTTGGAAATTTCCTGTGGCACAGAAGCGTCCCCCAGCTCCTACTCCCTGAAGCCTCCCCCTTCCTTCCTCTTTTCCTCTCTCTCCCTCAGTCTCTGCTGAGTGCTCATGGAGCCTGCCGGGCCTGGTCTGACCAGAAGGAGAACAGAGTGTCAGCTCTTTTAAAATCCAGAACATGGCCTCAAACTGGAATCAAAACCTTCACTAAAAAAGATGCCCTTCAAAATAAAGACCCTTGTTGTAACTGTGTTTTTGTTATAAAGTATGTTCATTTTTATAAAGGAATATTTAATTTTTTTCTTTAAATACATTTTGCTGATCTGAACATATACACTCGTAAAAATTTATGGGTATCCAGGGAAAACTAACTCCAAGATGTGACTGCACTTTTGCACATCAGCAGACTGCTGGCAGCTCATATCCCTGATTATGCAAAGATGGAATTATAGCAAGAATTACTGACAGGCTGGTAGGTTCAGTCTCCCCACTTCAAAGGTAGTGAATTGTTTTCCTTTATGTTCTGTGACAAATGACCTACCTAGCTGCTTGGCCATGCAGAGAAGCTTGGAATAAGCAAAGAAGTTGACAGGGCTGAGGTTACTGGTGAAGGATGACTGTAAAAAATAAATGTCCACTGAAAACAGATTCTTTCAGTGTAATCAGGTAAACATTCTTTGAGTTATAAATGTTCCCTGAGCTGGTTCTTGAAAATACTATCAAGTGTAGTAGTTAGTTCAAAGAACATATATAACAATACATACATATATGTATAAATATAAATAAATGCAAACAAATAATATACACACATATAAACATATATGTGTGTGTGTGTATATATATATATATATATAATGACTAAGAACAGAAACTGAAGTGAAAATGTCAGCTGTGAATGTTTTTCCCTCTTGTTTATGAATAAATGTAGTATTTAGTAACATATTATCAAGAGACCTCAATTACTTTCACCAATTTTACACATCACTGTTAATGTTGTAGTGACCTATTTAGGCAAGGATTGATATTTTTTAGACTTCTTGATACCACAGCCATGCTTTCTTCTATAAAATCATGACTAGATCAGTGTTTACATTTATTGGATGTTCTACAAAATAAATTGATAAAGTATCCTTTTAGGGAAAGAGAGTCAGGAGATAGATTTTTTAGGATAGCAGGGTCTTGAGCATAGTTGCCCTGTCAACAGATGTAACAAAGCCAAATGAATATGAAGCAGTGCTCACAGCTGGAGGTGTAGAGAAAATGAAAACCCAAATAGTTGCCATGTGTTTAAAGAAAGTAGAGCTTCTATGAGCATGAGAAAGAAACATTTTAAGGACTAATTTATTTATTGTGAGTGAAACCCAGCTTAAGAAATACAAAGCAGTTTCAGGAATCTAACCATAGGACAGCCATGGGGGAATGGGGTTGTTCTTTCTGATTAAGGATTTCAGATTGTTTCTCTACAGTCAGAACCATCTGAAGAAATCTTACTCAGATTGGTTAGACCATGCTGTTCTTTTACAGGTCAAAAGTCCTTTGGATTCTACAGATGTGTGGACAAAACAAGCTGCTTGGATTGACTATAATTGTTTGGAAAGTCCTTGAGACCACAGAGTGATGAGAGAAGTTTACAACCCTTCATTATTGAACTGTGATCCTAGCATCTGCTGTTTGGCAAAAATAGGATCAATATTATTTTCTCTAATATGCAAATAATAAAATGCAAGTCCAAAACGGGGAAATGGTTATGGTCTGGTTAGACACAAATAGGATGTGAATTTAGCTTTTCTAATTTCGAGTCAAATATTCCTTCCATTAGGCCAGACTGACTTACAACTTCAAGTCTTTCTCTCTCACTTATGAAAATGAACCTTTGACATTACCCTGTATGCCAGTAAGAACGTTAGTTATTTAGACATACTATCAGGTGACATTCCTCTAAAATCAGTTTTTTATTTTGAAATTATATATCTTCACTGACCAATACAAATTGTGGTCAATGGTCTGGATTTCTGTGTGTATTCCTTGAGCTCTGAATACTTAACATAACTCACTTTTGAAATACATAGAGTTTTTTAAACTGCAGTTATATTTTAAAAACTGAAGATGCTCAGCCCACTTTAGCATTAATTATCATATAATGATCTATCTCTCAAATAATTCTTTGATTTTCTTTTAAATAGAAAATAGTTTTTCTGGTGAAAATTCTTTACAAGCACCTACTCTTAAACACTATTATGGCTTGGGTGCTGTAGCTGAATATTAGCATTTACTGGTGAACTCAATCACTTAGGCACCATTGAGGAACTTCCCACGTATAGACATCCTTTGTTCAAGCTTGAGTAGAGTCTGTCCAACAGAACTCTCCCCAACCTGATCTACTCCCCATTTGATTCTAACTGAAACTGAACTGAATGTCCAGGTAAGAAAATTTTATTCTCCCTTTCAGTTCTCATGACTGTGGTTTTCAAATTAGAGAGAACTCAAATCATGATAGGAACTTTATTCAAAATCACAAATTATGCTTTCCTCTGATACTTTTATGATTTGTTCCCTTTACCCTCACACAGCAATTCATCAATTTAACATGTTGATAAACTGTTTATTTTGTTTGCTACTTACCTAAAAAGCATATTATGTTAAGAAAATGGAAGATATATGATACCCGTTTATACTTTAGCTGATGAGTAGCTGAAAAATATTCACCCAATTATGCAGACTGTAAAATCCACAGGTTTCTGGTATCCCTATCATACCACATCTAGTTCTATCTCAGTAGGTGACCACATTTTACCTCAGGGAGAAAAATGAAAATACAAAATTCTCACTCTCCCTTCAACAAGCTTATTTACATTTATAGCATCATTTCCTCCTCAATAAACAAAAGTTTTCTCTCCTGTTTTAAGGCTGTTTCCTGTGATATTTCTCTAGATCTGTTTTAACTTTCTACTTCTCAAAGTCTTGCTTTCTGAATTATATCCTTGCTTTCAAATTTTGTTTCTCTCCCCAAGTATTTTTCTTCAATATATGAATGATGTAACTTCTCTATCATTATAAAACAAAGCAAAACAGCATAAGCATAAGCATCCTTTTCACTATATTTGGCAAAAACAGCTAGTTACCTAAAAATATTTATTTACCTTTTTTCTTGAACTTTGAGTACTTTGTTGCTTTATTTTCAAATGTTATATTCTTAGTATCTTACTCACTATCAGGTTTTATTTCCATGTATAGTCTACTGGTCTATACTTCAAGTCTATGTGTCTGCCAAAATGTCTCTCATGACCATACCAGTTTATCTACTTTCTTATTGAAATTCTCTATCAGAACATATGCAAAATCAGTGTGTGTCATAATAGAATTCATTATATTTCCACCAGAATTCATTCCTCTTAAACTTGTTGTTGCTGACAATGACATTTACCCAGTCACCTAAATCATCCTAGACTAAGTATTCACTCTTACTTATCTCCCACCTCCAACTGTTCAGCAAGATATAAGTCCTACCTCTTTTACATCTCTCCAATTCATCTTTTAATTTTGATGTTTTTTGGTCTGAAGTATTTGGAGAACATACCTTCTGTCCTATTTCCCTCAAATTCTCTTAATTCAAAAATAAGTAATTAGCAAATTGAAACTAGTCATGTATCATGAAATAATGTAACAAATATATAAAATAATGAAGTGATATATAATGAATTTGGTTCATACAGGGAAGCAAGCTGCTTTCACTTAAAAAAATCAGTGGTGGTAATGTACTTCATTAAAAGATGAAAGAAAAAAATAATATGAATTTCTCAATAAATGCAGAAAAATTAGATAAATGAGATAAAATTTGGCATGCATTTATGATCTAAAAATGTGATCACTCCCAGCTGGCACTATGACACGTTTTAGAAGTTGAGCTGCTTGTGGGTGGCAGGACAGACAGTAAGAACACTGAATCCCACTGCTTCACTGCTTTTGCTACAAGTTGGTTCTGTGGTGAGACAACTTTGTGAGGGAATCTTTTTCAGAGAATACAGAATTCAGAAAATTTAGCTATGGTGATTCTGGTAGAAGCAGGACAGAGAAAACAAGTTTATAACCAGGGTAAGTGTCTGTTCCAGGGAAGATAAATACTCCTCCATTACAGAAAGGATGCAATGAAATCAGTCCTGCACCAGGTAGTTGGGTGGTTCTCCCAGGATATGCTATCATGGGGCTGTTTTGTCTGTGTTGTTTTGGCTGTCTCAGAAATAGCAGTAGCCAGATCAGTCTCAGCCATGTTGCTAAATCTATGCATCATCTCTATTCCAATGCTTTAGCCACTTTGCTTAGAAAACCAGTGAGCACGTATGAGGGTGACTGGGACAAGTTACCTAATATCTGCATTATGAGTCACTTTGTCCACCTGATCACCAATAACATCTGCAGTGAACATCCAGTGATGAGCGTTTTGTGGGTCACAACTACTGCTACAATTTGAGTGCATTCCAAGAGAACAATGAACATACTTCTTACCCCCAAGCACCTCCAATTCTCCAATATTTTTTCTTTTAAGTTTGAGAAAATTTGACCGAATTGTTAACTAATGGCCATCAATTGGTTTACAGTCTTACCCCTGATTATCTCTCCTTCTAAGCCAAGTTTACACACTGCTTTAAAACTAGCTGGTCTGCCAGCTTAGAAAGATTTCCTTCCCACTGTCCATACAGCCACTCAACATGAGCTCCCGACTGTACCAACAAATGTACATAAGCATCTGAAAACAAGGCATAATTATTTCATCCTTCTGTCAACTTCATATTGATTAGTTATGCTATAGGCATAGCTGCTGAAAAAAAAACAGAACCCAAAATTAGTGTATGAAGTAAGAGCAAAGTGTGTTTTTTGGAGATGTTGGAGCAGAGATGGTAAAGTAGTTCTGACAGCTTCAGTGTGTGACTTTAGTCTCCACCTCCAAAGCATTTGCTCTGATTTTAATCTTTTCCCACAAATGGAAAGGGGGAAGGTGCAAAAAAAGCATAATCAATATTTTTAAGGAAAATAAGGAAGAGAGTATCCATTATTTCCTGTGATATTCCACAGGCAAGAACTTAGTCATATAGCTCTTTCATAGTTGCTAAGAGTTTATGAAATGCAGCCTTCAGGTAGATACTCATATTCCCAGCTAAAATGACATTACTGTGGGTAAAATAGTACTCATGATTTATTTTAATATAGTTTAAGGTGCCTTACATATCATAACCAAGAAATTTCACTCCAAAATATATATATCCTCTTGTATATACAATCCAATAACATTATCAATACTTGCACAGCACTTAATAAACAATCAAATGCTTTATATGTAATCTCATTTAATTTCTGTAACAGCCCTGTGAATTAAGTACTATATTTCCTGTTACACAGATGAAGAAACAAGGAGTAGAGAGGTCTACAAAGTAAGAGGCAGATAAGGAATGCAGTGCCGGATGTAAGTCACATATAGAGGAATGTTTCTAGTAGCTATGGTTGTAACAAAATAAAATGAATCAAAACAAAAATGGAAAACAATTTAAATGACCACCACAGAAGAATGGATAAATAAGTTGTGGTATATTCTTAAAGTGAGACTTATTGTCATAGGTAAAAATCAGCTACTGTCTGTTAGATGTCACCTCTGGACGGGGGAAAAGAATATAATCCATGCCACAGCATGAAAAGCTCTTAGGAAAATATTGTTAAGGAAAGAAAAATCAATTCTAAAGGAATATATGTAATACAATTCCTCTCATGAAAAGTTCATAATCAATATAAACAAAATATATTGGAGAAATTAAAGATGTTTGCTAAAATTTTACAGTAGAGAAAGTTAATAAATATGAAGTTCATTGTATGTTTGTACTATTGAACAGAGGAGAGAAAATGGAAAGCATTTTCAGGAGACTTCAAGCCTAGAAGTTATATTTTATTTCTTAATTTGCACCTACTTTCTGTACCTTATATGTATTTTATAAACTTTTTTATGCAGCAATTCATTATTTAATAAAAACGAGTTTAAGAAAGTAAGAATAAATCGAATTCACTAAAATTAAAAATATTTCCATAGAACTAAAAATAACAATGTAGAGTTCTTTTTACATTTGTACCAATCACAACTTTTATCTTTTTAAAAATATAAGTAATTTATAGTATTTTGCAATGGAAGAACTTCAGAAATCAAGTAAACCATGAAATTTTTTAGAGTGATTTGCATGTGGGAATGAAAAATGAAAATGAATGATGACAGACAATTTAAACAACAGGTGAGAAATAAGGGGAACAAATTAAAATAATTTAAATGGATAATTGACTGTCAAACGCATTATTTATTAACTTCATTAAAGTAAATTGTTTACCAATGCAGAAATTTTTAAAAGTGTTAAACTAAACATGTCATATCATATCTTTGAAGCTAACAAGTCTAGATATTAAAAACATTCTGAAGAAAGCATTATAAACAGGCTAGTGTAAATGAAGTGCAACTTCTTACAATAGAGAACTTTCAAATACCTCATATGAAGATCATTTACATTCTTTATAATTTCTTGTTGGAGACCACATAATAGTAGCACTTCAATGTTTCTAGAAGGAAAAAAGGTGTCTTTCTTTAGCCTTGGCCTATCTCCATTTGCAAGAATACACCTTTTGTCCACATGTATTTGCCAAGATTGGAGTTTAACTATGTACAAGTGCCTTGGGATATGTAATCACCAGCAGCAGGAAATTTGAAAAACTGAGATGTCTAAATCATTGTCAAGTGGAAAAATGTCCAATATTGTTAGTAAAGAGAAAGCACAAAAGAGGAAGAATAGATTAGCTTATTTAAGGAACCCCAAGGCATTTATCTAAATGATGCAAACATCATTCCTTTCAGAGAGGAACTTGAGCACCTCAGAGATAAGTAAAATCATACACTGGCAGAGGACTTCGGATTAATGAAGGGAGAGAGCTGGCTAGGGTGTTAATGAGCTCCTCCGTCCCTTTCTCTTGCCTCAGACATATGCCTGCCTAGTGAGACTGAGTATATGACGTCTCAAGGCCTTTAAGGGATATGGTTTTGTTACTTCATAGTTTTATCTACATAAGAATTCATGAAAAAAAATAGCTTTAGTTTATTGAGCAGTAACTAAATGCCAAACATTTGACACAGAGTGTCTAAAAATCCTTCCAACAGTTTTTCAAAGTAGGTATAATTTTCATTATTCTGAGTGGTGAAACTGGAGATGAACAAGTTGAACAATTTTTTCAAGATACAATTCCAGCAAGTGTAGGATCTGAACTTACATGTCCCTAACTACAAAGCCCACAAGTTTTCCAGTACACCAGGTTGGTTCATGAAATTTTACTAAGCTGTGAAAATGATCTCACATTTTTTTCCTCAAGATTGGATGAGTATGGCATTTAATACTTTCCAAAGAAAACTCTTCAGAAGAACGTATAAATTTGGGTCTAATAACAGATATGTTGTCCAAATATAACAATTGTAAAACAGAACTTATCCAAAACATGCCAAAGGTAATGTCCACTTTAAAATAAAAATAAAATAAAATATTGGTTTGGAAATCTTGGCCTGTTCAAAAACTATCTAATTTTGAAATCAAGTAGTTAAGAGAGGATCAAAGAACTACGAATAGGAAGAATAATAACTAGATAGTAACAAAAATGAAAATTTGAAATGATAAAACCTCAAATGACATGTACGAACATCAATGTTTTATTGAATAGGGTGTTGAAAACACACTTATTGAACCTTGAACAATGAAGGTATGTCTTCCAAAGAATGACTCCTATGATAGATCAAGGAAAAGTGCCTAGGTATAGGGAGACATTTTTAAAAGTCAAAATAAAATCGTGTTCACCCTAAACCTAAGACCATCAAAGATTTACAGAAATTTTGAGCTGCAAGTAACCAGGGAGCTCCTCTCTTCCATATCTATATGCATAATTAATTAATGAGTATATATGATAGTTATTTGGCATAGTACATTGTAGTAAATATTCCTATAAAAAATAAACATGTTGAAACTAAACATTAATAGGAAGTCATTTCCCAATGCCCCAAACAATTTAATATTCCCAGGACAGTCTTTCTACTTTAAAAGAGAACTACCCTGCAGTGCAGGGACTCAGCTCCTGGCACATTCATACAGGATTTGGCAAGACCAAAAAACGACGAGACTATAGGATTCATACCAAGCTTTATTCTTGCAGTCACCAGTTGAGCACTTAAATCACACCCACTACATCCACATGCAAAATGTCTGTGTTCCACAATCCTCACAGAGCACGGAGCAGATGTCATCATATAGCAGCACAGACAATAGTTACCTACTGCCAACAATACCCAAACCTGCATGCACTCAACAGACAGGCGTGAGGTCATGACGCATGTGCACCGTGGGAGTCATGACACAGCAGTGTGTGTGCCACGTGGGCAAGTAGGTCAGGGTCTGCCAGCATCCTGGCTATGGGAACCCCATTTTCCATACACTCTCTGATCAAAATAAACCAAGCAAATACCTAAGAATTTAGAGTGTTTTAGCATTACTGTAGATACAACTTTTCTGACCTTTATCATAGAATATGCTTTAAAAGTTAATGACTAAAATTCTGTATTAATCTTTAAATCTTCATTAGAAACTTTAATTAATGTAAAGAATTTTTAATTCACTAAAATATACTCCAATGTTCCTAAGCTTTACAAATTTTTGTTCTAGGAAGCCTAGAAACATCTATGATTCCAGTCCACTGAGATAGTGTTCATTGCATTTACCAAACTATATTCTTTTATGAAAGATATAGTGGTGAACTGGATACAACCATAGTCTTTCCTACTAGGAAGAACCTGGCTGCAGACTTATTAACTGCTTTCTCAGCAATGAACCACAGTAAGCTAGATATTTTTAAAGTACAAAACAAGGCGAAAATTAGAACTTATTTTTGTCAGTAAATAGCACACATGTCCCCACCTAAACTTTCATTTAGTTGAGAAATAAAAGAAGTTAGTATATGAAAACCAAAAATCTCCCTTAAAACTTACCTGCATTATGGTAATTTATGTCTGTCAGCAAGTGAATAGAACTCCTCACCTGAAACCACAAGATTAGACAGACTATCTATCATATATGCCCAGCCTTGTAAAGCGTAGAGTCATGAGCACACTTGATCACTTAGTGCATGCTGGTAGGAACTCACTCCAGAGAAAGAATCCAACCCAAGCATGTCCAGCTTTACCAGGTGAATCACTCCACCTCCCTGGTGATGAGAGTGAAAAAGCAGGAAAGGCCAAGAGAATCACAGAAATAGATGTCCCTCCACAAAGAAGGAACTGTTAGGAGTGGGAATGACATACTCCATACTCTAACATGTTAAAGGAGCAGTTTTATATTAGAAAACAAACGAAAAGTGCTTAGAACATAGTAGATTTTCAACAGATATTAAATGGTACTCTATTGTTTAGGATAACGCCTTTTATTCTTTTTTTCTGCTTAAAATAAAACACTTCTCCCACAATGCCTAAAATAGTGAATTCTGTAAAATAAGTGTTCATTAAATGTGTGAGCTATAAGATCATGTGTGTTTTCTCTATTTTCAAATGTGGGGAAGTATTTTCTTCATTAGCATCTCCATACCCCTACCCATATAAATAAGAAACCTTCTATCCTTTGCACAATGAGATTTACTCAGCAAAGTCTACACAGCCAAATGCTGATGAGAAAGTGATGAAACAAATACTATTATAACTGTCACACAAATACATACTGTTGTGAGAGTTGTAATTATTTCTGGAATGCTATTTTACAGAACATATATAGAGCTTTAAAAATGATTTCAAGTATTTTGACTTGATAATTGTACTTATGGGAAAGTATCTGAAGAACTAACAAAATATGAAAAAAATCATCATAAACTGCGATTTTCATTTCAGGGATATTTAGAATACTAAAAGAATGAAAATAATTCTTTGACAGTATGAAAATGGATTTAACTACTCTGGTATAGTTTTTATGTAGCAATAAAAATTGCACTGATGAAGAAAATTTCATTAGCAGGAGAAATAATAATAAAGTGAAAAGTTCATAAAATTACGTATTCAGTTATTGAATAAAATATATTCTATATTTA
The DNA here is from genome assembly GCF_040802235.1 of Manis javanica. Classification (NCBI taxonomy): domain Eukaryota; kingdom Metazoa; phylum Chordata; class Mammalia; order Pholidota; family Manidae; genus Manis; species Manis javanica. Next base: position 42,549,461 of record NC_133164.1, read on the forward strand.
CTATGAATAAGGCACCAGGCTATCTTCTGGAAACACTATGGTGCATGAAACAGAAAGATTGCTAATCTTATTACATAAGGTGTGGGCAAAGGTCAGTAACAGTTAAACAACAACTGAAAAAAGGCAACATAATTAGAGATGATGATGCTATAAAGATAAGATGAGGGATTTCCTTTTACAGCAAGATGACATATTACATCTTCCAAACAGCATCCATAAATTAAATAATCATTTGCTGGATAACATATTTAATCTTTCAGTTGGACTGGCATGAAAGGAAGGAGTTTGCAGGCCCCCAAAACAAATGGAAAAGAGAAACAGGAAAGTGAGGACAAAGATTTTGCTTTAAAATTTCTCTAGGCCCTAGGGTCCTTGAGCTTCTTATTTATGGCTACAAGGAATGGGTAGGTTCTGGAGGTGAAGTCTGACACCCCAGCCAGGAAGGGAATTTCCAGAAACAAACAAAGAGCTAAAGAAGAAAACTAAAATGTCTATAGCCTCCAAGAAGTAAAACTTCCCACATAGAAAAATATAGAGGTATATTTGATTATTCCCACATTGGTACCTAGGGAAAGAGAAAAAAATTGCATCTCCCAGAAAAATAAAAAATACAAGCCGCTTGTCATATGAAGTGTGCCTTGTATTTCTTACCCCCCAAAAAAAAAGGAGGAGAAGAAGAAAAGAAAAGAAAAGAAAAGAAAAGAAAAGAAAAGAAAAGAAAAGGAAAGAAAAAGAAAGAAAAGAAAAGAAAAGAAAAGAAAAGAAAAAAAGAGAAGAAAAGAAAAGAAAAGAAAAGAAAAGAAAAGAAAAGAAAAGTAAAGAAAAGAAAACATTCAGGGACTTCTTTGACTTTTCACTACCATAATTCTGTAAGTTAGTTTTGTGGTCTGAAAGATCTCCAACAGAAAATTTAATGTTGTTACAGGTTGGTAATGAGAATGTATGAAACACACACGGAGATCCCCTCTGGAGGACCTCAAATTCAACTTAACAGAACTGCTGAGAAATATAAACAACATAAAACTCAACTCCCAAAATTGGAGGGATTAGGTTGGAACTATGAGTGAAAAATAGAAAAAAAACAGTGAACAGGAGAAAACCTCCAAAGACTTCAAATACTGAAAATTTTTTATGTAAAATATAAAATAAATAAATTATAAACATTTAAAGAAATAAATAATAAACTTTCAGGGACTAAGAAACTATAAAGAAAACCAAAAATACCCAGCAAACAAGTATAGATCATTTCTATAAGTGAAAATAAAATGAATTAAGGACTCCAAAGATTGTTTAAATGACAAATTTTTTAAAATGCTTAAAAGCTTTCAAAGGCTGTGCATCATTCATAGCAAAAGGCAAATTTCTTAGAGTGGTCCTACATGATCTGACATTTGTCACTCATCTGCCCTTATCTTTCATACCTTCCTTACTTCGCTCTTGCCACATAGGCTCTTTGATGCTCAGGTAAGGTGCCTTCACATTCCTGTTTGAGGGCCTTTTCCTTGGCTCTTCTCTCTACGTGAAGTGCTCTGCCTCTAAATAGCCACATGGCAAACTCCTACCTCCCCAAAGAAGGGGAGAGATTTTCCATGAGGTTTCTTATATTCTGTCCAAAACACCTAAAATTCTGATGCCCCTCTGCCTACTCTACATTTTCCTCTTTCATAGCAAATACTAATTTCAACATAATATGTAATTCACCTTTTATGTGAATTGTTTGTCAGTCTTTTGCTACACAATGTGAATTTCTTGAAGGTACAACACTTTTAATTTTTATCCCAAGCCCCTAATACCCACATAGACTGGATGGCCAATAAATATAACTGGAATAAATGGTTTCAGCAAACTCGCAGAAATTTTGGTAGGAAAATCAAGGAATTTCCTTGTAATATCTTCTTGTTTTTCCTTCTCAGGAAATATTGAATTTGGAAAACATGAAGTTTGAAGATAGAGAAATGCACAGATTTTTTGAGAAACTGAAATTGCTAAGCAAATCTAGTTGGACAGCAGGGTATTGTGGTTTAATTATTTGAGGTTTGTGATTTGAATTTAAAATAAAAATATTTACCCCTATTTGAAATGTTCTCAAAAAATATTTAGCTCCTGAGGCAAATGTAAAAAACTCATCATGTTGTGTTCAGCTAGACTTTGGGTTTTGTCAAATAAGTATAACAGAGAGAGATGAGAAAGTCATAAAGGAGTGATTATAATGGCAGCCATGGTATTTTGACAGAAGTGAGTCAGGGATTAAAGACCAGATTACAGGAATGATAGAGAGTGAAAAATGGATGAAGTCAGTAAACTGGAGGTAACATCACAAATGTTAATGCTCTTGGGGGCAAACTCACACACACACACATATGCACATTAAACACCATGAAAAGTTACACAAGTAATAGCAGTGATTTATCTTTGAATAGTGAAACTCAAAAGGTGCATGTGCTGGTGTGTTCGCGTGTGCATGGGTATGAGTGTATATGTGGTTTTGCATTTTTCTTCCATTGTGCCATTATTCAAAATTGCCAACAATGATATATTAATGAATTAAACATTAAAGGCAAATTGTCTTTTATTTAGTTAAAATAACATATTGCTTAATATAATAGCAATGAAAACTTGAAATTTGAAATTGAAAACATAATACCATTTAAATTAGTGCCCTCCAAAATGAAGTACTTAAATATAAATTAATGAAATATGTAAAATAGCTTTATGAGGAAAATTGCAAATTTCTGATAAAAGAAATAACTAAATTAATGAAGAAATATTCCATGCTCATGGATAGGAAGGCACAATACTGTCAAGACGTCAGTTCTTCTTAACTTGATCTATAAATTGATCTCACTTATAATCCTTAGATACAGTTCCAGCTAAAATCTCAGCAAATTATTTTGTGGACATCAGCAAATGATTCTAAAGTTGCTATGGAGAACCAAAAGGGCCAGAATAGCCAAGATAATATTGAAAGAAAAGAACAAAATTGAAAGACTGATATGACTTGACTTCAAAAGCTATGGTAAAGTTACAGTAATCAAGACAATGTAGTTAGAATTGGTGAAAGAACAGATAAATAGATCAAAGGAACAAAACAGAACAGAAAGCCAAGGAAGAGACCCATATAAATATAGTAAACTGTTTTTTGACAAAGGAGCTAACGCAATACAATGGAGTAAAGATAGTCTTTTCAACAAAAGCTGATGAAAGAAATAGACAAACACTATCAAAAAACTTAATCTAAACAGACTTTATACTCTTCACAAAAAAATGAAAATGATTCACAGACCTGAATGTAAAATGAAAAATATATAAACTCCTAGAATATAACATAGGAGAAAAGTGTTGATGACCTTGGGCTTGATGACTACTTGTAGATAAAGAACTGAAGGCAAAAATCCATGAAAGAAATATTTAATAAGCTGGACTTTTTAAAAATCAAAAACCTCTGTTCTGTGAGACACTGTCAAAAGAATGAGAAGACAAGCAGTAGACCGAAAGACAATAATTTCAAAATATATCTGATAAAGAACTATTCTCCAAAATGTACATAGAACTCAAAACTCAATACTAAGAAAATTCATGACAGGATTAAAAAATGGCAAAAGATCTGAATAGACCTCATCAAAGAAAATATGCAAACGGTAAACAAGTGTATGAAAGGATATTCAACATCTTATGTCTGAAGGTTGTAAATTAAAACAAAAACTTGCTACTAAGCACCAATTAGAATGGTGAAAATCCAAAACACTAACACCAAATGCTGGTGAGGATGTGGAGCAATGGAAGCTTTCGTTCATTGTTGGTGGGAATGTAAATAGTATAGCCACTTTGAAAGATTGGCAGTTTCTTACAAAACTAAACGTACTCTTACCATGTGATCCAGCAATCACACACCTTGGTCTTTGCATAAAGTAGCTGAAAACTTATGTTGATACAAAATCCTGCACATGGACATATATGGCAGCTTTATTCATAACTGCCAAAAGTTATAAGTAACCAAGATGTCCTGCAATAGGTAAGAGGATGACTAAACTGTTTTATATCCAGACAATGGAATATTACTCAGCACTAAAAAGAAGTGAGCTATCAAGCCATAAAAAGAAATGGAGGAAATTTTAATGCATATTACTAAGTGAAATTACTAACCCAATCTGAAAAGACTATGTACTGTATGATTCCAATCATACAATATTTTATAAAAGGCATAAATATGAAGACAGAAAAAAGATGAGTGGCTACCAGTGGATGGAGAAGACAGGGATAAATAGGTAGAGCACAGGATTTTTGGGGGCAATTAAAAATACTTTGTATGACACATTAATGATGGATGCACATCATATATATTTATCAGCATCCATAGAGTGTAGAACACCAAAAATGAACCCTAATGTAAACCATGGCCTTTGGGTGATAGAGATTTGTCAATGTGGGTTCATCAATTTCACAAGTGTACCACTTTAGTACAAGATGGTGATACCAGGGAGACTCGTGTGTGTGTGTGTGTGTGTGTGTGTGAGTAGGGGCAGGGAGTAAATGGGAGCTCTCTGTATTTCCCACTCAATTTTTCTGAACCTATAATTGCTAAAAAGTTTATTTTTAAAAATTAAAAAATTGAATTCAATTTGAGAAAACACCGCTACTACTCTATTTAAAACAGAATAAAAACAAGTAGTGTGATTTGACCATTTTACTTTTTAAACATTTATTTCTGCTTATCTTGTCCTGCAAGTAGCAAAAATAACTTTAGACTCCATCTCAAATTAATTATTCAGTTTCTGGTAATATTTAATGCTAATTAAATACTGATGTTTCAAACTAGAAAAGAAGTCCTGTTTTAAGTAAAGTTTTGTCCTTTCTGCCATTTTATTTTTCTATCCCCCTTTCCTTAAATGGGAAAATGATTTATGAGAGCTTTACTGTAAGTTTCAATTTTAACATAATAACACTAAAATCACTAAGATGATTAATCAGTCCTTTTCACTATATTTTGTAGTACAGTTCTTCCATGACATTATACTATGCAGATCATAACTTTAACTCATGCTCCAGTCCATTTAATGAGATTATTGTTATTGGGAGTTCAACAAAATTTTCAAAAATTTCTGCACAACTGTGCTGTACATTGAAAATCTATGTACTAACTTCATAACTGGTGTGTCGGGAGAGGACATGCCTAAATGCTTGTAGACTAGGAAGGGAAAATTTATTATTCTGAATCATATGCCATACGCTAAGATCTTTATTTAGTATGTTCAGAAAAGTGTCATTAAATATAAATACTCTACAGAACTAGAAGCTTTTCAGCAAATAAAGTCCTGTCCACACAATCCAGAACACGCAAACAGGATGATGTGACCTTGACATTTCTTTTATTTGATTTGTCATATTGAAAATATATTCTGCTCTGCTTGTTTCTCAAAAAAAGGGCAACTTGTATCACTGAAATAATGTAAATGATAATGAAACAGCTGCATATATCATTATATCTTTTACTTCCTTTTTGGATTATGGACAAAGTGTTGTCTGGAAACAATAGCAAGATTTAAGAAATAAAAGGAAGAAGTGTTTTCTACTTCCGGATGAAGCCAGAAGTTTCTTGGCAAGATTAGAGACAATTCAATTATTCTTTCATTTATTCATTCATTGAATGCCTAGTATCTGAGAACACAATTGTATGTTCCAGACAATACAAGGAATATGAAAATACGGTATATGATCTTGGGAGCTTTACAATCTAGTTGTAGAAACAGGAGTGTAAATATTGTGTAATAAACTATCAGACAGATAAGTGTAGACCACAAGGTTTGCACACATAAAAAATACATGGATAAAAGCATAAAGGGAGATAGACTAAGGCAAAGAGAACATTACAAAACACCCAGTCAAATGTTGTGTCTAGGAAATAAACAATAATTGCACAGGACTGAAACTTGTGTGGCATGAAAAGAAAAGCTGAAAAACAAAGTGAGTGATATACAAGGTACAGATTGTAAAGGGATTTATGTGCCAGATTAAGGAATCTTTGAGAAATAGGTAATCTTTGGAAGATTATAAGCAAAGTAGATCTCATGCATTTGAAAGTGTCTGTTTTATGAAGATAATGCTATGAAACTCGAAGAAATATTTGATAATTTGTTGGTGTTCTGAAACTTTCTATGATAATTATTGGGTCAATCTAATCAACTGGAGAAAAATAATGGAAGATTGGGAGCTCACCATCAACCCATCCCTATGCATTCTCTTTAAGAGATTGGTGAACAAGACCTAAAACGATGCATAATTAAGATGTTGCCTGTTCTAGCAGCATTGCCAGATAAAATATAGGACACCCAACTGAATTTGAACATCAGAAAGCATTTAATATTTTTTGTATGATTATCATCCAAATAGTTTATGGGACATATTTATATTAAAAGAGTAATACTTGTTGCTATCTGAAATTCAAATTTAAATGAGAAATCTTACCCAGAGCACAATCTTTCATGGGAAAATAATGCTGCTTTAATGAAGATCCTAGAAGGTCCCCCATTTCCCTCTCCCCCAACCTAGTAGTTAAATGTTAATATTTATGGGAAATGAGGAATACTAGTCAGCATCTAAGAACCCATAATACCTCCTTGAGGGAAGAATACAGATCTAGATAACTGGGCAAGTTTTCAGTCTTCTTCAAGTAGAGGCAAAGATAATAACTCCCATGTAGAAGAGAATCTCAGGCAAAAAGAAGATACATATTCCTATATGAGAACTCTAACCTTCCCTATCTGTTCTCTCTGTGGCTAATATATATATAGAAAAACTTTCCAAGTATTTATTTGTATTTTCGTTGAAGGTAGTGATGTATTTATGCATACAAACTATGAAACCATACTGCTTTACTTGAAATGCTAGCTCATACACTAATAAGAAACCCACTTTAGAGGACTGTTGTAAGCACTAGTTATTACACATAAAGATCCCAGCACAGTGCCAGGAATCTAGTAAGTTCTCAATGACTATTAGCTAATTTATTAACATATTGGTAAATACATAAGTAATTGAGCTGTCAGATAATGTAGGTACTGGGAAAGCCAAGTCTGAGGCCATCTATACTTGGACTATTCAGAAATGGGAAACAACAAGATTGTGGATTTGCTTAAACAAATAGAAGACTTTTAAACACTTGACCCCAAAGCTCTTACCTGATAGAAATATATTTTATTTAGTAAGTTTACAAAATTTATTTAACAAATAAGTTATTTTAATAAGTTGTATTAAATCGATGGTGGATTGAAAAATAGTTGAAGGTGTTATCATTGCTAGTTTAACATTTAACATTACATTTTTTGTCATTAAATGAAGAATACATTTGTCCTGTCATGTGGTATCCATTTTGAAAAGAAGTCTATGTTCATTTTAACAAGCACACTGATGTCATTAGCGTTTATAAAACTAAGAAAGAAGAGAAAACATATTTTATAAGGTCTGGTATTTCTAACTACAGAATTTTTAATCTGGGGTTACATGACATATCGATGTATATATTCCACTGTGAAGATGGCACACTGGCTTAATTCTATAAAAGATCATAATTACACAAAAAAGTTTGAGAAGCTGAAAAATCTATTTCCACTTCAGGAACATGAAACATGAAACAGTTTTGGCACCATTCTCTTTAGATTATCAAAAGAAGTCCGTTTAATCCCTTGATTGTTTTCCATAAGACTACACCTTCATTTTAACAGTGTAAATCAGGGGGTGAAAACCTACATGCTGAGAAAGAATCTGGTCATGAAAGTAAAGGACATCTAGCTATGCTTTCCTTCTCCTATCCCTGCCCACACTTTAGTGACAAGTTTATATTTTTGTTTTATATGATAAATAAACAATTTTTCTAATGCATAAACATGGAATATCTTTTCATTTATTTGGGTCATCTTCAATTTCTTTCAATGTCTTATAGTTTTCATTGTACAGGTCTTTTACTCCCTTGGTTAAATTTATTCCTAAGTATGTTATTGCTTTGAATGCCATTGCATATATGTTATTATATAGAAACACAACTGATTTTTATAGTGATTTTGTATCATACTACTGAATTCATTTATTAGTTCTAACAGTTTTTGATAAAGTCTTCAGGGTTTTAAAGTACACATAAGGTTCTATATATTATAAAAGGGTTTTATATAGTATAGTATAAGTATCAGTATATATATATATATGGGAAAAGTATATCTAGGGTTTTATAATATATATTTTATATTATATACATATTATATATTTGTGTGTATATATAAATGTTATATATCTGTGTGTATATGTATATATATGAATGTATATATATATAAATATATACATATATATAATTCATGTCATCTGCAAAAAGAGACAATTTTACTTCTTTCTTTCTAATTCAGATATCCTTTATATCCTTTTCCTGCCTAATTGCTCTGGTTAGCTCATTTTAGTTCTCTGTTGATTAAAGAGGTAAGAGTGGGCATCCTTGTCTTTTTCCTGATCTTAAAGGAAAACCTTTCAACTTTTAGCCTGAATAAATATAAGAGCTTATAAATACTTGACCCCAAAACACTTGACATAAAGTTTTCAGTTTTTTATCATTGAGTATGATATGAGCTGTAGGCTTCTCATATATAGCTTTTGTTATATTGAGGTACATTTCATTTATACATAATTTGTTGGAAGTTTTTATCATGAAAAGGTATTGAATTTTCACAAATGCATCTTTTCCATTTCTTGAGATAATTATATGATTCTTGTCCTTCATTTTGTTAATGTGCTATATCACATTTATGGATGCAGTTGTTGAACCATCCCTGAATTCTTGGAATAAAATCCTACTTGATCATTGCATATGATCTTTTCAGTTTGCTAATATTTTTTTAAGGATTTTTTCATCTATGTTAATCAGTGATATTGGCCTGTAATATCCTTTTCTAAAAGTGTCATTTTTTTGGCTTTCCTATTATGGTAATAATGGACTCATAAAATAAGTATGAAAGTGTTCCCTACTCTTCCATATTTGAAGTGGTTGAGAAGGAGTAGTACTAATTCTTTAAATGTTTGGCAGAATTAACCAGTCATCAAGTCCTGGAATTTTGTTTCATGGGAGGTTATTAATTACTGCTTTTATCTCCATACTAGTAATTAGCCTATTCAGATTTTCTCTTTAATCATGATTCAGTCAAGGTAGGTGTGTGTTTCCCGGAATTTACCCATTTTCTCCTAAGTTGTCAAAATTGTTGCTGTATAACTATTCATAGTAATCTCCTATGATCCTTTTCTTTACTGTGGTATCAGTTGTAGTATCTCCTCTTTCATTTCTGATTTTAATGATTTGAGTCTTCTTTTTTTTTGGCAAGTCAAGCAGGAGGTTTGTCAATTTTGTTTATCTTTAAAAAAAACAGCTATTAGAAGGGACTAAAGATGGCAGTGTGAGAGGTGAGATAGAAACCACCCCCCAAAACCTCATATGAAAATATAGTTAATACAACTAATCCTAAAAGACTAACAGGAAAGAAGGCTGTGCCAGACTGCACACACCTGGAGAAAAGAGCAGACCTCACGGAACAGGGTGATGTACCAAAGCCATGATCCAGCAGTACACAAGCCTGTCCCCTACCACAGCTCACTGGCAGGAGGAATAGAAATGGAGCAGGGATGGGGAGGACACCTAGGACTATTGAACACCCAGCCTTGGAGATCTGCTCTAAGAGCAAGAACCTACATTGCATGGTGCTCTGGAGATTTGTGGGGTTGGAAAGCTAAGACAGAGGGACACATGGAGAGGCTGAGATTCTAGCAACTTGTGGAAAACAGGGATCCACATCTGACTGCTATGGGACAAAAGAAAGGGAGGCAGTCTGAGAGACATCCTCACAGTGAGAGTTCTGCTAAAAGGGCAAGGACAGCACAGAGCTTGTTGCTCAGGAGAAAGGAGAAGTGGAAAAAATTTTCCAGGTGCATTCTGCCCAGCAAGATGGGAACTGTCAGGAACTTCAGGCACTCCAAACCCCTGACTGGCTACGGAGCAGCACTGAGGCACTCCACCATGATATGCAGCCTGCTGTGCCTTCCTTCTGGCCTGCAGGCACAGTCTTGCAAACCAGCAGTCCCTGCCCTGGCTTGAGTACAGGCAGAGAAATGCCCCACCGATGGCATCTACAAACCAAAGCACAGAGGCTTACATCTCTGCACTCAGCCCACTGGTCCTGACAGTGGAGAACAGACACAGCAGCCAGGAAGCATGAAACACCTCTTTCCTCCCCTCAGGCACCAGTGCCACTCCCCTGTGATTCCCAACATCACTCCAAAGGCTGAGCAGCTCCAAGAGAGTAGAGCTTCTGGGCACTAGAGCATGCAACATACAAATATGAAACATCAAAGAAACCTGGTTCAAATTAAAATCCCACAAACACCAGAAAAAAAGACCTAGTGAAACTAACTCCTCAATCTTCTTGAAAGAGAGTTCAAAATAAAAATCATAAACATGGTCATGGTGGTACAGAAAAATATTCAAGAACTCAGCAATGAATTTGAGACAGAGATTCAATCATTAAGAAATTCCAAATCTGAAATGAAATATACAATGGAGGGTTTTAAAAGCAGATTAGATATAGTGGAAGAGATGGTAAATGGAATACAGATTAGAGAAGAGGAATACAAAGAAGCTGAGGCTAAGAGAGATAAAAGGATCTCTAGGAATGAAAGAATATTGAGAGAACTGTGTGACCAATCCAAATGGTACCAGAAGAGAGAGAAAAAGAGATAGAAAGAGTCTTTCAGGAGGTAATTGCTGAAAATTCCCCCAAGCTGGGGAAGGAGATAGTCTCTCATGCCACGGAGGTGCACAGATCTCCCAACACAAAAGACCCAAGGAAGACAACACCAAGACATATAATAAGACATATAATAATTAAAATGGCAAAGATCAAGAATAAGGACAGACTATTAAAAGTAGCCAGAGAGAGAAAAAAGATCACATAAAAAGGAGAACCCACCAGGCTATAATCAGACTTCTCAACAGAAACCTTACAGGCCAGAAAGAAGTGGCATGATATATTTAAGGGAATGAAACAAAAGGGCCTTAAACCAAGAATACCATACTCAGCAAAATTATCATTTAAATTTGTAGGAGGTATTAAACAACTTTCAGATAAGCAGAAGCTGAGAGAATTTACCTCACAAAAACCATCTCTAGAGTGCATTTTGGAGGGACTTTTATAGATGGAAGTGTTCCTAATGCTAAATAGCTGTCACCAGAGGAAAAAAAACCACAGTAAATTAAGTAGAACAATTAATTACTAAGCAAATGCAAAATCAAAGCAACTACCCCCAAAACCAGTCAAGACATATTAAGACTATAGAATATGATGCCTAATATATAAAGAAAGGAGGAGGAAGAAAAAGGAGTAAAAAACAAAAATAGAAACTTTAGATTGTGTTTGTAATAGTATACTAAGATAGTTAAGTTAGAATGTTAGATAGTAAGGAAGTTAACCTTGAACATTTGGTAACCACAAATCTAAAGCCTGCAATGGCAGTAAGTACATACCTATCGAAAAATCACCCTAAATGTAATGGTCTGAATGCGCCAATCAAAAGACATAGAGTCACTGAATGGATAAAAAAACAAGACCCAACTATATGCTGCCCACAAGATATTCACTTCAAACCAAAAGACATACAAAGACTAAAAGTGAAGAGATGGAAAAAGTTATTTCATGCAACTAATAGAGAGGAAAAAGAAGGTTTTGCAGTGCTTGTATCAGACAAAATAGACTTCACAAAAAAGGAAGTCCCAAGAGTCAAAGAAGGACATTACATAATGATAAAGGCATCAATCCAACAAGAGGATATAACCATTATAAATATCTATGCACCCAACACTGGAGCACCTACATATGTGAAAAAAATACAAACAGGATTACAAGGGAAAATAGAATGCAATGCATTCATTTTAGGAGAATTCAACACACCCCTCACTCAGAAGACATTTCATCCAGACAGAAAATAAGTAAGCAAACACAAGCATTAAATAACGTATTAGAACAGATGGACCTAACAGACATCTACAGAATCCTCCATCCAAAAGCAGCAGAATACACATTCTTCTCAAGTGCACATGGAATATTTTCAAAAATAGATAATATACTAGGCAACAAAAAGAGCCTCAGTGAATTCAAAAAGACTGAAATTGTACTAATCAGCTTCTCAGACTACAAAGGTATGAAACTAGAAATAAATTATGCAAAGAAAATGAAAAATCCCACAAACATATGGAGGCTTAATAACATGTTCTTAGATAATCAATGGATCAATAACCAAATAAAAACAGAGATCAAGCAATATATGGAGACAAATGACAACAATAATTCAACAATGCAACATCTGTGGGATGCAGCAAAGGCTATGTAAGAGGAAGTTTATTGCAATACAGGCCTACCTCAGGAAAGAAGAACAATCTCATATGAACAGTCTAAACTCACAATTAAGGAAACTACAGAAAGAACAAATGAGGCCCAAAGTCAGTAGAAGGAATGACATAATAAAGATTAGTGCAGAAATAAATAAAATCTAGAGGAATAAAACAATAGAAAGAATCAAGGAAAGCAGGAACTGATTCTTCAAGAAAGTAAACAAAATAGATAAACCCATAGCCAGACTTATCAAGAAAAAAATAAACAGAAACAGAATCAGAAATGACAAAGGAAATATCACTATGTACACCACAGAAATACAAATAATTATTAGAGAATACTATGAAAAATTATTTTTGACCAAAAAGGGTAAACTAGAAGAAATGGTCAACTTCCAGAAAAATACAACATTCCAAGGCTGACCCAGAAAGAAACAGAATATCTGAGCAGACCAATCACCAGCAATGAAATTGAATTGGTAATCAAAAAATTACCTAAGGGAAAAAAAAACCCTGGGCCAGATGGCTTCAATGCTGAATTTTATCAAACATTTATGAAGACCTAATACCCATCCTCCATAAGGTTTTCCAAAAATTAGAAGATGAGGGAATACTCTCAAAATCATTCTGAGACCAGAATAACTCTAGTACCAAAACAAGTCAAAGACACTACAAAAAAAGGAAATTACAGACCAATATCCCTGATCAACACAGATGCAAAAATACTCAACAATATATTAGCAAACCAATTTAAAAATACATCAAAAAGATCATCTGTTATGATCATGTAGGATTTATTCCAGGGATGCAAGGATGGTACAATATTAGAAAATCCATCAACATCATCCACATCAACAAAAGGAAGGACAAAAACCACATGATCATCTCCATAGGTACTGAAAAAGCATTTGATAAAATTCAACATCCATTCATGATAAAAACTCTCAACAAAATGGGTATAGAGGGCAAGTACCTCAATATAATAAAGGCCATGTATGATAAACCCACAGCCAATATTATACTTAACAGTGAGAACTGAAAGCTTTTCCTTTGAGATCGAGAACAAGACAAAGGATGTCCACTCTCCCCATTTTTATTCAACATAGTTCTGGAGGTCCTAGACACAGCAATCAGACAACACAAAGAAATAAAAGGCATCCAGATTGGTATAGAAGTTAAACTGTCACTGTTTGCAGATGACATGATATTGTACATAAAAAAAACTCTAAAGAATCCACTCCAAAACTACTAGATCTAATATCTGAATTCAGCAAAGTTTCAGGATACTAAATTAATACACAGAAATCTGTTGCATTTCTATACACTAATGATGAACTAGCAGAAAGAGAAATTAGGAAAACAATTCCATTCACAACTGCATCAAAAAGAATAAAATACCTAGGAATAAACTTAAACAAGGAAGTGGAAGAACTGTACCCTGAAAGCTACAAGACACTAATGAGAGAAATTAAAGAAGATACCAATAAATGGAAACACATCCCATGCTCATGGATAGGAGAATTAATATTGTCAAAATAGCCATCTTTCCTAAAGCAATCTACAAATTCAGTGCAATCCTTATTAAAATACTAACAGCATTCTTCAGTGAACTAGAGCAAGTAGTTCTAAAATTCATATGGAATCACAAAAGACCTGAAATAGCCAAAGCAATACTGAGAAGGAAGAATAGAGCTGTTATGCTCCCCAACTTTAAGCTCTACTACAAAGCCACAGAAATCAAGTCAATTTGGTACTGACACAAGAACAAACTCATAGATTTGTGAAACAGACTAGAGAGCCCAGATATAACCCAAGCATATATGTTCAATTAATATACGATAAAGGAGCCATGGATATACAATGGGGAAATGACAGCCTCTTCAACAACTGGTGTTGGCCAAACTGGACAGCTATGTTCAAGAGAATGAAACTAAATTATTGTCTAACCCCATACACAAAAGTAAACTCAAAATGGATTAAACACCTGAATGTAAGTCATGAAACCATAATAAAATTCTTAGAAGAAAACATAGGTGAAAATCTCTTGAATATGAACATGAGAACTTTTTCCTGAATGCATCTCCTCTGGCAAGGGAAACAAAATAAAAAAGGAACAAATGGGACTACATCATGCTAAAAAGCTTCTGTACAGCAAAGGACATTATCATCAGAACAAACAGGCATCCTACAGCATGGGGGAATATACTTGTAAACAGCATATCCAACAAGGAGGTAACACTTTACTTCATTTTTAAAAGCAGTTTGTTCCCATCACGATCAATAAGGTATTCATACCTTGAAAAGAGGGTATGTGACTTTCAATTTCAAGTAACACGTAGTACAGTGTTTACCAAAGAGTTGGTGTTTAATAGATATTTCTGGAAAAGAAGTGAATCATTGATACTAACTTTTTATTTGTATCTCTAACTTTTGCCCCATGTTCCACTACATTTCCAAAACTAAATATTTCTTATATGTGCTGTTTGATTTTCTACTTTCCTGGATTTATTCATGTCATCTTTTGTCACTGAAAATGTATCTTTCCCTTCAATTTCCCTATGAAAATTCTATTCAGTTTTTAAAATCTCAAGTACCTTCCCTTCGTAAGGTTTATGTTGACCTCCTCATCTCGATGCTCCTGAACTGAATACCCACAGTAGTCTGTTTCTTTTCACCTCTGTTTTTGACAGTTGTGCACCCTCTTCTTGCAATTTTCCTACAACGTGGTCTGCTTCATGAAGGCAGATTTTTTTGGTGTTTTAGGTTTTTTATACTACATATTACATATTGCAATTCTTGTTACACAACACATGTCTAGTTTATAGTTATTCATTTGATAAAACCAATTTCTATGATTCTTTCCAAGACAATTTTCTTTAAAATTACAACTCAAGTAACAATTTCTGACCTTTCCTTCTATCTTATCTTTGGGGATGTGACACTTCAGACTTGATATTAACATTGTAGATAATTAATATAGGAATTTTTAACAAAGTTGTTTTAATAAATTTCATATTTTTTTCTTTTTCCTAATTTGCCTTAGAAAACCCATACCATCTTAGAGTCTGTAGTGGTTTCTATACATTGCTGCTTTGCAACAAGCATTTTAATGATCTAATAATTTTATTCTGACAGCATATTTTTACAGAAATAATTTAGATGACTATGACATGAGTAATATTAATCCATTTCATTATTTTCTAGTAAACAGTCCTCCATTAGTATAACATATAATTACTTAATTCTAAATAGGAAAATTTACATGACATGTGAATTATTTATATCATTTTATTTGCTCTATTGTTAATAATTTTGTTAAAAATTATTATCCAAAATTTTAGTCAAATAAATGGTTATAAATAAAATTCACATCTTAATATGTTAATATTCCTGGAGAAGTTATCATAGGGAAAAATGTCAAAATACCTCACTAAAGTGGCTTGGTAATTATTATGCTAAGCATTTTCAAAACCCTGTATTCAACTGCTAAACTAATAAGCCATTTCTTAAGCTTCTCTGAGCCTCACTTTGCCTATAGACAAAATCATCAGAAAACATCTGCCTTACCAAGTGTATGTGATTTCAATTGTGATTAAATAAATGAATCATGTGAAGGCAGTTTGAAAAATTAAAAGTAAAATACAAATATATGTCATCTTTATGAGATGTATTAAGAACCAATCATGTGCACATCAATTATTCAATCATTAAACAGGATTTCCTTTGTGCATTACACACTAGGCTTGTGGTGCATATCTAACCAATAAAATACTTAACTGACATACTAATGGGTTGATTCTTTGGTTAAGGTGTGATCAAAATGGCATCAAGAAAATTTCCATCTTTTTCTCTAAATGATTAAAAGAGTGAAATCTACAAAAATAATTTACCCACAGAAAACAAATAAATGAAAAGGAGATAATCTAACACCATAAGGTAACAAAATGTGTAATAACATTTTATGATTCAAAAGAAAATGATAGATTCTAAAGAAAAGACAGCCCACCTGTTCTGAGACACTGACAAGCCACTTCCTTAAGAGATAATGATGAACTGGTAAAAAGTACAGATATCACCCAAATTCTACAGAAAAACAAACTGGGTAATTATCAGATTTCAACAACAAAGGATGACACATATTTCTTCACTGTTTTGCAGTTTTTTTGCTCTGTGATGATTAAATATTCTCAATCTTAAAATATATAAGATATATATTATAAATATTTCTAACTGAAAAATACAGAACATTGACACAATATAACAAAAATTAGTTCAGAACAGAAATCTCCAAATTGTCAACATACAAGATTTTGGTATTTATTATTTATATTTATATTTTATATTAATATTTTAACAATTTTTGCTACAAGCACAGAGAGAAGATGCCAAATTCATGTCTTGGAGAAGTTAGTTATATATGAGAGAGAGATGACTTCCCATTCTAACAGAAAAGAAGAATATAATGTGATCATATAGAAAAAAGTGATTTGATAATTGGAAGATGAGGTTGTTCCTTTCCAGTTTCTTCTGTTACTATTATTTATAGGAATGTCATCTGTTGAGGGTAGGTGGCTTGATGTGGGTGGAGATTAAAGGAATGTAGAGAAGCTTTGAATAGCTCTGTGGGAGGGTGAGAGTAGGTTGCAAACAGAAATATAAGGAAATAGTTGGGATTTTCAATTGCTTTTGAGGTTGGTGAATGTATAGTATTCAAAATCTGACCAGCTACATTGGTAATTTCTCCAGAATTTCTTGGCTTTCCAGATCAAGTCATAAGAAACTGAATAGTTGGGGATTGTCCAGGAGTAGGGTATTGCCATACAGGTGGAACAAAATACTGAAGGATCAAGGGTTTTTAGGATGTGGGGAAGTATTACTGATAAGACATACAGTGGATTAAAAACTGGATAACTGGATAAGGAAGGAAAGGTTTTTATTTGTGCAGTACAGAATTATAAAAATGTTAATCATTCAAATTTAAAATTTGCACTTGTTCTTTAGTGTTACTATTAAAAATAATTGTTTATGGATAATTTCGCTTTTGCCTAATGTTTGCAGTATATTTATTTTCTTTAGTTTTAAATATTTTCTGGGATCAATTTCTTATTGTCTTTTAATTGTGAGATGTAACTTCAGAATAGTGTATAAGACATTATAAACTATTTTAGGAATAATTACAAACTTATCAAGTGATAGAACAGTGCCTGATTTTAGAACTTTGCCTGATTTCCATTTGTATTCCTCCCTGATTACGTGCTTTATCCACTCTTCCTAGATATAACAAATATACTAATTTTGTGAGTATAATGTCCTTGGAATTATTTTGTTTTACTACATATAGGTGACTTCTAAAGTACACAGTCTAAATGCCTGATATGTAATAATAGAAACATACATTTCTATTTGTAAGCAACTTGCTTCATTTATAATCATTGTGGTTGTGAGATGCATGCAGGTCCTTGTATGTAACTGTAGCTCATTTATTTCAAATATTTGTGTTTATTCATTATTAATTTATTTTCATTTTTTATTCACTTTAATATATTTAATAGTAATAATTATATTATTTAATAATACAAAATGTTATTTTGTATAACAGAAGTAATCAGACTTGTTTGCATGTTCCCTTTATACTCTTGAAAACTAGTAAAGTTTGGTTTATATGTGTTATAATATTAAAGTTATATTAGAAATGAAAATAGATATTTTATAAATTTTTCTCTATTATAAAAATTAAAAAATCTCATTACATTGTAATATAAATGACAATTTCATAAAACAATTACACTTTGAAAAGTTTAGTGAGAAGAGTAGTTTTATGTATTTTCAAATCTCTTTTATATATGGTTTAAGAGGAGATTGAAGGTTTCTAATATTCGGTCCTCCATTTAACCTGTTACAATAGGTATATTTATAAAGTACATAAAGTGTTGAAACATATAAAGAAAATCTGCCTTAAACAGACACACAATTGGAAAACAGGAAAAATTTAATACCCATTTTTTTATATAATTGTGTATATTTTTGATACTGCATAAAACTCAAAACATAGTAGTTTTTCACAGGTAAGTTGCAGTGTGAATCTGAAATCATACCAATAAATTTTTCACTCTGTTACTTTAAAATCCACTGGTCTATCTTCAGCTTTGAATGGATTGTTACCCATGCATCATTCCGAAACATCGTGCATTGGTCATTTGGAAAATTCAGTTCTTTAAGTTATGAAGATCTTCCAAATGTCAACACATTTCATGAACCGATATTAACTCTATTTGTCAGTATCACCACCAGTCTCATCAGAAGTCTTTAAATCGCATATGGTTAGTCAGGTGGGTTTACTTCAGTTTAGTTTAGTTTTGTTGTAGCTATTGCTATTTCATCCTGAGTCCATTCTGGGAATATATTTCAAATGTTTCTAATTACACAAACTATCAAATTCACTGGCACATTTTCACCATAACCCCTTGTTAGCGTTCTAATGTTTTCCATTGTTTCCACTTAGTCATTTCTAATGTTTAATCCTCTAAATTTTTCTGGATTAATTTTAGTAGATCATTTTACTACAGGGGCTTCTTCTAATTTATTTGCATTGGTTAGGTCTAGCAACACCATTTCAAAGAACTTTTATTATGATATTCAATGCCAACAAGATATCTCATATGGCAGTATACATTTTAAAGGCATACTAGTCTAGAAATAACCTATATTTGAAATTCAATGGGCCAAAATTTGACAATTTCAAACCCTATCATAATATTTTCTGTTTGTAAATTATATGAGAAGAGCAAAAACAAAACAGAAGATGAGTGAAAATATGAAAGTGAAAGAAAATTCAATCATATAATCTGGTTTCAGTTTATATTTCTCACATCTTTCACTGCACTGATGATATTATACAATAAAAACTGACATTTGCCTAAGGACACTGGGCAAAAAATATTTATGAAAGACTTAATTGCATTATATACTGTAATACATTCCATCTGTAAAATATCTTGCCTTCTCAACTTCATTTTAGATGAGTATATACACAAAATACTACATCACTATATAATTTATTTGCATTCCTCTGCCTTGTGCACTCATAGCTGACTGCACACAGCACCATTAGAACATTTAAAATAATGTTGAGTATCTAGGCACTAAGCAGATTGCAGACTCTACATAAATGATTTCTATTTCTTACAGTAACATTTTCAGATAGATAATGTAAATAAGGTTTAAAAAAATTGAAGCCAAAGCCCCACAGTTAGTGTCAGTATCAAAACTCAAATAAAGAGCTATTTTATGCCAAAACTGATTTTCTTTCCACTTGACAATATTACCTCATACTGTACATTATTCAAAGGCTTTATTGTTTGTTTCTACTACTGGATACTAGAATTCCTGAAGGTAGCAACTCTATTTATTTGTTGGTATAAATAAATACCAAGTACATAACCTAAAACACATAAAGCTTCAAATAATCATACATTTCATCACTAAGTGCACTAATACATATGCCCATTAAGAAGTAGTAAGGAAATAAAATGCTCTAGTACAACTTAGATTTTCAATACGGGCTACTAGAATATAAAATAATTTTATTTACTTCCAGATTTCCAGAGAAATTAAGCTTCTAATCATTATCTCCCCATCAATTCTCAACAACATATTAACTGGCCTTCACTAAAGTCATTACTGAATGTAACATAGAACATTTACAACATTTATAATAATATATAACATTTATATTTCATAAAATGTTAGTTTATAAAGATACATTCCCAGAGCTCCATGCCATTCTGAATACAAGTGAAAATTCATAAAGCTCTAACATTATGGAAACCTATGCATTTTTCTTAAAATTTTGAAAAAAACCTAATGTTATAAAAAATAGTACAAATTCTGGACAAAGAAACCTCTAATGTTTGTACAACATGTTTCTATCCTAATATAGTTTTGAATGTAAATTTTTAGAGATTTTACTTTTGTTCAAAAATTTATATTTGTGATTTATGGTAAGAATGGTATTTGCAACAAAGATAATGGGCTATTTTGACCTACAGTTATGTGTTAGAATAAAGAAATATGAGAATGAATGGTACTAAATTTATTGAGTACCTGGCAAATGCCAACTTTGTAACTTCTTAATTCCCTAATCTGGGACTAATTTGAGAGATTTAACAAATATTCTTAAGGCCTTATAATACAGAAGAGTAGATTCAGATCCAAGTTACAGGGTAATATCTTAAAGGATGAGAAAAGGAAGGATGTATAAAAAGAAGGAAAGTGCAAAGGAGGGAAAGATAATAAAGAGAAAGAAAACTCAAAGGTTACAATATTTTCCTCTAAATTTAATCAGTCTGCTCTTTAAAAAATTTTACCAGTCTAAATTCCTAACTTAATTGCATTATATTCTCCCTAGTGATAAATTAAAGAAAAACACCATTCACAGCAAAAAATAAACCTAGAAAGATAGTATAAAGAAAAAGCAAATCTACTTCTAAATATTAATATCTCACTACAAACATAATGAAAGACACACATTCTTGACATTCAGATGACCATCTGTATGTTATAGCTATACTTACTTTTAATCTACAATATGAAATTAGCAGATAGGAGTCACATCCATGTGGATACTTCATTAGTGATGTTGTATGAAACACATAAAATATAGCCCAGGGATCTGGTAATAAAGAAATATCCCAAAGACAGAGAACATAGCCAACTCAGAGTTATTTTATCCACTTTTCTTCATTAGAATTATGAGCTTCCATCAATTACCATAAATGGTATTATTTTTTCAACAATATATTAATAAGTATTGATACAATTTCTGACTAGAATAAAAAGTAAGAAGTATTTTGGTAACATTTCAGAGTTGGTAAAATTACCAATGGGTAAGTAAACATCAGTTATGTTTAAATCCATCAAAACCATTTTTCCAGTGAATATATTTATGCAATCTCTGACCTTGATTATTCTCTGACATTCTCTGTTTTCAAATAAGAGAATGGTAACTGAAACCCAGCCATGTCCCCCTCCAAAGAAATCATGTTTTTTAATTACTACGAAATACCTTAATTGTAATGAAAAGTATATATTTTATCCTCAAGCATTTCTGTATAAACTCTTAAATTGTGAATTTAATTAGTCATATAGTACTTTGAAAAAATGAACATTACTGAGGCTTATATCACCTGTGTCTAAGTAGTATAAATAACACTTGGACTATTATGCAAATTCAATTTGATATGATAGCAACTGGGTTCAGATTTTATGACATACTTCTCTTTGCGACTGCAAGCTTTAATAATGCTTATTTTCTTATTTTATTTAAAGATATGTCTTATTTCCAGTAGTATATAAGACTAAAATGAGTTAATTAACTTTAATTGAACCCCTAATCAGGAAATAGAAAAGTTGAGTACCTAGGTGAAACCTGTTGAAAGTTGTATGCTCTCTTCCTAATTAAAATATCAAGTCAAATGCCATAGTTTCCCTAAGCTGCAAACATGAGTGCTACAGAGAAAGATGGCATTTTCATACACAGTCAGCCTGAACACGTGTGACTGCATTGACAGATTAATGTAATCAGAAACCAATGCAGTTAATCAGAAACATCATTTCAGTCAGTCTTAAATGGACAAAAACTACATACATATACTGAGACACAATTTTAAACAACATGGAATACTTGCATAGAGTTGACACATAGATTTTAGTGGATTTCACATGCAAAAACCACAATGATTAGTGATGTTATAAATAAAAGACACATATACAACAGATGAATCACTGACTTAACAGCAGAAAAATGAAGATAATCAATCTGACCATATTGTTTGGTTATTGGCACCCTAAATAGTTGGTTTCAATATAAACCAGTTATGAATTAGACTTCATCTTATGCTGTGGGCAAAATGATCTAGGGCCAGTTGCGACTAATCTTTGCTTACTGTACAGAAGTATAGTTAACATACACATAGATCAACCTCAATTTCACTAGACCTTTCATCATGTATGAAGTAAAGCTTGCATTTATCTAGAATTCTTGAGTACCACACCATTGTTTATCTAAAGGCCAAGATGTCACCTCTTTTTAAAGTTTCCTATATCTAATAACCATGTTTGCATTTTTCCAGTTGAAATATCTCACTTGTAGTAACAGTTTTCTCCTACCCTTACCAATGAATCCCTTATCCAGTTTTTGGATATTTACTGCATTGTATTGAGCACTGGAGACATACAGTACTGCCCTCACGAAGTTTAAAATTGAGTAATGAAAACAGATATTAAACAGTAGCCACTAAACTACTGGTACAAATGTGCTGTCAAGGAGGTATATAGTATGATATGAATACATGGAATTAAGGGAAACTAAACTAATTCTTCAGGGTTCACTAATGCTTTCCTGAGAGAAGTGACTGCTGTTTTATTTAAGATGTGTCGGATAAAGGGAATGGGGAGAATACATCAGAATGAGGGAAACATTTTATTATCTGAGGAAGAAAGAAAGAATGTCTTTATAAATGATGGCTGAGTAAACTGGAAGGAATAGTTTTAAGGGAGGAAAAACTATGCCCAAAGATAGGACTGATAGAATAGGTTTTGGAAGAGTTAACGATTCTGATTCATTCACTTACTCACTTATTCTAAAAAAGTTATTTTAAGCTCTATGATGGTGTACAATGTCTATCTTGTTCACTAGTCAAGAGGGATCTTATGTAAAGGGAAAGAAGGAATGAAGAAACAGTAAAAAGTGTAAGAGCATGAGTGAATTTTTGTAGCAGGAATAAACATGATCTGGCTATAATGAGGGTGCCAAACTGAATAAAGACAATAAATTATGATATAACTGGGCAAAAAATATTCCCAAGTCCTCTTTGAGTGCATGTACCAGCCATAGACAGCTCCTGAAAACCAGGCAAGAGGTGTTGTGTTGATGTTGCAGCTGTAGTTCTAGATATTTTCCCTCAATTTATTAATACAATTATGTGGATTAAATTATTATAAACCCATATGTAATGATTGTATATGTTAACTTTTGTATGTATGTCAAAAATTTGAAGATATTTCCACTCACAAATTTTAAAAAGACTTGAAAGACTTAAGTTTTAATACAATGTCCAGGAGGTATCCTGGCAGGAGCATGGGTGTTAGGCCACCAAGCCAGAATGCCAGGCTTACACATCTCTTTACTTCTTTTACCTCTTCTATAAAGTCAAGTTAAATATGTTTCTGGCAACATTACTGTGATGAAAAAATTAGATGTGTGTAAAATTCATGATTAAAAACAAGCATTTGATATGTGAATTATTGTTCTATAACAAGAGGCACGTGTCCATTATTCCATGTAGTGATTTCAATAGGTTGGCATAGAATGGTATGTTAAAGTCCTTCTGTCATTGTGCATCATGGCCCATTTCAAACATAAAGACAGTTAATATAAAAAAGTACAAAATAAAATTTAATGTCTATAGAAGTTGTGAATTTCTTTTTTAAAAGTTGTAATTTATATCTGTATAAATTTTTCTGTAGTAGCATATATATTATATTTCTTTCAATACCCTTTATTCCAAGGGAGATATTTTACCTAAACAGATAAAGTACTCTTTAAATTCTTCTCCAAACAATCTATTTGACTATAAAATTCCCATTCTTTTAAAATTATATGCAATATTTTATATTCTTTAATAAAAATAATCAAATTTCATGCACTTATTAAATGCCATGTTTCCCTGAGATTTAATACATTTACTTTGTATAAATTTGAAGCATATTAAAGTTTATAATGTTAATATAGTTTTTAAAGAAACATGTTCATTTCAAAGCCTTAAATCATTAAAATTAAATTGTATAGGGCTTTGGTCTCTATTAATCAAATTTTAGAAATGTAGTCGTGAGTTTGTGCTGTCATAAGAAAATTCCACAAACTGGAAAGCTTCAACAACATAAATTTATTTCCTCACAGTTCTGGATGCTGGAAGGCTGAGACCAGGATATCAGCAAGGTCAGGTCCTACTAAAAAACTTTCTTCCTGGCTTGCACAAAGAGCCTTTTTACTGTGCCCTCACACAGAAGAGGGAAAATGAGCTCTGGCGTCTCTTCCCTTCTAAGAGCACGAGTCCCACCATGAGGGCCCCACCCTCACCACCTCATCTAAACCTGATCACCTCCTAAAGGCTCATCACATTGGAGGTGAGAGTTTCAACATATGGAATTTGAACGGGACAGTTCAGTCCATAACATTGTTTTATATTGTTTGGAACTCTCAAAACTGGGGCCCCTAGAAAAAATATATGTAAATATCCAGAAGGTTAAAATTTGCCTCCAAATAACTGTCACTTAAGCTATGAGCATCTGTACAAAGAAAGTAGCAGAGGGAAAAAAGTTGTTGATATGAAAATCTATAGAAATGGTAAATAAATTTCAATCATTATAATGTCCACATTCACATACCATTTTATAGATACCAAAGTGCTTTCTAAGATTGTCATTTTACACAACTATAGTGACACACCTGCTTTAGACCTTTTCATTTTTTGCTATTAATATTCACATTTCTAAAAGTCTCTTAGAATTATAATATTCTTTGTGATTACTTAAAATCCAAAGAAATAAATAGATATTTCCTCTGCTTCTAATCTTTACTCTTTCAAAGCTGACAAAAATGTAAAGGATTTTTTGAGTTGATATGAAAACAGCCAAGCAATCCTCTTACTAAAGATCTTTCATGCATAATCGTCTCTCCTATGCAGGTGACAAAGTGACCCGAAGTTCCAGTTTTGAGCAGAGGTCTGCTCTTCATGACAAATAAAAATTATCATTTTGACCTAAAAATATACTCTTTACACAAAGTATTCGTCTCTGTCCCTTTCATGGGTATCTTATTTGATTTATTCCCGTGGAAGATTAATATCCCCTGAAAAAGTACATGACCATTTCCATTTCTTTACACCTTAGTAATTTAAATATTCATAGGCACAATGAAAACTGACAAATGCAAATAATCAGCCCTAAGCAGTATTATATTTCAATGATAAGTAGTATGCATGTATTTCCTTGGCTGCTCTTCACAGATTTCATAAGCACATCCTTATCAACAAACACTTTATTAGTAAGTATTTTACCTCAGTGAGTCTCTTACCACAATTATTGTGAGCTGCTCTATTATTTGAAATCTTAATGGTACCTCTGTAAAGAAAGGTCATTTTGGATACTTTTTATCAAATTGTGATTCACAAGGAACTAGGAAATAATGCAATCCAATTAAAGAATTACAGTGATTGGAGCATAATTTAAAAGGATTTTGTGTGGAAGTATTAATGTAAAGAGAAGGCTCAGCATATTTCCTCCATTCGTTTTCTAGGAAAGATTAGGGATATAAAGTAGCTGGCTCATTTGAAAGTCATTCAGATTCTTCGAAAATGCATGAATCACACAACTCAATTTACAGAGTCTGAAATGCTGTCATTCTTACACTTTAATGTGGATAATCCTACTTCAAGATACATAAAATTGCTTGGAGTACATTTTTATTTAATAGTTGAGAAGCAGTGAAATATCTAGTGACATCAGTTTACTAATTTATTTTTCTAATTAAATTGTCTTTAATCTTTGTTGGTTTTAGAAGAGCATTATATTAATAAATGGGGCAGGAATACATGCTAATATTAATTGCAAAGATAAATGGAATAGTGTGTCAAAAGCAACAGAATTAGACTCCTTGTACATTCATGAAAAAAATGATCTAAAAATTATCAAAGTGTTCCTTTGTTTTAGAAGATAATATTTAAATTGAGGGATTATTTCATTTTTTTAATATAATTAGAAAATCTGGAGTCAAATAGTTTGATTGATGTAATTATGCAGTCAGTGAAGGGACTTACGTTGTCTGACTTTCCTACTCCAGTTCATCAGATGCCCTTTTGCTTTGTCTGCCCCCATCCTCGAAGAGCACTTGTTATTCCTATGAACAGTCTTAGAGTCCCTTCCACACTTTGAAAAGTCACATAGGAAAGTGCATTTATTAAAGAGAGTAATCAAGGCTATGGAATCTTCTTGGCAGTCACTGACCAGAAATACCCAGAGTGTGACATAGGTTTGGATGGAAATTCTAGGAGGCAAAGCACTGCCAAACCTAATCGTTCAGTATGTGGCTTTCAAAAAGGAATCTGAATGCAATTTGCTAGATTTTGATTCTCAGAATTCTGCATATGACTGTGGGATGTGCCGACCTTGTGATCCCGAGCAGTTGGTCTGACCTCTCAAGCTGTTTCCTGGCCTCCTAACATGGAGACAGAAACACCTACTTTATTAGACTGCTATGAAGATCAAATAGGACAAGCTATGTCAGCTCACTGTGTCCCATCTAAGAACATGGATGTGTAATGGGAGGATGTAAGTTTTACATACTGTGACTTTCACTACTGTGAGATACTAAAATTAAGATGATACACAGATCATTTGTTAGAATTTAAAGGCCAATCTATTGAGTTGCTTTGCATAAGTATATATGGATATAATTGAATATAATTAACATATATGTAGAGCTTATTAATCTAAATTTATCAATATCAAATGCTATCAGCATGATAGTAAACCAGGCAGAAATATATGTATGGAGGAGTAATGAAGAATACTAGCTTTTGCAAAATAATCACCAAACACACTTCATTTATACAATATCTTTGGTGTCCCTGATCAGCATCATCCTTAACATGAAGCTTTGTAAAGAAGAAAATGCATGCATGCATGTATGCACGTACACACACACGTACATGGGTGCGCGTGCACACACACACTCACTCCTAGAAGGAAAAAAACAGAAAAATCACTGTACTTGAAAGCCAACTATTCTCGTTTATAAAACACTTAAAATGTTGAAGTTCTGAATTTGAAGTTCTGAATCCCGAATTTTAAGATAGCACCCCTGAACCATGTGCTAGATACTGAGAAGGGCTTTTGCATGTATTACATCATTTACTTTTCATATATGCAGTGACTGAGACTTAAAATATGCTAAGAAACTTTAGATGAAATTAGGAAGAGGTAGAGAAGAGTCCTCCAGCAATGACTAACAAATGCCAATGGCCTACAACACTACACAGTTTTAGAGCCTAATTAGGCAGCATACAGTCCTGTTTTCAGCTCTCAGTGTTCACAAAATTTGTATCTCAGTATTATTGCATGAAATGAATATAATATAGTATCCATGCACTACTGAACATGTAAGCTTACAACCTCAAAGGTGGTAGTAATTGACAAATTTTTAATTATTATTCCCTTTAGTAACTGGAAAGCTTTAAAATAAACCAATTTAGAAGTGTTTACATGGTGAAAGAAAGTGAAAAAGAAAATCAGAAAAACGTATTATTTTAAGACTACCTAAATCTCCACATTTGAATCTTCAAATAGATAGAATGTAAGGAATGCAATTTACTTTACCTTCTATAGAATGTCCACCTTTTGTGAGATCATATAATACTAATGACTACCTGATTTAACAGTATGAATATAACAAAATTAAAAGTCAATTCTTTACAGTATATAAATGCATCAAATTAACATGTTGTATACTTGAATTTTTACAATCTGTCAAATATATTTCAAAAAGATCTTTTAAGAAAATCATAAATAAATAAAATAAATTCTTAATCCCCTATGTCTCCTTTCTTATACTCATCAATTAAGACACTGGTTTACAAATGCATTTTCTCCACAAACTATGGAAATTTTACATTAAATTTTATGTTTCAACCCTCAATCCCATGACATCATTTGGAAGTTTAAGAGAAAAAATAATAACACACAAAGTGCAGATTTCCCAGAAATTAAAGGGAAGGGGAGATGAAATGGTCATAACCCATTTCAGGTACAAGGAAGGTCAATGAAACTTAGACCAAAGCAGGAGGTGTACCAGACAGCTTGATTTTCTATCACCAAATTTCTAAAGGAAGTTATGTTTTACAGAAAATACTGTTTGGCTAACTAAATGGCTGAGTCTTACTAGATCACAACTTCACGGATTTCTTATATTCCTCGTGGTTGAATGATTATAAATCATTGCTTAGATTATAGATTTCCAGGATTTCTGGCCCTCTAGAAGCAGCAGCTGTGGGCTGTTGGCATATGGCTTACCGGGATGGTGCCTCCTCCTCACGGGCATTCCTTTTCTCTGGAATTCCTAATGAGATCCATGAGGGCAACTCATATTTTCATTCCTTTCAGGCTTTGTCCACCTCCACTACTGAGTCCACAACCACCATTGGCTGGTCGCTGCCTCCTCCTCCTGCTTTTCCTCTTCCCATACAATCAGTGTATCAGAATTTTGGCTCATACTATTGCTATTACATCCATTCTCTTACTTAAGGAAAGGGAAAGCATTTACTGCATTTCTCCTTTGTGAGCTGCATGCAATTATTTCCTTGAACAAAACTACCTCTTATTTCTTCAGTGATAGAAATCCTTTTCCTTCAAATGCCAGGAAAAATGCAGCCTTTTTTTTGTGAGCCCTTATTATCTTTTCAGCATTACATAGATGGTCCTCCAGAATGATTTATTCAACAAATACTAGTTAAATTGTGCTTTCATAATATTTAAAAAACATTTCCTTATTTCTCTGCATAGCCCACCCCTACTTCATCCTCCAGAAAGAAGACCGTGCTTTGAGGTTCCTTCTCTAAGGGAGAGCGGGGCAAGACAGCAGAAAACAGACAGCATCTGTTAGTCTCTGGATTTTCACTTCCAAAAACAATCTATACCTGGTGGAGAGATTATGCTAGTTATACTAGAGATAAAGCCATTGGGACAAAGAAATTGCCTCTGGGGGAAAGTCACAATGAATAAGAAGAAAAGTAAGAGAACAGAGAATCCGATGGGATTCGTAAGGTGCCATAAGGTGCCGGACCGTGCTGCCCTTGTTGGATGCCTGGGGACACAGTAGAGAGAAGGAGTTTGAGAAACAAAGGAGCATCTACTTCATCAACTAGGTAATCCCAGGGAGACAGTAATACTTCAGGGAATGCCTGGACTCAGCAGCGTGGGGTCATTGAGAGCTTGTATGTCTCAATGAATACTTAAGGGGAAACTTTCTTCCCCACACCAACACATGCGTACATTAGATCTACATGAGCTCCTAAGATTTAGCCACATCTCCAGGGAAAGGAGGCCATACAGCACAAAAATGACCAAAATTACATTTTTCCTTCCTGGTTAAATAAGGTTTCAAAACATAAATTGAATTCTGCTGTAATTATAATTGTCTCTCTCTGTATGATAAACTATGAACCTCTTAAAGGCACAAGCTGTATCTTGATTGTTTTTGTGTTGTATTGCCTCGCTTCATCAATAAATGGTTGATGAATAACAAATAATGAATGAATACAGACTATGTTATAAACTAGGAGGCAGAAATATTATCAAAACTTTAAGCCTCAAAGTTAGAACGCAGATGAGTTCATTGTTCAGAAGGGATAGTGATTATTAATCATTAGTTGAGGACAGACTTCTGTCACATGGTGTTTCATGGATGTTACCGGGCAACACCTTAAAGGTTTTGCTTGTCATTTAACTCTGTTCTATGAGACATTTGAGGAAAGCTATTCTTTTGAATACATAGTTCATAATTTCATCACTTCATCTTCAAAGAACTATAAAATTAATTACTGGGGATATTCTGAGTCACCTTCCTGACAATGCTCTAGAGAAATGTTGATGGAACTTAGAAAAGACTAAAAATGTTTACATGTATAAAGGAATTTGAGAAATATATAAAAATATATATTATAAATAAATAATTTATAATACGTATTTTTAGAATTATGGTTTTACTATTAGGCATTGATAAAAAAGAATACTTTAATTTTTCATAACTTTAATTACCTAAAACTTCATAGAGAACAAAAGTTATAGGAATATTTGATGGCTCTTAGAAGTTCAGATGGTAATTATTAAAACATGTTTTAAATTTAAAATAGCTATTGGACTTCATATTTTAAGCAGTGTCATAAATTATAATCTGATATGATTTTTTTTCCTCTAAACTAAATTCACATCCTATGACTGATGGAGGCTTTGACAAAAACAATCTTAAATAGCCCTGAAATTGTCTTATAAGATATCTAATTCCCACAGTGGCTAATAATATCAGTATCACACTGTGAAAAGCCACTGTCCCTGTAAAGTGGGGCACTGCTGTGACTTTCTAGGGCACTTTATTTTAACTTGGCCTCTTGTCAGAAGTATTTGATACTTCTTTTTTCTTCAGTAGTCTGAGGTTATGTCTTAGATACATCAACCTAATTAAAACAAAAGAACATAAGCAACAGCAGCTCTATTTTTCTAAAACTCCCACCTTTTCCAAATATTAAGGAATTACCATTTTTATTCTGTTGTCCTATTTGACCACAATTATGCTAATTATTATTATTTATAATGAAATTTGAAAGTTCTTAACAATTTTCTAGTGGGATTATTTACCTTAGAAAAAAATAAACTAGTACCATAATAACATGAATTAAAATAAGTGAAATAAATTTTACTTAAAGCTATGATTTATATCAGAGAGACTTTAATTGTGATAGCCAAAATCAGATATTAGGAAAAATACAATGGATTATTTTTAGTATAATCAAAATGAATTAAATATCTAGTATTCACTCAGGATTCTGTAGAGCTCTGTGAGAATGATGAAAAGATCAGAGGTGCAACCCATCACTTCAAACACTTTGCTTTGTGGTGAAGATATGAATATGAAACATCAGTGAAGAATATAAGACAGAATATAATTGACCACTAAATTACCTTATACAGATATATGTATATATTCATTAAGGAGGTTTAAATCAACTCGATGTAGCTCTAGATAAGTTGAGATTACAGCAATTTTGGAAGATGGATAGAATTCAAAAAGACAAAGGGATAAAAAAGGACATACTAGGTGAGAATGATGAAAGATCAAAAGTCACAGGTCAGATAGAACATGGCTGGTCTAAGATTCAGTGAACTGAGGGCATCAGTTTAGTGCATGGGAAAGTGCCATGAAATTATGGATGACTTTCAAAAACATGCAGAGAAGTACTGACTCAAAAACCTAATAACCAGAAAGAGGGAAACTACTTCTAAATTGCTTAATGACCTAATGGTAACAATGATGGTGTCGATGAAGTCACTAAAATAATAGAGAGTATTTGTACTACCTG
This sequence comes from Manis javanica, assembly GCF_040802235.1. Lineage (NCBI taxonomy): Eukaryota > Metazoa > Chordata > Mammalia > Pholidota > Manidae > Manis > Manis javanica. The sequence continues at coordinate 42,581,060 of NC_133164.1, forward strand.
TGCAGCAACAGTTCTATGGCTTTAGGTGTCCTCATTCAATCCTTACAACATCTTCTGAGATCAGCAATATTGTTATGCAATTTTACAGATGATGAGATAGGTTTCTCTTAAGTATACAAATGTTGAGTCAAAATAGAGATTTCACACCAGATGTGTCCTAGCAACTATTGTAAATAGCAGCTAAAGTTCCTATTAAAAATACAAAGAGGTGGGTCCAAGATGGCAGTGCAGAAAGAGACTGAGTCCACCTCTTCTCATGTACACAGTGCATCTATACCTACACACAAAGCAATTCATCCTGAGAGAGACATGTGGCCTGAGCCAACACCTTCTGTATAATGGGTGATAAAAAGGCCATGTAAAAAACAGCAGGAGAGACAAGAGACATGGTAACAGAGGAAACTCCACAACTGGCATGGCTCTGCAGGAGGGAGGGATATCAGTGAGCTACCAGAGTGCATTCTTCCCTGGGGCACAGAAAAAACTGTGAGTTGGAGGGTTTAAAACCTGCCACCCCTAATATTGAAGGAAGCTGGTTTCAGAACTCAAGCACCCACCAAAGGGCAAGGGAACTGTTGGAACTCTTTAAGGGACAGGAGGCGCTCATGAATGTCATTGTTTGAGTGCCTTCCAGAAATTGCTAGCATACAGAAATCTATTGCATTGCCATACACAAATAATGAAATAAATCCCATTTTCAATTGCATCAGAAAGAATAAAATACCTAGGAATAAATCTAACCAAGGAGGTGTAAGACCTATACTCTGAAAACCAAAAGACACTGGTAAAATAAATTGAACAAGACACAAATAAATGGAAACTATACTATGGGGTTAACATCCAAACTAAAAAGAACTCACAAAACTCAACACCAAAAACACAAAGAATCTGATTTTGAAAATGGGCAGAGACTTGAATAAGTATCATTCCAGAGAAGACATAGAGATAACTAACAGACATGTGAAAAGATGTTCCACATCACTAATCATCAGGGAAATGCAATTCAAAATCACAGTAAGATAGCACCTCACACCAGTCAGAATGACTAATGTCAACAGGACAGGAAATAACAAGTACTGGCGAGGATGTGGAGAAAAATGTGTGTGTGTGTGTGCGTGTGTGTATTTGTGTGTATAGATATATAAATATTTCTTGTGTGTGTGTGTGTATATGTATGTATGTATGTAATGAGACTAAAGAAAATATTCAAGAGGACATATCATGGAGAACTAAATGAGTTTCTGCAGGCAACTGATAAATTCTTCTACAACCGTGACACAAAAATCTTAAGTCTCAGTACTTGGAAAAGCTACCCAGACAACTGAAACAATTCTCCTTGTTCCTGGGGATATTCTTATGGTTTGAGGGAGAAAAGCTTAACTTTGTGGATTTCATCACTTATGATGTTTTAGAACAGACGCATGTTTGAGCCCAAGGGCCTGTATCAGTTTCTTAATCTGAAGGTTTTCATGTGCTGTTTTGAAGCTTTGGATAAAACAGCTGTCTACATGTAGTCTGACCACTTCTTCAAGATGGCCATCAACAACGAAATGGCCCAAAGGAGCAACAAGAGTATATGCTGAGCAGGAGGCCGACCTGTACCGCTTGCTTGGTTCCATTCTATCCCCACAGCGCCTGTACTCTGTCTTCTCTGCTCTTCATAGTAAATAGCATTTAGGCTAAAAAAGAACTACCACAAACCACACCAAAACACTATTATATCATTTTGTAACAATTTTTAGACACACATATATTTAATATGCATATATTACTGACCCAGTTATAAGCTTACACCACCTCAATTCTCTGACTCCCACCCAAGAAGTATCCAGGATTCTCATGTTGGTGTAAATCTTTCCTATCATGCTTTTACACTTTAAGAAGATGTCACTGCCATTTAAAATACATGAAATTGCTTTTGAAATTCTATTATACTAATATATAATTTAATAACTTAATTTTTAGACAACATGCTTTTGAGATTTGTCAAGTGGATATATGTACAGTAAATTATTTTACTGCTTTTTAATATTGAAATTATTTTTAAAAAACCAAAGCTTGCAGAGGGGCTCCCTCCTACCCCGGGACGGGGAGACCCCGGAAAAGGAGATACAGCTGCGGGTGACCCCATTGGAGCTGAAGTTTCTGGACGCGCTGGCCGGCAAGGTGTACCGCCTTCCAATTACTGTACACAATCTCGGCCGTTGCAACCAAAAGATTCGGTTTCAGGAGCCGGCCAAACCACAGTTCAAACTGATTTTGAACAATCTGTATAAAGAACTTGCTTCTGGACTTCATATGACAGCTATGGTAGAATATCATCCTGAAAAAGATGAAGACACTTTTGACCAACTACTTATTTCAATAGGAAATAAAACAATAGAGATCCCTCTAATTGGGGCGGAGCCAAGATGGCTGTGTGAGTAGAGCAGTGGAAATCTCCTCCCAAAAACACATAGAGCTATGAAAATATAACAAAGAAAAATCTTCCTAAAATAGAGACCACAGGACACAGGACAATATCCAGACCACATCCACACCTGCAAGGAACCAGCGCCTTGCGAAGGGGAGTGCTTTTTGGAAGTCTTAAAGGGGCAGGACAGGTCACTTAGACCAGAGGCAGGGAATCTGGGGATCTCTGGGCACTCTAACCCCCTGGGCAGCAGGGAGCACAGAGGCCCCTTACGGAGATAAATAGCCTCCTGGCCGCTCCCCCTCCAACGGGGCTCTACCATATTGGAGGAACAGCCCCAGCCAGGCCAAGCCCACAGCAACAGCGGAGATAAACCCCAAAGCAACTGGGCAGGAAGCAGAAGCCCTGTCTGCGCACAGCTGCCCAGCACAAGCAACTAGAGGTCGCTATTCTCCCAGTAAAAGGCTACAAACCAACAAGAAGGGAAGCTCCTCCAGCGGTCACTTGTACCAGCTCTGCAAACTATCTCTATCACCATGAAAAGGCAAAACTACAGGCAGACACAGATCACAGAGACAACACCTGAGAAGGAGACAGACCTAACTAGTCCTCCTGAAAAAGAATTCAAAATAAAAATCATGAACATGCTGACAGAGATGCAGAAAAAAATGCAAGAGCAATGGGATGAGATGCAGAGAAAAATGCAAGAGCAGTGGGATGAGATGCAGAGAAAAATGCAAGAGCAGTGGGATGAAGTCCGGAAGGAGATCACAGATGTCAGGAAAGAGATCACAGAAGTGAAACAATCCCTGGAAGGATTTATAAGCAGAATGGATAAGATGCAAGAGGCCATTGAAGGAATAGAAGCCAGAGAACAGGACCGTATAGAAGATGACATAGAGAGAGATAAAAGGATCTCCAGGAATGAAACAACACTAAGAGAAATATGTGACCAATACAAAAGGAATAACATTCGTATTATAGGGATACCAGAAGAGGAAGAAAGAGGAAAAGGGATAGAAAGTGTCTTTGAAGAAATAATTGCTGAAAACTTCCCCAAACTGGGGAGGAAATAATCGAACAGACCATGGAATTACACAGAACCCCCAACAGAAAGGATCCAAGGAGGACAACACCAAGACACATAGTAATTAAAATGGCAAGGATCAAGGACAAGGAAGGAGTTTTAAAGGCAGCTAGAGAGAAAAAGGTCACCTATAAAGGAAAACCAATCAGGCTAACATCAGACTTCTCAACAGAAACCCTACAGGCCAGAAGAGAATGGCATGATATACTTAATGCAATGAAACAGAAGGGCCTTGAACCAAGGATACTGTATCCAGCACGACTATCATTTAAATATGATGGTGGGATCAAACAATTCCCAGACAAGCAAAAGCTGAGGGAATTTGCTTCCCACAAACCGCCTCTACAGGGCATCCTACAGGGCTTGCTCTAGATGGGAGCACCCTTAAAAAGAGCACAGAACAAAACACACAACATATGAAGAATGGAGGAGGAGGAATAAGAAGGGAGAGAAGAAAAGAATCTCCAGACAGTGTATATAACAGCTCAATAAGCAAGCTAAGTTAGGCAGTAAGATACTAAAGAAGCTAACCTTGAACCTTTGGTAACCACGAATCTAAAGCCTGCAATGGCAATAAGTACATATCTTTCAATAGTCACCCTAAATGTAAATGGACTTAATGCACCAATCAAAAGACATATAGTACTAGAATGGATGAAAAAGCAAGACCCATCTATATGCTGCTTACAAGAAACTCACCTTAAACCCAAAGATAAGCATAGACTAAAAGTCAAGGGATGGAAAAACATATTACAGGCAAACAACAGTGAGAAGAAAGCAGGGGTTGCAGTACTAATATCAGACAAAATAGACTTCAAAACAAAGAAAGTAACAAGAGATAAAGAAGGCCACTACATAATGATAAAGGGCTCAGTCCAACAAGAGGATATAACCATTCTAAATATATATGCACCCAATACAGGAGCACCAGCATATGTGAAGCAAATACTAACAGAACTAAAGAGGGAAATAGACTGCAATGCATTCATTGTAGGAGACTTCAACACACCACTCACCCCAAAGGATAGATCCACCGGGCAGAAAATAAGTAAAGACACACAGGCACTGAACAACACACTAGAACAGATGGACCTAATAGACATCTATAGAACTCTACATCCAAAAGCAACAGGATATACATTCTTCTCAAGTGCACATGGAACATTCTCCAGAATAGACCACATACTAGCTCACAAAAAGAGCCTCAGTAAATTCCAAAATATTGAAATTCTACCAACCAATTTTTCAGACCACAAAGGTATGAAAGTAGAAATAAATTCTACAAAGAAAACAAAAAGGCTCACAAACACATGGAGGCTTAACAACATGCTACTAAATAATCAATGGATCAATGAACAAATCAAAATAGAGATCAAGGAATATATAGAAACAAATGACAGCAACAACACTAAGCCCCAACCTCTGTGGGATGCAGCAAAAGCAGTCTTAAGAGGAAAGTATATAGCAATCCAGGCACACTTGAAGAAGGAAGAACAATCCCAAATCAATAGTCTAACATCACAACTATTAAAACTGGAAAAAGAAGAACAAATGAGGCCTAAAGTCAGCAGAAGGAGGGACATAATAAAGATCAGAGAAGAAATAAACAAAATTGAGAAGAATAAAACAATAGCAAAAATCAACGAAACCAAGAGCTGGTTCTTTGAGAAAATAAACAAAATAGATAAGCCTCTAGCCCAACTTATTAAGAGAAAAAGAGAGTCAACACAAATCAACATAATCAGAAATGAGAATGGAAAAATCACGACAGACTCCACAGAAATACAAAGAATTATTAAAGACTACTATGAAAACCTATATGCCAACAAGCTGGAAAACCTAGAAGAAATGGACAACTTCCTAGAAAAATACAACCTCCCAAGACTGACCAAGGAAGAAACACAAAAGTTAAACAAACCAATTACAAGCAAAGAAATTGAAACAGTAATCAAAAAACTACCCATGAACAAAACCCCGGGGCCGGACGGATTTACCTCGGAATTTTATCAGACACAGAGAGAAGACATAATACCCATTCTCCTTAAAGTGTTCCACAAAATAGAAGAAGAGGGAATACTCCCAAACTCATTCTATGAGGCCAACATCACCCTAATACCAAAACCAGGAAAAGACCCCACCAAAAAAGAAAATTACAGACCAATATCCCTGATGAATGTAGATGCAAAAATACTCAATAAAATATTAGCAAACAGAATTCAACAGTATATCAAAAGGATCATACACCATGACCAAGTGGGGTTCATCCCAGGGATGCAAGGATGGTACAACATTCGAAAATCCATCAACATCATCCACCACATCAACAAAAAGAAAGACAAAAACCACATGATCATCTCCATAGATGCTGAAAAAGCATTTGACAAAATTCAACATCCATTCATGATAAAAACTCTCAGCAAAATGGGAATAGAGGGCAAGTACCTCAACATAATAAAGGCCATATATGATAAACCCACAGCCAGCATTATACTGAACAGCGAGAAGCTGAAAGCATTTCCACTGAGATCGGGAACCAGACAGGGATGCCCACTCTCCCCACTGTTATTTAACATAGTACTGGAGGTCCTAGCCACGGCAATCAGACAAAACAAAGAAATACAAGGAATCCAGATTGGTAAAGAAGAAGTTAAACTGTCACTATTTGCAGATGATATGATACTGTACATAAAAAACCCTAAAGACTCCACTCCAAAACTACTAGAACTGATACCGGAATACAGCAAAGTTGCAGGATACAAAATTAACACACAGAAATCTGTAGCTTTCCTATACACTAACAACGAATCAATAGAAAGAGAAATCAGGAAAACAATTCCATTCACCATTGCATCAAAAAGAATAAAATACCTAGGAATAAACCTAACCAAAGAAGTGTAAGACTTATACTCTGAAAACTACAAGTCACTCTTAAGAGAAATTAAAGGGGACACTAATAAATGGAAACTCATCCCATGCTCATGGCTAGGAAGAATTAATATCGTCAAAATGGCCATCCTGCCCAAAGCAATATACAGATTTGATGCAATCCCTCTCAAATTACCAGCAACATTCTTCAATGAATTGGAACATATAATTCAAAAATTCATATGGAAACACCAAAGACCCCGAATAGCCAAAGCAATCCTGAAAAAGAAGAATAAAGTAGGGGGGATCTCACACTCCCCAACTTCAAGCTCTACTACAAAGCCATAGTAATCAAGACAATTTGGTACTGGCACAAGAACAGAGCCACAGACCAGTGGAACAGATTAGAGACTCCAGAAATTAACCCAAACATATATGGTCAATTAATATTTGATAAAGGAGCCATGGACATACAATGGCAAAATGACAGTCTCTTCAACAGATGGTGCTGGCAAAACTGGACAGCTACATGTAGGAGAATGAAACTGGACCATTGTCTAACCCCATATACAAAGGTAAACTCAAAAAGGATCAAAGACCTGAATGTAAGGCATGAAACCATTAAACTCTTGGAAAAAAACATAGGCAAAAACCTCTTAGACATAAACATGAGTGATCTCTTCTTGAACATACCTCCCCGGGCAAGGAAAACAACAGCAAAAATGAGCAAGTGGGACTACATTAAGCTGAAAAGCTTCTGTACAGCGAAAGACACCATCAATAGAACAAAAAGGAACCCTACAGTATGGGAGAATATATTTGAAAATGACAGATCCGATAAAGGCTTGACGTCCAGAATATATAAAGAGCTCACACGCCCCAACAAACAAAAAACAAATAACCCAATTAAAAAATGGGCAGAGGAACTGAACAGACAGTTCTCCAAAAAAGAAATACAGATGGCCAAGAGACACATGAAAAGATGCTCCACATCGCTAATTATCAGAGAAATGCAAATTAAAACTACAATGAGGTATCACCTCACACCAGTAAGGATAGCTGCCATCCAAAAGACAAACAACAACAAATGTTGGCGAGGCTGTGGAGAAAGGGGAACCCTCCTACACTGCTGGTGGGAATGTAAATTAGTTCAACTATTGTGGAAAGCAGTATGGAGGTGCATCAAAATGCTCAAAACAGACCTACCATTTGACCCAGGAATTCCACTCCTAGGAATTTACCCTAAGAACACAGCAATCAAGTTTGAGAAAGACAGATGCACTACTATGTTTATTGCAGCACTATTTACAATAGCCAAGAATTGGAAGCAACCTAAATGTCCATCGGTAGATGAATGGATAAAGAAGATGTGGTACATATACACAATGGAATACTACTCAGCCATAAGAAGTGGAAAAATCCAACCATTTGCAGCAACATGGATGGAGCTGGAGAGTATTATGCTCAGTGAAATAAGCCAAGCGGAGAAAGAGAAATACCAAATGATGTCACTCATCTGAGGAGTATAGGAACAAAGGAAAAACTGAAGGAACAAAACAGCAGTGGAATTACAGAACCCAAAAATGGACTAACAGGTACCAAAGGGAAAGGAACTGGGGAGGATGGGGGGGAGGGGAGGGATAAGGGGAGGGAAGAAGAAGGGGTGTATTAAGATTAGCATGCATGGGGGGGAGGGAGCAAGGGGAGGGTGGGCTGCACAACACAGAGAGGACAAGTAGTGACTCTACAACATTTTGCTAAGCTGATGGACAGTAACCGTAATGTGGTTGTTAGGGGGGACCCTGATATAGGGGAGAGCATAGTAAACATAGTATTCTTCATGTAAGTGTAGATTAAAAATTTAAAAAAAAAAAAAAAGAAAGAAAGAAAGAAGGAAAAGGGGGATTACTCCTTAACAGGATAAAACTATTGGTAAATCAAAGATCAACGCATGCTTTAAATATCCTTAATGTTGATCACTTAAAGGGTGTCAGATGATCAGCTATGGAGGTACTCTTTTCTGATAATATTCCTTTCTCTTAATTAAAAAAAAAAAAAAAAAAAAAGTTACTGTGTGCTGACCTCCAATGAGTTCTGCACAGTGGTATAGAGGGCATGTCAAAGTGTGGGCAAAGGGTCTGTTTGTTTCTATGCAGGAGATCAAGGCCTAGCTTGGATACCCAGAAAATGAACTAAGATACGATATGAGGAGGAGCTTCCGGCATCAGCACTCTCTGGAGGACTTGTGCCGGGGGATGATCATCAAAAAGCCTTCACAGGGATCCGGACGATGCTGCGGTTGTGGCTGCATCCAGCCCACCATCTCCTGGACTTGCCATAAGAATGAGGAGGGAGATGTCTAGGCTGGCAGGTGCATACAGTGAGACAACTAATTTGACCGGATCTGTACTGTTGGAACTCAACCAGGAGTTGGGAGGGGTGCAAGTTGTAGCACTCCAAAATCTCATGACTATAGACTACCTATGGTTAAAAGAACATATGGGATGTGAACAGATCCCAGAAATGGGCTGCTTTAATTTGTCTGATGGTTCAAGTACAGTTGGACAATATCCATCATATCATAGATAAATTTTCACAAATGCCTAGGGTGCCTAAATGGTTTTCTTGGCTTCACTGGAGATGGATGGTAATTATAGATTTGCTTTGTTTATGTCACCGTATTCCTATTATGTTAATATATGTGTGCAAATTAGTTAGTAGTTTAAAACCTATATATACTTAAGGTACTATACAAGAAGATATGTCAAAGAAATAATCAATCCTCCCAAGTTTCCTTCATATGCTACATCTATAGCTTTTCTTCTTCCGAAAGTTTCTGTGATGAATGCCCTTGTACTGTTCACCATGTAAGAACTTACTCACTGTGTAAGAATTTGTTCACCATGTAAGAACTTGTTCGTTATGCTTCAGAAGATTGGAGACTGACGAGAATTAGGCTTGAGATGGATTAATGATTGTACATTGAGCATTGACCCCCCTATACTGAATTTTATTGTTGTTAACAACCATTTGATCAATAAATATGAGAGATGCCCTCTCAAAAAAAAAAAAACCAAAGCTTATTTATCCATTGCTCTACTGAAACAGAATTGGATTTCCCCCAATGTATTTTTTTCACTTCACATTGGTACAAGCCTATTTTATACACTTAGAGATTCTCTAGCTATATACCTATTAATGGTGTAGTTGAATTGGAGGACATACACATTCAACTTTGTTAAAACAATAAAAATTGTCACCCAAAATAGATCTAAAGTGTATGAGAATTTTTGTTTATACTAAGTCATGATAACAAATAATCACTCAGGTTATGCATTACTACATTCATTTTTCTGATGATTGCATTGAGGTTCACAAATGCTAAGCAGCTTGTCAAGGGACTTGTATCTATGAAGTAGAGAAAGAAAATCCCATACACATTTTATTGGTTCTATAGCCCATATCTTTGACAACAAAACAAACAGTGAACACACTTTTAACTCTTTAAAAAACTCATTTTAATAGACTAGTTAACTTGAACCTCATTTAATTATAGGAATAATTAGGACATGTATTATTAACTCTGTTTAATCACTAAATTGGAATATACTACATGGTATCACTATATGTGGAATCTTTAAAAATTGTCTAACTCATAGAAACAGAGAGTACAAAGTGGCTGCCAGGAGATAGTTTGGAGGGGGCGAAGGAGCAGGGAGAGGTTGAAAAATAATACCTGTTTTTGGTTATAAGATGAATAAAGTTGGAGGATATAATGTGTAACAATTTGACTATAGTTGATAACACTGTATTATATAATTGAACTCTGCTAAGGAAGTAGAACTTCAATTGTTCTCATCAAAAAAAGAAGAGAATGGGGAATAAATATGTAAGGTGATGGATATGTTAATTTGAACTCAATTCAGGGAAATCATTTCATAATGCATATGCATATCAAATCATCACATTGTGCACTTTAAATATCTTAAAATTTTATTTGTTGATATATCTCAAAAAAACTGGAAACAACTGGAATATAGAAGTTAGAAACATTTTTTCTAAAGTTACTGGAAAAAGTAGAATTAGAGCTCAGATATTCTAACTCCTAAATCTAGTATTTCTTCCATTGAACTTACCTGAAGCTTAAAATAGACTGATAGACTGACATAAATTGACATGAGTACTGTATATGCTAAAATAGTGCTGATGAAGATAATACTCTTTTTCATTAACCCTGTATAATATATAATGCATAATATATAATAATATATAATGTATAATATACTGTGTGGGTAAAAGTTGTATTATTTAATCTTGATAGTAACATATTTGGACTTTATTATTGTTTTCCATCACTGACATTATATGAATCATATATATATATATATATTTACTTTGTTTAATTTCAAAGAGGTATAGAAATTCTGGAAAATATTAATTTCAAAATTAAAAGTACTTTTGAACAAGAAGAGTTTTACATTAAAAAGAAAGATTTACAAATCCAGAGATTAGATGGTAAAATATAAAAAGAACCAAATATAGCAAGGAAAATTTATATATAACAGGGGAAAAATTGGAAATTATTCATTTCCATAGTTCAGATAAAATTCTGAGACTCAAGTTCTCTGCTTTCTCTTTTATACAGTCAGTTGATAGAAGATTGAGAATTTAGTCTTCAAAATTTTTGCATTTTAAGTAGTTATCTTTTAACACACGTTCATTTTGCTTTGTATCCCACTCAGTTTTCAGAGATTTGTATGCTTCTAAAATAATGTAGCACAATAACTAATACAACCATTCAGTACTTTCCCCCTTGCTTAAATAAGTTTCATGGTGTAAGTCTGAATGGCACATAACCCACTCCCCAGATCAGTCTCTTCAATTTCCAAGACCTGGGTAATGCAGGGCATGTTAAGACCTAAAGTAACAGAATCTATTACAAACACAAATGCCAGGATTTAAGAGGATATACTGTATAAAGTTGACAAAATATATAACAAGCCATTGTTACTTTGTTCTGCACCTACTATGTTTCTAATACTATACTAATGAGATACGTTATCTCATTTATCTTTTTACAATCACCTTGCAAGAGAGGCATTAATATTCACAGCTTTTGCAGATAAACAAAAGAAACAACTTAAAAATTAAGCAATTACCTCATGTAAAACAATTAAGAAGGTGAGTCAGGATTCAAATGTACTTTTTTCCTAGAGAACTATACTGACTCAGTCTGCAAGTCCCATTAATCTCATGTCCAATAACTGGAATATTTTTCTTTATCATGAATGTAAATATGTTTCTCTCATTTCCATATGCAGCATCCCAGCACTTCCCATAACTATTGCATGTGTGAATCTAGAAAGAGTGAAGAAATTTCTTTTCACCTCTGTTAGTTGAAACCTTTCCTCTTTCTCCCCTTTCCCTCATGGCTCCAACTCCTGGATCATACAGGAGTCATTGTGATTACATTGTTTCTCATATTTGTGAGAACACCCTGGCTATGACCTTTAGCTATTTAGGCTATTTCCTATGTTATAGTTACACATGCAGAGCAAAAAAAGACCTAGTATGGTGTGCATGCTGCCAGGAGACAAGGAGTGGGGTATACTTGCTTCTCAGATCCTCCGGGTCACTCAGACACATCTGGTCCCTCAGTATTCTAATACTCCTTAGTTTACTATAGTCAGCCTCTTTTAGTGCAATAATTTAAAATACTCAAAGCTGTTTTCCCATTTATTTCAGAATACATTTTTCAAAATATCCTTCAAAAGGTGAAAATAGATTCAAAGAATATTCACAGATGACAGTTACTTTGTCAATTTTCCTGTTGCACTTTAAAGAAAAGCTCTGTATTTTACTTAAAAAGTTGAGAAATATACTACTTAGGAAAGGACTTTGATGTTTGATGTACATTTTCTAATTTTTCACTTCATGTGTACCTGTCATTTACTATGTTTTGAGATTATTTTTATCTAATTTAGATACTCTTCAAATATGCTTGTAATTTATAAATATTGGTAGATGGCTCTAATTGTAAATCTTTCAGTTATATTTTTAAAATAATGCCTAATTTAAAATACATTTTATTTCATTAATGTATTTTGCTACTTAGAAGATGTATATGTAGGAGGTGAGTAGAAATCTAAGTTATAAATTTGGTGGAAATATATCCTTGTCCTTGAATTATTACTCCACATCCTATTATGTTTATTTGTAATTGCAATAACTGAGATATTGCTAATCAATAATTTTAATTGGCAGTGCAATTATCCATTTCTGAGAATATCCTTCTTTATCCTATCCTTTTGTTTGAAAATCACTAAACATTTATACTCCACATGCACCACAGCCAGAAAACATGATTACTCTGAAGGTGTGGGAGAAGCAATCTGAGGAAGTGCTATTCTGGCCAATCTTCATCCTCATTTACTTTTGACAAGTTTGAAGGCATGTTTCATCTCTACTGATTTAAAGCTATTGAATTTGATTTGTATTTGCAAGCAGAGCTTTGGAGAGTTTTATTTTCAAACTCTGAACAAAAATCGAACCCACTAGACTTCGGAAATCAACAGTAGGCATAATAAAATCCTTCAATGCTTCCCTACAGCCTGCAAGATAAAACCCCAATTCCTTAGGAAGCCAAGAAAGATCTCCCTTTATGACTCAATACTCAGAAACATTCAGTTCCTCCCACCCTTCAACAAAGCCATTGTCCCAGCTATACATGATGACTTATGATTCCCAAGAGCACAAGGCTCTAACATGTAGCCCTTGGCAGGCTTCACCTCTACCCACAATGCATTCTTTTTTCAAGAGATTTCCTATCAACACCTCCACATTGCTGGGGAAATTAAATTAGAAAAGTCCTTGTATCCTTGAATGCTGAAGCAAGAAGCCCAAAGTTCACAAAAAATCAAGCTATGCAAACAAATGGATCTACTTCTGAAAATTAAAATGGGACCAGAAATCTATGTGATATCTGAGCACTGTCTCATCGACAGCTCACATTACTAGATGTATTTTTAATCTGAGTCTTAAAGTGATATTCTGTGGCATAATTGGCATAAAAGCACATTGAGTACTTCAGAAATTTCTGTATTAGAAGCACCAGAAAGAAGCTCTAAAGAAGTAAAAACGCCTCCAATGAGAATGTCCCAAATAGTGTTAAGCTGTTTTCTTATTGTCAGAACAATTTTCTTCTTTGCTAATGCTCCAGTGCTAATATGTAGAGAAAAGATTCTTTTGTGGAGTTTTATGTTCGTTTTGTTTTGTTTGAGATTTTTATGGTTTCTAATAAGGAAAGCCAATGAGACTGGAAGAGCTAACACTTCCATGGTGTAGTCCAGCCAACGGAGGATGTAGTTCAGGAAAGAGTAATAGTATTGAAAATGGACAAATATAGACAAATAGAGATTTACAATAGGAAATTTGAACACCATATTGATGGATTGATTTGAGAGATGTGAAGGTAGGCAGAGGAAATAAAGATGACTTCCACCTTCTTGCTTGAGCAGCCATGGGAAAAGGAGAGTAGTGTCATTTCCTGAGATGAAAATTAGGAATTGGAGGAGAGAAGACATTGCAAAAAACAGTGAACTTGCCCACTGTAAACAACCAATATTTCAATAAGCATAAGGAAAAATAGTGCATAAAACAAATTACCTTTTTATAATGCTTTATGAGAGCAAATCAAACATCAGAAATACTGCTACTGTGAAAATTCACCTCAATGGAAATCAAGAATTCATTTTCTTCAAAAGAGTTGCAACCACCCCCACATGCATTATTTTGCCAGTAAGTTATTTCAGTAATATTTCACTGGTACTTTATATGTGAATATCCATATGACTCTGGGAAAAAAAGAATCAATCTGGATCTAGTAATTATAAAATATAGTTCCATAAAATATTATCAAAATCCATTATGCCCCTAAGGGTTTTAGCAAACTGTTGCCAATAGTAATTTTAATAACACTTTTATGTCTTTACAAGGTAGCATGTTAGATATTGGGTACTAAACACCAATAAAATAGAGTTGAGGAATTGTCAAAACGACACAGCAGTTAATAAAAGGAAATCTTCAACTCAAAGTGATGAGGCATTTGGAATTTTTTAATTAATTGAAGTGAAAATATGCACAAAGACATTTTGTACCTGCCCAGTGAACCCATCTGTTGCTCCTGAAACTACCCATTGCCTTTTCTTTTACATTGGGTATTAGAGAACTGCTGTCTGTATTTCCAAAGTCCTATTAAATGATACATAAATAGTAATTTTATTGTAAGTATGTTAATAAAGATGCAATATATGATGAGTAATTCCAGTGTTCCTCTTCCTCAGAAAGAATCACGTCTTATAAAATCACCATTGAAGCACTAGTTGTTCGAGATTTGTTTGTTCTGTTTTCTCCAGATCAGCCAATAAGACTTAGCAGAACTGAGTGATTTATACTTAATGTGAACAGGTAGTTCTCCATTTATTAGACAGAAAGGCATCTTTTCTGTAACTCAGTTCACTCCTGGAATTCTAATTCTTTTTTTTTTTTTTTGCTGTAGGAATGAATGAAATAAGAAATGGGTGGAATGTAGGCCTTCCTGCTTCTGCACTTCCTCCAACAATATGTATGCCAAACACATCATCTTTGATCCTGTTAACTAACATAAGCATCAGATTACACCACCCCTCTGGCTCACAATACTCCAACAGCTTGCCATCTTACCCTGAATAAATTCCAATCATTACCCTGACCTACAAGGCTTAAGGAGATTCATTGCTCATTTCTCCTCTGATTTTACCTCCTTCTCTCCTATTATTGCTCACTTTGCTCCAGCCCTCCAGCTTCCTTACTCATATCCAACCCACTATACATCCCCAGACAAGAGCCTTTGCACACTGATTACCATATTCTACCCAAATGTCACCCAGCTTCCAACTGTAGGCTACTTACTTAAATGTGAACTTCTCAATGAAATATTCCCTGACCACCCTAAGAAGTACATCCTCTATCACCCTCTGTCTCCATACTTTGCTTTATTTTTCTCCATAGTATTTAATACCATCCAGCACTTCACAAATTTACTTATTTCTTTTCATTGATTTTTTTTCCATCTTTATAGACTACAATGAATACATATTCCAAGAGGATAGGGTTTTTTGTCTTTAGCCCCTGTGTTTAGAACAGTAGCACAGAGTAGGTGTAAAATAAATATTTTTGTATGAGGGAACGAATCAAGCCAACTACGCTGACAGGTTTGAATATTCTTGCGATTCCGATTCTTTTTTATAAATGAACCCAGAAGATACATAGTTAATTTGGTTAAAGCAATGAGTATTTTGCAAAAACATTATTATCCAGGGAGATTCTTTGTAGGCACAGTTCATTTTCAGCCAAGTAAACCAACAAAGTGAATCATGACTAGAAGAGTCAGTGGTCAAATATATCCCATATCCTCTAATGAAGTTTATTAAAGGTTTGCGCAAAGACTTTAAAATTATTGTCTTTTGTTTATCTTCGAACTAGTAAACAGTCCTCATAAAGCTGCCTACAACTTCTGCAAGTGGGCTTTTCTATGTATAATTATCTCTGTCTCATTTCAAGTATCATCACAATAGCTATCTACATTCCATTCTTCTGAAATGATAAAAGGGGTCCACATGAAACTGAGGTTGCTGTTTACTCTGATTGCAGTTGATGTTTTGTTTGTTACTGACATACACTGAATGGTAAAATGGTGTTACTGAAGGACACAATGATCTGTCAGCATGGCTAAGAAGAAACAAATAAGAATATCCTGAAATGAGAAGCTCCTCTCTGTTTTTAATATCTCACTTGTGGTAAGCCATCCTTCCAATTAATGCTTAGGATGGCCCACAGGTGACCTGATGATGAAATGTCTCCACATTCTTTTCAAAGCCTGCCATTGAAATTGATTAACAAAAGGATGAGTGACACTTATAAATTAGTTTGGTTAACTTCCAAGCATACTGAATTAAATAAGCTGCTGCCTAGCTTGATTTATAGACGAATGCTTGGTATTTATAATAGCCAAAAGGAGAATCTTTTATTGCAAAATGTATTTTATAAAATTTCTATAGGAGATAAGATTTCTCTTATTTCCCAAGCCTTCTAGTTTTCTTGAAGTCAGCTAAACCAGCCTTAAAGGTTCATTATTGGTCTTTTGGATGCAGATTGAGCACAAACCAACCAATATGTCAAAGGAGTCTGGGACCTCAGCTGAAGAAAATTAGTGAGTCTTTGATTCCTTGCCATTATCCTACCCTGATAAAAAGGATATTGTTTCATGTTTCCTGCCATTCAGGAGCTTGTTTTCTAGATGCCAGAACAATACAGATAGTCAAAAAATCCATAAGGCATGAACAGATAGTTGGAAATCTCAGAAGATGTTATGATTCTCATGGGCCAGGAAAGGAAGGAAAACTTTTCTGAAAGATGATCATGGCAATCAGTTTTGTTAGGGACCAATGTCTGATTCAAATTTGTAAAGTAAGAAAGTCGTGACAGGCCCCTCAGCCCTAAAGACAAGAGTATTGTTTTTGTCATTTGGATGTTACGGTATGGGAAATCAAACAAGATATTTCAAGACCATCCAGGGTAAGGAGATGCCAGGGAAAAGACCAAACGGCATGTGTGGGAGGGCAAAACTATGTATACATGAGTGTATATGTACGTGTATATGTGTGAATGTGTACTTGCCAATGGGCATTACTGTGTGTCAGTATGTCCTTGCATATAAGTATAAAGGCATGTCAGGGACCCCTGGACTGAGAGAGTGATTATTCCATTACCAAGAGTGTATTTCTACAGACTTGTCATTGCAGTATGACCAAGTATCATCCACTAATCACATATCACATGCGCAGGGGTCCTAAGTGGCATATGTGGAGTAGTATGCAACTATACCAAGGAGGCAAACACTTTTGGATTCAAGAGATGTGGTAGGCTAAGTGCAGCTTTTCAACAATAAGTGACACTTTATGACTGACCTGACAGTGACTAAAGACTCATTTACCACTTATGCCAACCAGAATGCTGCCACCAACCCTAACATGACTGAAGAAGCCATCCTTGTTGAATGTCTCCCAGCTTGATGCTTTGCCAAAAATATCTCTTGATCTCATTTCAGTAACTCTAACTTGCACATTTATTTTAGGAATAAATATAAGAGTGTTAATCTCCATGATGCCTCAAACTCAGTCCTGTGCAAAACCACAGCAGGATAAACAAAGATAAAGATATAAAAAGGGTGAGTTAATAGCACTTCCTAAAATTCTGTACATAGTGCCTGTTAAAGTAAATTTTTTTAATCAAGAGGAAAAGAAGTATGTAATTGACTAGGGAAGTGTGGGAGGAGAAGTTTGTAATACTAAATTATTCACAATCAACAAAGACTTCTACAATTTACAGATAGAAACTTCTATGTTAAAAATGGTTTATTTGACTATTGCCAAATTACTGAGCAATATATGGGGAAGAAATATTTATGTTTTATGCACTTAGTGTGTGATTCAAGAGACACCAGAACAGGAATTTACAATGTTTTCATGTGAATCATGATACTTTGATAGTGCTGCCTTGAATGTTGAGTTAAAAAGGATCGTAATGTTATTATGTCCTGAATCAGCTGAAAAGTGTAAAATTATCTTTGAGCAACGACAGTGGAAAAGGCTGAGGAAGTACATGTGTCAAATATTTTTTCTTCCTGGTGCTGAACAGTTTAAAAGAAACTCTTAATAAGAAACTTCACTTACTCAAACCAGCATTCTAGCATTTCCCTCAAAATCTGCTCAGTCTTCTTCCAGTTTGGCTCATACGACAATCACATCCATCCAGCTGTTGATGTAAAACCTCTCGTATTACCCTTCTATTCTCTATTCCTGTCATACTACCTATCCAATCCATTGGATAATCCTATTGGTTCAGAGAGAATCAAATATGGTGGCGTGAAAAGTGAGGTAGAAACCTCCTCACAAAACCACATAAAACATGAAAATACAGCAAATAAAACTAATCCTGAAAGAGTGACTGGAAAGAGGACTGAGACAGACTGCCTACATCTTGGGAAAAGAGAAGACCTCACAGAAAAGGGTAAAGTAGCAAAGCTGCGATCCAGCGGGACCCAAACCCTCCCCTGAGCCCAGCTTACAGGCAGGAGGAAGAGAAATGGAGCAGGGAGGGAGAAAAAGCACAGGACTGCTAACACAGAGCCCTAGAAATCTGCTCTGGGAGCATGAAATCACATTACACAGTGGTATGGAAATTAGTGGGGTTGGAAAACAAAGACAGGCAGAATACTTGGAAAGATGGAGACTCCAACCAGTTGTGGAGAACAGGTACACACAACCAGAAGCTCTGGGATGAAAGAAAGGAGGGAACTTTGAAAGATTTCCCAACAGCAAGAGGGGTGGTAAAGGGGTAAGGTTTACACATAGCTTGCTGCTCAGGAGAAAGGATAGGTGGACAAAACCATCCCAGCACACTCAGCCCAGCAGGTTGGAAATTTTAAGTAGCTTCAGGTGATCATCACCCTGGCTGAAACCACAACACTGAAGGCCCCCAAAGCATTATGCAGCCTGCTGCACCTTCCTCATGGCCAGAACTGGTTCAGCAAACCTGCTACCCCTGCCATCATGCCAGGCCAGCCAGAGGGTGGCTCCACCTATGGCAGTTACAAGGGCATAACACAGAGTCTCCTCCTTACACACTCAGTCCACTGGCCCTGGCACTGGAGGCAGGCACTGCAGCCAGGGAAAAGAAAAGAGCTCTTTTCTCCCAGCAGGCACCAACACCACTTGCCTACAACTGACACCATCACCAGAGGCTGGGCAGCTCAAGAGAATAGACCTTGGGTGCACTAGAGGGCAGTACCTACACAAAGTTATTATTCCATAGTAATCATTAGAAATATGAAGTGGTAAAAGAATCTGATAAATACCAAAATCCCTCAAACAGCAGACACAAGGGTGAGTGAAACTGAATTCACCAATCTTCTTGATAAAGAATTTAAAATAAAAATCATAAACATCCTTATGGAGCTATAGAAAAATATTCACTATCTCAAGGAGGACTTAAAGAGACAGAAACTTTGAATAATACAGTATCTGAAATGAAACATACAAGGGAGGGAATGAAAAGCAGATTAGATGAGGTAAAGGAGACAGTACATGAAAGAGAAATTAGAGAAGAGGAATACAAAGAAGCTGAGGCACAGAGAGAGAAAAAGGATCTCTAGGAATGCAAGAATAGTTAGGGAACTCTGTGACAAACCAAAATGAAACAATATTCACATTTTAGGGGTACAAGAAGAAGAAGAGAGAAAAAGGGATAGAAAGTGTCTTTGAGGAAATAATTGCTGAAAATTTCCCTAATCTGGGGAAGGAAATAGTCCCTCAGGCCATGGAAGTACAGAGACCTCCCAAAACAAGGGACCCAAGGAAGATAACACCAAGACATATAATAATTAAAATGGCAAACATCAAAGACAAGGACCGACTATTAAAAGCAGCCAGAGAGAGAAAAAAGATCACCTACAAAGGAAAACCCATCAGGCTATCATCAGACTTCTCAGCAGAAATCTTACAGACCAAAAAGGAGTGGCATCATATATTTAATTCAATGAAATATGTTTCATTTGAACAGAGAATACTCTACTTAGCAAGATTATCATTTGAATTTGAAGGAGGGATTAAGCAATTTCCAGATAAACAGAAGTTGAGGGCATTCACCTATCACAAACTATCTCTATAGTGTATTTTGGAAGGACTGCTGTAGATGTAAGTGCCACTGAGGCTAAATAGCTGTCACCAGAGGAAATAAAACCACAGTAAAGGAGGTAGACCAATTACTAACCAAATGCAAAATTAAATCAACAACCCACAAAGTCAGTCAATGGAAACACAGAGTACAGAATACGACACCTAGTATACAAAGAGGAGGAGAAGAAAAAGAAGGGAGGAAAAAAAGGAACATTTAGATTGTGTTTGAAACAGCATACTAAGAAAGTTAAGTAAGACTTTTAGATAGCAAAGAAGCTGCCCTTGGAACTTTGGTGACCATGAATCAAAAGCCTACAATGGCAATAAGTACATACTATTGATAATCACTCTAAATGTAAATGGACTGATAGCACAATCAAAACACAGAGTTACAGAATGGATAAAAAAGAAAAGACCTGTCTATATAATGCCTAGAAAAAACTCACTTCAAACCCAAAGACATACACAGACTAAAAGTAAAGGGATGAAAAATGAATTTCATGCAAATAAAAGGGATAAAAAAACAGAAGTTGCAGTACTTGTATCAGACAAAAATAGACTTCAAAATAAAGAAAATAAAAAGAGACAAAGAAAGACATTACATAATGATAAAGGCATCAGTCCAACAAGAGGAAAAAAACTTTATAAATATTTATGCACCCAACATAGGAGCACCTACATATGTGAAACAAATACTAACAGAATTAAAGGGGGAGATAGATTGCAATGCATCCATTTCAGGAGATTTTACCACACCACTCACTCAAAAGGACAGATCAACCAAATAGATAATAACTAAGGAGACAGAGGCACTGAACAACACATTAGAACAGATAGACCTAAAAGATATCTACAGAACACTCCACCCAAAAGCAGCAATATACACATTCTTCTCAAGTATACATGGAACATCTTCCAGAATAGGTCACAAACTAGGCCACAAAAAGAGCCTCAGTAAATTCATAAAGATTGAAGTTCTGCCAACCAGCTTCTTGGACCACAAAGGTATGAAACTAGAAATAAATTATGCAGAGAAAACAAAAAAGCCAACAAACACATGGAGGCTTAAAATGATGCTCCTTAAGTAATCAATGGATCAATGACCAAATTAAAACATATAATGCAATATATGGAGATAAATGAAAACAATAGCTCAACACCCCAACTTCTTTGGGACACAGTGAAGGCAGTTCTAAGAGGAAAGTATATAGCAATACAGGCCTATCGGAAGAGATAGAACAACCCCACATGAGAAGTCTAAACTCACAACTAAAAAAACTAGAAAAAGAAGAACAAATGAGGCCCAAAGTCAGTAGAAGGACAGACACATAAAGATCAGAGCAGAAATAAATAAAACTGAAAAGAATAAAACAACATAAAGAATCAATGAAAGCAGGACCTGGTTCTTTGAGAAAATTAACAAAATAGATAAACCCCTATGCAGACTTCTCAAGAAAAAAAGAGTATACACACATAAACAGAATCAGAAATGAAAAAGGAGCAATCACTAGGGACACACAGAAATACAAATAATTATTAGAGAATACTGTAAAAAGTTATATGCCAACAAACTGGATAACCTGGAAGAAATGGACAACTTTCTAGAAAAATGCAACTTTCCAAAACAGATCCAGGAAGAAACTGAAAATCTGAACAGACAAATTACTAGCAATGAAATTGAATTGATAATCCAAACACTACCTAATAACAAAACTCCTGGACCAGATGGCTTCACTGTTGAATTTTATCAAACATTTAGAGGAGACCTAGTGCCCATACTCCATAAAGTTTTCCAAAAAGTAGAGGAGGAGGGAATACTCCCAAACTCATTCTATGGAGCCAGCATCACTCTAATAACGAAACCAGGCAAAGACACCACAAAAAAAGAAAATTAGAAACCGATAGCCCTGATGAACATAGATGCAAAAATACTCAACAAAATATTAGCAAACAAAAATCAAAAATACATCAAAAAGATCATTCATCATGATCAAGTGGAATTCCAGGGATAGAAGGATGTAACAATATTAGAAAATTGACCAACATCAACCACCACATCAAGAAAAAGAAGGACAAACACCATAATATCATCTCCATAGATGCCAAAAAAGCATTTGACAAAATTCAACATCCATTCATGATAAAAACTCTCAACAAAATCAATGGGTATAGAGGGCAAGTACCTCAACATAATAAAGGCCATATATGACAAACACACAGCCAACATCATACATAACAGCAAAAAGCTGAAAGCTTTTCCTCTAAGATTGGAACAAGACAAGGATGCCCACTCTCCCTACATTTATTCAACACCGTACTAGTTGTCCTAGCCATGGCCATCAGACAAAACAATGAAACAAAAGGCATTCAGATTGGTAAGGAAGAAGTTAATCTGTCACTGTTTGCAGATGACATGATATTGTACGTAAAAAACCTGAAAGAATCCACATAAAAACTACTATAAGTAATAACTGAATTCAGCAAAATTGCAGGATACAAAATTAATACATAGAAATCTGTTGCTTTCCTATATACTAACAAAGAACTACCAGAAAGAGAAATCACAAAAACAATTCCATTTATAATTGCTTCAAAAAGAATAAAATACCTAGGAATAAACATAACCAAGGCAGTGAAAGACCTATACCCTGAAAAGTACAAGACACTGCTGAGAGAAATTAAAGAAGATACCAATAAATGGAAATACATCCCGTTCTCATGGATAAGAAGAATTAATACTGTTAAAATGGCCATCCTGCTCCAAGCAATTTACAGATTCAATGTAAATTCTATCAAAATACCAATAGCATTCTTAAAAGAACTAGAACAAATAGTTCTAAAATTCATATGGAACCTCAAAAGACCCAGAAGAGCCAAGCAATCATGAGAAGGAAGAATAAGGCTGGAGAGATTACGCTCCCTGACTTCAAGCTCTACTACAAAGCCACAGTAATCACGACAATTTGGTACTGGCACCAGAACAGACCCATAGATCAATGGAACAGTAGAAAGCCCAGATATAAACCCAAGCATAAATGGTCAATTAACATACAGTAAAGGAACCATGTATATACAATGGACAAATGACAGCTTCTTCAACAACTGACTGGTGTTGGCAAAACCAGACAACTACATGTAAGAGAATAAAACTAGATTATTGTTTAACTCTATATGCAGAAGCAAACTTGAAATACATCAAAGATCTGAATGTAAGTCATGAAATCATAAAAGTCTCAGAAGAAAATATAGGCAAAAATCTCTTGAATATAAACATGAATAACTCTTTCCTGAACACATCTCCTCGTGCAAGGGAGACAAAAGGGACTACATCAAACTAAAAAGCCTCTGTACAGCAAAGGAAACCATCAGCATAACAAAAAGGCATCCTACAGTATGGGAGAATATATTTGTAAACAACATATCCAACAAGGGGTTAATATCTAAACTATATAAACAACTCACACACCTTAACACTTAAAAAGCAAATAAACCAATTAAAAAATGGGCAGAGTATCTGAACAAACACTTTTCCAAAGAAGAAATTCACAGATGGCCAACAGGCACATAAAAAGATCCTCCATATCCCTAATTATCAGGGAAATGCAAATTAAAACCACAATGAGATATCACCTCACACCAGTTCGTTTGGCTAACATCCAAAGACAAGAACAAATGCTGTTGAGGATGTGAGAATCCTCCTACACTGTTTGTGGGAATATGAACTAGTTCAACCATTTTTTTAAAGCAATATTGAATTTCCTCAAAAATCTGAAAATACAAATACCATTTTACCCAGGAATTTCACTGCTAGGAATTTATTCAAAGAAAACAAAATCCCAGATTCAAAAAGACACATGCACCCCTATGGTTTTCGCAGCACTATTCACAGTAGCCAAGATACAGAAGCAACCTAAGTGTCCATCAGTAGATGAATAGATAAAGAAGTTGTGGTACATATACAGAATGGAATATTATTCAGCTGTAAGAAGAAAACAAATCCTACCATTTGCAACAACATGGATGGAACTAGAGGGTATTATGCTCAGTGAAATTTGCCAGGCAGAGAAAGACAAGTAACAAATTTTTTTCCTCATTTGTGGAGTATAACAACAAAGCAAAACTGAAGGAACAGAACAGAGCAGACTCACAGACTCTAAGAAGGGACTAGTGGTTACCAAAGGGAAGGAAGGGAGAAAGGGATTAAGGGGCATCACCATTAGCACTCACAATATAGGTAGGGCATGGGGAAGGCAGTACAGCAAGGAGAAGACATGTAATGACTCTATGGTATCTTACTGTGCCGACGGACAGTGACTGCAGTGGGGTGTCTGGCAGGACTCGATATTATGAGTGAATGTAGTAACTGCAATGTTGCTCATGTGAAACCTTCATAAGATTATATATCAATAATACCTTAATAAAAAAAATTAAATTAAATGAAAAAAAAATACTCTTGGTTCCATATTAAAGATATATCCAGAATCCAACCACTATGCATTTCCACCACTACCACTTTGTTCCAGACTGCCATCATCTCTTGCCCAGGTTACTGAAAGGACTCCCCAGTTGTGTCCATTTTTACCTTGCTTTCCTAGAGTCTACAATTCTAGGCAAAGCAACTGTATTAGTTTACTATTGTAGCTGAAACAAATTATCACAGAACTAGTGACTTGAAACAACTATTTATTATCTTACAGTTTCTAGGGTCTGAAGTCCAGGCACAGCACGGCTCAGCTGGTTTTCTGTTTTGGCCAAAATTGAGGTGTCAGCAGGCTGTGTTCTTTTCTGGAGATGTTAGGGAAAAATACACTTTCATAATAGTTCAGGTTGTTGGCAGAATTTCGTTTCATGCAGCGTAGGTCTGAGGTTCTTGTTTTCTTTCTGGCTTTCAGTCAGGGGTGGTTCTCAGCTTCTAGAAGCCACCCCCATTCTTTGTCCATGACTCCCTCCTTCCATTTTCAGCACTAAGAACGGTAGACAGCACCCTTTTTACTTGAATCTCTCCTCTGCCTCCCTCTTCTGCCACCACATCCCCCTGACTAATACCAGATGGAAACATTTCTCTGCCTTAAGGTCTCAAGTGATTACATTGGACCTGTCTGAACAATCTGTGATGATCTTACCATCTTAAGGCCCGTGATACTAATTACATTTGCAAAATCCCTTCGCATTAGTACCCAGATTAGTGTTTAATTGAATAGCCATGTGAAGAGAACCTTGATTATCTTCAGAATTTTGTCTACCATTGCAACCAAAGTATTCAGGGGAAACACAAAGTAGATTATGCCTCTTCACTGCTTTCCACCACGTAACGGGTTCTTATTTCATGCAAAAATAAATGCAAATTACTTAGAATAGCCTACAAAGGTCTATACAACCTCTTCTCCCATTACCTATGACTTCATTTCTTATTATCCCTACTATTCATCTTTTCCTTTAAGGAATAAGACATTTTTAAATACCTTGGTCTTTTTTTGAAGAACTTTAAATACAGTGAGCATCCCTTTTATCTAAACTAATTTTTAAACTTTTTTTTTGTAAACCAGTGTTTCTCAATATTACCACTATTTATAGTTCAGACCAGATAATTCTTTGTCGCAAAGGGCTATTCCATGACCTTTGGATATTTAGCACATGCATTGTAGGATATTTAGTACATCCATGGCTTCTACTTACAAAACCCACTAGTACACCCAGCTGTGACAACTAAACACAGCCAAATGCCCCCATGGTGGCAAAATCCCCCTGTTCAGAAACACAAAATGTCAAAATAAATTTATTTTTATGAAGCAATACCAAAAGGATCATTGTAATAATAATGGCAGACAGGTACTAGTTCCTTAAACTACTAATTTCAGAATTTTTTAAATAACTTTATATAAAAATATTATATTAGGATGATAAAACAGAAATGCCAGCAATTTCTATAATGAAGAAGCTTCATTCAGTCAGAAACATGAATCAAATATAAGTTAAAAATGAAAATAAAATAATAAAACCAAACAGGTGGGCTACAGCAATTACTGGTACAGAAAAATGTAACCAAGCTAGTAAACAATACAGGATCATCATTGCCAGTCCCAAACCTGTCTTTATACAAATGCCTGATATTATATCTAACCTCCTGGTTTTAGGAAATCCATTTTCAATAGTCCAAGGTCGTCTCTATTGAATATTTTAAGTGAAAAATGAGTAGATTTTAAATAAGAGCTTACTGCATGTCCTTTGGCATTTGGCATAAGGTTAGTTACTGTAGAACTCAAGTGTTCCACAATATTTGGGAAAATAAAACTCTAATAAATGAAACCAAGTTATTCTCAAATGTTTTGGTGGAAAAATTATGTATGATGTAATGGTCACATGCTATTTCTGATTTCTGGACAGGAATCAAAGTATCAGTTCAGGAAGAGTGCAAAGTCAAGAGCATGTTCTAGTAGCAGCAACAGAAAAATAAATAAAACCTTCAGACACAATGACTGAGCCATAACAATCGGAAAAGGTCATCAAAGACTGGATGTACCTTTAAATTAAAACACTATTAAAAGTATAAACATTTTCATTTTCACCAGCCTATAATCATGCTGTTGATACAATCAGAACTACTACTATCAGAAATAAAATTCAAAATCAATTGCATAATTATGAATAATATTTCTGAACAAACTAGCTGTATCTAGAATATTGTTTGAGTTGACATTTGTAATATTTAACATTCTCTCTAAAATGATTGAGAGTATAATGAATTCCTGTTTTCAAACAAAATCAAGATAATATTTTACTTGCTATTGGTTCACATTTAGAAATGTCTTTCATTTATCAATACCCAGTCTGCTGTTCAGCCCACAGTTCCGGGGAGACTTCTCTATGCCAGGCACTGCTCTTCCCCAGTAGTGAGCTGCAAAAAGATAGATCGGGTCCACTGAGTCATGGACCTTATGTTCCAGTGGAGGAAGAAAGCAAATAAACAAATTAACAAATAATGAGTGATTAAAATATGGGGCAGTGATAGCAACAATGATGAAAGTATAGTATAGAAATGGCCTATTTTTAATTAGATCAGGTGGTTGGGGGAGGGCTCCAAACAGTGATTCTCCACCAAGACATGAATGACAAAAAAAAAAAAATTTCTGAAATAACTACTGTGCTGTGAAATTAAGCAAATCTTAGGAGCAAGCTAGAGTATTGTGCCTTAGCCTTCAAGTTCAAAGCATGATGTTTTTCCCTAGCTTCATGGAAGAGAGAAAAGTAAAAATAAACCAGAAGAGGGACCAAGATCTGTGTGTTAGCATGTCAGCAGTTGCCATAATTTTACATACATCCTAGAAATATGATCCTTTTATGACCTTGGTAATTCATCAGGCAGAAATGAGTCTTGTCATTTCCAAAATAAAAGAAGCAACTTCCAATCAAATGGAAAGGCTCAGGCTTCTATGGAAAGAAATCAAAGTTTCAAAGTAGAAAAAACAGTAATCAAATACCTAATAAAAGTTCGGATGGCCTCTAAGATCAAAGAGAGAGACAGAACTAAAATCAAAGAAATAACTGGAACATTTGTATGTCCTGGAGTCATGGGGAGAAAGGTTAAGATTTCCAAACTTGGAAGTTCATGATTGTCTTGTAATTTTCAAGACCCATTTCAAATATGCTGTACAATTTCCTTCAGAGGCAAACTGGTTTCCATCAAAACATTTGTCCTTTGTTTGAACTTATAAAACCTTTTCTATAAAAAAGAGTCTAATATTCATGAGTGGGAATCCTCTATTTTGGGAATAGAAGTTCTAATAAGCTCTTTCTTGAAAATTACATGACTCTTTAAATCAGCTCAATCTTTCTATACTGATTTGGGAATATGAATGAGTCGCACAGTGAAGTGCCAGGGAAAGCTGTGGCTTAAAATTAGTAAGAATGTAAGTCATGGAATGAGGTAAGGAAGATGACTTTCTGTTGATATGTTCAAAGGCAAGTAAAGCATCTCTAAATTTAAAACCTATGATTCTCTGCTCCATTGTATTTCATTTGTGGTTTATACCCTTCACCTCTTTCAAATCTTATTCATAAGCATTTATAACCCCTGGTAATTTCTTTATAAAATTAACTGTAAACTTAACTTTTAACCATTGCCAATCATTAAGTTCAGACTTTTTAAATCGTTACTAAGATCAGATTACTTTCTGTATGTCTATCCAAGTGAATAACTTTCCATTTTAATTCTTCAGAATTTCTGTGTACTTTGATGGACCTGATTAAATATGATGAAAGAAAAAATCAGAAAAATTCACAATCTGTTGGTTTTAAAATTAAAAATAAAAAATAGAATGAACAAAATATTGACGTTTAGTTCCTGCAAATACATTACCAAATTGTTTGTAAATTCCTGTGAATGTCTGTGTGTAGCAGATATTGCTCTTTAAAGTTATTTATTCAGACGTTCTATTTTCAGTGATAGAGGATGGCCGCATGGTTAATTCATTTATGTAAAAAGCAAGCAAGATCTGTAACAGAGCACAAGGCACTGCCATTATTTTAAGCATATGTATTTAGAAGTGGTGATTCTGATCTCTATGGTGATATATGAATAACTTCCACTTGGTAGATGTGTTAAATTTCCCAGGATGTCAGAAGATCATTTTAACATAAGAAACAGTAATTCTTTATTTTAATAATAACTTATAACTGGCATAGTTATTCTTAAAATGCAACATTTTTCCTTCTCACTATTGAGATGAGATCCTGGCATCACTACATATTTGCAATTAAATGCCATACCTGTATTTTGAAAAAAGTTAATATGAAATATTGGTATCTGTAAGTATAAAGTGACAGGGTGATTTGTTTTGTTACCAGGGATTTGATAAATTGCAGGTTAGCGTGAGTAATTCCTGTAAATATATATAAATGAAGTGTGGACAAAAATATTGCATAGGGAATTTTGTATTTGTGTATATTAATTGTCTGAGTTTTCAAGGATGACTGATGCATTACAATTCAAACTTCAAATGCCCTTCAATTAACAGCTTGTACATGAATTTAAGTCCTTACAAAGAAATATCATTAGACGTTATATTTTCTGAGGGTACCTAGGGTATAAATCTCTTTTTTTC
Organism: Manis javanica; assembly: GCF_040802235.1. Lineage (NCBI taxonomy): Eukaryota > Metazoa > Chordata > Mammalia > Pholidota > Manidae > Manis > Manis javanica. The sequence continues at coordinate 42,610,301 of NC_133164.1, forward strand.
TTTACACTTTTTTAGATTAAACCTAGTCTATTTACCATCAATTTTTTAATTCACCTAGAACATTTTTTTCTAAAATACACATTTGTGTTAATTAGTAAAATTTCAGGGTTAATGGAGGAAAAAAAGTAAAAAAGTGCTATTATAAAGTTTCAAAAATTCACTTCCTCAAAATAAACATTGGTAGTAAAAGGAACAAATTGTGTCCCCTGCTCTCTTCTTAGCACCAACACACTTACTTTAAGATGTGTGGCAGGGAAATCTTTTCAGTGATTTTGTCCAATCTTGGTTATTTAAATGAAACTGAATAATCAACTCAAATAAACCCCACCAGGTTTTTATCTTAAAACAATCCTATTCCAGGTCTCCTAATATTTCCTGACTAATTGAACCAGAAATGGTGATTTTAAAAATACTTTTGATAGTTTTTCTTTGCCTGTTTTTGTAATTTCATTTCCATTTCCAGGCAAAATCAGGGAGTGCTAAAAATAACAAATGTGACTAATTCTCAATTACCTGCAATAAAGAGAAGGCAAATGGGGAACTGGCATGATGGAATAAATTACATCCACTGATAGTTTAAAAATCCAATTTTAGCCATTACTTTCAATCTCCTCTTATTAACAAATAAAATTGGACTTCTCTAAGTTACATTTCTTCTTCCTTCATCTGAAAAATTCATGTTGCTGACATGAAGAAAATGTCCCAAAGGCCACAGTGAGAGGAGACAAAAATGGAGCAAGAAACAAGGATCATTTAAATACTTAATGTTTCACTCCAAATAAATAAAATCAGAAAAAAAATAACTGAACTGCCTTAAATATTATTTCAAAATACTGACTCACTCACTTAGAAACAGGTTTCAAATGGGCCCTAGGGCTGGACTAAAATCTAGATGATATTAAGATTTCCTCTAATTTAAAAGTACATGATTTTGCATATGATTATAATAAAAAATTGTATCTCCATACACAAACAGCAAAATATTTCTTTTATAATTCAGTAGTAAGAACACATTTTATTCACTTAAACTATGAATCATTAATGTTGTAAGAAAATGTGTGTTTGTGCACAAAATTTTGATGTAGAAATCATGAAATCTGGTCCATGATTAACATTCTTGTTACCTAGAACAAATTATTTAATTTGGAAAGTTTCTTAATTTATGTATTGCAGAAAAAGAGAACAATGAGAACTATATGATATCCAAATTGATTTAAGATTCAATATTGTTAATCTAACAAAGTAATATCGGTTATAAGTGAAAATTCTTAGAAGAAAATAAAATTTTTATGGCATGACAATATATGTCTGAGATCTCTGCTATTCTCCATTTTACATAATATATATATTCTTTATCCTTTAAAATTAGGTGGTAAATGGACAGAGGGAGGGTTGTATAAATATGTAATTAAAGCAAATATAGAAAATAGTAATTATTAAGTCTAGGTGGTGTGTGTGTATACACACATATATATATACACACACACCACCTAGACTTAGTATATATATATATACACACATATATATGTAAGTGTTCACTGTACAGTTTTTCCAACTTTTCTGTTTGAGGGTTTTTATGATACAGTTTATGATAAACTTTGGGAAATAAAAATCAGAATTCTATGAGAAATTCTCTCCAAATAAATTTAAGATAATATTGGATGATAATTAAATATTTCATTTGTATTTTAAAAATATGAGTTAGTTTTTTCTGACCATACTGAGTGTTTGAGTATATGGTACCACTAGGACCTTTATACATTTCTGATGGGAATGTAAAATGTTGCAACTACTTTAGGAAACAATTTGGCACTTTCTCAAACAGTTAAATATATAATTACTATATAACCCAACCATAAGTTCCTCTCCTAGGTATTTACCCAAAAAAATTAAAAAAAATATATTCCATACAAGAATGGGTATTCATAGCAGCTTTACACATAAGAGCCAATCACCAGAAAGAACTCATAAGCCTAGCAAAATGTGATGGGATAAAGTGTTTACCCACAGGGATACTGATCAGCAATAAAAATGGAATGGAATATTGGTACATGCAGTAATATGAATGGACTTCAAAATCATTATGTTCAGTGAAAAAGACCAGGCAAATGGACATATTCCAGTTTACAGAAAATTTAAGCTGATCTACAGTGACAGAAAGCCCATCAGTGGTTGCCATGGGACAGGGTGGAGAAAGGAAAGATGGATTACCAAAGGGCTCCAGGACACTTTGAGCATGATAGAAATATTTGTTACCTTTATTGTGGAAATGAGCTTTTTTGTTTTTTTGTTTTTGTTTAGTGGATGCATACGTTGAAAACTTTCAAGTTTTACACTTCATGCACAGTTTAGTTTACTTCAACTATGCCTCAATAAAATTAGAAACAAATGCCACAATTTGGGCTTTACAAGCATTCTTCAACACACAAAGAGAAACATAAGCACTATAAAGTAATTTGAATAACACTAAAAATATATACATATATATGTACAGAACTTTCCTTGTGCTGAATGGCTTTCAGTAAATATCATTTTCAAGTAATTTTCATGGGTATGTTTCTTTTTAGGTATGCCAGTTTTGTAGACATGCTTGGTGGCCGTGCAACCTGTGTCACAGAGGATTCCAGGCTTGGTTTAATGCTTAATAATTTTAAGCAATTTTTAAGGCCTCTTATTGTCATTTGCCATTGTACCCAGCAAAATTCCTTGCCAGTCCTGTCCCAGATCATGGAAATTTTATGGAGCCAATCTTAACAGAACTAAGCCTCTTGGCTTAGTAGATGTCACCCAAAGCATCTCTATTCATGTCTTGGAAATTTTACAAGGAACCAGATATAGAAAATTAGATTGCACAATGTAGATGTTTTGGTATCATTAGCATGATAAAATGTTTATAAATAAAAGCACAGGCTAAAAAAAAAGACTTTTCTGCCCAAACCAGGAAATAATAACTACCATGGCTCTAGATAGTAAATGAGAAACTCCCAGCAGGTCAAATTCCTTCACTTTTTTCTTCCTATATCATAAATTATAAATTATACATCATTCTCCTGATATCTGTTTGGTAGTTTGAGGCCATCTCTAAGAGTTATTAGAGAGTTGATGATGTACATGTTATTTGCTACAGGGCTCTGCGGTGAAAAGCATGAGAAACCATTCTCCACAAATGTTTCTCATACCACAATTACTGAAACAGCTTGTACTATACTAAAATTTCCAAGCATAAAGCAGAAACAGAGAACGATTGTATGAATATTGACATTATTCAATCTCCTCACCCCCATTTGATTTTTCTTTCTTTTTTTACCAACAGCCTGAAGATTATCAACGAAGTGATCCTGCACTATCAACAAGAGAAACTGACTAATAATGTACCCCTAGGTAACTTGCTGGGATTTCTTAGTGGAGAAAACAGCTTACTTTCTTTGTTTCTTCTTCCACTTTCAAAGCTTTAGGTTTTTGCATATTATTGAGGCCAAGAAAGAGCCCTTGCATTAGCTACACAAAAAACTGAGAGAAAAGGAAGTCCTGCATCACTTGCTTGATATATTATAGCTAGATCCAGCTGCCTTTTAGGGCCTATTTATAAAAATAGTTCTAAGACTTTCCTGAGCTATGAAACACCTTCTTTACCACACGAAACATATATGACAATAAAAATTAAGGAGCTGAAAGCAAAAAGGAGGTCACCTGTTCACATTAATAACCACAAACTGGGGTTGCAAGTAGGAAGATTTTTAAAAATGGGTATGACATTTCACATTCGTGGGTAAAACTGTAACATTTCCAGAATACCTCGCCTGGCTTTAGTACATCTGCATATCAATAGGTGTTCAGTGGTGGAAAGAAGTATGGCTTTAGTATATTTGCATCATTCCTCAGGGGTGGAGAGAAGTTCATCTCCATATCAATGGGTGATTACCTGGGCAACCGAGGGCTTATCTGTACCTGAGAGGCGAGGGGAGGGCCAGTTTTGCTGCTGCTGCTGGGGCAGTAGAGAGAGATGAGCTGGACTGCAGTTTTGTAAGCAATAAATGGGTTTTAAACTTCATTTCTCCCTTTGACTGATTTTGGATTTTAGAAGTATTTTGCCCTGGGATTTCCTCTCGCCAGACCTACACCTGGCACAGTCAGCAGGGTTCCTCTGAACCTGAAATCTGTCATAATGAGTGTGACCTTTGGGAGGGCTGCCCCTAGGAATGATGGGGAAAAGTGGCACTCATACCAAGAGACATGAGTCTACACTCGTGTGGTTGTGGAGGCATCACTGCGGCTGCTGGCTGCGTCAACCCTGGCCTGTGGCCCAAGCCTAAGGTTACTGCTTCTGCTGCCAGCTGGAGCCTGGTCACAACTATGGAAAGGAGCAGAGGTCCAGGTCACCTTGATAGAGAAGCAATTGGCTGCTGTGTACCACGCCTTGTCAGCTACGGAGGCCATCGACGGAACAGCTCCGACCAAGGTAATAACCACCTATCCCATCACTGGGTGGGTGAGAGACTGGACCCAAAGGCCATGGAGTGATGTAGCACAGGCACCTATCGTATATCATGTGACTGGCCATTAGCCTTTAGCATCCCCAGGGAATGATGAAGCAGCCACACTGGCCCAGGTGAATTGGCTAGAAGGAAAGCCTGCCTCTCATGTGGCCCAATGGCTTTTCTTGCATGCGGGGCAAAAGACAATGTGGGCCTGTCAATTGGGCTTGCCGTTGACCTTTGAAGAAGTCAACTAAGCCTGGAAGGAGTGCCCTGCATGTTGTGCAGATCAGCAAACCACCAAGAGGGGCCTAGAGCATCTCTTTGCAGCCTATGGCCAGTTGCCGGTGACTCAGAGGGATCAAGGCACCCACTTTATTGAACATGGGTTGAAAGGATGGGTGCAGCAATTAGGAATAAAATGGTCATGGCCCTGCACATTTCAACACATGGATCAGCAATGGCTGGCTCTTCTGGCACCTTGGGGAAAAGGCCTGGAAGCTGGCCTCCTGTGTATTCCTGGAATAAAAACAAAGTGGCCCCACACAATCACAGTTATTTGCTTCCACAGTCCTTGGGTCCTGGATGCGCCCCCTGGCTGCAGCTGCCACATGATGGCTGGAATGGACAAGCTTTGGACTTAATCTGAATGGGACTTCGAACCTAGCTGAATCCTCTGACTTGAGAATTATCATGATTGTGTTGTTGTCAAGGAAAAAATGCTTAGAGAGGCTTGACTTTGTCTAATGTTCCGTGAAAGTTTGTGAGAGCAATCTAGCATGGTTGTTAGGAATGAGTGAACAAGTGTAGAAACATATTTTGTGCTTATTCTGCATAGCCTGAATTCTCTGGCTTGAGGATTATCAAGATTTTATTGCTGTAGCTATTGTATGTTATTAGATTCTTGGAAGAGGGGGAATGAGTAAATTATAAGGTGAGATTTCTGTAGGAGGGGCCTGTGGGTAAAACTGTAACATTTCCAGAATATCTCACCTGGCTTTAGTACATCTGTGTATCAATAGGTGTTCAGTGGTGGAAAGAAGTATGGCTTTAGTACATTTGCATCATTCCTCAGGAGTGGAGAGAAGTTCATCTCCATATCAGTGGGTAATTACTTGGGCAACAGAGGGCTTATACATACCTGAGAGGTGAGGGGGAGGGCTGGTTCTGCTCCTTCTGAAACAGTAGAGAGAGATGAGCCAGACTGCAGTTTTGTAAGCAATAAACGGGTTTTAAACTTTATTTCTCCCTTTGACTGATTTCAGTTTTTAGAGGTATTCTGCCCTGGGATTTCCTCTCCCCGGACTTACATGTCACTTCATAGGTAAATTGTTCATATTACTGAGGAAACTGTTGTAGACACATTATTACAGGTTATAGAGTCAGAGGTGATAGGGCTGCCCTGTGTCAACACCACAGATTATTATCTAAGAGTAATGTCAAATGGCCTAGGGCATTTCACCAAAATGAATTTTGTGCCTTAAATGTTGTCAGCTTGTTCTATCCATAATACAGAGATGACCCCGAGCTGATTGTTTGTTGGTTGACTAGCTGAGGATGATTTCAAGATTTGCACTTGCAAACAGTTCAAGAAGGTTGACTGTGTCCTGGGTCATCCTAGATCAAGAAAGTATGAGGAAAACCAAGACAATCCCTGGTTTAACACAGCGCTCCCAAGCTCCAGACCAGCTTTCTCAGCCAAACTGTGCCATGACCTTCAGGGACACATGATCACAAAATCTCTGATATCATAATTCCAATTGGCATGAAAACTTTTTAAATTCATTTAAGTGAACATTTCATAAATTCAAAATAATATATCACACACAATAATTGAACTCCCTAACTCAGGTTAAATTAAATTTGGCCATGTTGCCAAAATGAAAGTTAATCCTCATTTCCACATTTGTAACTGTTTTGGTTGTTACTGCCTCTTTTCAAACTTTCCTTTCACTCTGCCAACTTTTATCCTACAATCTTGGAATAGAAACATTCATTCAATTTTTTAAAAAGCAGAGAAGGAAAACTTGTTGTAGAAATAAATTTGTCTTTCCCAAGATAGACACTGTTAATCCTTGTTCAGTGTGATGCTATATAAGGAGTCTACTCAGCAGTATTTCTGATAAGATCACAGAGAAGGGGGGAAAAAATTCAGGTTGCTGGAATAAGAAAGTCCTGGAAAGAAAACTATTCCAGGTCCTAGTTCAACTAGCTAAAGGTAAAGATTTTCATTTCTACTATAAAACTATTGTGTGAAATAAGAGAGTAAGAGAAAAAAAAATACTGTAAAAAAGAAGCTGGTACATAATAAAATAATTTTAAATTCATTTGGAGAAGGGAGATGTCCAATGAAATCTTTTTATATCATGCTGACCTCAGCTTGGCTTTGCCTATAGCAGTGTTTGTCAACCTTGCCATTGTTGACATATGGGGCTGGATAATTATTTGTCTTATACATTCCAGAGTTTTTAGCATCCCTGGACTCTACCCACTCACTATATGTCAGTAACAGCACCTCATACCCGACTACTCATTACAGCTAAAAATGTCCCCAGACCTTGCCAAGTGTCCCATTGGGGAAGCAAAAATCACTCCCAGTTGAAAACTAGCACCCTACATAGTACTGCCTAGAATGACATGCCACAGTCTCCTCGCACAGCCTTTGCATAGACTCTTCCTGGGCTTAGTCTTCTTCAGACACACACACACACACACACACATACACACACACATACAGATTTTTTAAAAAAGGAACTGTTAAAATTTAAAGGCTATATTTCTTCATTTTAATTTAACCAATATTTACTAAGCATTTCCTATGCAGTGTGCTGTGTACTGAATAAGTTGTATTAAGTAAGTTCTAATGATGAATAAGGAATACTTCTTCTAAAAATAAATATTTCTTTTGCAATTTATACAGAGGGGCCCAAATTACTAGAACATATTGCAGAGTAAATTAACACCACAAGGGAGGAAAATGGTAAGGAAATTAAAAGAAGATATGACACTTAGGCATATTGATCAAATAACCTCCTCAGGACCCTTAGTAGAGTTCTGCACCCAAACCCTGACCTGCTTCTTGAGGACACATTTAAAAGCCCCCAAATATAAATCCATCTCCAAAAACCTCATATTTTAGGAATCTTAGGAGACATAGTTAGAAGAGCCACAATTTCCCATCAAGTGACATTACATTTCAAGGCGCTTAATCAAAGATGCCTGGTTATTTGTCACTATTCAGTATTAATACTCTCTTACATCACATTCCCAGCAGATGACCATTTATTTGATCTTCACAGACTCTGGCAATTAACGGAGAGAATTACTAACTTCATTTTGTAGGAAGGAACTAAAGGCCCAGAAAAACTCATTAATTTTTCAAGACTACTATGAAAAATAACTTTACATCCTTATTTAAAAATGTGGTTTTGTCAGCTTAAATGTAGCTGAAAAGTTATATCTAATGAGCTTAAATTACAAGTGACAGTAGCTTGAATCAGGACCTGTTTTCACTATGAGCTAAAAAGCCAACTAAACTTATGACTAAGAGAGCAAGGAAAGAAAGGTTTCATGCATAAACTTTGCCTATAAAAATCTTTAGTGGCCTAATCTCTAGTTTCAGAAGAGAAGCTGTATATAAAAAAACTGATGATTAGAAAAAGAGCTGAATTATTTCTTCCATTTTTCTAATAATAAGAGCAAAGAAATTAAGTGGGACATTCTTCTAGCTGATGTTTGAGAACAGAAATGTCTAAAAGGTAAACCACAACATTTCTCTAGCTAGCAAGACCAACAAAGAAACAGAAAGTCCTGTTTTGTGAGAATGCCTCAAGAAAATGTCTAGAAGAGAGAAATGATCTACAATGGTTTATTAGGCTGAACCCCGGACTTGTAGATACAACTTATTCTCAAAAAGTAATATCCAATATAGATATTCAAGCTGAGATATAGACAATGCTAATACTAAACAAAGGTGAAAAACAGAAGGAGGTCTGGTGTTTAAAAACACATCTTAATCTGATAGTCTGTTTAAATTAATTCTGCCATTAATATTTATTATTAGAGGTTTCGATTAATTCTAAAAGTTATTAATTTTAAGTATCATTTTATTTTCAATGTGCAACCACACCTATTGGTAACCTGTTGGTTTAGATTACAAGGCAGTAGGCATCTTGCTACCGAGGACTTTAATTAGCAGTGGGGCAAGTATACAGGAGAAAGAAAATAGTTCCCAACAGGTTGGCCTTATGTCAGGTCTCAAAGTAGAGGTAGTAGGTAGAGTACTGTGATAGGAGAATCATCACAAAAGACACTGACCACATCTAGGTAATAACCATGGAAAATGAGATTCAGGGCACGTAACCCTATGCTGCTTTGGTATCTTGACAGCATTAAAAAAAAGCATTTAGAAGACTTTTTTAAAATTTTGAAATAATTTCAGACATAAAGTTTGCAAAAAATAATATGAGCATTCTCACTTCACCCAGTTTGTCCTAATGTGAACATTTCATACAATGATGAATGATTATATGAATAATTAATATAATTATTTAATATGATTAATAATAATTAAAAATTACATAAAAATTAATACAATACTTTTAAACTGTGTTTTGCAGTATCACATAGCTTTCTTTCTATTGTGTTTTCTGGACCCAGCTCCCATGGTGCGTTCAGTTTTCATGCCTTCTTAATGCCCTCCAAGCTGTCACAGTTCCTTGGCCCTTCTTTGTCTTCCATGCCCTTAACACATTTGAAGAGCATCTGTCAGCTATTTTGTTCCTTAAAAATTTCCCTTAATTTTGGTTTGTCTCATGTTTCCTCATGATTATACTGAGGTTCAGATTAGGATTAGGATTAGGATTAGGATTAGGATTAGGGTTAGGGTTAGGTGAGGTTATTATTTTTTGGCAAGAATACCACAAAAATGATGCTACACCTTTCTCAGAGCAGTGTATTAGAAAATAGAAAAACAACATGTCTCATTACTAGTGGTCAACATTGTATCTGCCGTATTTGTCCACTATAAAATTACTAGAATCTTCAAGAAAACATGTCTCATTACTAGTGGTCAACATTGTATCTGCCGTATTTGTCCACTATAAAATTACTAGAATCTTCAGAAAGAACACTGCCCTATTGACATATTAGTTTTAACCTATTTTGGACTTCTGACAACCAGAATCATAAGAAAAAAAACTATGTTGTTTTCAGCCACCGAGTCTGTGGTTATTTGTTACAGTAGCAATAGGATATTAATACAGGACCATTATTATTAGTTAAAATTAAAATATCCAGTTTTTCAGATCTTTCTGAGGGAAAAGTATTTGTATTAATCAGAGTTCATGTCCTTCAGAAAATAATTTGATAATACTCTGGACACTGAGGAAGCTCTAATTTCACAGACTGTAGTTGGCTGGAAATAGAAGATTTTTATTTGAAAATGTCAGCATTTTATTTGCTTCTGATTCCAGTTCTAGACTACTCCAGGATCGGCAGAGCCATAGTGCTTATTCAAAAAGATAAAAATCAGGAAAATCCTTTCAACTAGGTTGAGTATATGAATGAAGTGGGGAGTACATGAACTAACAGATTTCATAACAACCAAGGCATTTCAGAAAACGGTGAAAGGCTGTCTAACTAAATGCTTTGCTATTTAACTAAATAAAATCTTCTATGTACATTTGTATTTTCAGGTATTCCTCAAATATTTTATTTTGTTAGTGGGAACATGATGCTTATAATGATGAGAAAACTATTCAACTGATTCTTAGGCCACTGTTAGCATTCTCTAATATTGGTTTGATTTTCTCTGGGTTAATTTTTCAGAAAGAACATCTTTTTTCCTCCTCAGTTTTATTGGGATATAATTGACAGATTACCTTGTGTAAGTTTAAGGTGCACAATGTGATGATTTGATATAAGTATATATTACAAAATGACTACCACAATAAGGTGAGTTAACACATCCATGACCACATAGTTACTTGTGTGTGTGTGTGTGTGTGTGTGTGTCCATGCACATGTGTGTGGTGAGAACATGTAAGATATGCTCTGTTAGCAGCTCTTAGGTATACAACAGTATCATTAGCTACAGTCATCATGCTGTACTTTACATTTCCAGAACTTATTCATTTTATAACTGGAAGTTTAATCCTTTGATCAACATCTCCCTACTTCTCCCATCCAGCAACCCCTGGTGATCACCAATCTACTCTCTGCTCCTATGCATTCAGCTTTTTAGATGATACTTATAAGTGATACTATGCAATATTTATCTTTCTCTGCCTTATTTCTCTTAGCATATTGCCCTCCAGGTTCCTCCATGTTTCACAAATGGCAAGATTTCCTTCTTTTTTATGAATGAATAATGTAACAGTATCTTTATCCATTCAACCATCAATTGATACTTAGGTTGCTTTTGTTTCGATGTCTTGGCTATTGTGAATAATGCTGCAATGAACACAGGGGTGCAGGTATCTCTTAAAGATGGTCAATACCCAAAGTGGATTCTGGATTACATAGTAGTTCTTTTTTTTAATTTCTTTAAGAACCTCCATATTTCTTTTCCATGGTTGCTCAACCAATTTACATTCCCACCAACAATATATAGGGTTCCCTTCTCTCCATCACATTATTCTTTTTCACATACTTCTGTACCTTTTCTTGGACATTATTTGAAAAAGTCACAAACTGCTTCTGTGGTTACAGGAGCAGTATTTTCACCTTGGACACATTCCTTCCTAATCTCTTTTGCTGCTTTCCTTGATTGGGACATAAAAGCAACGCTTAGCTTTTTTTAATCAAATGTTTCTGATAAAGAACCATTGCTCTACTACATTTAACAATTTTAAATTGTTTTTAGTTGTGCAAGTTTTGAAACTACTCCCAAGTAGTTATCTCATTTTGGTAAAATGAATTTGATTTCAGTAAGACTGTTTAAATTTACAAAATTCTAAATGGTGCCTATGGCTATTGCACTAAATGTAGTTTATCATACTGACTTTCTTTCTATTTACTTCCTCTACCAAAAAAAGAAGAAACCTTGCAGTGCAAAAGAGATGTTAAAATGAGACCAGGTGATAATGGTGATAATCCAGATAGTCCTATAAATCCTACTTCATTGGAAATACAATCAAAGCAAGAAACATTCTAAATTTTCCTTAGTTCCTAAGACACAATTGGGAAAGCAAGGATTTTCATATTAATTTTACACAATTCAAAGAAATATCCTTCTTCCCTCAAAAACATACTTTGCTTCTCAGAACACAACACAAAAAAAGATTTTGTAAGCTTTACATTATCATATTTAAAAATTACCATGAAAACTCTTTACCAACTTCTCTCATCATTCACTGAAAAAAAATTCTTAGTTCCTACTACGTGCAAGACACTGTGTTGTAGTGCTAAAAGTAACCAATATTTTAAATACTGAGAAGCTAGCCAGAAGGGTTATTAAACTTTTGGCTAAATTTTGCTTGGAGCAACTCAGGCCAAGAATGGGAATACTAAACTCTACTGAGGCAGCTCAGGATGTCAGGCTGAAGCCTGATGAATGAGATGGAAACACAGAGTATTAATGAGCAGGCTTTGTTTTCACAGATTTAAGTGTAGATGAAGCTTGGAAAAGTGAAACTTTCCCTTAGGTAGGGAAAGAGAAGCATGAGTGCTTCTCGAGAGGATGGGCAACTGCCAGTCTAGAAAACAAACTAACTCGTATACCAGTCACAGCCAAAAAAGCCAGGAATCTTTGCCAGGCAGGCAAGGATGATTAATATTCAACCATTTATCTACCCACCAGGACACATACATACTTCAAACAGCAAAGCTGAACACAAAAAGCAATTTTTCCCCTTGCAGTCTTTTGTGATGGCTTAATTGCTAATAAGCTTGCTTAGTGGTCACTGTGATTAAATTACCCATATTGTCATCATTTTCTTTGTCCTCACATTCTGGAAATATACAGTTACATTGGTAATTTGTCCCTTGCTAAATATTCTGCATTATATACTGAAAATCTTTAGAACCCTACAGTGCCTTCACATGCTTCTTGTTGTAAATTACCTTAGAAAATTAATAGAAAGCACAGGTCTGTTAGAAGCTCAGGACACCTCTCTATTTCCCAATACTAAAGATAAAACTGGGACCCAAAGGACAATAAATTTAGGAGGTCAAATAAAGGTGACTGGGGATCTTCACTTATTTGCTATGTTACCCTTTATGTTTCCTATTTACTTAATGTTGCTCTATGGTTATTAGAGACTCTCCAGTTAGGTAAAAATAAAAAATTATTAACATTAATAATTTACCTTTTTGGTAACAGGATTGCTAGTTGAGTCTGGCACAGATTAAGCCTTCTTCTGCAAGAGCCTAATTAGTGTGTTTATTATTCTCTAGCTACTACTTGCCAATTATTTAACATAATCTTCGATCACTAGCTTATTTCAACATCTAAAAATATTAAAGTACAGTTAGAAGTCTCTTTGAGATTAGTTCCTATACTTTCTGGAAACAAATGTGTTTCTAGTAAGTGTCTTCCTACAAGGGAAGGAATGGAAGGAAAAGTAAAGATTATCTTGCTTGGATGATTTGGAGCATGAAATGCTTATCTTTATTTCTGTAGCATAATTCATTCAATGAAGTTTATGACATGACAAGGATCACAAGACTTAGGAAATTATATCCAAACTCCATTATGAACATTTGTCTACTTTAAACTTCTATATCCTCTATACTATCTGGGAAATTTGGAAGAGCATAATATGATTTTAGAATCTCTTGAATCCACTAATTAATAAAATGCACAAGATATAAGAAGATCTAGTAAAAATATATACGAGCAGCAGTCTGGGGAAAGGAAATCCCGGGGCAAAATAGCTCTAAAAATCAAAATCAGTCAAAGAGAGAAATAAAGTTTAAAATCCATTTATTGCTTACAAACTGCCCGGGGCCTTCTCTCTTTCCCACTCCAGCAGCAGCAAAACTGGCCCTCTCCTCAACTCTTAGGTACAGATAAGCCCTCCTTTCCAGATAATTACCCATTGATTTGGAGATGAACTTCTCTCCACCCCTGAGGAATGATGCAAATGCACTAAAGCCATACTTCTCTCCACCCTTAAGCACCTGTTGATATGCATATGTACTAAAGCCAAATGAGATATTCTGGAAATATTATAATTTTACCCACAAGCAGTTAAAAAAGAAAAGAGCTACAATTTTATACCTTTAATTTTGTAATATAATTGTCAAAACAAGAAACAAAGTTCTGGGTTTGCAAAGTGTTCAGCTCTTCCACTATTCCCATCCCTGCCTAAATGGAATAACTGTAAATATAAGTACAGTCTCCTCATTAGTATCTTCTAATTTTCTGAACTGGGGGGAAAACACTCAATAGTTAGAAAGGTCAAGTGCCAAGATTTCATAAATAAAAACTCTGATGATATTGCTTTGTGAACTACAACAGAGACAAGAGGGATATCCAGGGCTTCCTACTCTCTAGGACACTATGCCAGCAGGAAAGGAGACAATGGAGATTATAGAGAGCCCAGTGAATAATATCTTCCTTTTCCTTAATCAGTCTCTGAATCTGTCAAAACTAAGATTAAATAAAGTGTATAAGACAAAAATAAATTGTTTTTACTACAGATAAAACTACACAGGAGGATGTAATATACACCTGCAAGATAGGGGGCTTCCCAATACTAAATCATCAATTTAGACTCTGTGGCTCATGCCTTAACAACCACAGCAGAAATTCAGACCTTTCCATGTGAAGGCTCACCCTTGTAAAAGTTAATAGAATCCAAGAACAGACCAGAGCCCATGCCTCTTATTGGTTGCCAAGAGGAAAGAGTGGTTTAGCCATGCATGCTTAGGTCCACGGCCAAAACACCAAGCAAGACTTCTGCTAGCCATTCTCATTTCTAAAGGTGGTAGGAAAAGATGATAGTTGGCTCTGTCCAACTGAGGTTATGCTCCTGTCTGGACGGGGTGGGCTGTGCTAACAGGAATGCAAAAGGGTCTTAGAAGAAAGACGAAGTCATCAGAGGAACCTCCTCATTTAGCTTTCCCTTTGTGGCCATGAATCTCAAACCTCAGAAAAATGAACATAAACAAGTGGTAGCTTGGGGAGGGAAAGCAAATTAGTCCCAGATACTATAGTATCAAGGAGATATCTCTCACATTTCATCAGTGCAGATAAAGAATTTGGACGAAGATATCTTTATCTCTGAGATAAATGAAAGCGATGGCATGCCAATTTTACAAACATACTATACACATATTTGAAGGAAGGAATGAAAAAAGGAAGAAAAATAACAAATGAGATGTGCAGAAGGGAGACAGAGAACTCAGTATGGAAGAAAATATCACCTAAGAAATAAAAGCAGCTCATTATAAGTGCTACAGAAGAACATAAAAATCAACATAATGTAAAGTGGGCTCAAAATTAGATAATTAAAAAGTTGGAATGAGGTGAAAGCATAGAGAAAACAAAGGTAGAAGTAAGAAAATGGGACTACATCAGTCTAAAAAGCTACTACACAGCAAAATAAACCGTCAACAAAACAAAAGGCAACCAAATGGGAGAAAGCATTTGCAAGTCATATAGCCAATAAGGGGTTAATATCCAAAATATATAAAGGACTAAATAACAAAACTCAGTAACAAAAAAAGCAAGCCAGTGGAAAAACTGGCAGAGGATCTGAAGAGACATTTTTCCAAAGACATACAAATGGCCAACATGTACATGAATAGATGCTTAACATCACTAATCATTAGGGAAACATGAATCAAAACCAAGTGAGATATCATCTCACACTTATCAGCATGGCAATTATCAAAAATATAAAAATAACAAGTGTTGGCAAGAATGTGGAGTAAAGGGAACCCCCGTGCATGGATGGTTGGTAGGAATGTAAATTGGTACAACCACTATGGAAAACAGGATGGAGATTCCTCAAAAATCTGAAAGTATTCCACTTCTGGGTTTTTATCTGTAGAAACAAAAACACTAATTAGAAAAGCTATCTGCACCCCTGTGTTCATTGCAGCATTATTCACAATGGTCAAAATATGGAAACAACCAAAGTGTCCATAATGGACAGACAAAGAACATGTGGAACATAAATACAATGGAGTATTACTCAGCCATAAAGAAAGAACGAAATCTTGCTATTTGTGACAAGATGGATGGACCTTGAGGGTATTACACTAAGTGAAATAAGGGAGAAAGAAAAAGACAACTCTCATATGATTTCGCTTCTGTGTGGAATCAAAAAAACAAAACAAAACTCACAGATGCAGTTACCTGAGGGGAGGGAGAGTTGGGACAGAAAAATAGGAGGTGGTCAAAAGGTAAAAATTACAGTTATAAGATAAATAAGCCATGGGGATGTAATGCACAGCATGGTGACTGTAGTCAATAACATTGTACAGCATATCATACAACCTTTGTATCATGACAAAGGGAAACTAGACTTATTGGGGAGATCAATTTACAATGTATACAACATTGAATCACTGTTATACACCTGAAACTACTATAATATTATATGTAAGTACCTCAATTTAAAAAAAGATAAAGGAAGACTGACATGAAGTTATAGAAAAGTAAACACAAGTGAGAAAAATTAAATCAAGACTGATCTCAGACTTCACTTCAGCAACAATCAATGCCAGAAAATACAGCATAATTTATTTAAGAATTCTAGGAAAGACATTTTGACTCATGACATACCTAGACAAGATAAATGAATGGGCAAACATAAAAACATGAATTAATTCAGGGAATAAAATAAACATTAAAACAATTCTAAATAATAGAAATGTATCTACATCAAAGAAAATCATAATCAGATGATAACATGAATAAAACTGGTGGTATGGCTTAGAATCACATATTGAAGTACTACTTGCTCCTTTTTGTACTGTTTGAGTTTACTTAAAATGAATATAGATCATTTTAATAAAAAGCATGAAGTTTGGCCTTTTCAAGCATAAATAATACAATCCCATTTAGGTAAAATTTTAAAACATTCAAAATTAATTTATAGTTACAGAAATGAATCAACAGTAGATGGGGTCCAAGAGTAAGAGAGTTAAATGCAAAGACATACAGGGAAACTTTTTAGTGATAGAAATTTCTTCATCTTGATTGTGGTCATTTAAAACAGGTGCATAAATTTACCAGAAGTCATATAATATTATATTGAAAATTGGAGCATGTTATCACAATCTACCTATACTTCAATAAACTTGATTTATAACACTATATGTGTAACTCATAAAAAATAATCTGGTGTCATGGTGATTGATAGTCACATACAAAATACACACTTTGTACTTAGTGGCTATGATTATTTTCCCACTAAATGCAAACAAGTGAACAACGGAATTTTGGTCCTAGAATTTAGGTAAAGAGGTGAATCAAAAGCTCCAAAGTATTTAAATGGTGGGTACTCTATGAGACGCACAAATATCCTCTTAAGAGACTGCTCTCCTAAACTTGTTTTTACTGATTTCCAATTATCTGTATGGATGTCATCATTGATTCACAGTGATTTTATGATTTACAGAAAAAAATATACAAAATTATTTACCAATTTTCTCATTAAATTCTAGATTCAGTATATTGTGAAACAAAAGAACTTGGTATCTACAGTTCAATCTACACTTCACTTTGATTTCTTTCACCCTGATATACAATGTCAGTGAAATATAAACTGGTCATTATCATTTTTAATAGTTTAGTATATTCTTAAGATCTGCTCAGAACACTTTAATCCTAAATGCAAACTATATTAATACTCCATAAATTTTTAAGATCCATATGACTTTTACATTCATAGATATTTGTTTTACTCCATATATCTGTAAATACATAACCATGTTTAGATAAATGATAGATAAGATTAGAAAGGCTTTTTTTATCTAGACATCTCCCCAATCCACATGTCCTTTCCAAGTCTGGGAAACCATTCTCAGAGTAGGACTGTGTGAAAATAGTAAAGCTCCAGTATGCACCCTAAGTTGCAGAGGCTTCTATGAGTGCTATTAGTTGCCATAATGTTACCCTCGTTTACTGCCTTGACATTTTCCAGGTATTAGCACAGAGAGACGGAGCCCTGAGAGAGCTCAGCGTACTTCCTGAATTGAGGAGACAGAGCTTAGCATGCAAGGACACCAAAAGGTCAGGGGTTCACAGGGCAAGATGCCAAAGAAGAAAAAGCTACACAGAGAGAAAAGTCTGGAGATCTGCACAGAGTCTACTCTAATATTTAGCAGA
Source organism: Manis javanica (assembly GCF_040802235.1). NCBI lineage: Eukaryota > Metazoa > Chordata > Mammalia > Pholidota > Manidae > Manis > Manis javanica. The sequence goes on from NC_133164.1 coordinate 42,628,061, forward strand.
GGACTGATCAGCACATCTCTATAAGGAACTACACAAATCCTAAATGTTTACAGGGCACAGTCACCAATGCTCAAAGAAGACCAGGAATAATAATTTTTCTCAACAGGCAGACTTGGAACACTTACAATCATGGGGCATTGGGTGGAGTACTCAGAAATGTCTTGTCCTAGTAGTGGGAAATATTTAACCCTAGACCAAATATTGCTCTGATCAGCCCAACAAGTCATAAAAGGATGAAACTATTCCCAAGAAATTTCTCTCTATCCCAGAACAAAGATCAAGAAGATTTATAGACATACAAATACATCTAGAACTCAATAAGTTAAATTCATAATGCTTGGCATCCAAAGATTATGAGGTATGAATAGAGGAAGAAACATGCCTCATAATGAGGGGGAAAAATCAATTAATAAATGGACACAGAAGTAACACAGATGTAAAAAAAGACACTAAAACAGTTGCTGCAACTAATCCATATGTTCAAAATTTATGTAGAAACATGTAAGATATAAAAATATCACTCAAACTTCTACCAATAAAACCCACAATGTCTGACATAGAAACTATGCTGGATGAGATTAACATAAGACAGACTTTGCAAAAGAAAGGATTAGTGAATTTGAATATATTATAATAGAAACTTCCTATAATGAAATATATGGAGACAAAAAGAATACTAAAAGATGAAAATAGGATGGAGTAATGAGCTATGAAACAACGTCAAGTAGCCTAGTATGCTTGTAATCAGAATCTCTGAAGAGAGGAGATATAAGCAAGAAAAAAGATTTGGGAAAACAATGACTGAAAGTTTCCCAAACCTCAGTAAGCTGTAGATCCACGGAAGCAAAAAAAACTTAAGCCACAGCACAAGAAACATAAAGAAAACTACTGCAATTCACAACATAATAAAATGTTCAAAACCAGTGACAAAAAGATTTTAAACACAGCCAGAGAAAAAAGACCATGTATGGAGGAACAAAAATAAGGATGACAGAGATGTTTAATAGGCAACAATGCAAATAAGAAGTAAGAAGGGCAACATTTAAAAGGATAAAAAAAAAAACAGCTATCAATCTAGAATATTTTACCAAATTGAGCTTAATTATTATTGTTGATGATTTTGCCATCAGTTTATAAACATGCCAGTGTCATTTAAGTTTCTAGACAGTACTATATTACCTTTGCCCAACAGATGAGCAAAAAAGCAGTACTTCACCTTAATTTTATCTAACTGAATCTTAGAGATGTAGAACATTTTGCATACTAACCATTTGTACTTTTCTTTTGGGACTTGCAAAAAAGGAATTTTAGAAAAATTTATAGATGGAGGAAGGAATTTGGAAATGTCTTTACATGGTGGACTCTTAGCCACAGGGCTGAGTTTGAGAAGGATTCCTTTTCTAAGGAAGATACTAAGTTACAAGACAAGGCTTTAAAAACATCACAATTCTCAGAAAATTGTTTAAAAAAGGAAAAAGCTGAGCAAAGAAGACAAAGTAGACCTTTTCCATTATCAAAATTCAAACAAGTATTTTCATTTAAAATTAGGAAAAACCTGAGATGTAATAAGATAGGCAAAATGCCATAGATGAGGTAGTAAAGACAATTAAAGACTTGAACTCAAAATCTAGCACTGTGCTTGACATGTACTAAATGTTCAATAAATGTTGAATAAATGAGTGACTGAATAAATCATGGAAAACAAATTTGTCTGCATGTTGTTTATTGCTTAGTAAGATTAAGTGTTTTTCCTAGTTTTTTTTTCTTTTAGCTAAAATCCTCATGTTATTTATGTATCTTTTAAAATGTCCATCTCCTAACCAGATGCTGGCCAGATGTTCCAGCATCTACAACAGGTCTGTGCCATATTGAGCTTAAAATAAATATTTACTAAATGAGAAAATGAAGAAAGGGAACAATAAATTAAAAAATGATAAAATACATGCTACAGTTAATGACAAATTATTCAACATCACTGATATACTGAAGCACTTGTATCATTTCAACAGCATTTCCTTCTCAAATTGAAGATGAATTCTAAGATTTAGATGGTCTCTGAATTTTTGCACTCTTGACCAAATATGATAGAGCTTTGGAATATGTTTTTTATAATCTAGAGAAGGATGTAATTTTCTTTCTCACTGTATCCAAACTTTTCCAGGATATTATTTTTTTAACTATACATCAAATTATAACTTCATTTTGCAAGTAAAACTATTTAGTGAATTGCTGCTAAAAAACAGCAGTTTTTCTGGAGTCATAAGGATTTAAATGATTTATCAAAAAACCCTGCCAACATATTACATTTGTGGGTTTTTTTTTAAGTTTGGCAGTTGTTACTTTGGCTACAAGATTAAAACACAGGTCTAATTCCAAAGGTCTTGTTCTTGTCTGCCACCGTCTTACAGAATCTTCCATCACTGAGGGCTCCTGAGCATCTGAAACAGCAATATAATAACAGGCCTCAAGAAGTTTTGAATTTCACTACAATTTTAGATGGAATTTTATAATTAAAGTTTCCCAAAAGAAGACGATTCAATCAAAAATAGTTTTATTGTTCCCATATGACATGCCTTACAATTCTTTAGGGTTTTGCTGAACTCCAGGTGACAGAAAATAGTAATAGAAAAAAGAAACAATGAAGATATACACAACGGATTAAAAACTCTTTCTTCTGTATCAGAATTAAATGTGCCTCTGTTTTAAATTGGACTATTTATTGTCTTTCAAAATCAAATTTTACTTTCTTAAATTCCAATATAATGTTCACCTCATTTCCTGTTTTTTTCTTTAAAGCTACAGAATATTCTTTGACATAAAATATATGATTTAAATATTATGACTTGTGTTTTATTCAGTCTACAGTTCATATTTCAAGAGCTATTTTTAAAAAAGTCTATTTTCCTGCTTAATAACTCTAAGTCATCACAGAATTTTACAACTGTAGTTTTGATAAAGACCATTTCACTTTCTCTGCTTAAAGAAAAACACATATATGCATTGGTGCCAGTAAATAGAACAATAAACAATGCTTTTTAAATTTTTAATTATTCATAAACACTAAAAGACAAAAAATGTATTTTAAAATATTACATAAGCCTTCACTTCTATTATTTTTCTATTTCTTTACTCACTATTTAAAAACCTGTAGCAAAGTTCTAATACTTCAGTGTAATTTTTAAAAAACCAGCAGCATTCCTAATTATCACTTAATTTACTAGTCAATTACTAGATGCATTGCTTTTTTTAAAGAATAATTCAATATATGAATTTCTAAGTTCCCAATTTGAAAGCCACAAAAATTTCTGAAGTCATATGGGCAGCAGACCTTTCAAACGGAGTGAAAGAATGTATCTTGCTCTTCAATCTTGATGACATTTTATAATTGTATCTGTCAAAAGGTATGAAGAATTGCTAGAAGTTGTTTTGTTAAAGGCCAATATAAATTTCTAGGACTTGGTCAACAAAATAGATACAGCTGTTATATGAAATCACATTGCTTTAAGCTTTGTTAGAAAAATAAATCAGTGTTAGTAAAAAATTCTGTAATTGCTACCATTTTAAATGAATATTTATTTATACAATATAGAAAAAAGCTTTACTTTTTCTGTACAATAAAGATAGTCTTACTATGCTGATGGACAGTGACTGCAAAGGGGTATGTGATATGGTGGGGACTTGATAATGGGGGACGTCTAGTAACCATAATGTTGCTCATGTAATTGTACATAAATGATACCAAAAAAAAAAAGATGGTCTGGTATCCAATCTGGCAAATGTTTATATTAAAAATTTGAATATCCTCTTTTTTTTCCTTTCATTTATGGTTTAAAAAAAAAAGCTTAGTGAATCTCTTCAGACAGTATTTCAGAAATGGAAATTCATCAGCATCCATTTCCTGGGTAGGGGCTGGAAGGTTAGGACCAACTTTAGTCATCTCCACAATTGTTATTAGTTACCATGTACAAATCACTTGTCCATGTTATTAGCCGTACAAGGGCCAAAGTGAATAGACAGCTTTTAGTTCACTTAGTTAACTTGTGTATATGTCTCCCCAGGCTTCCCAGCATCCAGCTATATGTGGGTCATTCTTACTTTGTATGGAGGCAATTATATTTCCTGGCCATGTGTGACTAAACCACATAGTGTCATGTTTAATGAACTTGTGTTAGTCATTCACCACCACTTTCCCACTTGCTATTTATGTTATCAGAACAAGTATGCTTTGTAAGCCTCATCCAAATTTTGTTTTATTTTTGGAAGTGCTTTAAAAAAGAAAATTCTTGGCTGAAGAGTCATTGGGGTAAGTGTATATTTGAATCTTTATGTGCGGGGAACTTCTATACTGAATTCTCTAAGCTTTTAAGATGAGATCACTGAAATTTCCATATTAACAAATTTTCCAAATAATCTAATTGTATTCTGAATTCATATATGGCTTAAAATAGATGTTTGCGAGGAAAATAGAGGTGAGATATATGAATGCTGGCTTAAATATAGACAAAGGAAAGCATTTGTAAGAGAACAGCTTGTCCTGAAAAGTTTAAGGTTTGATTATTCAGTCTCATCTCATCTTTCATTACAAAAATGTTGTTAGTATTTTCTATATTCAACTTTTTCCACTGATGGTGGTTTTCACATGATAAGATTATTTTTGAAGATTTATTTAATATCACTCATTGGGTTTTAGCCAACCCAAATGAATCTGAATTCCCAGAGGTAGGAGCACAGTGTGGTGGTGAAGAAGGTTGCGGGATCAGCCTACTTGGGTTTCCCTTGGTCCCACCAATGTTAACTGTGTGGCCTGGGGTTACCTCTTCTGTGCCTCTGTGGCTGCACTTCTAAACTGTGATTACACAATAGTACCTAAAATGTAAGCTCTTTTGTGATTAAATGAGACGCTTTGCAATAGTAAACATTAAGACATCATTGTTATTGATACTACTGCAAATAGTTTCAGTAGTCTCTGCTCCTGACCACCTCCAGTCTTTACTTTCCTCAGCAGCAGGAGAAATCTAGATAAAAAGTGAAACAGGCAATGTCACCACTGTGCTTGAACTCTTCAGGAGCTCAACTCCAACCCCCTTACCAAGACTCAAAAGGTCATGGTGATTCATCCTCAAACTCTTTCTGGCTCTGTCTTCTAAAGCTGAACAATGGGCCATACTGTCCCTCTAGCACACACACTTAGGTCTTCTTGCCACGGCCCTTTGCACTAGCTCTTCTCTTAGAGCACAGGATCTGTGTGTGGCTCATCCTGTATTTTTCTTTACACTCAGCTCTGATATTAGAAAAATCTTCTTTAACCACTGTAATGCCCTGGGTTCTTTTCTTCATGGAATTCAACAGTAGCTAAAACTACATTATTTACACATTTACTTTTTGTTTTCTTTCTTAGTAGAAAAGGACCATAGGTATAAGGACATTTTCTGTCTTATTTTCTATTATTTCCAATGCCATAACTGCATTTGAAAAATATTTGCTTAATAACTGAATACATAATTACAGCTCAATTCAAAGGTGATGCAAATTTATGACAGTTTGGCTAAAATCTCTATGGCAGGAGGAGATGGTTACTAAGATAGTATTTTATTTTGTTTAAACTGTATGATTCCTTTTTATCAGGGCTATGCATACCATGGGAGGTTTTTCACTATTTTTTTTTTAATATACAAGACTCAAAAACCAACTTCCAAGTCAAGAAGTATCTGAACATAAGTAAAGGCTATTATTTGGCGTGCTGGCATTGCCTCCAATTCCATTTTTACCCAGTTAGTAATGATTTCCTCCTACTTGATTAGGGCTCAAGCCTGTTACTTATCTCAGTTTATACTTGACTTTAGCTATCCTTGTATTATTACAGGCAAATACATTTATCTCACTATTTATTCTACCAAACCAATTGCTAGCTAGCCAAGTCCCATTACATTTTCTTTTGTACTCTCTGTACTATCAGTTTCCACTGCCACCACTCCTAGATTTAAGCCTGAGTATTTCTTGCTAGACTGTTGAGACAACCTGATGTGTTTCCTTCTTTTCAAATTATTCTCCACCCAAACCACCCTTCCTACCACTGGCCAGATATAGATATAAAATCACAGAACTTACAAAGTAATTCCCCCGAGGAGAAAATTGCAGGAGAGCTTGCAGTGAATTCTAAATAACTAACTCCAATGGTAACACAGGTAACCAACTTCTCAGATAACCTGTAATCATCTAGTTGATGTTTAATGTTTGTTTGACATAAAAAATTCCAAAGAATTAAACTAAATATTATGTCAGTTAAAATGTAAATGTTATTAATAATTTTACTAAGTCACTGAGAAAAAAAATATTCTTTTGTAATGAGTTAGCCTGAAATTTTAGTTGTTCTCATGGTGTAATTTTCTGAACTTATGATAGATGTGGGGAAGGGAGGGAAGCACTGAAATTTCCTTGGACTTATGAAATTTTCAGATTAAAACATTTCCACTCATCAGTTATTTTGCTAATTTTGTTAATTCCACATCTATTTATGTTCATGGTAAGATGAAGCTTTCCAAATGAACTAGGGTTTTAACAGCAAAATTAGGTCTCACTTTTCTTATATTATGGATAATGTTGATTAGGAGATGGATAGAGAATGACTATAATATGATATTAATTGTACAGAATAGAACGACTCTTATAAGAGCTCTACAGAAGAATCTAGGTACACTTATGCAGAATTAACTAAACTAGAAAAATTTTTAAGTAATTTTAAAATGGAATATAAGAGAACAATTTCACGGTGGTGGGAGTATATATGAAAAGACATTTGAAACTGTGGTAAGAAGAAGAGACTCCACACAGTTAAATGGATTAAATGATTCTTATTATTAGAATGAAATGTACAATGTATGAAGCTAATTACTTCCATGCTTTATCACTACAAACATTATTTGGAGTTTCTAACTATGATTTAATCTGGCTATATAGGTCTTGAAGCAAGAATTTGGCTAACAGCCATGTTCATCAGCATTTATAAATAATAAAATCCTTGAGAAATTAAACTGTTTCACTATCACATAATTTTTCTTAGAATTACTTTATGAATCAAAAATACATATTCATTCTGTACAGGATCATGATATTAAATTACATTTTATAGAAATTTTTAAAGATCAGAATAACATGAATGTACCTTGAACTAGCTGCAGTGTCATCCAGACATACTGCAAATCTTCAAAAACAGTCAATGTGGAGATAACATAAAAATAATTATTAATCTAAAACATGCATTCAGACATGAATGTCTGAAAGTATCTCATGAGGACTAAAATATCTGATGGAATAATTGCTAGGAAATATATTTTTACCTTCTTGTTATTTTGTTATCTGATCATTCAGCATACCACTGGAGCATGCTCCATTAGCTAATCCAACTGGTTGAAATAAACGTCTAACTGTGATCTTGATTAAAAACATCCAAAAAGCTTTTTTAATCTTCTCCCCAAAAATACTAAATTAAATACTTAGCCATGTTCAGCCAGCTGAAAATAACTGAATGTTAAGTGGCCAAAAGCCTCTTGCCAAATATACATTTTTGCAGTTTTTGGAGTGTTAATAGTAGGTTTTAGTGTGCTACTAACTGCCAAGCTCACAATAAGCCCTCATCAGCATTCTGTTAACCTTTTCAGACTGAATTGTGTAGGACTTAGTGTGAACACCAATGTTAACTTGACCACCTAATAGTAGTGGTCAAATTTTAATAAGATGATCTCTCCCATATAGCAATATAATAAATCAGTGACAATAGTGCCTTAATTTTTAGAACATTTTTAGATCCTTTATATCTTTATATCCTTTCACCAGTTCATGAATTTGTGAAATGGAGAAATCAGATATTTTTTCTCCCAACTAACTAAAGAAAATAATTTATAAGAAAGCCAATTCATTTACTAAAATGCATGCATATATATATAAACAAAAACCAGAACCTAGGCTTCTTGACCTCTTTGGTTTTTGTCCTAATGAGTAACAAAGCCTGAAGGGAAATGGGACCATTCTCACAAGGGCATTTCATCACCATTGTTATCTCCAGAAACTGTTCCACTAACAGGCACAACACAATCCACGTTTCTATTTCTGTTACCATGGGGATTTCTAATGAATACTAGATGGTTCATTTTCCCATTCTTTCTTTCAAAGATAGCTAGACAGCTTGACCCTGACCTTCCTCTGTAGCACTCCATCCACTGCATTTCAGTCGCATCACCTGTCCACAACGGGCTCTACCCAGATCCTTCTGACCCTCTGGAATGGTGATCACAGCAACTCCCATATGTCCACTAAGAACCTAGGAAATCCACAATGGCCCAGAAAATTGTTATATTGGCCTATGTAGGTGAGTGGATTGCTGGTAATACTGATTCAGAGATCTAGGGACAAATAACCTCTGACTGCCACCCTACTTTATCTGTTAATAAATGTATCTTAAGGAATTCCATTATGGCAAAGGTTAAGAACAGACTGTTCATTAGCTCAATTACAAGGGATACAGAATAATTTCATGGAACTTATTATCAGAAAGAATATCAAGGAACCAGAGATGTAGTTAAGCATCAGTCTGCCAGTCCCTTGGTCTTTCTTTATCCTCCCGCAACCTCATATTCTCTTTTGCTCTTTTTCTAAGTGCATCTACTTCATTGTTTTTCTGAAGATTCACTTCTCCACTTAATTATCTAATTGTACATGGCCAATCAAGACTTTCCTAAAGTGGTATCTGGCTTAGATCTTTCAGTTAAGCTATCTAGTTTTTACGTCTCAGTTTTACTTACTAGAAGAAAATCTGATTAATACAACTTGTGTTGAGCCAGTAGCCTCAATCACCCACTCCCTTCAGCCATCCAGAGATGCATGGCCATGTGATAAATAGGGCTTCCTCTTCCTGGTTTGGGAAGACTGGTTGCATCTTATGGGAAAGAGGCTTTGGAATTACCCAGTATCTCTAGTACATTAGTTTTTGAAATTGGAAAAATGTTCTAAAGGGCTAGAATACAGTTACTTAGGGTCTAGAGAAACAATGATTCTAATAAATATTTTCCATTGTGAACTGGTACTAGTTTTCTGGAAGGAAAAAAAATGCATCATCAGCATTAAAAATAATTTTAAAATAAGCATAGTAATTTACTTGTAATAATTTGTGTTAAGGAAAAAGGTAGAGTTGATATGTTAACATTGTAAATACTGAATGATATTTACAATAATAAAAAGCTGGAAATAACTTCAAAATGCAAGGACAGAGAAACTGTTAAAAATATTTTGATGTGTGGAATACTATACAAATTAAAACAACAAAAAGGAATATTTAATAACAGATGAAATGGTAAAAATACATTTAAGATAAACTAGAGGACAAATCTGTACATATGCTGAAGTGAAATGAATAAACAAATGTAGTGCTCAGAAGAATTCCAGACATTATATAAGTACTAAATCATATTGGATTTTATTTGTTGCGTAGATGTGCACGAATGGATATATATGTAGAGTTAGATAAATCTTTTATACTTCCAAAATCACCAATAACTTCAGTTAGCAAATGGAATAAGATATTTCTTTAATTCTGATGCAGTTCTGTTTTGCTTGGTATAGTAATCTTTTCAACCCTTTATGCCCAAACTTAATCTTAGTGTAAAATAGCCTGGCAGTACAAAGAAGACTGCCTATGACACAGAATTCTGAGACATGCAATTCCAAAAAAATTGTAATGGGAAGACATGGGAAGAAAAAAAGAAATCTGGTAACTGGAATACACATTTTCTCTAAGTGATTCTCAAATATCTTTAAGAGAGTATCATTAATTACAGTGGAAAGGGAAAAATACCTGCAATAAAGTTGAAGAATATAACCTAAGTTTCCTGCCACACATACGAATTTTTAATGACTTTTATTGTTTTATCGTAAAATTTCATGAAGCTTTCCTGTACTGAATCATAATATATGTGTGGATGTTTTAATATTAAAAACAGTGGGCTTCCTCCAAACAAAAAAGAATTGTGTAAAACTGACTCTTAAGAAAAATGAGTGGCGTTATATTTGTCTTATATAATATTTGGGACGCTATCAGTCCTCAATGGTAATAGTGCATTCCTTTAAGAAACACAAACTCCATTATTTCAGATTCTGTAAAATATGTTAAAACCAAGTTTGCCCTAGATTTTCCCAATGCAGCAAGTGTAGTGCCTACTACCAGTTACTGGATAAAGTCAGTATCACAAAAGTGTACACTTAGTCAAGTTTGTTGCATGAAAGAAATAAATAGAAATGCATTGTAATCATTCAAGGATAGGGAAAATAGAATAAGCTAAATGTCATTAAAGAAATTTTGACTTGTATTACACTTAAATATGAGATGAAGCAAACTTAATGAGCTCAAGAATGGGGAAGTATATATATATATATATATATATATATATATATATACACAAAATATATATAAATATAAATATTTAAAGACTGTCAATAAACAAGTCATCTATAATAAAAATATGCATATATTTCTTCATAGTTTAAAATGACTCAAATTCTAAGATTTATTTATAGTGTGTGTGTAATGTAGTCTTTACATTACAATGTAGTTAGTGTGGGACTAAAAAAGTGATCACGCAGGATGAGACCATGCAAAGCAATCTTTATAATCAATGGAGAAAGCTGCAATTGTTCTGTGACATCTAATTTGCTTCAGACTATCTTTTCAAGGATATTTGTTTAACAGGCTGCTTTGGAAGACAGAGACATGATCTACCACTGGAGGAGATTTATTTACCATCCAGTATAAGAAAAATATTGGAGCATTGGTGCTAGCAGGTCCATATGCAAGATCTGGCTTCTTAAACTCAAGGTTCTGCTGTAACATACCCCATTGTATGTACAGGCATCACCTGGCCTGAATTTGGTTGCCTCGTGGGAACTAGGGCTCAGGGAAGCAACACTACCGTGTTACTCTGGCCACTGCTATTGTTGTAAGTAATACATTGTCTTTTGCTACCTACCTTGGAGTCTGCTGTCTTCTGCCAGTATCTGTTAAACTGTGGCAAGCTAACTTGTTAGTTTGCAAATAATGAAAAACTTTCATAACTTTGACAGTTCTTAACAAATCAATACAGAAAACATCTCAATTCCTTGAATAAACCTAGCATGAACCTAATGTATAATTCAGACATTGAGACTAAAGAAAGAAAACTACAAATTCATGTTTAAAAGTGTAAAAATCTTAAAAATCAGCATACAGAATTCAAATTAATTCCATTTCTATTAAAAAATAATGTATTTAAGTCTTGTGTATTTTGGGAATGTAAGAATGGGACTCAGGTAGGATTGTATCTGATGTAATTGTATTAATAATCCCTCAAAAATGTTTCTGAAATTGTCATGAATTACTTATTTAAAATATTAAGATAATATATATGGTAACATTTTTGTCATGTTCTATGATAGATATCTATACCATGCAGTTACAATATATGTTAAGTGAATTAGTAAATGTCTTAACAACTAAAGATGAAATTTTTAGAAATTTTCCATTGAGTTCATGCATAGGACAAAGATTCTATCACTTCTATTATTCAAAATTATTAAAACTTAGAAAGCAATTACCAAAAAAGAACTTACACACATTGAAAATGAGATTTTTATATTATTTTGAGGATCCCATAATTATCTTAGCAACAAATAAAATTCAAGTTAATTGTGAATTTACTCAAAATGCAAAATATCATATTTTGAATTACTAATGAAATAAATAGGAGAGACTTCTTCCCTCCATAAAACTGAAAATGGAAGATGATTAAAAATTCAGTCCCAGAGATACACCAGAACTTAATGTAAGACTAAAATGTAATAAAGTCACTACACTATATATACTACTTTGCATCTGAATTGGCAGTCATTCTTAAACTTACTAGATTCATAATTTCATATTTTTATATAAATTTGGAATTTTTAATGTTAGTTTATTTTGGGGTTCTTATTTTTATACTTAATAACATTGATGATAGTTTATTTTAGGGTATTTTAAAAATCACAATATGCATACAAAAGGAAATAGAAATCAATCATTATGACATTATGCAAAAAGAACATTTATTTATTTTTTTACTCATTACAAAAGCAATACATTTTGACCACAGATAAATGAGAACCTACAGATAAGTCAAAAAATAAAATAAGTTTAAAGTCTCCCACAAACACACCTCTTAGAGATAACTATTGTTAACTTTCATAAACTTATTTCCACACATTTTTCTACACATGTAGAGTAAATGACAATATTCTGCTTAGTAACTTTGATTTTTCTCCTAACTATACATCATAAACATCTCTCAATGTCAATGGTATTTATCTACAATGCCATTTTTAGCTAGATGGGAGGTGTTGCATTTTATTAATGAACTTTATTTAACACATATTTATAGGTATTGCTTTTTTCCATCAAGATTTTGATATGATAAATAAGGCTACAGTGTCTCTTTTTCAGACCCAGCAACTGTACTACCCAGGTTTTATAATCTTGGCTCCTGACTTCAAGATTTGGTTCAAGGACTGATAATCAATCATTTTATTTCTGATCATTGCTTATATAACATTCAGCCAGTGTAGCCTGTTAGGGTCTTAAATGTGACTGTGCAGCCACTGGTCCCTCAGAGAATTCAACAACTCATCTTGTAACAGGACTCTTGTCCAAGCACAGACTGCATTCTCTACAGAAACTCCTAATCAATAAACTCTCAACAATGGTGAAAATCTCGATGTCAAAAATTAAAGTTCTGTGGTCTGACTGCATCTGCTACTGACCAAAAAAGGAAGACTAATAATGAGAAACGTGGCCCTTGGCATCTGGGAACTACTATGGTACTATCAAACAGGCCTTGGTTTTCTCCTGTTGAACATAAACAATTTTTCAAAAAAGGTCACAGGGGACCCTCTGATTGGGATGGGCCAAGACTTAAGCATAGATCTATAATCATGCTTAAAAACAGATAGAAACCTGAACATTATCCAAACAACAAAATGACCCAAACAGTCCCCTCTTAGCTGATGAGTGACAGTTGTTTCTTTACCAATTATAGCTAGACCTCATTCTAGCTTTCCCTCCTTCTAGGTAAAATTAGCTTTGCTGAATCATAGAATTAACCTCACTTCCTGATAACATCCAGTCCAGAGCAAAGCCCTGCCTCCTTAAATCCTCCTGAAAATTACCCAAATCAGGATAATAAAAACCAAGTCCTGTAAAATTATTTAATACTCCCTTTTAATGTCCTGCAGTTCCACATGATGTGAGCCCTTAGTCATTACAGTGAGTCATAATCTCAAATTATTCAACCCCAGGAGTGATAGAGAGCACTGGTACTTTAGAACCCTTAGAAGAATTTCTGGCACATGATAAGTGCTCAATAAATGTGAGCTGTTATTATAGGAAACAGTGTACTATAAGGTAACACCTATGGACTTAGAAGGTAGACCTCACTCTGCACTATCTTGTCCAAAGCCCAGATTTCTTTGAACCTCAGTTTCTTCAACTATAATATGAATTATAGCAATGCTTTCCTGCAGAAAGATGAGTATTATTAAATGAAGCACTCATTTAATATGAATTTCCTTCCTATATCTTCTCACTTATACAACAAAATTTATGCCCCATTTCTAAAACAGTAAGTGGATTCTCCATGAAACAATCCATTTGTTTTCAGTTCTACCATTAATACCCACAATAACCAGAAACAAAGATAAAAATAAACCTTTTAAATAAGGTACTGTTTGTGCAGGACCAGTTTTCTTTTTTTTCCATACAACAGGCTGCTGCAAACACTTAAGCAAAGGATAAAGGAATGAAAGAGTAATGGTCTAATTGTGCTTCTTGACCAAGATAGAAATGACCTGAACTAGATGGACATATTCCTTAGAGACAGGATAACAATCTATACACAGCCACCCCTGTGCATATTTAACATACGGCTTGATGTCTTAAAAATTCAACTTATATATATACAGCTTCAATAACCATTTACTGCATAAATAAAGCTACACTTGGACATAAATACTCTTTATTGTCAGTGTGCTAACCAAGGGCATTTCAGCATGTAAAGATAGTAATATAACCTTCTTCCTCTTTTTTGAGCACAGGTTGGCTACAGAGAAAAAAGAAGAAAAGAACTTTTTTACGACTTTTCTCCCCATCAATAATTGAGTAGGAGAATGAGAGGGGATAAAAAAATGACAAGAACAATGGGCCATATTCAAATGAAATATAAAAATAGAAATATGACTACTGAAACTAAAATTCTTTTCTAAAACTAAAACCATAAATACTTCAACTATAGCTTCAGATATCTTTAATCTCAGCATGTAATATTATTTAGTTTTTTTGAGAGACTGACAGTGATCCCTAAAAAAAAATACTCAGATTAAAGTACTAACTCAGATTAAAGAAAAAGAATTAGAGTGAAGAAAATTGTGTCCAATGGAAATCAACTTTCAGTATATTAGGAAACATCTAATCAATTTAATTTTGACTTTTTTTCCTTTTGTTTACTCAATGGAAATTAACCTCATAATTTAAATTTCCTTGACTTCTGATAAAGGTAATAGAATAAAATATGAATTTATGATTTTATTAACATTTATGGAGCTACTAATATTATGGATTAATCAGGAAACTATTTGGGAAATGGGAAATAAATGTAATTGAGGAGCCATTTTATTGGAATTTATTAATATGTTTTCACTCACCTTTCATTTTGTGATTTCTGTACACCAATATTTGTGCATTTTTACTGTATGTACCTCAATAAAAATATACTGAAAAAAGTTATATGTAAATCCAAAAAATAATACTGGTAAAACTTTGGAATTACTGATTAGTAATAATTAGTTTGTGACTCTGGTTATAGTCTGGGAGGGCTGTAAATAGTAAGTCTTTTAAAAGTTCTCTAAGGAGTACATAAATAGGAAAAAAGTAATTAATCTTTAATGTGTGTTAATGAATCTCAGTAGCCAGCCCAGGTGTACAAGAAGTCAAGAGTTTTGTACTTTCTGTAATGATATTTCTGACTCTGTGAACCCATTCCATCAATCTAGTGGGAAATAAAAATAACTTCACTTTTTCTTGTGTTTCTCCTTTTTTCTCCTGCAGTTGACCAGGAAAATGATTAGGAATTCAGGCGTGACCCTCAACATGAGTGAACTTTAGACAGGATTCTTCCTGACTCTAGGCCCCTTCCCACTGTTCATTAGAGCATTTACTTGACAAAACTTATAATTGGAAATTCTTTCTCTGCCCCTTGGAGATGTAAATCTTTTTAAAAGAGTCTTGCCAGTTCTGCAACCCAGTAATGTCTTTCTCATGGACTTGGGAGAACACCCCATCTTCCGTCTCTGTGAGAGACTAACAGCTTAACAGCAATGGGAACCAATTAGCAAGCACAGATGGCCTAATCCCAGCAAACAATATTTGTGAAGTCGTGATAATTCAATGTGCTCAACACAACCCAGCGATCAACTTCTCTACTAATATTGTCCAGTATTTTTCCAATAGCTCACCCCAACACTTAAAAACCTTCCCACCCTGTATTCTTATAGACAATCAAAACACCAAAACTTTTCTTTCATCCTTCCTTGAAAATTATTTGTCCTACCACACTTGCTCAGAAGCTCACTATCATGTGGCTAAATTACTATAATATTCTCCTCCCTAGAATTCTCCTGGGTCAGATCTACAAGCATCAGAAGTCAAGTCTGGTCAACTTATTCAAAAGCGGCATTGTGGAAAGGGTAGTCAAAACATCACTGCAAGGGCACAAAGCTGTGGTTGGTGGTTAAACAGCCTGGAGCTGCACCATAACATTCCCCAAAAACCGCTGATGCTCTTGCCTCTGTTAAGCACAGCACTAGTCCATGCCTTGCAAATTCTGCTGACTGATCCAGGCATATTGCTGCTCCTGCCTTCCAAATACAGGAAGGAGCTCCCTCTGCTACCGGTGTTGCTGCAGATAGTACTGACTTGCACCCATCCCTGACCAAATCCAGTGTGGACCGACTTCTTTATAGTAGCCTTGGAGAACATGTGTCCATTCCCTTCCTGCAATGTATCCTTGATAGTGAGTGATCTTGCATTCTATAGTGAGAGATGAGCTCTGTCACATAAGCTGGAAAATTCCAAAAATATTGGGAAATGTTTTAAATACTGAGCTCTACATAATGACAAAACCCCATGTAAGTTCCCTTTCCTATCAATCTTTTGTAAAAATCCAACATTACTTTCATTATCTTGTCATTCCCTTGCTTTAAAAAATTCATTGCTTACAACAACATGGATGAACCTGGAGGATATTATGCTATGTGAAAGAAGCCAGACACAGAAGAATAAATATTACATGACATCACTTATATGAGGAATCTAAAATAGTCAAATTCATAAGGCAGAGAGTAGAACAGCAGTTGCCAGGGGCAGAAGAGGAAATGCAAGTATTAGAGTATGAAGTTTCAGTTATATATGATGAGTAAGCCCTAGAGATTAACTGTACAGCACATATCCTATAGATAACAATAACTTATTGTATACTTAAATTTTTCTGAAAGAGTAGATCTTATATTACATGTTTTTATCACATAAAAAATGATGGATAGATAGATATAGACAGATAGATAGATAGATAGATAGATAGATAGATAGATAGATAGATAGATAAATAGATGGTAGATGGATAGATAGATAGGTAAAAGGGCAGGAGGAACCTTCTGAAGGTGATGGATATGTTTATTGCACAGATGTGGTTCCATGGATGTATACGTACCTCCAAACTTATGAAGTTATGGACACTAAATATGTACAGCTTTTTGTATTTCAACGATATTTCAAAAAATGGTTTAAAGAAAAATCCACTGGTTGTCAGTAATGAAGTGAGAGAAATATCCTAAACTGGGTATCTATGCTCGTCTTTTATTAGGCCCCACTGTAATACCCAACCTCCCTTCCTCTATTACTCAGCATAAATCCTGACTTTTTATTGTTCCTACAACACAGTTCCAAGGCCAATCTTTTGTATATGTTCTACTCTATGCCTAGAATGTCCTTTCCTTAATTTCTCTATACAAAAAAAAATGGTAATGTAGTGTGTTCCTGCAATACTATGTTAAGAATGATTAATACTGCTTCCAGGTTCAATGGGAACATGCCTGAGTAAGCGAGGACTGCCATGGATGAAGAAACTGACTCGTGCAAGATCTCTGCCCTCCCTGGTCCAAATATATTCCACTTTCAAAACTCTAGCCAAGTACAGACTTTTCTGTTAAGCCATGCCCATTTATTATAGCTCACTATGACCAATCTATTCTAAAAATTAGACAGCACCTATTTTTCTCATACTCATTTTGACACTTCTGTCTTTTCACAGTTCCATGACTGTATCACATCTGCATGTGCCTTATTTCCTAGATGCTTAGCTTCTGAGGACAAAGAGTCTTTCCTTTTATTGCATGTCAACACTTCAGGCAATTAAGTACAGTACTTAATCTGTATTCTGTCCTCAGTGAATAGTCGAAAAGTTAATCTATCGAAGGAGCACAAATACCACTGTGAACTTAACCCCTGGTTTTATTTTCCTCTTGAAAGTGCAGGGATTTTGTATTTTCCACAGTGACTCCTATGATATTTTATCTTCCTACTGTACAAGGCTGGCTTCTCAGATTCCTAACACATCCCTGGCAATGATGATAGCAGATAAAATGGCTCAGCATGTCAAGTAGATTCCCTAAGGTTCCTTGGAACCCAGCAGCTGCTACAAATGTGTTGTACTTGAGTCCCTTGGCAAGCTTAATGTGCATCCCTCTGTCACCTGGTCTCACACTGCTTCAGCAAATGTCCTTTCTCCTCAGCCAGACACTGAGCAAATATCTCAATCCTGCATTTCATCTATGGCTTTATGTGCACTTGTTCTTCTCATTATCTCTGGGTGCTGAGAAAAACAATGCCTCAGACTCTAAAAAAGGGAAAGTCCTCTATTAAAGAGCCTGGTGTAAGGAAATGATGGTAACATTTTGTGAGTATACAGGTTTTGTATTTCGTGTTTGCCAAGTGTATTTACACACTAGTTCTTGGTGACTCAGCAGAAAAATTTTTGGCAAAAAAATGGGGAGCTTAGGAAAGTATTACATGTATATGTATGTATGTATATAGCCAGTTTCCATAAAACATCATGTATTTTGGAGAAAGTCAAAATTACTTTCATCATTAGTTTTAACTTGCAATAACTAAAATGAACAAGTCTACATTTAAGCAGGAAGCTGTTCAATTGCCTTGCAATTTCTTCCCAGAGCAAATGTATCATACGCATTTTTAACAATTCACTCATTTCTTTTTTAAATTTCCAGATTATTGGTTATTTTCAATACCACAAAACTTTCAAACTCCTAAATTTGTAGTCATTCAAAATCTCTCTAATATTATTACCATCCAGCCAAGTGCAAACCCTGAAACCCCGTCACATTCTGTTCCTCAGAAACCCAATAGTTATAATTCCTTATAGAACCTCCAGATTTGCTTTTATTATTTCTTTATCCTGCAATAACTCCCTCAATCCACTTTCTTTTTGCCAAGTTTCTGCTGAGTAATTGAGAACCAGCTTATACCTCCTCTTCAGTTAAACTCACCTCAGATTCTCAAGGCCAATTAAAAACAGTCCACTAAATTTGCCACAGGCCTAATCTCTATCACAACACAACAGATGTCAAGGTTTTTACATTACTGGTTTCCAAGAGTCTCTATGACTGGAGATTATGAGCTCCAGGAAAGAAGATCTTAACCCATGCTTTGTGTTGCTATTGCCTGGTATATGATGAACTCTATAAATATAGGAAGAATGTAAGTTTGCAATCACTATAGATAGATTTGATTGTTCTTAAAAAAAACCTGAGACAGAGAATTGTATTTTCTGCACTATGGTGGATTATAGTTCTTCAATAACTCTACCATTGAAAATAATTCAAAATGATATGTAAAATATGAAAAAGAATGATTTTTAAGCCCATGACTAGATTGACAAGAGAATTAGAACCCACAAAAGTGAGGTAAAGGAGAACTCTGGTGAGTTTGAGGTTCCTTTTGAATGTCTGCAGGGAGTGCCATGTGTCAACGATGGGGGTGCATACAGAGTTCTCTGCCCAAGCCAGTGAGTCTGACAAGGAACACGGAATGGCATGGGGACCTAACGCAGTACACACTTAGCACACGTCCATAAATAAGCCTGCTGTGCAGGAAGCAGCAAGTCACTGGTCCTGCTCCACCATATCACTGAGTTTAGGATCCTATATACTCTCTCCCCACACTCTAACCATAAGCTGCTCTCCTCAGATGTGTGCCCCACCCTCAGCCCCAGTCACAGTACTTGGATGGCTCAAAAACCCACAGTGGGAAACTTCAACTGTAAAGTGACTATTGGTTGGTAGCCTTTATTCCCAGGTACCTGGCAGCAGCAAACACAAATTCTTTTTAGATCAACTGAATTCTCAAGAAATCATCACTGAAAAAATTTCTAGGAACATAATTTGTAACAAAATATAAGAATCTCAAGTCACAGAAATAATGCACCATAATAATCAAAGAAACAACAGAAAGAAACATACAAAATTTTTAGATACTGACATTATTTGATATGGAATATTATGTAGTTAGTACACTAACATGTTTAAAAAATAAAAGATAAATTTGAACATAAAATCAATGGATAAAACATTTTTTAAATAACTAGAAAAAACTTTTAGAAAAATACAACTTCTAATAATTTCAACTAATAATTAAAATTAACTCTATGAATGAGTTAAAGAGCAGATTAAACATAGCTAAGAGACATTAAAAATTGATTTGTAAAAACTATATTGCATTCATGAAATCCATGAAATGCAAAGAGATAAAAATATGAAAGACATTTTAAAAGATTATTTTGAAAGACAAAAGACTATATTCCCATGTTCATGGGTAGAAAGAATAATAATGATTAAATTCTCCCCAAATGATGCATAGATGCAACAGCAATCCAATAAAAATACAGAGAGATTTTGAAATGAGTAGCAGAATCTAATGAGCTTTAATGAGGAAACAGCCAAGGAACAAGTGAAACCTGGAACAGAACAAGGAGGAGACTTACAGACACCAAAACCATTAAACCTTTTTATCTTAAAATAACATAGTTAAGATGTCTATAAGCACAAAAACAGGGAAACAGCAATAAGTCACAATGGAGAATTTGTATTAGAGTGAAAATACATAGAATGTAGCTCCATGCATCAACATGGATGAATATTACAAATGTAATGTACATAAATCACATCATGAAAGAAACATTGTTATTATTCCACTTATATAAACTTCAAAATTATATAAAAATAAATGACATATTTTAGGAATATATTCACATGTGGTAAAAGAGTAAAGAAATACAAAAGAATAAGAGATCCAAAATCAGGAGCTGTTTTACTCAGGAAATCAAGAGGGACTGGAATAAAGAATACACACAGCAGAGTTCTAAAAAATGGGTTGTATTCTCTTGCTTGTATTATGTGGTAGGATTGCAGATATTTGTGTTATATACTCTTTATACCTCCATTTACATGTTAAAAATATGTATTTTATCTCTTTATACTAAAAATTGAGACTTGAATTTGAGTAACTAGAATTTATTAATTCAACCAATATTAAAAACCTTCTGCATTCAAAGCACTGTTTCGGGTTTTGGACTACAGCATAAATAAATCAGGTTAAGTTTTTATTCTGGTGTGGCTGTCATTCTAGTTTCAGAAAGAAAATGATCAACATAATCCTTTTATCTTACTAATGAATGAAGAAATCAAAAGTCCATATGACTATCATGTTCCAAAATGAGAAGAGAGTTCAGGTTTAAACATGAACAGCCCTGACAGCTAATGCACTGTGTCTTTAATTCCAAATTCAACTATTTACATACATAAAAAAATGCTATGATAGGGAGATAATAAATGGAAGAGAGATGGCAAATAAGAGATACACACTCAAAATGATACACAGAGGGTACGTTCGTGTAAGCGTTTATCTGTTAGATGACGGCATGCATGCACTCTTTCACTTCTGTAAGTACCAATAAAAGGTCTTCTCCCAACAAATGCAATCATTAACATCTCACTTTTGTTTTAAATAGTGACAGACATTAAAATACACCTTTCTATAGCCAAATTAAATGGGAGTCATTTAACATTGACAATTAATCAATAATAAATAACTAACAGCAAATTGCTTAAGTGGATGAACTTACATGATTTTTTAATAATGACCTAGTGGAAACAATAATACTTTCTTGTTTTCCTTTATGCTTCCAGGGGTAACTGATAACTGATCAAAGCAAGGAAGCCTTTGTTAATTTGGGAAGAACCCATCTGGGTGTCAGCCTATGATGAAGACAGGAAGTGCCTTATGTGTCTTGGCATCTTTAAAATGAAAATGTTTAAAGCACAAGTAAATATTTAAAACTCTACACAGACTGCACATATTAGTAATATTCAGAAAACCTCCTACATCATAATGTGTAACTCCAACTATCCTTTTTACGTAAATGTCTATGCTATTTATAATAACACAACGCATTAACTAAGGATTTAATGCACTGTTCCCAAGGTTAATATGATTTGTAATTCCAAAGAGCAATCAGTTAAGAACTACGGACTATGTTCCCTTCAGGAGAGCAAATGATGATTCAATAACTGCAGATAGTTTTCTCTTTCAATTTTTTAACTAGCAAGAACACAAAGTTATATTCACTCTGGGACAAAAACAGTTATAAGAGACACACTACATCATACAATATATATTTTTCACAATGAGGATGAGGGATAAAGAGACAAGGAAGAATTAGAGGCAGTGTTGGGGAGAACACAATCAAAAGAAAAATCTGAAAGTAAATTCACATGACTCCCTTTGAGGATGTCTTGAAATTTGATTTTTATAGAGTTTCATGTAGGCTACAAATTATGTATATATAATTGTGTTTAAAGGAATTGATTCAAATTCCCTGAATCTGTCATAATTTCAAATTAGTCATTAAGTAAAATGCTTCTCATTAATAAAGTCTATTATTTTCCTTTTTGTTGTAAATAAACTGGTGTATTTAGGTTGCCAAATTGTCTCCTATTCAGAGAAAAACTTATTGTCATAAAGACTCAGAGAGATAAATAATATGGTGTGATATGAACCAGAATTCAAAATTACGGACTGAGGAAAGTACAGGACATGGTTTTAGCTCATTTAATTCCTCTAATAAATAAACCTAACAGCCCTAGAATAGATTGAGGGATATGACATTCAAAAAAGCATACAGTGTTAATGGCATCATTACATAAGCTATGAATCAAAAAGACAGGATTACCAACAAACTATTCAAGTATCATTTGATCTGGAAATATAATCCATATGCTCATAGCTTGACTAGGCAGGGGTGATTATAATACTTATTTCTTTTTTATTTAACTATGTACCGTCTGTATTACTAGCTACAGATCTTCCTCCACTTAAAATGGGGTTACATCATGATAAACGCATCATAAGTTGAAAATATCCTAAGTCAAAAATGCATTTAATACACCTAACCTACCAAATATCATAGCTTAGGCTAGCCTACCTTACACATGCTCAGAACACTTACAGTAGCCTACAGTTGGGCAAAATCATCTAACACAAAGCCTAATTTACAATGAAGTGTTGAGTATTTCATGTAATTTATTGAATGCTGTAATGAAAGTGAAACATGAACTGGTTCTTTGGGTGCAGAGAGGTTGTGAGTGTATCGGTTGTTTACCCATGTGATCATGCGGCTGACTGAATGGCAATAGGATACATCCTATTGCCAGCTCAATTCAAAATTCAAAGTACAGTTTCTACTGAATGGGTATGATTTTCATACCATTGTCAAGTCGAAAAATCGTAAGTCAAACCATCCTAAACTGGGGACTGTCTGTATTTCAATCTCTTAATTACATACCACCATATCCTTCAGGGTTGAGGTTCTCTTATGTTAGTAGAATCTACTTAACAATACTTAGTTCTAGCTTATTAAAATCTCAGTATGTTCCCACATGACATTCACTCATTTCTTCTATAATATTCCACAAGTTTGGGATGGAAAGGAGAATGAGCTATTTCCACTGTCCCTGTGATTCTGACATCCCATTCAGTGAGATAGACAAGAATATAAATAATAACGATTTTGTGGAAAGTGCGTCATTCACAGTGCTTTGAGAAATACAGTGTGATAGATCCTGTATGTTAATTACTCTGCAACAATGCTTACTCCTTCTCACGAGTTTCTTCCCTAAGGATTTACAAGCCAAAAACTGATTATTAAGCTAAAAGACAATTAACTAGACCCATTGCAGCCAGGAACTATGTTCAAAGCATAGGTTTTGGGGTGCAAGTGCTGGGATCCAATCCAGACATGTAAAGACAGAAAGGTAGGTTAGAGCTGCTAGTCAAGAGTTTTGAGTTTTCAGGTCTAGTAATCTGTACTTTACTTACTGTGTTTAGTTCTCTGTTGTCAAGTCGATTTCATAACCATTTGCTTTAGGGTTCTGTGTGAACATTTGCCAATGCACAAAATTCAAGCAAGACTTAGAAAGTGATGTAAACTGGAAGCCATTATTCTTAGGGGGTCCTGAAGGTCAGCCTCAACCCCTTAACAAATCTCTCCATCATCAGCTCACATTTTATGATTGCAGGAGCCTATGATGACTTTTTGGACTTCCCCACAAACTCCAGCTTCTCAACTTGCTGGGAGAAGTCACTCAGGAATATTTCTGCTCCAGCTTTCCAGACCTTTACTATCTCTAGTTCCTCCAAGCTTGATTCCTGTAATCAGCACTTTACTAGTAGTGTGAGTAAATACACACTGGTATATACCTCATAAGCAGGGAGAAGCAAATTTTTCTTAAGTTTTCATCTGATTCTTCTGTGTCCTATTTTCTTCTGTTCCACCTACTACACTATGAATAGAATGCTCTTTGAAAGCACACAGTAGATTACATTTTCATGGCTTTGAACCCTTCAGTGGTTTTCTATAACCTACAAGAACTGATCCTGGGACCCACTGGAGATTGAATTAAAGTAGCCTCCTATTTGGGAAAGCATATAAACCTTCAAGGTCTGATCCATGTGCAGTCTAACTTCGGCTTTGTCATTACCATTCCTGGTTTAAAATGCTTTGCTGCACCTCTTCACCTTTACCCATCTTTTCCCGTGAATCTTCCCCAACCTTCATCTCAGTAAATTCCAGTGCATTTACTCAAGCTACAACACATACTTAACGCTACAATACACTCTTTCTTGACTACTACCTCCAACCTTTCTCTTGACTGAAATTGCTAGTCCTCCCACATGCACCTTAATATCTTACAGTTTGGTTGCAAATGTGTCATTTTTTAAATTTTACTTGTTTTTCTCCCCCAGTAACATGATTCTTTTATTAGTAAATTTTGTAGCTTCATTGTTTAGTTTAGTAATGACACATCCTAAATCCTTTTGAAATTAATGGCTAAGTTTTTTTTTTTTAATTGAACATTTTCAAGGAAGTATGTAACAATCTTATTTGCACCTACATATATAGTGTCATGAGAAGGGGCGATAAATATTGGGGTGAGAAGAGACAAAAGAAAACTATAGTGACTAAATTCTAGAGTTAGAAAATGTGTGCTAAACTGACTACATTTCTCTGTAGAATGGTCACAATCTACTAATTTGTCTCTATATAACTCTTGAAATCCATATTTTCCAAGGCCTGTGCAGTTGAGAGCATGGCAATAGTTTCCCAACAAACTTTAAAGCTGAATTAACTCTCCTACATTCAGAAAGATGCTACTCCTCTAGGATGATTATTCTACTATGCCAGGAACCCCTGGGATCTTCTATTACCACATGCCATGACTTTAGGGCCACTGAAAGACTCCCAGACATCAAAAACACCTCTTCTACTCAATCACTAACACATGAGGAGTAACATCCATCATCTGACAGAGGTGAGCCACAAGACGAGATCGCCCCTAGGAGATGCAGCACTCTGGCTTTGAGCTGGTATTTTTACATTCATGACTAGCAAGTTATTTTCTTATGCCAGGCTTTGTTGAATACAAAAAGATAGACTGCCAGGGGTGTGTGTATTTGAAGGTGAAGGATGAATAAACCCCACGAACACCATCAAATTGAAAACTTCACACTTGTGATAATTTTGGCCTCTGCCTTTCATTCATTCATGTAGTTATTTTTACAAAAACATACAGGCATCAGCTATGTACCAAGGATATAACTGGGCCCTAAGGATACAAATGATCAGTATCATTTGTGTGTTGGATCAAGAAGATAAACATTCTCATAGGCCCCTAATAGCAGCCCTCCAGCACCAATATTTCCTGCTTTCAAATATAGATTTCTAAACTCTTGCTAACTAACTTTGAAGGTAACCCCACAAACAAATCCACCATGATATCAGGCACTTAGAATCCCAGCATTCTACTATAATTCACATAAGGATCCCCTCAGAGTTAAATTTACCTCACCCATTTTGTGTCATACCTGATCTTCTAAGGGTTCTATTTCCCAAGATTGCCTCTTTTTAAATCCCTCATACAGCACGTAACTGTGTTCCCAGATGGACCTCTGCCTGAATTACATGCAATTAGAGACCTCTACAGAGCCTCGTTCCTGTGCTATTATATCACCACTGCCTCTCCAGTAGCTCTGACTCTCTTAAATAAATGTTGCATAGCACCCTGGGCCTCCCTTCCCTGATCCCAACATCCTTCAATACACACTATCAGCATCCAAGCCCCTCACTTCCATGTCTCTTGTTATTTCATTTGCATAAGTGTGGAGTATTCACTGTGAACACAACTGTTGCCTTCCCCACATTTGTGATATCCTCAGACTGCCTTTCATTCATTCATGTAGTTAACTTTTGCAAAAATGTACCAGTATCAGTTTTGTACCAAGGATATAACTGGACCCTCATCGCACAATGTTTTAACAAAAATAAATAGCTGTGATTCCATGAGATTCCAGAGATGCCATGTCTCCCCTCACTTTTGTTCAATGAATATCGAGAGACCCTTCAGCCTAGTGTCTAACAGTATTCTTCAGCTTTTCTACCCAAGCATCTATGGTCTATAATGACCATATTTTCCAACTTCTCATTGGGCCCCAAACTTTATCACCAATAACATTTACAAATACTAAGCTCCTACTATGAGCTAGAAAGCTCATTTCTTGAAAGAAACTCCAGCCAGAATGTCACTGGGCCCTCAGTCTTTAGAAACTGAAAATACTGGAATATGTTATCCAATCAAATCCCTATCAGCTGACACTTGAAATTACCTTTTTGCCTTTGTATTAGTCTTCACTCTCCAGTGAACTAAAAGTTCACAATATTTGAGGCCATGTTTAATTCAGTCACTGCTGTATCTCCTGAACTTGGTTCACTGACATGAACAAAATGGAGACTGAGGAATACTTATGGAATGGAAAAATAGATTCACAAAGAGCTCAATTCATTAGGTATCCGGTAGAGTCTAGGGATCTCATCCAATCAGCCTTCCGTGTTCAACCTTTTCAAACATTAAAGATGAGAGCCCTTTCTTTGTCCCATGTTGCCACAGGGACAAGGAGCAGCTCCATTTGTTACCAAGATTCATCATATGATCTAATTCCTGTCCAAGGAGGCTCCTGTAGCCACATCTACTACCCTCTGCTCATTTATCCAATCTCTCCTCAGTGATTATCATCTTTCTCTGGTTTAAACATCTAAAACAGTTTCAACTCCCTTAATAAATAGTTTTAAAAGATTGCCTGCAAGCATTTTTACTTTTGAAAAAACTATTCATTTTGGGAATAAAATCTTAGGAAAATAAATCTAACCAAAAACACACAGGGATTAACATATTTTCCAAATATTTACCTGTTATTAACCCCTTAGGAAGAAACCTTACATGTATAATATGCTACAATACTCAAAGTCTATTAGTAAAGTATCAGGAAAAATAAAACACAATCATTTGTTATTGTTAAAACTGTGTCAAAAGAGATACACATTGTAAATTACATTGTGCCTGAATCCTACAAAGCCCTGATGACATCACTGGTGTCCACATGTCATTATATATGGCAAAGCAAATCCATGCATAAAAGGAAGTAAAATATTACCATATCATATTTATTTTTAATAAATGTTTATCCTTATTTATTTCCCACGTGTGGCTCTCAATAATGGTATGGGGCTGAAAATATGAAAAGGCTAAGGGAGGTCCATCTCCAAGCATTCCCTCATCATTCCTAAGTTCAGCACCACTGAAATCACAGCACCACAGAAGTGACCATACTATACTGTGACGTCCATGCAGTGTACCATGTAAGACAGCATGCGATGTTCAGGCAGAGAGACCTGTATAATCCTGACTCTGCCCCTTTCAGCTGTGTGAGTTTAAGAAGATGTCACTTCTTAGCAACACTTTCCTCACCTGAAAAGTAAGGCTCAATGATATTACCAGACTCAGAAGGTTGCTATCAAATTTAAATGAGACAATCCACGTAAAATAGTTATTAGAGAGTTTGGCACCCACACATATTTCAGATTATTGTAACTGATATGCTGTATTTGCAAACCTAATTGTAGAATAAATGATTCAGTTTTGTTTAAGGAATACTTCTAAAGAAGAGAGATTTTCTTACATCTCTATATTCAATCAATGAGGGTTGACATATCTAATACTAATATGAAATATTTTTATGATAGGTTCTTCAGGAATTCAAAAGCCTATTCCATCACCTCTCCCATTTCCAGAAAGTATTTGTTATCATGAGCTCAAATAGAAACAGAAGAAATAAAAGCATGACATGTAAGTAAATGGTAAAAAAGTATTCTATGTAAGATTGTTTTATCTTTGTAGGACTTGGCAATATATTGTCTGTTCAATATAAGATTATGTCAAAGACTGTCTAATGAATACAGAGTTAATTTGTTTCTTCCCTGTGATGAGAAATAAATATTAACTTTTGAAATATGTTCTAAGCCATTTTTTCTTTTCATTTCAAGGACATTTTAGACATCTCTGCAATTCAGTGTTTCATTGTAATTTCATGCTGGTGAAGTACAGAAGATTGTCTATGTAAATAACTGACTATTCAGATGCTTAGACAAAACTTCAGTAATAATATATCATAACAGACTATACCTGTATATCTTTAATGTGGTAACCTTTGATAATATCAACTATTTAAATCCCTTCTTTAGTGAGATCCAGGGGAAATATTATCCCCCACATTAACAATATTCCTGTTTAAATGATTATTCTTAAGAAAAGTAGGGACTTATTTGTGTTCATCAGAACTCTCAAAAAAAAGATTGTTTTCACATCTTGTAAGTTGCACTACATATTGTATTGTTTTTCACACAGAAATAATTTCAAGAGAGGATGATCACATTGACAATTTCCTCTGTTCTATTAATTTTGGCAATGAAACTCTAATTGGTCATTCCATGGCAGAATAAGAACAGGATGATGGAATATTTACTTTTACTTTTTGTGATACTTATACTTACATAAGATCCATCACGTTGGCAAATTTCTAACTATAAAATAGACAGTGTTAACTAAAATAATAACAATAAATAAATAGAGTAGAAAAAAACTTTTGGAGGTGAAGGATATGTTTATAGTATAGATTGTGGTGATGGTTCCATGGGTATATACTTCTCTTCAAACTCATCAAGTTTATACATTAAATATGTACAGCTTTCTGCATGTCAGTCATATCTCAATAAAGTGATTTTAAACACAAAAGAAGTGCTGGAATGTTTATGTATCAAAGCTTCTTATTAGGGGTTTTCATTCCAGAATTTTACTAAGCTCTAAAGGAATACTGTACTTGTGACTAACAAAAAATATTTCTTATTTTCTGGAGTCACCTCAAAAATTACATAGTTAAAAATCATATTATTTCTATAAAGTAGATTGCTCATATGAAATTATCAAGCTCAAAACATTTAGCCACATGCAACTATTTAATTAAAAAATAAATAGCAACTAAAATTTTTTATTAAGGTATCATTGATACACAATTTTATGAAGGTTTCACATGAGCAACATTGTGGTTACTACATTCACCCATATTATCAAGTCCCCTCAACACCCCATTGCAGTCACTGCCCATCAGCATAGTATAGCAACTTATTATTTGACTATGAAAGTTATTCACTCTTTCAAAAAAAGGTGATTTTCATTATTTTAAGATTTCAGTGTTTAAACATTATATCCTTCTTGACAATTCTTAAATGAAGTATTGAGGGAAAAAAATGACTAATGAAATTAGTATTTGCCAATTACCTTGTAACTTCCCTCTTTATAACTTAAATGCAAACTTAAATGTTTTTAGAAATAGTAGTGACACTCTGCCAAAATGCAATTGGCTGTAAGCACTGATTGAATTTATCCTTTTGTGTCTCATATTTAATTATTTTACTTTGACATCTTATACTCACTGGCATTACTCAATATTCTGCATTTGGATCTGTCACTTAAAACACAATTCCTGCTTTAACTTATGTAGCCAATGAGAATACCTGAATCCTAACATTCTTGAATACACATTATTTGGGAAGCAAAGAAAAAATTAATGTATTGAAGAAATTCCTGGTCACCACATTAGATTCAAAATAAAGGATGTGTACTGCTTATGACATTTCCCTCCTAAAGTTATTATTTTCTTTAGTCTGCTCACATGTTATTAAATCATAGTTATTGTGGAATATAAAAGCCCCAGGGGTGAGCTGCGTGTAGGGACTGGGTAGAGAGAGACAGACATTAAAATGCACAGTGAAACCTGCAAAGCTTGGGGGTAAAGAGAAAACTTTCTCTTCTGTATCAGACATGTCAAGTTTTGTGACAAGAAGTAAGAAATTATGGTAGATTCAAATGTCCAATTCTCAACCAAGAGTTTGGTTGTCAAGACCTTATCAATTTAACCTTCTGGAAAGAAATGTAACGTCACTCAGGCTTGAGCAAAACAGCATAAGTTAATGTGAAAGTAAGTATGTTGACATACTGTCGTGAAAAGTCATATTTCTTTCTAAACTTGCTAAAAGTCAAAGAGAGAAAACATGTGTTACTTTATTTCCCCAAGCACATAAAAACCCCAAGAAATTATGTACCAAAGATACAGTACAATTTAAAAATCTACACTGTTTCAAAAAGAATTAATGAAAGTTGAAATATTTTAAAGTCTATAATAGGAAATTGAGTTCAATGCAGCAGTCATAAAATATAATCACAAACAGTACAGAAATATGTAAATATTCATAAAATAATACTAAACAAATAAGCTTCATAGAAAGCCTATATTTAATTAATTAAAAATGATATGGTCTAGGTGGAAATAAAAATAAAATAGTTCATATATTAGTGGAATTAGTAGGACTTTTCCACTAAGTTTCTTTTATATATATTTTTTATTCTTTACACAATGTGTTGTGCAACAAATAAAATGAAAGTGTAGGGAAAGGTTTTATTCATGATCAATTATAATAGGTAGTAAAAGAAGGCCAGAAAACTGTGCGTATACAAACTGAATATATTCATACTCTATAGGCTAGAAGTTTCACTTCTAGACACACCCTCAATATAAATGTGTGTATACTTTCATCAGAACATGTGTTCTAAAATATTCTTGGCAGCACTATTCATAATAACTCCAAACTGGACACTATTAAAAAACCCATCAACAATAGAATGGATTAAAAAAAACTGGATATTCACTCAGTTGAATACTATACAGCAATGAGAATGAGCCTTCTATAGCCATGTGCCCCAGTATCTCAGAAATGTAGGTGAACAAGACAGAAAAACATACTCTTTTGTATTTGGCTTTGCTTACTCAATATCATGCTTATGAAATGCCAATTTGCATAAAATAATTGAAAATCTACAAATAATCCTTCTAGGCCAACTGCACATTTCAGGCAATGGAAAAGAAAATCTGCAAAAAAAACTAAGACTCTCAATGGGCCATTAGGAGTTAAGACATACATCAAAGTTGTAATTTTCTACAATGAGATAAATTCATTTTTACCTAAAGATCTTTATTATTTCCTACTAAAAACCTATGTGCATACACATACATGCATACACTATATGTATATACACATGTATATACAGATAGATCTTCCTTACCATGGGGTTATGTCCTGATAAACTCATTGTAAGTTGAAAAATATCATAAATCATAAATTAAAAATGCATTTAATACACCGAACCTACCAAACATTAGAGCTCAGCCTAGCCTACATTAAATGTGCCCAGAACACTTATATTAGCCTGCAGTTGGGCAAAATCATCTAATATAAAGTCTACTTTACAATAAAGTATTGAATATCTCATGTAAGTCATTGAATACTGTTTTGAAAGTCAGAAACAGAATGGGTGTATAGTTACAGGATAGTTGTAATCTATGGGTTTTTGCTCTAGTGGCTGCATGACTGACTGGGAGCTGCTGCCCAGCATCATGAGAGAGACGCTACTGAATGTCACTAGCCCAGAGAAAGATCCAAATTCTAAACAGAATTTCTCCTGAATGTTAATGTTTTTGCACCATCATAAGTCAAAAAACCTTAAGTTGAACTGTCATGAGTTGGGGACTCTGCATTCTAAAACGTTCCTTTGGCAAGAACACTATGTCCACCAAAGGATCACACTCCCTTTCTCTAGTGAAAGCAATGTGGAGAAGTGGTGGCTCAGCCAGTAAGTACGTTCACCAGCCCCTCACCCTTTCTCCTCCCAAGTGAAATGAGATGACTACTCCTAGTCCATGGGATGTGAGTTTAAGTGATGCTTTAGTTTAGGACAGTGTACTTTCTCCACCCTGTCCCACCCCCATCGGCCAACAGGATGCAGAAAATCCAGAGCAGGACTCCAGGGTCCTAGAGTATGGACAAGTCATTAGATGGATGGAGCACACATTTCTGAAACTCTGTGTAGAAGGCTATCTGTCTAGCAGAATCATCGGCATTAACTGAACTGTTATACCAGCCAAAAATATACTTCTATTGGGTTAAGACTAAATTCTGAGGGTTACTTGATAGCAAATTATAATATAATTTAATATCCTGTTAGTATTTTTTATTTATTTTTAATACTAACTTGACCCAGTTTTGCGTCCTGGCTAGGAGCTGGTCAGTTTCCCTTTTAGAGCAATTGGCCAAGAACACACTCTAACCACTTCCCTTATTGGGACATCACACACCAGGCCACAAAGTACACACCTTAATCACCCTAAGGTCAGGTACAAGACAGCTAAGAACAGCCCTTATGGCCCCAAAGCCCAAGAAATTATTCAAATTAATCAGTCCTCAAGGATCCCAGCAAACCTAGATAACACTCCTCCTCTTGGACATAAGGCGCCCCCTACAGTTCCGGCTTGCTCTTACCCTGTCTCTGGGTGCACCTTCTTGGGTGAACATGCCTAACAGCCTTCCCTTATTTGGAGATGTAAGTAGCAAAGAATTCTGCCTTTTTCTATCCAAGTATTGTGTACCACATCAAAAGAATCTTAAATCTTACAAAACATGATTTCAGGCTATCTTAATTAAAATATATCTGAAGCTTCTTTCAATAAAATGTAGTCATATAGTATTCACAGATTTAATACCTATGGGTTTTTCTCTCCAAGAATACAAAAGATTCATTATGTGTAGTAGTTTGTACATTAGCTGAGACACAAATATGAATAACTTTCAAGGATGGCTGAGTACACAAGCTATTTTACTAGCAATTGTGCTTATTGAGCTGCCTGGCATCTTCATTTCAATGTGGTTTTGTCCTTGCCTCATAGTTCTCTCTGCAGAAAATACAGTGAAGTGCCAAAATCTGTATTTTTTTGTGAAAAATAATCACCAAGGGAAGGATAAACTTCAATGAAATCTGAAAGAGGGTTAACATGGCACAAGAAGCAAATGACTCTTCATGGAAATGTGATTCAGGAATAAGCTAAGAGCCTGTAGAAATGCATTCATTTTCTTGAATTTAATGTTTTTCAAAGATACTGACTATATCCCTCCGAAATGACAAGGACTAATCATACAAATGCATATATATTGCATATAAATCTAAGTAGTTCAATTTTTTAAATCTTTTTTGGTTTGTCTTTGTCAATCTATTTCATTTTTTTTTTTACATAGTACTGATTTGAGAAATGTGAACTATTTAAGGGTAGAAGATGATTGTGAGCAATTAGCAGCTCAAATCTGGAAAGAAAAAGTAATCTTGATAACTATTCATCCTACTTACCTCTTCCTTCCCCATTTCAGCAAAAAAGAATGTATCTGGGATAATTTGACTCAGAATTTTGCAACTTGGTTCATTTTGAACATGAGTGGGAAATGTGCATTACCTTCTGTTTACTAGGGGCTTTGGAGATTTTAAAAGGGGCTAAGAACAAATTATACATACTGCCATAAACACATATTTGCTGTATAAATAATATCCATATGTAAGTATGTGTTTGTGTGTATTCAGTTAAATATCTATTAAAAGAAATTCTAAACCATGACTCTGCTGAACTAACTACTCAATTATAGTTTTAAATATCAGCTAAGGAGCACAGGGCAGCACAGAGGTTAAGGTCCCAGACTCGGGAGCCAGACTGCCTTGGTTTGCATGCCAGTTCCCCTTGCTACTTGCTATGTGATCCTGGATGAGTCACTTCACCTGCCTGAACTTCAGTTTGATCATCAATAAAACAGAGGTAATAGTAGTAACTACCTTATAGTGTTGCTGTGAAGATTAAATGAAATGACTATATGTAAAGTGCTAAGAACAGTACTGAGCACGAATTAAATGCTACTATCACTATTATTTAGTGAAACAGTGAGAGTGAGGAGATTCTAGCTCTGTGGCTAATTCTCTACATAATCTTGAAGATGTTATTTACTTCTCCGGGTCTCCAAGTCCCTATCTGCAAAATGTGAGATTTAGGCTATATGGTTTCTCAGGGTCTTTCCTAGCTCTAATTTTTGGAAGTCTGATAATATTTTATAGAAATCACTTGACTATCCCTTCAATTATTACCATCCTAATCACATCCTTATAAATACCTTAATAGGCTGTGTGCAGAATCTTTACTATAGTGGCTGGTTGGCTATAGGTGAGGTCTCAATGAGTCTCCAGCTGAGACCTTTCTAGTCTCATATTCCTCACTATCAACATAAAAAGATAGGAAAATAGTGAGTATAGGAAATTCCATTCCATATGAGATACTGTATCATACAGATCAATGATGGAACCAAGGGAAAATAAGTTTTCACCATTTGGTACATTGTGACTGACTCTCTCATATTAATCAGTTTATCTTAACGTTTTAATAAATAGTTTTATGACATGTCATTTATAATATCCAAAATTAGATTTTCTTTTGTAAGGGTAGCCTAATACCTGATTTTTTACTTTCAATACTGCACTGTACTTAAGTGAATTTCTATAAGATAAAAAATGAAAGAGATCATTTAACAGCATTTCAGCTAAAAGGTGAGCATTTGTGTAAGGTTTTCAAAAGCAGAGATAATCAAAAGTGCCTTTATCCTTCAATATTGCCTTCCTCCAGTAGCAGTGTGGCCATGGCTAAAGGAGCCTGTGGAAATCAAGCTGATGTATGCTATCACTTGGACAATAACTATTAGTCAATCACCAACTTTTTAAAATGTGATTCCTTTTAATCTTCACATACTGAAGTCTGTAACTGCCATCATTGTGCCACAGATTGCACCACATTTAATCAGTTTCAAAATAAGAAACAGATGGCCCTTGTTCCATAAAATCTCTGGTTTCTTTCTCCTTCACTGACCACATAGTCAATATGCACAAATAACAAAGCTGAGATTTAACAGTTTCTTCAATTAGCCTGGGGCAATGATAAATCAAAGATTCATTGCTGGACATGGCAAACCTCACAGATATAAGGCTGCAGCAAGCATACAGACATCTGTTTTATGAAAGAATGTTGCTAATGGCAATCAATTACACATCAATCCATAATTTCACTCATCTTTTATGGGTCAAAATCTTAAGTTAACTCCTATTTTTTGTTACTGAAGACAGGTAGCTTTAATGAGATGGATACATAACACTCAGGTCAGATATAAGCATTGCAATAATTGTTTCCAACAGATTTCAAGCAGTGGGGAGTAAACTGGACAAAACTTGAGCACACCCAACCATTCTGTAAAAAGACTTTTTTTTTTTCAATTTTTAGTAGCTGGTATATAACTTCTTAGAAAGACATACTGGCTTTATTTAGAATATACTCCAGTAAGATTTCTGAGGGATAGGAACTATGGCAGAGCTGAAAAATCTGCAAATTTAAGAGGGGTTGCTATTGAGGTTTCTCTGAAGGAAATTAAGGACAAAAAAAGACTTCGAGCTGTGAGGCCAAGCAAGGAAAGAGTAAGGAAGGGGGCGATTCTCCCTGGGGGAAAGCCAAGGCGAAACTTCAAAGGAGAGATGTGCCCAATGGATTTTCAGGTGAAATGTAGGGCTATGTGATTTTGACTCCTCTTAGTGACCCCTGGGATTTTTGAATTGCCCTCAACAAAATTCTATTATAAACTTGGTATAAATGTTTGTTTTAGAAATCCGAGAAGAAGCCCAAAACTTGCAACAGGATAGAAAAAGAATCATAGAAAAACAATTAAAGCAGCAAGAGAGGGAGGCAAAGAACAGCAGAAAAAACTACCCTATGGATTATGGCACTGAATATGGACCATATTCCAAAGCCAGGTAGGATTCATCATAACCTCTCCAAGGGACTCTGGTGATTCACAGAATGGATGTTTAGCATTTGTATAAATTAAACATTAAAGCGTGACACCTGGAATGCAGCAACCTTTCGGGGTGGAGAGGCACAGAAGTCTATTGTAGGTAAGTATAAGGGAAGTTTTCTTGAACACAGTATTTCTCATTGAGAGCTGAAATATGAAAAAAAATATCCATGTAAAGGGGAGACACACAGTGCTGAAGGCAAAGATAACAGTTTATGCAGAAGACCAGGGGGAAAAGAGGACATTCCATATTCAAGGAGCTAAAATGACTTCAGATTTACTAGATTATAGAATAGGAGATATGCTATGTTGAACAAGCAGACAGACAGAAGATATTATAAAGCCAGACCATAGAAGGCCCTCTAACCTATACAAAAGAGTTCGGACTTGATCCTGAGTTAAATACAGTCATTAAAGGATTTTAGATAAGGGAGTAGTAGTGTCACAGTATAGACTTGGATCCAGAAAACAAGGGTCCAGAAAACAGATCCTTGTCCCTGACTCCCTCCGGCCATACTTTCACATCCAAGGCAATGAGTCCGAAGGGTCATAGACATGAACTCACTTGGCACTGACACCCATCCTAGAACATGCTGTGTGTACACATCACACAGGATTCCATGTGCAGATGACCCCAAACCACTTCTATGGTTTGGTGGTCACTTCCCAGGTCTGGCCCCTAAGGGCAGATCTCACCGGTAGGCTTACCTTGAGGCCTGAGGGAAAGGGCCTTTACCATCTGTTAATGGGAAGAAAGCTGTGGACAGGGATCACATACACAGGCTGGGATGTCTCTATGTAAGGTCCTGTGATGGCAGTGGCAGTAATGGATGGAACATGAAGGCAGAGAAGAGTCAGAGCCATGTTCCCCCATTTATACTCTTGCCTGCATTCCACAGACTTTGGGACTGGGCCAAATTATTTTACTTGTGTTTTAAGAGATCACTCAGTCTATGTTGCAGAGAATGGAATGGAAGCACAAAGGACTGGCAAAAGCATAGTATTTAATAATCTGTTGAAATATTCCTGGAAAGAGTTGATATGGTCTAGTCCTGGTTGGTGACAGTGGGAATGGATAATATGATAGAACCTTGTGTTTGATCACTGTGAGGGCTAAGTTGGAGACAGAAATCAAACGTAATACCCAGGTAGTTTTCCAGTTTTCACAACTGGATTGATGGCAGTAGCTTTTATTGCAGTAAAAATCATAAAAGTAAGAATAGTTCACTGATAGATGATGTTGACTTCAGTTTGGAGCATAATGAATTTAAAGTGATTTTGGGAATCAAATGGAGATGCCCAGTAGGGCATCTGATTTTGTGATCTAAAGAGCCGTATGTTGGAGAAGTAATTATAGGAATAAGTGAATGGCAGTAAGCAAAGCCCTAGGAATATAAAAGATCATTTGAAGAGTGGTAAATGAGAAAGAGCTGAGGACAGATCCATGAGTAAAGTCAACATTTAAAGGATAAGAATTTGAAGAGAACTCCACTATTACATGTGTCCAGTGACATAGGTCGTGTGTTGCAAAGGAGGCCAATGAAACAGGTAAATAAAATGGAAAACATAATTTAATTCACAAAATGAATCAATAAAATTAAACACAGGCTACACTTTAATAGTACATACCACCTACTGATCCTGGGAGTATAGACTGCAAAGATTTTAAGCAATTTTTAAAAAGTATTTAATATTTGCAATACACAGCCAGTGTAAGTACCCCACTTCCCAGCAAGGTCTCTTTAAGTGATGTTTTTAATGATCATGAAAATGTGCCTTATTTAGTAATTATAATTAAAACTGAAAGAATTGATTTTATTATTATATACTGTGTTTATTTAACTATATTAAAATCATTTATATACTCTTCATTGAGTACAATATGCCAGACACCATGCTGAGAACATTTTTCTCATAATCTCATTTAATCTTCATGAAAATCTTATAAAGTAGCCACTATTATCCACTTCGTAAAAATAAACAAACTGGAGTTTAGGGAAATTAAATAACTCGGCCATGATTACAGAGCTCTTAACTAGCAAAGCTGGATTTTGAACTTTGGTTGATTAATATCAAACATCTGAACATTACAAATTTATTCTAGTATCAGGAAAGTAGAGATAAAGATGCTCTTAGGAGTTTATTTAAATTTGAGTGGTCTTTCTTGACTCACCATAATTTATAATAATAAATAATTTTAGGACATCCACATATTGACTTTCTTATGTGCTCTCCACTGAAAAAAAATTGAATCAACTTTGAATTAGTTATTTTTTTTCTGCTACATATTTAGTGACATATATAATCAATTTTAATGAAAGTATTTAAGTATTAGTTTATCTTGGTATAATAGTGAACCAACTGTACTATTCAAGTTTTATAGAAAATTCTCAGTAACTTAAAAGAATTGAAGAAAATAAATTTGGGTATGTGAAAATTCCTAACTAGAGAATATTTCAAATTCAGTATATTAATTAAATGACATCTATCACAAAATTATTACTAATTCTAAATAGAACCACAGAGAGATAAGATCCAGGTAAAGTAACATAATGTGAAGTATAATAAAATATGTAAAACAAAAGAATTTTAATTGACCCATTGATTATTACCTTGCAATGTGATACCACTAAGAAGTTAAAACATACTTTCAAGTTAAACAATCCTCCTAAAGTTTTGTGTAATCTTTTTCTTTGAATTTAGAAGTAAATTTCACCATCATTCCTATTCAAATCATCATAAATTCCTGATTAAGTAGGCATAACTAATGAGATATGACGTTATTTTTAATTACTATTATAACCTGTAAGCACCTCCATATGCTATATTAAATATAAAGATGAAGTACCCAAATGGGTTTTAGTTAGCCATGTTATGAGGTAGGTCATGTCATAAAATTGGGTGGTAACACTGATAAATGTAAGATGGATAGACAGTATCAATAAATAAACACAGTCCAGGAGTAGACCAATAGAAACTGAGGCAAGAAATAAAACATGTAGTGGGAGGAGAAGGAAACATTTACTTTGAAAAAATCGATTTAATAAAGATGTTCTATGTATTCATAAGTACACATAAAACATCCATTATTTCCTTTTTTTAGATTGATACATGTGCACATATATTAGAGAGAAGAGGGAGAAAGAGACAGAAAAAGAGGAAAAGAAAAATTCTAGTGAGGGAGACAACAGGTAAATCTATCCTTTCTTAAATATTGA
The DNA here is from genome assembly GCF_040802235.1 of Manis javanica. Classification (NCBI taxonomy): domain Eukaryota; kingdom Metazoa; phylum Chordata; class Mammalia; order Pholidota; family Manidae; genus Manis; species Manis javanica. The sequence continues at coordinate 42,667,161 of NC_133164.1, forward strand.
TTTTAAAAAACATTTTATGCTTTCTCAAACTACAGTCTCTTTTTCCATAACCATTATCATCAATAATAAAATTTTATTAGAGTGAGATTTTCCCAAAACATGAATACACTCTTCAAGTACATTGGGTCCTCTTAAATGTCATAACAACCTTTGCACACTCTTGAGTTTCCAACTTGTTAATTACTCTATTACTCTATTAATTTATTGAGTTTTTTCCCTACTTTCTGGTTTATCATGCTTGATAAAATGTGTATCATGTTTTAGTGATTTGATTCTTTTTGTATACTCTCAGATTTTAAGATTCACTAATATGTGGTAAGGGAGGGAAAGAAGTAGCAGTTTTAGTATCACTAAGTTGTCCACAAACTAAGAAGAAAAGCTATAAGCTGTCTCTGCTTTAGAATCACACAGTCCTATGATAACCCTATTCTTCCCCACACCTACACATTCAGCTAGAGTAGGGTAATTGCTAACCTATACCTCAGAACTTTCCCTTCAATTAATCATTCATTCAAAAATGCTTGAGATCACCTCCTATTACCACACATTATATTTTGTGCTCAGAGTGCAGAAATGAACAACATAGTTCCTGATCTCACTGAACTCATAGGGTGTAGGGAAAGAAGTTAAACACCAATGATTACAACATACTTTGTCACTGCTCTCATAAAAGTATGCCAGGTGCTCTGAAAGCAAAGGGAAGAATATACTCCTTGGCCCTTCAAATTGGGGAAGCTTTCTCAGGAGAGGTTTTTACTCTTGAGATGAGTGCCGATATCCATGAAGAACTTTCTCAAACAGAAAAGGGGGGTAAGTATGTTCCATGACTGAAGAACAGTATGTCAGAAAACAAAGCATCAAGCTAGCAACAGAACTCTAAGAACTGGAAATTAACTAAATGGCTTCAGTGGAAACTGCATGTAGAGCAACAGCAGGAGGCAGAGCTGGAGAAGCGGGGAGCCTTGGTGCTGTAAACTAAGAAATTTGAACATTATCCTGAAAGCTAGAAACCACAGAAGAACTTTAAAGAAATCTGTGTATTATGCCTTAAAAATCTTACTCATGTATTTTAAAAACCTCTCAGATGCTTTCCCAAATTTTAAAACAATTCTGAAACTGCATGACATTTTCACTAACTAAAGAACTCACAAACTATCAAATATAAATACATTTTGATCAAACATGCTAGGAAAAATCTAATTTTTCTTTCTCTGTGTAGAAAAAGGTATAAGGAAACCATTATAATATGAAGAGTTAATCAAAGAGCATACAGACAAAAATGTAGAGGGAAAAAAAGTATAATGTTTTATACTTTTTAAATACTTTTAGAAGGTAGTATTATAGAAGGTGACATGCAATTAAGTAAACAGACTAACTTTTTGGATTTTTGTGATATTTGTGACTTTTAATCATCTTTTCCAAATGTAATATATTGTTTCTTTCTCATTCTAAATAGATACTTTTGTACTTACATATATATTTATAATTTTGCATTACTTTATTTTAAAAACTTCTGAAATAGTGTAAGATTCACCTCCTACAAAAGTTAGTTCTTCCTTAATAATGTCCATCATTGCCATAGAGAAAAGAAAACAGTTTGAAAATATTCCTTTAATCTCCACTACACTATTGTTGAAAAAAGTTATCGAATACTATTCAGATAGTCATGAAAATTATTTCTGGGTGTTTCACAGATCTTTGAATTGTTTTAAATCCACTAAGTACTACCATGATAACTAACACTATTTTAAAAGCATCATAAAATAAATTTACACAGACTTGGAATGCTGTATTCTATACTTCATTGATTCAGAGGCATGTTGGTCTATTTTACACTTTTGAACAATGATTATCTACTGCTTTGGCAAAATACAGAGTTTGATAGCAGAGGGCATATCCTCCTTACTTTATCGCTCAAGCAGAAAAAAATATACTAAACTTAGAGTTCTGGAAAAAAGTTATTTTCCAGGTATAATGGTAGCTGTTAAAAAAAAGACTTAGTTTTTGTTTTATTTAGCAAGGATTTCACATTGAGATACCACATTACAACTGCATCTACTCATAGGTGTCTGAAGGATAGAAGGGCCAAAAAATCCATAAAAATCACTGTTGTAATATGGTAAGTGTAATCCTTACACGTACTGATATTTAGAGATGAATAAGAGAAAAGGCCCATTTTATAAATGTCAACTGTGCAGTTTGTGCTGGCCTGAAGCATCCCAAAATTGCAAAATCCCCTTTACTAGATAATATGAGAACACCATCCTAGCAGAATGGAATGGATTTCTGAAAACAGAACACTTTTACATTTTTTCATAGTGTTAAGTGAACTTGATGTATGCATATTTTCCTATTGAAATCATTTATACCCTGATTTATCAAGATCAATATTTTAAACTCTGTAGTTATAGCTTTAAAATTTTTACTAATCTCTTGTATGGGAATTAATACTCATAAACAAAGAACTGAATGGGTAAAATTTTCATACTATTTAAATCTAGAAATGTATATCAGATTATTTTCATTTTCCAGGTTCTAAACTGTATATATATATATGTGTGTGTGTGTGTGTGTGTGTATGTATATATATACATATTATATATGCATGCATATGTGTGTGTGTGTGAGTATCTTGAGAAAAAAAAACACAGGAAGAATTACCCTGAAATCTCTTCAGTGTAAACATGTGTTTAATGTGCAACTGCTTCCATTTCATATTACCTCTATCTTTCTCAAGTTCTTTCTACCCTCCTGTTTCATTGAAATAGCAATTTGGACACATATGAAAATGCACACATCTAACAGCACAGAAAAATATGTGGAGCAGTTGATTATATACCAGAATCTGGAAGTTTACACAAACTATATATACCAGTAGGATTAAAATATCCAATGAGTGGGATGTTATTATTCACACCCTGCCTCTTACTCAAAATATCTGATGTAGCAGATTATTGTTCCCTTAAAAATCTAGCTATATTGTTTATTTACATGAAAGTTCTTTCCATGCTTCCTATTTCTTCTAAACTGGAAAAAGAAAAAAATAGAATGTCAGAATACAAGCAGCTTCCTAGTTAGTGTTGTTTGTTCTTTATAACTGAAACTCAATGTGAGTATTAGTTATTCGATTATAAAACAAAAGTAAAAGCTCAGTTTTAATCTAAAGCATTGTTTAATTTCACATTGTAAGATTACTGTTTAAATTCATATATCTGTTAAATTAAATCTTGAAAATTAAGCTCCCATTTCTTTTATAGATCAATTAGAATTATATTTCACTGGGTAATTAAATGCAGTTCTATGTCTATAGTACACAAGAAACTGCCTGAAGCTTTAGCTAAATGTTCTCCCCTGAAAAAAAAAAAAATCTATTACTAATTTAATCATCTTGGCTACCAAACAATTACATTTCAATCATTCTACAGTTGGTTGAAGGATAGTTTTCCCAATTAAGTATATATGGACTAGTTGGCCTGGTAGATATTTTTTACATTTCCAGAATATTCTTCCTAAAGGTATGGAAGAAAATGGGAGAAATAAAAGAAGTATACTTCAAAAGCTTCATCTTGATCTTTGTAGCAAGAAAATAACTCAGCATTTCACAAAGGATGAACTAAATTGGCATCCTGCCATTTTAATACACTTCTGTATTAGCCTGACCCTTTCTGTACACATTGATTGGAACATTGTGCTGTGTGTTCTTTATAAATGGCTCAGAATAAATGACCCTGCTGTGCAATAGTCATTATAAGGCAATTTACCTAGTGCTTACAAGTCTTCAATTGTTCAAAGAAAAGAGAGAGATTATCCAGAACTAATAAGGTGGCAATGACATTCAGCAGACCAAGATAAAAAGCAAAAAAAAAATAAAAATAAAAAATAGAAAAAAGGAAGAAAAGAAAGAAATACAAGGGATCTAGCAAATCTTCCTGTTCTTCCTGTTCCATGACTTAAGATTGATTTAGAAACACAAAATAATTTCTCAGGTCATACTGTGGAAAATGTTACTATAGAGTATAAATGTATTTATTTGTATACATATCTGTAATTTACATCACAAGTAGGCAACTAAAAAGATAAATCATGTTAGTCACAATGAACAATTAAAAACAACAGGAACAACAAAAAGAAAAAAATGTATCTTCTTTCATTCATAATGAAAAACAAGCCAGAATAAAAATGTTCCTAGAGTGAGAGAATATCTGGGTAACTGGAGGATCTTAAAATTGTGATGTGTGCATTGTGGCAAAAATGCTGTAAGTAATCCAGGGTCCAACACCTCAAACCACTATAACATCATCAGCAATAATGTAATAGTACTATATAGCTATGTAATTTGCATTACAAAGCTATGATATAGTGGGTGTTCTCAGAGGTGACTTGTCCCAACTGTGATTTCTACAAAAATAGAATGACTCTGAGAACAGGTGAGGAGTACAGATGTTACTGGGCCAAGTATCAATAATGAAAATCAAACTTTATGTTTAGCTTGGGTTTTCATAGAGGGAACTGTCTGGTTACAAGAAAGTCACTCTGTTTTGTTTGTTTTACTTATCATTATAAGGAAAAGAAAATATGTTTCTTTGAATCATAGACTTGCACATCAATACACTTCTCAAAATCTCTAGTTATACAGGGTTCATTTGAGTTCATGGGGGAGAATCTGATATAATAAATACTAGAAGTAAATAGGGACATAAATTGGGTGGAGATAACATTCTAACTATCCCCAGCCATCTTTTTGTCTGTGGCAATTTGGTGAATGTGTGTGTTTGAGTGGGCTTATGGAAGACAGAATGGGTTCAATATTAAAAAGTATTAAGAATGGTTCCTCGGGTGGCAGTCTATTTCATGGAAGCGAGTTACATGATACTAATACAAAACGCTCACTGTACTGTTGTGTGTAATGCAATATGGACACATTCACTTATGAGAATCATATACTACATCATAGTTTACATGTAAGGCCTCAGAGTCACCGACATTTGCCACTATCCCTGATGCCATTTTTATACTGAATGAATTAGTTCACAAGTTTCTAAATAAACTTTTCCAGTTCTTCCACATCTGGGAAAGTTCCAGTGCATCCCCATGAAAAGCAGAGACTCAATGCGGCATTGAATCTCAAGGGGGTGGACGTATGCCCCTCTGGCGAGATGTCCAAGTTCCTAATAGGGGATTAATTACCAAAATTCCTTGGGTGATGGTAATGTACTCACTCAAGGTGAGCAGCAATGCCCTACCTCATGCTTGACAATGGTGGGTTTGGAATAGTAACTCTCAAGTCGTTGCTAAGAGACACAAGATCAGGTTTTCCTACTCAAGGCAGAAACCTGCTAATCATCTCTGACACCCTCCTTCTCTTTTACCTGCTATATTTAATCTATCATCAAGTATTGCTAACTCTGCTTCTAAAATAAATTTGGAATCTATTTTTCTCCTTCACTAATTCAATAAGACAAAAGTCGAGACCCAGTGCCTTTCTCCCAAACCACTGAATATCCTCCGAACCACTTTTTCCATTTCCACCACAGCTCTTTTCAGAACCATTTCCCGTACAGACCCAGAGTGATCATTTTAAAACATAAATATAGTTGCCACCCTACAATAAACACACTTCAATAATTTTATAATACACTGGGGGTAGGAGTTGGGTAGAGAGATGAGAAATCCATTCCCTTCAATGTAGTCCCCAAATCCCTATATGAATTGCCCCAGCCCAGCTTTTAGTTCTTCAAAATCCCATAGGATTTCTTTGCTCTTCTGCCTAAAATGCTCCTCCTTGACTTTCTTGTTGCTAATGGCCACTTACTTCAGATCTCACTCAGCTTAAAATAATCACTTTTCCTGAGATGACTCCCAATATAAGTTAGGAACTTCTGTAATGTTTTTTGTAGAAATACAAATTTTATTTCATACTGCTATTCAATTTAGTAAATATATCCTACAAGGACTATTTATTGCTTGCATTCCCTTTACTAAATTTCTAGGAGCAGGGACAGTTTTAGCTGACTCAACTATGAGTTCAGAACATTGTAATGCCAAGTTCATAGTTGGTACTTAATAAACTGGTGAAAGAATTAATGTATGATAGTATTTTTAAGATGTGAACATGGTTAGGTTACAATCCCTATTATCAAATAAAGCATGAATCAAAGTATTGCTGTGAAGATTAATTGCAAATACAATTAAAGTCAAATCAGTTGACTTTATGTATGAAAGTGTTTTTAAGATATGAACATGGCTAGGTTACAATCCCTATTATCAAATAAAACATGAATCAAAGTATCGCTGTGAAGATTATTTGCAGATGCAATTAAAGTCAAATCAGTTGATTTTAAGTAAGGGAGCTTAATCTGGAAAATTAGCTGGAAGTCCTTTAGAAAAGCAAGGTTGGAATTTCCCCAAGAGAGAATGATTGGGTAGATGTAGGCAGACCTCAGATATATTGTGGGTTTTATTCCAGACCTCCATAACAAAGTGAATACCAATAAAGCAAGTCAAATTAATTTTTTATTTCCCAGTGCATATAAAAATTATATTTACAGTATATTGTAATCTATTAAGTGTACAGTAGCATTATATCTAAAAAATGTATATACCTTAATAAAAAAATACTTTATTGCTAAAAATCCTAATCATCACCTGAGCTTCCAGTGAGGAGTAAACTTTTTGCTAGTGGAAGGTCTTGCTTTGATGTTGGCAGCTGCTGACTGATCAGTGTGATGGCTGCTGAACATAACGGCGCCTGAGGCAATTTCTTAAAATAAAATAATGAAGCTTGATGCATCAATTGATGCTTCCTTTCATGAACTATTTCTCTGCAGCATGCAATGCTGTTTGATAGCATTTTGCCGACCAAACTTACACTAGAATTGGAGTCAATCCTCTCAAACCCTTCTGGTGCTTAATCAACCAAGTTCATGAAATACTCTAAATCCTCTTTGTCATTTCAACTATCTTCACAGCATCTTCCCCAGGAGTACATTCCATTTGAAGAAACCACTCTTTCTGCTCATCTATAAGAAGCAGTTCTTTGTCCACTCAAGTTTCATCATGAGGTTGCAGCAATTCACTCACATCTTCAGGCTCCACTTCTAATCCTAGTTCTCTTGCTCTGTCCATCACATGTACAGTGACTTCCTCCATGCAAGTCTTGATGTACTCAAAGTCATCAAGGAGGGTTCATATCAATTTCTACCAAACTTCTGTTAATGTCAACATTTTTATTTCTACTCATGAACATTGAAATTCTTCATGGCATCTAGAATGGCAAATTCCTTCAAAAGGTTTTCCATTTACTTTGCCCAGATCCAGTCGAGGAAACACTCTCTATGGCTGCTATAGACTTATGAAATGTATTTCTTAAATAGGAACACTTGGTAGTGAAAATTACTCCTTGACCCATGGGCTTCAGAATGTATGTTTTGTATTAGCAGGCATGAAAACAACATGAATCTTGTTGTACGTCTCCAACAGAGCTGTTGGGTGACAGGTGCACTATCAATGAACAGCCATATTTTAAAAGAAACATTTTTTATGAATAATAGTTCTCAACAGTATGCTTAAAATATTCAGTAAACCATCTTGTAAACATATCTGCTTCTAGGTTTTGTTGTTCCATTTATATAACTCAGGCAAAGTAGATTCCATGTAATTCTGAAGGGCCTTAAGATTTTCAGAGTGGTCAATGAGCACTGGCTTCAATGTAAAGTCCTCAGCTGTATTAACCCTTAACAAGAGAGTCATCCTGTCTTTCGAAGGTTTGAAGCCAGGCATTGACTTCTCCTCTCTAGTTATGAAACTCCTGTATAGCATCTTCTTCCAACAGAAGACTGCTTCTTCTGAACCAAAAATCTGTTGTTTTGTGTAGCCTATGGCTTCCTCACCTCTCTCAACCTTCACAGAACTTAAGAGAGTTAGGCTCTGGATTAGGTTTTGTTTTAAGGAAATGTTATGGCTGGTTTGATCTTCTATCCAGATCACTACAACTTCCTCTGTAACAGCAGTGAGGCTGCTTCACTTTCCCACCATTCATGTGTTCTCTGGAGTAGCACTTTTAATTTCCTTCAAGAATGTTTCCTTTGCATTCACAACTTGGCTAACTGTCACAAAAGGCTTACCTTTGGCCTGTTTCAGCTTTTGGTATGCCTTACTCACTAAGCTTAACCGTTTCTGGCTTTTGATTTCAAGTAAGATATGTGACTCTTCCTTTCACTTGAGCACATAGAAGCCATTGTAGTAATAAAATTGGCCTAATTTCAAACTGTTGTGTGATCTCAAGAAATAGGGAGGCCAAAGGAGAGGGAGTGAGAAAGGGGAAGAGCCGATCAGTGGAGCAGTAGGAACACACATATTTACTGATTATGTTTGCCATCCTATATGGTTATGGTTCATGGAGCCACAAGACAATTACCATAGTAACATCCAAGATCACTGACAAAAGATCACCATAACAAATATAATAATATAAAATTTTTGAAATACTGTAAGAATTAATAAAGTGTGACACAGAGATACAAAGTAAGCAAATGGTGTTGGAAAAACAGAATGATGCAGGTTGCCACAAGCTTTCAATCTGTAATAAATGCAATATCTGCAAAATGCAATAAAGTGAAGTACAATAAAATGAGGTTTGCTTGTATTCTCTGTGCCACTTTACTACATATGTATGACCTTTGGGACAAGTTATTTGCTCTATATAAAATTTATAAAACAAAAAATAAAAGTGCCTGACTTGAGAGTTGTTGATAGGATCACAAATATACATTTGGCACAATATTTAGTATAAAGTTCAATAAATATTTGTTTTTATTATTATGACATACATATAAACTATGTTTTGATTAAAATACATTTACTACTTTCTTATTAAATATATATTGTATCTTAAAAAAATATTTTCCAGTTGGCTCTAGGTTTTCCATTCAAGGAAAAAAAATAACAAAATATTTAAATAAAGAAAAGTACAAATTCTGCCTCAAGAAAGAGTAAATATTGAGAAACTGAAGCAGAGTACCTGCTCCTTGGTTCTCTTATCTAATATATATCTATACAGTTGGCCCATGAACAACATAGGTTTGAAATGTGCAGGTCCACTTATATATTTCAATAAATTTGAAACATTTGCAACAATTTGAAAAAAAAATCAAATGAACCACATGGCCTAGAAATGTCCAAAAACTTAAGAAAAATTTAGGTATGATATGAATGCATAAAATGTACATAGACCTTGTCCCTCTCTATCATATCATCTCCTCCCAAAAAATTAACTCTTGGCTGTTGTTAGTACTCAAGTTTTTGGGAAATCAAAAGTTGTAGATTGATTTTTGTCTTGGGGAGATCAGCACCCTCAACCTCCCTGTTGTTTAATGGTCAACTGTATTACTTGAGTCAGTAATTTGTTTATTTAAATATTGTGTTACTTTGTTTTCACTGAAACAAAATTATATATATATATATTTTATGAAAGATATGTATAATACCTTTCATATAATATATGTACTTTATATATCTTAAATATATAAATTTGGATCAATTACTCATTCAAATTATGGTTGATTCATATTATCAAGGTCCACCTGAGGATATTCAATAATCAACATGGATCCCTGATAGATTTTTTAAACAGTAAACTTAAAAAATACATTTTTTTAAGTGGAGGTAGAAATGAGGTAGTGGAGGTGGAAATGAGGGAAAGATTAATTCTCGTTTGATAGAGGTTAACAATCAGCCATTCTGTCTTTCTGTTCAAATATAGAGTAATCTGATATCTTAGAGAACGTGCTGGATTTTCCAGTTGAACTACTTTTTAAGGCTTTCACAAAAAGATTGAATTTAAATAAATCCAGCTGATTCTTTGCCTTGTCAATACGTCAATAAGAAAGATCAGTAAGAAACTCAAAATTTTAATTTAACAATGTTCCTTCACCACAGACATAAATACAAAAATATTTCATTTTCAATTAAAAGATACAGCAAAGAGGCAATAAGACTTTTCAGGAAAACAAATGTTTAGCTTTGGAAAGAAGCAAAAGATTCATATTTTCCTAGAGAGTTTTAAATTAATTAGCAACATTATCATCAGGACTGAAGACAAGATGCTTCCCCCGTACCTTCCCTGCTTCCTATGCATAGCCCTGTTTTAACTAGAAATCTGCTAAGTCAGTTTAGACCAAGTTCCTCACCCTTGATATCGGAACCCCATGGCCTGCCTTCAGCAAGAGCTCAATTAGGTCATGTTAGCAAGAATCCACCCCATCCTTGGTATCCCTTCTTAGTATTTTTCAACTACCAAGCCCCCAACCTATTCCTTAGCTACAAAACTCCACTTGTTCTTTTCTATATTCAGAGCTGAGCCCAACTTTTCTTATGAAATGTGGCAAACTAAAATAAAAACGGAGTTAGTATGGCTAAGGGCACAACTAAAATGGAGCAGGGAGGTCATTAAGGAAAAGGGTCTGCACATGTGGGTAGTCTCATGTATCGGAAGAATGGTGGGTGTAACTTGCTGGCAAACTGCACTCCTGAGACCAGATGTGTTACAGACTTAAAAGGACACTTGCTTGACACAGGCCATGGCAACCAGCTGGAAACTGAACAATGTACTAACTTCTCTGCTGGCTCCAATCACAAACATTCACAATAACTTATATAAATGAATTAACTTTCTGCTATTCACTTTTAAAACCTTAAGCTTTCTTAGCAATTTAGAGCACAATTTAGGTTGCTACTTAAATCTCTGTCTCCCAGATTACAATCCTATAGCTCCAGAAGGAGAGGGTTCCCCACCCAGGGCGAGTTCTCTATTAAGTTGCTAAAACCAAAGGAAAACAAAGGCTCAGAATTTGGGAAGGAAAGGGTTTATTTTCATGGCTCAGCCTCTCCTCACTCTGAACACAGGCTGCTCGGCTCCCTCTCTGGTTGCTCTCCTTGCTCGGAACCCCAGCTGCTTGGCTCTTCTTCCCCAGACCAGGCAGAGATCTGTAGATGGGTCCCAGTGACTGGCCAGCACCTGACCAATTATGTACCAGGAACAGTTGGGAGAGAGAAAGGGTGCTTCCCGTACTGTGGACTGGCAATCTCCGTGACTGACCAGTGTCTCTGCAGCCAGTAAACATCTCATAAATATGTAAACATGTTCTTATTATATACACAATGGGCACTATTAAGGCCAGGTGGGAAATCCTGGTCAGAAAGTTCCATTTTCCCCACAAATCCTTTAAACCCCAAATAAATACAACTGAATGTTTTAAAATGTTGCTTTTTTTATAAGTTAACACTCTCCATTACTGTGATAGTTCTTCCTTAGAATTTTATCATGAGTCAGAATAATTTTTTTCTTTAACAAGACTCTAAAAATAAATCAAAGAGAGGAAAGTTTTGTTTTGCCTTAAGCTTATTATCTATCTTCATGTGGAACAATTCAATAATACAATAGAATAAGTTCAATGAAATCATTAGTTTATTTAAAAAGATGCTATAAATGGGCAACCATACAGTTTCTTCATTCTCTCTTTCTCCACACCCTTTCTTATTATGATTACCTTGAAATGGAGATGAATCTCTCTATAAGATTCAACATTCAAAAAAAAAAAGATTTTAGTATTTTGCATTTCAACTGAAATAACAGAACATAAAAATAACCCATTGATGCTTTTTCAAAAACAAATTCATCCTATACATAATAGTCCTGAAAAAAGTTTTCATGAAAATTGACAGACAAAATCTTTGCACTGAAAAGTTGAGTTACATTTTTATCTGCATTATATTAAAGATTAACAGGTAGAATAATTTGAACTGAAAACTACCTAGATCTCCTTTATATTGAAAAAGTGTTAAAAGGGAGAAAAGTTGGATGGGTTCAAAGAGTAGGATTGATACTAATATTTCATTCATTCCTCTTAGGAATACAAAGGAAAAATTTTAATGTTCTCAAAAATCCTGTATACAAATTCTCATATTTCATGCTACTTTTAGTCTTAAAATTTTATACCAGAAAAGGGCCATCCAACATTATAAGTCAAAACACTATATATCCTCACTTATACAATAAGCTTTTCCTTAGGGAACAATCATCTTTTTTATGAAATAATCATATCAAAGATACATGATTATTAAAAAGAATTTTCTATATGTGTTAGTTTAAAATAGAGATATCAAAATGTCATTCTGCATTTCAGTAGCTTAAATAGGCACTTGAGAATCAACCACTTGAAACCCAGAATATTTTTAGACCTCCACAACTAGTTGGTTATGTCCCTCTGAAAACGAATAGGTCCCAGACAAGGATTGTTTTAATTAATTAATTATTTTTTTGTGTGGGAGGACTAAAGAAAAAATATTATCTCTTTATTTTCATGAACTTCTAATCGAATTTTTAAAAATTAACTTTACTTTTAGTGTACTTTAAGGTTTACAGAAAAATTGAGCAGAAAGTACAACTCAATTTCCCCCATTATTGGACTTTTGCATTAGTGTGGTATATTTGTTACAATTGATGAGGCAATATTGGTGCATTATTATTACATAAAGCCTATAATTTATTAGAATACACTCTGTATTGTACCATACAGGTAACTTTATTAATTAACATGTTTCACCATTTAAAAACTTCTGATAACAAACTGGCCATAATAAAGCAAAAATTGGTGGAAAGGTAAGTTCAAATAATAAATAGTAATACTTCACATACTCACATAATATCTTCCATCTTTTCTGATATTTGTGTTCTAAATTGGAAGTAGAGAGGGTTAGAAAACTGAAACATGGTCTTTGGTTGCTAATTGGGAACAAAATCTCTTTGTTATTTTTTCTTCTCCAATTTCATCAATTTGTTTACAAGCAGAAAAATGAAGAATGACATCATTTAATAGCCACAAGCGTGAATATTTAAGGTTCCATATTTAAAATATATATTTAAACAATCAGAATCACCTAAAGATTAGATTTGCTTATCTACCCTAAAATGAGTATTTCTCTTTTAAATATGATTACTTGTCAAAGGGTTCCAAGTTGGTGTTTAACTGAACAGGGAATATATTATTGTTGCATTGTTTAGTCTTTACCAGAAAATATGTTTAAATCAGTTCACATAAGGTCTATCATTTAAAGTAATCTTAATGCAATGCAAACAGTAATGGTCATATGTAATGGTGTGACCCATTTCTTAAAATGACAAATAGGTCAACAGAGACAGACTATTAGGAATAACCCATGTGAAAGATAATGGAGAATTTAGAACTGTCATTTCTCTGTAAGTAAATCAGAGTTAACAGTTAAAAATATGTTTAAGTATGAATTCAAACAACATTCATAAGCACTAGAATATTTTTTTTAACTGACTTAAGAATTCTCTTGGATGGGAATGTATTGTGCCATGTGCATATGTTTGAGTATTAAGTGCTTGTGAATATTGCGTAAGTATATTGTATGTGTACACAAGCGTATTACATATGTTTTTTAATGAACCATTTTGTGGTTAGCTCAGCCCTATACAAATTTAAATTGGAATAAATTAAATTATATTAGTTAATCTTCAGAAATAAAGTTTAGGGAAAGAGTAGTAATGTTCTTGGACTTTAAAGAACAGTTTACATCTACTGCTGTAATAGATTAATAAATGACATCATCAAAGAGACCTATAATATTTTCCTAAAGTCAGCCGTGAAACTAAGTAACAGGTTTATTATTTGCACCTTTGTGATTACAAAAGAACCAAAATGTCTCACACTAACAATCCAAATTACATTGTACCATTTGAACCACATAAGCCTTTTTCCTGTACAATAAATACCAAGCTCACCCATCCACAGATTCTTAATGACTGCAAGCAGTTCCAGCTTCTAAATTGAAATAACAGTCACCACACCTTTCTTCACCCACAAATAGCACACAGACCACACAGCTGGCATCAATTAACTCTGATTAAAAATATTATACTTTATTTGGCATCAAAGCTTTCTTTCCCAACCTTTCCATTCAGCACCATGTCACTCAGCCAATTTTATTTGCATCAGTGAAAACTAGCCTATAAAGGATTAGGCAAACTGTAATCTAATAAAGTTTTTAAAAAGAATATTAAAACTTCAATCCCCACTTTCCCCCTATTTCAATCCTAGTTAGGGTTGTAGCCAAATGGAAACCACTTAGAATGGTGAATATATTTTGAGACTTTTTTATACACAGCTTATTTAAATTGACTACATCGAAAACCACTACACCTTATCTCTGAAAAACCACTGTAAAAGAACAGTGCTTATTCAGTAGCAGGGTAATTAGAAGCAAATGGAAAATTATCTTGTAATGTAAAACAGTTCTGTTTCACATTACGGCCTATTTTAACATGAACAGAGCACTTAGTTTGCCAAAGGCCCTTGCTTTGGAGGAGTACTGTAAAAATGTACACACCTGCTTGAAGCTAACTGTAGCATTAACTACCTGAATTGCAAATGATAATAGGCAACTGTACATACAGGGAAGATTTGAGCCAGAAACTAGATGCACATTTTTCTAGGCATTATTTAACAAGATGTCTTTGTAATCTTAGGCTTAATATTCCTTGCAAAGGCATAGTCAATGTGTAAAATAAATCTTTGAGATGTGTTTGCAATAGATGTTTTTCTTTTCTAATTGAAAGTTATTTTCTTGAATAAAAAATATAATTTAGCTCTTAAGCAATCTATATCTAAATTTTATTGTGCATATATAATTTGTATACATACATTTTCATTTATCTATACTTACACAGAGAAAGCTTTCAAAAATCACAAAAAGGGTCTTGACTCCTGTACATAAAACTCTTCATATGGCTCCCTACTTCTCTAATGACCAGTGACCTTTCCTGTCATAAAAGTATCTTTGTTAGGCAAGAAAATAGATATGAACAGGGTGGAAAGAAAATAAGGTCAGTAAAGCCCCCTAGAAAGGACTCAGTTAACTAGTTAAAACTAGAAAGCCAGAAAAGATTCAGTTAATGAGTTAATCAGTTAAAGCACAAAAGGTCAAGAGCAACTTGGCCTTGAATGTTTGAATATTCCTCAGATAAGGAAAAGTATCTGAGCACAGCCCATGTCTTCACTGTGTCAATTAGATCATTTTAAGATTTACTCCAGCCTGCTTAAAGGGCCACCTATAAACAGCATAATAAAGACAGGGAGATCCCACCTTAAAGCCAAAACTGCATTTTGAAAAGCCAGGAAGTTTAAGAAGAAAGATTCTTAACATACTTTTTAGCAAACAAATTAACTCTGCCCACCTTGGAGGAAGGGCAGACAGTCTTGATTGATATGCTCCCAACCGGGAAGCTGCTATCCTGGGACAGGACCAGAGCGGTAAATTTTTTGTATTAAGCTAATAATGCAGAATTACCTAGAGGACTGATAAGAAACTTAATGTCTCATCAAAGATACTTGAGACCATTTAACGAGCCCACACCCTAGCCCTTTGTCACATTCCTGAAAAACCCTTAAAAGGGGGAACCCTCAAACTCTCAGGGTGCTCCTCTCTCTGAGGTCGCCCGCACTTTCTCTCTAAGTAACTTTAAATAAAACTTTCATTTTGCTTCACTACTGTGTCTCTGCCCTTCAATTCTTTGTTGTGGTGGGGACAAAAACTGAGGAAAATACACAACACCTCTCCTCCAATATCTTCTGTATTAATTTCTGACATAAAAGCACCTTCACTTCCCACTATACCTTTATTCTCTCCTTTACCACCTTCCCCAGCTCTTTGTACATGTAATCTTTGTTTTAGTTACACATAATTGTTTTAATTCCCTTTATAATCCTAGCTCTCTCTTGCCTCAAAGTAGTGAATGTGATATTTTGTTTGAATATTACATTTTCTCAACCTAGAACACTCACCAACATCTTGTTCTTTGGGGTGAGCTTTAGTAGTTCTTTAGTTCCCAGCTTTAGGGTCACTGCCCCAGAAGGCCCTCCCAGTGCCACTGAGTTATGTGTTAGTGCCCAGTCTATATGCTGCAGAGCACATTTGCCATTCCTATCAAAAGACGTTGGAATTGCCTGCTTACTTGTCCATGTCCTCAGTGACTAAATTCTGATATAAGGAGCCAGACCTGTCTTATCCGATATTTTTTCCCTCGACCTGGTTCACAGTAGAAGTCAATATATGTCTATTGATCAAGTGGATGAATGACAAAATCTGCAAAAATTAATGCTTTATATTAGCTAAAATAGAAAAAGGAATGATTGAATTTTTAGGATTGAGTGTCTCTGGGACCTAAGAGTAAGTGAGCAACAGAGTGCCGCCTCTATGCAATGCGATAAAATAGAGATAATAATAATAATAGTGCCTACCTTGTAAGGTTTTCATGAATTTAATTAACATGTGAAGGCACCGAGAAATATGCTTGACACTTCCTAAGTGCTTTATTAGTGATACATATTGTAAAAGAAAAATTGCACTAGACCAGTTGAAAAGGCAAGGGACACTTTTTTCAAGATTACTATGAGAGAAAAAAGACTACTGCTATAGAGGAGAGAGACCGACCTCAACTTCACTGAAACAAAAGGCAGATGTGTTTTTAAGTACTAGGGTGAGCTGGGGAAAAAGTACCAGAGGACAGTAGGGTTCAAGTGTGATTAGGGCATCTGTGTTTGCTAATTGGCACTTACTGAATTGGGTTCCCATCTTCACACAGAAAATGGAAGACAGCGAGGGGCACCACACTTCCTGAAGATTGTATTTCCAAAGGATAGCTCCCAGGTGAGGGCATCCCTGGGTTGTAGATTTGCATTTCAAAGGGACAGAGAAAAAATATAATTGAAAGATTTATAAAATAAATGCACTAATAGTAGGGAGGGCAGAAAGAAACTGGTCTAAAGTTTAGTCAAGCTGAGAGGAACTCTTTAAAGCTATCTTAATGAGTATGAAATATTCTACTAACAATTAAGTAGTACGGATGGATGTAAACTTATTTTGATATTTTTAAAATGTTACTGAACATACATTTTTATGTTTCCAAAAATATCTTTCACACATACCAAATAAGGTCAACACTTTTTTTTTATTAAGGTATCATTGATATACAATCTTATGAAGGTTTCACATGAGCAACATTGTGGTTACTACAATGACCCATATTATCAAGTTCCCCCCAATACCCCATTTCAGTCACTGTCCATCAGTGTGGTAAGATGCTATAGTCACTAGTCTTCTCTGTGCTATAGTGCCTACCCCGTGACCCCCCGTACAACATGAGGTCAACATATTCAAGTTAAAATGCCATTTTATACTGCTAGAGTCTTTGTTTGCTCCATAAAATGTCATGAAGTCAGAACTAGAGCTAATGAGAACAGAAGGAGATATCTCCTTCAGACAGTGTCTGAAGACAAGAGAAGGGTATCAATGTATTAATTCCTGAGCATAAAGGAAAAAGTTGAATTTGGGACTGAAGGAGGGATGAATACTTTTCTAAGGTTATTAACTGTACAGGGAAGTTACAAACCTCTCTGAGCCTTATCTTGCTCTGAAAAAGTGCATTTATACCTATACTATAGAGTTGCTATAAGCACCAGAAGAGACAATATATTTGAGCATGTCTAACACAGTGCCCAGCACATAGTATTAATAAAAATTAATAAGACAAAAGAAGGGTATCAATTTATTAATTAATAAATGGTAGGCCATACTAAATGCACATCATTTAACTCCGGGTTAGTAATTATAGACTGTTAAAACTGTGGGCCATGGAATTTCAGACCATTATAAGATGTATTATACCTCCTAGGGAGGAGTGTTTCTCATTCTAAAAGTTATTTGAGTATTTGAACAGACCTGTCTGAGAAGTTACTAATCACCTTCAACTCACCTAATTTTAATTATCAACATCAAGCCATTCATTGTTTCCAGTTTTGCTCAAAATGTTATAAATTTCATGTCATAACACAGACAACTATTACTTAATCAGAGGGTAATGGGCTAAAATATAACACCTGCTGATTTAACTTTCTAATGTAATTTCAACATTCCAAAGCAGCTTTTGTGTAGATTCATATTTAAGAAAAGCAAACATGACTGAACTAATACACTATGTTCAGCTACAACTGTAGTGAATACCTACTACCTTAATTAAGCTACCTTAATTTCAATATACTTACTGAAAAGCTTATCAGGTGAGAAGTCCCTTTTAAGAAATGAACTGGACTCAAATTTAATGATACCTCTCACAGTAATTAATTGTAACTGCAGTTACCTTGAAATGGGAATACAGAGATGTATTACATAAAAAGGATAAACTAAAATATTAGCGTTGACAATAATTCTGATCTCAGGAAGTGCCACATAGCTGTAGTCAAGCCAGTGATAAAAGGATGGCCCCTCTACATCTGCTTTATGTACTGAGAAACAGTCCAATGATTGTAGTCTGCACAGCTAAACCAAACAGCTATCTCACAAACATTCTTATCATAGAAGGAAAGGAGGAGACTATGAATATGGGTGGGAAAATGCTGCCTTACTTTTAAAAAGTCATGTCTTCCTTTCATTAGGCAATAAGAACATAGAGGCATAAAAGACAATCAAGAAATAAAGGACAGTACACTTAACTTACAAAGATCCTCAGAAAAGAGACTTCACAACCTTCTTTAGCAGCTAATATCTAAAAGGCTACCACATAGGAAAATTCCTAAATCTTTAAGGCAGTCGTTTATGATCTTTTTAAGTAAAACCATGTAAGAGCTTATCAACCTCTTCTGCATAATCCCTGAGCATTAAGGAAAAAGTTGAATTTGGGACTGAAGGAGGGATGAATACTTTTCTAAGGTTATTAACTGTACAGGGAAGTTACAAACCTCTCTGAGCCCCATATTGTTCTGAAAAAGTGCATTCATACCTATACTATAGAGTTGCTATAAGAATCAGGAGGGACAATATATTTGAGATTGTCTAACACAGTGCCCAGCACACTGTATTAATAAAAAATAGTTTTCTTCCTTCATAATGACATTATACTTTTATTGCTGGGTTTCTCAATAAAATTTTAGGGCATCTAGACTCTGGGGGCATATTTTAATTAAAGTGGAGAAACATTTAAGTGCTGCCTTGGGGAAATCAGTAGGCTTTACATTTATCCTTGCTTTCATGTATATTCCACAGCACCAAAATCATCCAGTAAAGTGTACCTAGCACTAGCCTCAGAAGACCTGAACATATTTCTTGGTTCCAACCCTATCCCTCTGTTTTATTTCTGTGGTCTGACTTTATAGTCTTTAATTGTATTAATGATAGTCCAGGTAGCTAAAAAGAAAAAAAAAATCCACAAATATGAAATATTTTGTTTCCCTAAAGTCAAGACTGTGTTGCAATGTGTAAGGCTATACTTCTGTGAGTCTCTATGAGATATTCTGCATACTGTACCCTTGAATAAGGGGGAATACCAAACAATAGTAATATAATAAATATTTTGGCAGATAAAAGTGACATATATGTGTCGGAAACCAAGGTCTACTCTAAAGTACTGGCTGATATTTGACCTGCAAGTAGGCATGTATTAAAATTAATCTGCATAGATAGATGGAACAGAATAGAGAAATAAATAATGAATAAATAAACCCATACTTACATGGCCAGTTAACATATGACAAAGGAGAAAGGAATATGCAATAGGGAAAAGACAGTCTCTTCAATAAATGGTGTTGGGAAAACTGGTCAGCTACATAAAAAAGAATGAAACTGGATCACTGTCTTACCCCATAAACAAAAATAAGCTCAAAATGGATTAAAGACCTAAATGCAAGACCTAAAACCATAGATGTCCTAAAACAAAACAACAAATAAACTCTTGAACACAGGCATTAGAAACTTTTTTCTGATCTGTCTTCCCAAGCAAGGGAAACAGATGCAAAAATAAGCAAGTGGAACTACACCAAACTAAACAGCTTCTGCACAGCAAAGGATACCATTTGCAAAATGAAAAAGCAACCCACTAAGTAGGAGAAGATATTTGCAAATGATATATCCAATAAGGGATTACTATCTAAACTGCATGAACAACTCACACAGATCAATACCAAAAAAACAAAGAATTCTATTTAAAAATGGGTAGAGGACATGAATAGACATTCTCCAAAAAAGACATACAGATGGTCAACAGGCATATGGAAAGATGTTCCACATCACTACTTATCAGAGAAATGAAAATCAAAGCCACAGTGTGGTATCACCTCACACCAGTCAGCATGGCTAGTATAAAAAAAGACAAGGATGTGGAGAAAAGGGAGCCCTCCTACACTGTTAGTGGAAGGTAAACTGGTACAGCCACTGTGGAAAACAGTATGGAGTTTCCTCAAAAAACTAAAAATAGAAATATCATACAACCCAGTAACTCCACTTCTGGAAGTTTACCCAAAGAAAATAAAATAAGTAATTCAAAAAGATATATGCATTCCTTTTTATTATAGCATTATTTACAATAGCCAAAATATAGAAGCAATCTAAATGTCCAAAATAGATGAATGGATTAAAAAGGGATGGCACGTATATACAATGGAATACTACTCAGCCATTAAAAAGAATGTAATCTTGCCACTTGCAACAATATGGATGGATCTAGTGTGTATTATGCTAAGTGAAGTAAGTCAGACAAAGAGAAATACCATATGATTTCACTTAAATGTGAAATCTAAAAACAAACAAACAATCCTGAAATAGACTCAAACACAGAGAACAGACTGGTAGTTGTCATAGAGAAAATGGTAGGGTGATGGGAGAAACAGATGAAGGAGATAATGAGGTTTCCAATTATAAATTAGTCACAGAGATGAACAAACAGCATAGAAAGTATAGTCAATAATACTGTAATATATTTGTATGTTGACAGATGGTAACTACACTTATCTGGGTGAACATTTAGTAATGCATATAATTGTTGAATCACTATATTACATACATGAAATCAATATAATATTGTATTTCAACTATATTTCAATAAAATATTTAAAAATTAAGATTAAAAAGACTTTCAACCTTCTCTGAAAAGTTAACAAATAAGTGAAATTAGGTTTCTGCTCTCTCTCTCCTTGAATATATTGTATAATTCACAATGCAGATCTGTAATATCAGCAGCAAAAAACTTCGGGAAGATAGTTTGTGTCTCCTTAAGGCTTGGAACTTACTTATTCTGCGTACTGTGCAAACACCACCATTGCCTTGCTGAGAAGTAGAGTTCAAGGACTAGAGAGCAATACCACACACCCACAGCAGCAGGGAGATCCCAGGCAGTTAATCGCTAAAATGGCTATTAATTACTTAAGAATGATGATGTAACAAAGAGCCAGCTGTGAAACCTTTCATGTTCCTCAACCACAGAATATTTTCTAGACATATTTTCTACCCTGAAAGAGTCCAGTGTAAACTCATACAGCTTGTTACTATGGGAGTGTCAAGAATAAATAGGAAAATGTCACAGAAACCTTGAAATGATCAAGAATGTGTTAGCTAATCTTTCCATGACTGACAAAAAATTAATTTTTCTTTGATATGATCAGAGGTCTCCAAATCTGTGTTTAAAGACCTCCTTTAAAGAATTTATAAATGGACTTACTAATACTCAGAGCATTATGACTGCCTGAAGTGTTCGATTGTTGTTCTAGTGTACTTGCTGTGAATGTGAGAAAGATGTTTAAAAGGCCAGAAAACTAGTTTTGACAGTAACTTACAATATAGACAAAATAAAAATGCAAAAATTATATGGATTATAAATTATATGAAATTACAACCACTTGACTGTAATTGCTAAAGAGTAGACATCTAAAAAAATATTTTTGTGACGCTTTAAATTTATATAACATAACTGAATCACTGCTACTGATACTCCCAACTCTGGATGTTCAAAATACATTTAAACATCTAACATTATGCAGATAGACTAACAAAGGCCAAAGTCAGACTTAAAGATGAAAAGATGATCTCAAAGATCCAGCTCACCTAAGAAATCTAATAATATTATTGCTGAATTTTAATCAGTCATTCAACATTTAATGACCACATACTATGTAACAGATACTGGAACATGCTCTGAGGATATGCACAGCTAACAAAACAAGCATGATTCCTGCCACTGAAGAGGAGAAGAAGAGGGAGAGGGAGAGAGGAGAGGGAGGGGGAAGAGGAAGAATAGGACGGCAGTTACCATGTTATTAGAGGGCCAGTGAGTGTCAAGAAGAGAGATCTATTTAACAGTATGACGGAAGAGCAAATTACTTTGGAAATTAGAGAAAATTTTAATTCAGGAATGATACTTAAACTGAAGAACCATGAACAAGTTTTACAGCCACCCAACAAAACACTATCATGAAACTAAAACTTGATTACCAGAAGGAAAAAAAATCTCAAATTCAAGCTTCTCACTCCTAACCTTTCTCTTTCACTAACCCTACTGATCCATTCTTCCCATGGACAAAGCTACATGAACACGTACTTGGAGAACACTCAGAATGGCTCATCAGTCTTTGCTGGAGAAGCTAAACCAGAAGATAAATAAACTCAGTCTATTTCAAATAGCTGCCTTCTTTCTGATCATGGGTAAGAAGTTTTGATTAGCTCCCTGCAAACCACCCTTCACTTATATTCTTTCCCCATAAAGATGAGAATTAGTCATAACAGCTTCTGTGGTGAGTCTTTGTGATCATGTAGTTGATTTTTGTCTGTGTATATTTTAAATCATTTTGGCATATATATAGTGACCTATATTTCTAAAAACTAGTATTTGAAGTTTTAAAATGTACTGAAATAAACTGTGAAACAGATTTATAAAATAAACTATTAGTGTTTCCTGTATAATATATGAATGTTTCTGAGAAGAAACTCTGTAAGAGGTTAATCTGTTGAAAGGATACCAAATAATGATTTAACTGGACAACCTTGAAATTAGCAGAGAGACCAATCCTTTTTTACATTTTAGTGATCCACCAAGAATGAAAGAATACCATACAGCCAGATTATAACATTCTTATACATCTTATTCTTTCCATCTGGTTACAATTTTTTTTTGATTCAATAAAAGCTTGCATCTTAAATGGGAGAAAAATAGCATATTTGACTTTTTAATTCTTTAACAAGCAGAAGTTCCATAGTGAGTGTTCCCAAAATTGATGGATTCAGAGAGGGCATTAGTAAAACACACACAATGAGACATTATGATTCAATTCAATTTAACAGACATCATTGAGCTGCCACTATGTATACAGTACTATTTCAGGTGTTGTGAGAAATTGAAAGATAAAAATAACATGGTTCCTACCTGAAAGGATTTTCTTGATTAAGGTTTTCAGCCTTTACAACTTTTTGTTATAAGGGGTGTATAACCTCAGATGTCTTCATTGAGTAGGTATTTCTGTATTAATTTTGTAAAGCATCTCATGATCTATTGATTATCTTATCTTCATTATTTTTATTTTTATTTGATCTTTTTCTGCAATTTATGCAGTTGTTAGTTAGGACTGCTGTATAAATGGGAATTAAATTGAGTTAAGTTGAATGTATTGTTTAATTTTTTTTGTTAAGTCTATTAATTTTTTATCTCTTATCCCATGAACATGAAGAGACGAGGAGCACTAAAATCTCCAATTAGAATTGTGGTTTTATCAGTTCTTTTCAGTTAGGTCAATTTTTGCTTAATGCCTTTTGAAGCTTTGCTATGAGACACAGACATATTTTAGATACTGTGCTTTCCTGATGTATGAAGTCCCTGCAAATCACCCTCCACTTAGGTCTTTTTCCCGTACAGATGAGAATTAGTCATGACAGCTTCTATGGTGAGCCTTCATGAGCATGTAGTTGATTTTTGCGTGTATTTTATTAAATCATTTTGACATACATATAGCTGAAGGAACATTCCTAAAAACTAATATCTGAAGTTTTAAAATGTCATTATGAAATGATTCTGAAATTCTCTTTATTCTTAATATTTGTCCTGTTGTCTTTCTCTGATATTAATATAGCCATTCCAGCTTTCTTAAGATAAGCAATTCTATGGCATGTATTTCCCCACTCTTTTCTTTCAGTGTCTTATTTGAATTATTTTTTGTAGAAGCTTACAGTTCAGTTTTTCTTTTTAATCAAATCAGTTAACCTCTGTTTTTTAATGGGAGGTTTTAGACTACTTACATTTAAAGTAATTGTTGATATGATTGCTTTAAATCCATCATCTTGGTCTTTGATTCCTAGTAGTCTCATATGATTTTTATTACTTTTTCCTATTTACTCGATTTTTTTAGATTAACTATAAAGTTTAATGACTTTGTTAGTTATGCTCCTTTTATTTATTATTAATTTCTCTAGAGTTTATAATTTCCACTTTCAATTACCCAGTTTACCTTCAGTTATGTCATACCAATTTACCTGCAGTACAAGACATTTGTAGTTCCATATCCCTCTTTCCATCTTTTGTGCTTTTGTTTTGTTGTGGCACATGATACAAACTCCCTAATATATTGTTCTATTTTTTTCTTTAAATGGTCAAGTGTTTTTGAAAAAAATTAAAGGCCAAGACAAAACTTTTAAAAAGCAATTATTCATATATTTACCATTCAATACTTCTCTTCTTGGCTTAGATCTAAAATCATTTTCCTTCTCTCATACTTCTGTTGACCAAAAATGAACCTTATTCTTACCTTAAGTTTTGAAAGATAATTTTGCTGGTACAGAATATTGTACTGCCAAATTTCCCTTCCTTTCCATTCAGCATTTTAAAGTTGCCAAATTTTGTCTTCTGGATTTCAGTTTCTGACAAGAAGTCTATGATAATTATCTCCGTACCAATGTAGGCATTATTAGGATTTTCTGTTTTTCACAGATTTTCTGAAATCTGACCATGATGTGGTTAGAGTACACTTCCTTGTTAATATCCTGCTCACTTAAACTTTTTGGATCTATGGGATTCTAATTTTTTCAACTTTAGAAAAGTCTCAATCACTATTTTACAAAATTTTTTGCATTTCCTTCCCCTGGGACTTCAATTATTTATACATTGAAGTGCTTGATATTCTTATAGATCACTGAGTCTTTTTCTCTATGCTCTATTTTGTATTATCCTGTGGTTATTTCAAATAAATGACATTTTATTATTGTGTAATTGTATTTTATTCTTCAGTGTTTATTCTTCAACCCAGTGAAATTTTCATTTCAGAATTTTTTAAATTTTTAGTATTTCCTTTGATTCATATTTTGTCTATAAATCCTGAGCATATTTTAATAGCTCATTTAGTATCATTGTCTGCTAATTTTATCACCTGTGCCATTTCTGTCTCTATTGACAGGAGATTTTCTCCTGATTGTGGACCATAATTTCCTATTTCTTCACATATTAATAATTATTTAAAAGACTGTTAAACATTTGAAATTTTAAATTGTTGACTGCTACATATTATTATATTTTTAGTTAGTCTTTCAGCTCATTTTGGCAGGCAATTAAGTTACTTATTAATAAATTTAATCTTTTAAATATCTTTCATTTCACTTTTAAAAGTTGAACTTTGAATAGCCTTTTTTTTTGTATTTTGTATCATTAATATACACTTATAAGGGCAACACTGTGGTCACTAGATTCTCCCATTATCAAGTCCCCACCACATACCCCATTAGAGTCACTGTCCATCAGTACAGTAAGATGCTGTAGAGAAACTGCTTGTCTTCTCTGTGCTATACTGCCTTCCCTGTGACCCCCCTATGTTATGTGCTAATCATAATGCCCCTTACTCCCCTTCTCCCTCCCTTCCCACCCACCCTCCCAAAACCTTTTCCCTTTGGTAACTGTTAGTCCATTCTTGAGTTCTGTGATTCTGCTGCTCTTTTGTTCCTTCAGTTTTTGCTTTGCTTTTGTGCTCCACAGATGAGTGAAATCATTTGTACTTGTCTTTCTCTGCCTGCCTTATTTCACTGAGCACAATACCCTTTAGCTCCATCCATGTTGTTGCAAATGGTAGGATATGCTTTATTCTTATGGCTGAATAATATTCCATCAAGTATATGTACCACATCTTCTTTATCCATTCATCTAGTGATGGACACTTAGGTTGCTTCCATATCTTGGCTATTGTAAATAGTGCTGTGATAAATGTATGGCTGGATTTATCTTTTTACTGGGATAGTACATTCTTAGGGTAAATTCCTACTAGTGGAATTCTTGGGTCAACTGGTATTTCTACTTTTAGTGTTTTGAGGAACCTCCGTACTGCTTTCCACAATGGTTGAACTAATTTACATTTCCATCAGCAGTGTAGGAGGGTTCTCCTTTCTCTACATCCTAGGCAGCATTTGCTGTTGCTTGTGGTTTGGATGTTGGCCATCCAAACTGGTGTGAGGTGACATCTCATTGTGGTTTAAATTTGCATTTCCCTGATAATTAGCCATGTGGAGCATTATTTCATATGCCTGTTGGCCATCTGAATTTCTTCTTTGGAGAAGTATCTGTTCAAATCCTCTGCCCATTTTTTAATAGGGTTATTTGCTTCTTGGGTATTGAAAAGTGTGTGTTCTTTATATATTTTGGATATTAAACCCTTGTCAGATATGTCATTTACAAATGTGTTCTCCCTACTGTAAAATGCATTTTTGTTCTGCTGGTGTCATTTGCTGTACAGAAGTTT
Organism: Manis javanica; assembly: GCF_040802235.1. Lineage (NCBI taxonomy): Eukaryota > Metazoa > Chordata > Mammalia > Pholidota > Manidae > Manis > Manis javanica. Next base: position 42,693,770 of record NC_133164.1, read on the forward strand.
TTAAGCATGTTGTAGTCCCATTTGATCATTTTTTATTTTGTTTCCCTTATCCAAGGATATGCATTCAGGAAAAAGTTGCTCAATTTTATATTCAAGAGATATTTGCCTTTGTTTTCTTCTAAGAGTTTTATGTTTTCATGACTTATATTCAGATCTGTGATCCATTTTGAGTTTGCTTTTGTGTATGGGGTTAGACAATAATCCAGTTTCATTCTCTTGCATGTTAGCTGTCCAGTTTTCCCAACAACAGTTGTAGAAGTGGCTGTCATTTCCCCCACTGTATATCTATGGCTCCTGTATTGGGTATTAATTTACCATATATGCTTGGGTTTGTATCTGGGCTATCTAGTCTGTTCCATTGGTCTACTGTTGCTCTTCAGCAACAAGAGGGCAGGGGGACAAGCAGGACCAGCCTGTTATCCCCGGGGCTGAGTGAGAGGGCAAGTGTCGGCAGCTTGGACACCCTCCCCTGAGACCTGGGGAAAAACAAAACCATACCAAGCCAGGACATGTGTCAGCCTCAAGGGCGCAGCAAAACTCAGCTTTATTCCATCAGAGGCTTAGTTATATAGGGGAAGATAAGGAAGTAACAGAAACCAATGGGAATTGATTATCTCATCTGTCACTAGGGTCTTTAGGCAGGTTTCGGGTTAGGTGGGGAGGCAGAGTTAGGGCCAAGAGCATGGACGCGGGAAGCTAGTTAGGCCACAAATGCAGAAGTAATGAGGGAGGATGGAAACCTCCAGTCTGCGGCTGTCACAGGCCTAAAAGAGGCAAAAGGTCCCAACAGTCCATGGGTCTGTGCCACTACCAAATTATCTTGATTACTATGGCTTTGTAGTAGAGTTTGAAGTCAGGGAACATAATCCCTCCCACTTTATTCTTCCTTCTCAGGACTGGTTTGGTATTTTGGGTCTTTTGTGGTCCCACATGAATTTTAGAACTATTTGCTCTAGATCACTGAAGAATGCTGTTGGTATTTTGATGAGGATTGCATTGAATTTATAGATTGCTTTAGGCAAGATGGCCACTTTGACAATATTAATTCTTCCTATCCATGAGCACGGCATGTGTTTCCAATTATTGTTATCTATTTTAATTTCTCTCATGAGTGTCTTGTAGTTTTCAGAGCATAGGTCTTTCTCTTCCTTGGTTAGGTTTATTCCTAGGTATTTATTCTTTTTGATGCAATTCTGAATGGAATTATTTTCCTAATTTCTCTTTCTGCTAGTTCATCTTTAGTGTATAAGAATGCTACAGATTTCTGTGTATTAATTTTGTCTCCTGCAACTTTGCTGAATTCAGATATTAGATCTGGCAGTTTTTGAGTGGATTACTTATGGTTTTTTATGTACAATATCATGTCATCTGCAAACAGACAGCTTAACTTCTTCCTTGCAAATCTGGATGCCTTTTATTTCTTTGTGCTGTCTGATTGCCATGGCTAGGACCTCCAGAACAATGTTGAATAGAAGTGGGGAGAGTGGGCATCCTTGTTTTGTTCCCTATCTCAAAGGTAAAGTTTTCAGCTTCTCACTGTTACACATAATGTTGGCTGTGGATTTGTCATCTATGGCCTTTATTATGTTGATGTACTTGCCCTCTATAGCCATTTTGTTGAGAGTTTTTGTCATGAATGGATGTTGAATTTTGTCAAATGCTTCATCAGCATCTATGGAGATGACCATATGGTTTTTGTCTTTCTTTTTGTTGATTTGGAGGATGTTCTGATAGATTTTCGAATGTTGTACCATCCTTGCATCCCTGGAATAAATCATCCTTGACCATAATGGATGATCTTCTTGGTGTATTTTTTAATTCAGTTTGCTAGTATTTTGTTGAGTATTTTTGCATCTATGTTCATCAGGGATGTTGGTCTGTAATTTTCTTTTTTTGTGGTGTCTTTGCCTGGTTTTGGTATTAGTGATTCTGGCCTCATAGAGTAAGTTTGGGAGTATTCCCTCCTCTTCTACTTTTTGGGAAACTTTAAAGAGGTGCATATTAGGTCTTCACTAAATGTTTGATAAAATTCAGCAGTGAAACCTTCAGGAAAAGGGGTTTTGTTCTTAGGTAATTTTTGGATTACCAATTCAATTTCCTTACTGGTAATTGGTCTATTCAGATTTTCTGTTTCTTCCTGTGTCAGCTTTGAAAGATTGTATTTTTCTAGAAATTTGTCCATTTCTTCTAGGTTATCCAGTTTGTTAGCATATAATTTTTCATAGTTTTCATAGTTTTCTCTCATAATTCTTTGTTTTACTGTGGTGTCCTGTCTCATTTCTGATTCTATTTATGTTTGTAGACTCTTTTTTCCTTGACAAGTCTGGCTGGGGGTTTATCTATTTTGTTTATTTTCTCAAAGAACCAGCTCCTGCTTTCTTTGATTCTTTCTATTGTTTTATTCTTCTCAATTTTATTTATTTCTGCTTCAATCTTTATTATGTCCCTCCTTCTACTGACTTTGGGCCCCTCATTTGTTCTTTTACTAGTTTTGTTAATTGTGAGTTTAGACTGTTCATATGAGATTGTTCTTCTTTCCTGAGGTAGGCCGGTATTGCAATATACTTCTATCTCAGCACGGCCTTCACTGCGTCCACATAGATTTTGTGGTGTTGAATTATTGTTATAATTTGTCTCCATATATTGCTTGATCTCTGTTTTTATTTGGTCATTGATGCATTGATTATTTAGGGGCATGTTATTAAGCCTCCATATGTTTGTGGGCTTTTTTGTTTTCTTTGTGTAATTTATTTCTAGTTTCATACCTTTGTGGTATGAGAAGCTGGTTGGTACAATTTCAGTCTTTTTGAATTTACTGAAGCTCTTTTTGTTGTCTCATATATGATCTATTTTTTAAAATGTTCCATGTTCACTTGAGAAGAATCTGTATTCTGTTGCTTTTGGATAGAGTGTTCTGTAGATAGATCCATCTGTTCTAATATGTTATTAGGTGCCTCTGTCTCCTTACTTATTTTCTGTCTGGTTGATCTGTCCTTCGGAGTGAGTGGTGTGTTGAAGTCTCCTAAAATGAATGCATTGCATTCTATTTCCTCCTTTAATTCTGTTAGTATTTGTTTCACATATGTAGGTGATCGTGTGTTGGGTGCATAGATATTTATAATAGTTATATCCCCTTGTTGGACTGATCCCTTTATCATTATGTAATGTCTTTCTTTGTCTGTTGTTACCTTCTTTGTTTTGAAGTCTATTTTGTCTGATACAAGTACTGCAAATCCTGCTTTTTTCTCATTATTAGTTGCATGAAATATCTTTTTCCATCCCTTTACTTTCAGTCTGTGTATGTCTTTTGGTTTGAAGTGAGTCTTTTGTAGGCAGCATATAGATGGGTCTTGTTTTTTTATCCATTCAGTGACTCAGTGACTTTTGATTGGTGCATTGAGACCATTTACATTTAGGGTGATTATCGATAGGTATGTACTAATTGCCATTGCAGGCTTCAGATTCATGGTTACCTAAGGTTCAAAGGTGATTCCCTTATTATCTAACAATCTAATTTAACTCACTTAGTATGCTATTATAAGCACAACCTAAAGGTTCTTGTTTTTTTTCATCCTTTTTCTTCCTCCTCCATTCTTTGTATTTTAGATATCATATTCTGTACTCTTTATCTATTCCTTGATTGACTTTGGGAGTAGATGATTTGATTTTGCATCTGCTTAGTAATTTACTGTTCTACTTTCTTTGCTGTGGTTTACCTTCCCCAGTGACAGCTATTTAGCCTTAGGAATACTTCCATCTATAGCACACCCCCAAAATGCACTGTAGATATGGTTTGTGGGAGGTAAATTCTCTCAGCTTTTGCTTATCTGAAAATTGTTTAATCCCTCCTTCAAATTGAAATGATCATCTTGCCGGGTAGAGTATTCTTGGTTCAAAACCCGTCTGCTTCATTGCATTAAATATATCATGCCACTCCCTTCTGGCCAGTAAGGTTTCTGCTGAGAAGTCTGATGATAACCTGATAGGTTTTCCTTTGTATGTGATCTTTTTTCTCTCTCTAGCTGCTTTTAAATGTATGTACTTATCCTTGATCTTTGCCATTTTAATTATTATATGTCTTGGTGTTTTCTTTCTTGGGTCCCTTGTGTTCTGACATCTGTGCACCTCCACGGCCTGAGAGACTATCTCCTTCCCCAGATAGGAGAAGGTTTCAGCAATTATTTCCTCAAAGACACTTTCTATCCCTTTTCCTCTCTCTTCTTCTTCTAGTACCCCTATAATGTGAATATTCCATTTGGATTGGTCACAGTTTTCTCAATACTCTTTCATTCTTTGGGATTGTTTTTCTCTCTGTGCCTCAGCTTCTTTGTATTCCTCTTCTCTAATTTCTATTCCATTTACTGTCTCTTCTACTATATCTAATCTACTTTTAAATCTTTCCATTGTATGTTTCATTTCAGTTACGGAATTTCTTAATGATTGATTCTCCATCCTAAATTTGTCCCTGAGTTCTTGAATATTTTTGTGTACCTCCATGAGCATGTTTATGGTTTTTATTTTGAACACTCTTTCAGGAAAATTGTTGAATTCAGTTTCATTTGGCCCTTTTACTGGTGCTCTGAGATTTTTGTTTGAAGCAGGTTCCTTTGACAACTCATATTTGTATGTGGCACCCTCTAGTGCCAGAAGCTCTAGTCTTTGGAGGTGTTCAGCCCCTGGAGTGATGTTCACGGTTGCTGGGGAGCAGTGCTGGTGCCTGGAGGGAGGAAAGAACTGTTTTCTGCTTCCCGGCTGCTGCGTCTGTCTCCACTGTCAGAACCAGTGAGCTGAGCATATAGATGTAAGCCTCTGTGCTTTGCATCTGTATGTGCCTTAGGTGGGCCCTCCCTCTGACTGGCCTGAAGCCAGGGCAGGGACTGCCAGTTTGCAAGCCAGTACCAGCAGGCCAGGAGGAAGGCACAGCAGGCTGTGAATCACAGTGGGGGGCCTCAGAACTGAGTAGCCACCCAGGGGTATGGAGCCCATGAAGCTCGTGAAATTTCCCAACCTGCTGGGCACAGGATACCCAGACAACCTTGTCTACCTATCCCTTCTCCTAGGCAGCAGGCTTCATGCAAATCCCACCCCTTCAGTAGCCCTCTCACTGCTAGGAAGCCTTTCAGATGGCCTGCCTTTCCTTTGTCCCAGAGCTACTGGATGTGGATCCCTGTCCACCACAAACAACTGGAATCTCAGTCTCTCCAAGCATTCTGCCTGTCTTAGCTTTCCAAACCCACTAATCTCCAGAGCACCAAGCAATGTAGGTTTGGTTCCCAAAGCAGATCTCCAGGGCTGAGTGTTCAGCAGTCCTAGGCTTCCACCCCCTCTCTGCTCCATTTCTCTTCCTCCTGCAGTTAATCTGGAGTGGGGGAAGGGCTTGGTTCTTACCAGAACAAGGCTTTGGTACATTACCCTGTTTCGTGAGGTCTGCTCTGTTCTCGAGGTGTATACAATCTGCCACAGCCTTCTCTCCTGTTGCTTTTTTAGGATTAGTTGTATTAACTATTTTTTTGGTATTCTATGTAGTTTGGGGAGTTCTCTGTCTCACCTCCCATACCACCATCTTAAATCTCTGAAAAATCTGAATAGCCTTTCTTATAGTGTTATTTTAGTCCCACTAATAAAGGATGATACTTCTGGAATCATCACTGCATGTTCCCTGTTTTCATTAAGATCCATTCACTTTGTCTCACTGAAACTCAAGCAAATAGCAAGCTTTGGACAATGCTGACCTTTTAATGCCCTGATTAGTTTTTTTTCCTCCCATAAAATTTTCCCCACTTGCATGAAGTCTTATCCTATTCATTCATAGATTGATATATAGCCAAACATACAGCAAGAACTCTGATAGATTTCTAGGTTCTTTCTCTCTGTGTCTCCCTCTGTTCAGGTGTTCTGCCCCAAATTTTAGTCACCTTGGCCTCTCTAGACTTTGATATCTATTCCCATAACCCAGCAAGACTGCTAGGTTCTCTTTGGGATGCCTAGGAAGTCTATGGGTCTTACAATGTTTGTTTCCCTTTTCTCAGGGATCACAGTGCTATGCTGCCTTTGACCAACTTCTGTAAGCAGTTGTTTCATAATTTTTTACACTTTTACTCTTGATTTTGATGGTTGGAAAAAGTGGACCTTTTCCTATTTCATTATTGTAGGATAAAAATTTACTTGAATAAAATTATTAGTAGTACTAAAAATGAGGATTTAAGCCTTCCAGATAATTAGCAAAAGTAAAACAAAAATAGACTATCCTATGATTTTTAAAAACATCCCATATAAAAAAGATGAAAACAAAAAACTATAAAAATAGAGTGTAAAGGTATCTCAGTACTGAATGATGCTGAGTCTGCACAATTTGTGGGCACATGTGTGGTGGTGGCATTGTCAGTTGTCTGTGTGTTTCTGAGTATATAAAGAGAAATAAAGACCAAAAAATACAGTGAAACATTAAGTGAAATTATATTTCTTTAACACAAAGTTATTGAAACTTGTTTCAAGGTCCTTTGATGTTGTTCACAGATTGCTGAGCTGGAAGAGTTTCCAGGAGATCAGTTTCAGGTTTCTATTTGTATTCCCAAGCATAGCTGAATAAAATAGAGCACATTAAACTGGGCTATCAGACAATTGTGTTTCACTCCTTCGTTGGTAAAAATTGACCTCAGCACTCTGTCACCACACTGAACTAACCAAGCGCATTCTCATGGTTCTGCTTACTATAATAATGAACTCTGGGCAAGTACATTTATTTAGTAAATGATAATTAATACATTGATATACATTTCTAAGTTCAATGATTCTAAAGTTCTATTATTTCTGGATATCATTCATTATATATTGTCATACATTTTTGCCTGAATCTTTCATTTCTGTGCACTGTATGCCCTCAATTAGGTTACAAGTTCTTTGAAGTTAGTAGGGTTCAGCTCACTGACTTTAATTCTATTCTGAGTTTTGATGTTTACTAATTACAATTTTAAGTAAGAAAGCCTCTCTGGATGTCAATTTCCTCATCTTTACAGAATGTATATTTTGTTCTTAAAACCAATTGATTTTTATTTTTTGATGTTTTATATAGGGCTTAGGAGTAGGCTATTAGAATATCTCCAGGGAAAGAAGAAAATAAGGAGATGATACCAATTTTTTTTAAAATGATAGCATAAACCAGATAGCAACACTTCACATACACCATAGACAATAATATTGAGTTCACTTATATGTATATATATATAATTCATACATAATTAAGAATATATAAACATAAATGTGAAAAAAGGACAAATCATTCTCCTGAATATCAGCAAATAATTTTTAAAAAATAAATATGCATAAAATATTCTTAGATAAAAAGCTTCTGGTGTACAGATGTCAATGCCCACATGTATTAATTTAGAAATGTAGTAATTGTAAGTAAAAATCACAAAAAATATAGTTTAAACTGAAAAAAGCATTCCACATTTTTCTGAAAAAAAGTCACAGAAAAGTAAATTATCTGAAAAGAGGAATTTTGTTGCTAAATTTAAAAAGCTAAAATCCTAAAGCAAACATTGAAAATCATAACACTGGCACAAGAAATTGATGAAATGATGAAAACAAAACAGAATAGACAACTCAAGAACAAATATAGGTATTTTTAATATATTAAGTTACAATGTGTGATACAGGATATTTTGGGTAATGAATGAACAAAGCAGCAAATGGTTACTCAGTCAACCAAACACTTGAGAACAAAATAATAAATTACTGCTCTTTATAAGGCCAATCTACAAAACTATTTTAGATAAATTAAAAAGCTAAAGGAAAACATAAGCCCTATGACAGTTCTGGCTAAAAACTTTGATGGCTAATTATATATACTTGGTGTGAGAAAGGCCTTAACACTTACAGAAGAAACCATACGGAAAAGGTCAATGGTTCAAACTACATAAAAGTTCAAATCCTGTACTTAAAAAATTTCACCCCATAAACAAATTAAAATGACAGAAACAAACTAGGAAAAATTACATTTGACAAAAATCAAAATGATAGTTTACTAAACTGTTTTTCCATATGAATAAAAAATACAAGCATTATTAGAAAAATAGGCAAAGGATAATATTAGGCAATCACAAAAGAAATACAAGTGGTTAACAAACACGAAATAGATATTCAGTTTCTCTAGAAGAAAAAGATATAGAAATGTTGCCTGTCAAATATTAAAAGTACTAACATTCAATGTTTGAAATAAGCATTTTTACATGTATTTTCAGATTTTGCTATTGGAGATGTTCATTGTATAACCTTCTATATATAATGTGTTGATATATATGTATAACCCTAGGAAAGCTCACATCTTTCCACACAATGATTGTGAAATTCATTATGAGACAGTGATTCAGAATTCATTCCAAAGGCATGGTGATGGGAATAGTATGCCTAGGGCAATAAGGAGAAGCATTGTATGTAGAGAATTTACAGCAATAACAAAGCTAACTAAAAGCCAGTTTCCTTTTATTATCACTGTACATAGGCAATCTGAAACAGTATCAGTGATTTAAATACCCCTCCCCACCAAGTTGGACTTCCTCTACTGCCAAGGTATACTACAATTCTAAAGAAGTAAGTGTGCAAAAATATTCATTTGAATATTAAAAGAACTATCCTAAATGCCTAATATTATAGGATTAGTAAAATAAGCCTTTAGATCATTCATATTTCATAATCATTGAAATGATGGTGCTATTCTGTACTTGTTCACCCATGGAGTATTTTTAAATCACACCAAATACAGAACAAAAATTCTACTCATAATGTGTTTTTAAATTCATTTATATCATATTATAGTCAATAAAAAGCTACTGAATAATTTTAGTCACAATCTTATTTTAAATGTATTTTTATCTTATTGTAAGGGAGAGATATCAGGATTTATAACACCTGCTTCTCCCAATATATATGCATAACATTTTTTACTAAATCAGTTGTTCTCAAACTTGGCTGCAAATTGAAATACCTTGGGAAGCTTTAAAAATCCTAATACCCAGGATACATCCATTACAATTAAATAGAATCACAGGCGGGTAATCGGAGGGTCCTGACTGAGGGTTTCGGCCCCAGGCAAGTTTACTATAGATTCAGTGAGATCAAGAAATGACAAGGGGACTGTTCTTGGGGTAAAAGATTTATACCTGGCTTTATTCTCTCAGCAGGAGGTCCATAATCCACTTCCATCTCTGCCTCCACCTTGAGCAGAGCTCTGTATATAGTGACTCAGTCAATAATAGCTTACTGCCTATGGGTGTGGAAGCAGTAGCCTAGCAGCAGGCCAGTTACATCATCAAGTAGGTTAGGGTCAGGTGAGGATCCTGGCCATAGGAGCTTCCATTTTCCCCACAGGGAGGGACTAGGCATCAGTATATTTTAAAATCCCTCAGTGAATCAATGTTTTACCAATTTGGAATCAATTAACCACAGCCTTGCTGTTCACATGTGGCCCTGGACCTGCAGCAGCAGCAATTCGGGGGCTGGGTGGAGAGGCAGAATCTCTGGCTCCACTCCTGACCATAATCAGCCTTTTAACACCTTTGGAGTTTAAGCAGCACTGACAGAGCACCTCTGTTTTTCTCAAATACAAGATTTTATTAGAGTTTCAAAATAAGTCTGAAAAATACTGGAATTCCAAAATTCTATGTAAAAATTCCATGACTGCTATTTCATTTTGCTTCCTTTGTCTAGGAATGAGTGAAGATCACTTGTACTAATGCTACTTTAATAAGAAAATAAAGCAATTAGAGATTCATTGGAAATAGGCTTAGAAAGTAATGCATCTCCTCGCTCTTGGGGAGAACAAACTGTATCATGATTTTTCTTTCTCTTTTGTCTAAGAGAAAAGAAATTTCCAGACTCTGATTTCAATATTAACTTACTTGACTATCTTTTTTGCAGAGACATATTAGCCAAGTAACTTCATAAGCTGGACTTTCATAAATTTCCCAGGTCTCTGGAGAAATCAGGTGATATATCTCTTGCCCAGATTAAAAAAAAAAAAAATCAGTCACTTACATATGTCATTGTAATCCCAGTTGTTTAACAAAATGCAAATGAGTAAAAGTTAATAAAAGGAAAAAAATGAAGCTTGGGAGGGGCATTAAAATGACACAAACTTTTAAACTGAGAAAATAATTGCCATAAAAAGTATTTCCCATAGGGACTAGATTACATAATGGAAATGCTAGGCAACCTGACTCAATGCAAAACCCAGTGCAATAACAACTTTATTGAGATAACAACTATATACACACAGAAAATAAAGGCATTTCTCCCAGCCTTGAAATGGTATTCTCCTAATAGAAACCAGCATCATAAACTCTCAGTAAAAGAAAACTGGCTGATACACTGATGTTTCCTGTGTTAACATATATTAATGCAAGCTTAGTCACTTATCAGTTTCTTTTATAAATATCACCACTGTTCTCTATGGTAAATGAAATTTAAATTGAATACTGTACAAAACTGAAATTTTGATTAGTGCTTTAGAATTTTTAAAGAATTTTCTCTCTCCTTATTCACTGAATTCTTATCACAACTCTGTAATGGGCTCTTATCCCTAAGTTTAGAGATTGAGAAACTAAAGGTTGGAGGAGTTCTATAGCATATCCAAGGATGTATGTCAGAACGTTGAAGAACATATATGCACACCTAGATGATTCATTCTAAGTTTCTCCCATATTGCAGCTTCTTCTCATATAATTTAATTCTATTTCTTTCAATATTTATTTTGTTCACTATGTTTTGGCATATGCACGTACACATACACACATGCACACATGCAACACACAAACTTTTGGATAATCCTGGCCAAAATTCCTGTCATGGATAACCTATTGTTAAATAAATACATTCTTGTAAATTCACATTTTCAAATTCTGCTGTCAGCTACACACCCATTATTCCAAGAGTCAGCATTACACTCTACTTATGCAGATTATTCTTAGTCACACTTGCCCAAATTAGAAAGGGAATAGTTAAAAAGAAAATATTATTCATCAGTTTTAACTCCAGGGGGAAAAATGTGTTCCCAGCCTGGGGCAAATAAAGCTTTGAAGCTAAAATCAGTCAAAGGGAGAAATAAAGTAGGAGAAACCCATTTATTGCTTACAAGCAGTCTTCTACTCCTGCTTGCCTGTCTCTCTCACAACCCAGCTGCAAAAGGGCCCACCAAAAACCTCTGCGGTCCAGGTGTGCCTTCGCTCCCCACTCCTTGTAATCACCTGTTGATATGGCGATGGACTACTGTGGATAAAGTGAAGGATTCTCACCTGGCCCTGACCAGCGTGCCCACTACACACGTGTGGGCAATACGTTGTTATTAACTGTATATAAAGAGTTCTGCCCAGTGCTCCAGCTGACACGGTGGCATGGCTGCAAGGCTGCAGGAGAGCAGAGGCTGAAGTGGTGTCAGTGCTGAGGACAGACTGAGAAGGCAGTGGGGACAGAGAGGCCCAGAGGCAGAGACAGGCTTGCTGCACATAGACTCACTCTGATTGAATGGGTTTCTAGTAATTGACCTACCACCGTGGGAAGAAAGTTGGGTATAAAACCTTTCATCCCAATAATGTTTCATTGTCATTTTTCTGGCTCATTGAATCCCTAGTGACCTTGCCCAGGGCTGAAACCCATTGGCAAAACAACTACATCTCTCCGCCCCTCCCCACTCCCCCACCCCACCACCATGCCCCAATTCTCCCTGGCCCAGGAAATACCTATTGACATGGAGATGTACTAAGGCCAGATGAGAAATTCTGGAAATATTGCAATTTTACCCACAACAGTAAAGTTAGTTCTTAACCAAATTCTACTTTCACTTTGAAATGTCACAGCACATCTCTTTACATGTGTCTTGAACACTCTCTATTGCATGTCCTGTTTCATTTTGAATGTTAATTTTTTAGCTTAAAAACTGTCTTCAGGATAGAAACACAACATTTAACAAATTGATATATAAATATCTAGAAGGCAGGTAAGAATTTATTAATTTAAACATAGTCACAAAATTTCTCATTTTATTTTTCATAACTCATTTTATCCCTAATTCATGCTAGTTCACTTGATTATTTCCTTTAATGTGACTGTGGTAAACATTTTGATGCATATCAAGGTGAAAGAAAATTTTTAGGAATTCTTATAAATCTTCATATTAATATTATTCTATATAATAGTTTTGCATTTAATGAAATCTTCACAGAAATAAGAAAAGTCAAGGAGAAAATAATTGGAAATAGATCTAAAATGAATGAATAATACCAGTACAATACAAACAACACTCAATTCCAAGTAAATTCTATTTTAAAGAATGTATAATGGTTTCTCTATTTCACTTTATTTTTGCTCAGCCAACAGTACATTTTCAACACAAACAGGAATATGTTTGGGATAGTCTAGTTATTACTATAGTACATTATGTCTTCCTTATTCTTCAAAAATAATTGCAGTTGTTACAAAATAAAGACAATTAGGACAAAGCTTAAAGTACCTAGATCTTTGAATAGCCAGTTATTTTTCTTAACTTTATATTTACCAATACATTTATTCTACTGATAAAGATGTATATGATTTAATTTCAGATCAAACTATATTTTCAGTTCAGCTGATGCTAAATATCTTAGTAAAGACTACATAGTATCTTCCCATGAACATTAGTAGATAGAAAATCGTATATTAACCAACTAATTTTTTAAAAATAAAAAGCAATGTATTAAATCACTATCATTCAATTTGAATAATTTTAAAGTAAAAAATGTAACTAATTTAACAAGAAGAAATTTATCTTTGTGATAGTAGTCTCCAAATGTGGCCCCCAATGAGCCATTACTCCCAGTATTCGCTCCTTCATATAACCTCATTTACTTGCATAAATGATACAGCAATTTGCTTCTGACCTGTCAAAGGTAGTATAAGTGTCTGTTATGCCCAAGGTTAGATCATAAGAAGCCTTGTACCTTACACCTAGAGCCCTTGAAATGCTTGAGCTAGTGGAAGCCAGCCACCTTGTAAGAAGCCCTACCACCTTGAAACCACTATGCCATAAGGAACCCAAAGGAACTACGTGGAGAGAGGAAAAATAAGGGAGATGCTTACCTAGCTCAAAGTTATTTAAGCCATACAATTCTGACCGTTGGACACATGAGTGAAGACGCCGTCGTAGACACTGCGGTCCCAGAACATGACACGCAGGAAAGAACCCGTCAGTCTAGCAGACAGAACTCGGGCTCCAGAGAGTGGTTCCCAGCTGACTGGGCTAACCATCTCTAACCACGTGAGCCCCATTTATACCAGCCGAGACCTCAGACAGCAGGTAGCAGACATGAGCCATTCTCACTGTATTCTGACATCATTCCTGACCCAACCAAATTGAAAGCATAACTGTCATATAAATGAGCCAAAACGATGGTCTCTGCATTTCAGGCCCTAGGTTTTTCTTCCTCACTGCAAACTAAGACTTGTTAGCTCAAATTCCCTCCAGTCCCAAACCCCAAATTTTACACATCATGTTGCTTTAAAAAATTGCTCAAACAAGCAGATTTTTAGCCATTTAGAGCCACCCTGCTTTGCATACCCCAAGAAACCCCACCCTACAATTGCCAGCCTATTTGAGAGAAACTTGTGTTTAAAAGACTCCAAAATGAGATTGTTCTTCTGAGCTAACTTAAAGGCTTTCCCTCATGCTGCTGAACAGCATCAGATAGGTACCCCAGACAGGTAACCCCCCTCAGTAGCCTCTGTACAGACTCCTGCTGTAAGGGATTTAACCCCCAGGCAAATGTGCCAAAGCACAGCCCAGTAGAACATGTACAGGCTACTGTCATTTCATGGTCATATTTAATCCCTTGATCAGTCCCCAAGTCCTTAAACTCCCTACAAAAATAAAATGACTTTTGTTTTATGCAACTAAATTCCAGGGTTACTTGTTATGCAACAATTAATAATGGAAGCAATTTAAATCATTTCCCTAAGGCATCCAAAGACAATTGTAAAACAATAGCTTATTGCACTGAGATATTTACCAATATTGTAAGGTTATTGTACTTGAATGCATAAAACTGTGGTCCAAGGTTGAAACAGTGAACTTCCTGAAATAATGCTATTTTTCATGGTCATGGTCCATCATATCTTTTGAAGAACACTATGCAATGATAAAATATTTTAGTAAGAACAAGGAGCAGTTTTCCCAACAGTAAATTTAACTTTTATTAATATGCAATATAAAATCACAACTATAAGCAATCTTGTCCATCAAAAAAAAAAAAAGCAGTTTGGAACTAATCAACTCTTGATAAATTGTTAATATTAATGGTCCTTTCAGATTTGTTTTCATTTGGTTTTTGCCATTCATTGACACTCATTAGCAGGTAAGTTGTAACCAAAAGTTTATAGAAAATATTGAAGCAAAACCAAAACTTGGAAAATTAATGATTTATCCATAAACTCTTGTAATAAGTAACTTCTTTATAGCTACGAAAACTAACCATCTTGAAAATGGAAGAGACTGTCATTACCGTTCTTTGGCAGTGTAACAGTCTGGTCCACTTGCCGAGCACAAGTGTTCTGTGTCAGCATCATCCAAGAACACTGATGTGAAACACATTTTTATCTTACAAAAGAGAGTAATGGAGAATTAAATAGTAAGCCCTGTATTATTTAATGTTTAAATCATATCTGGAGTTAAAGAAAATTTGCAAGCTTGTGTCTGAATGCTTCTATCAGAACTGAACATATCTTCCCAGTCGCCAGATTGGAATGCTCCACTAATCCACAGATGATTAATGTAGCTTATGACTGCATTTCACTCAGCCATGTGAGAAAACATTCCAGTGAGCACAGCTGAACCTAGGAAACCTTGGTTCTGTTTCTCACTCTGTCACTTACTTATATTGTGATTTCAGGCAAATTCTACAACCAAACTGAGACTTCATTTACACAGTTCTAAAATAATCTCAAATGGTCATTTTGACAATGAGATGCGAGACTGTTTTATATTAAGTAACCTGCTACAAAAGCAAGCTATTATTTTCATGGGTCACTATAAAAATCACCATAATATTACATGAGTTCGAGGAAAAACAAGATCTTTCTAATTTAATTACCAGTAAAGGTTGTCACATAGTCTAACACTGAGGAAAAGTAAGTAAGCTACTACCATTTTTGTTATATTCAGCTTATGCCACTTATACAGCATAATATGGCAAGACACACTGACTGGCAGAGAAATCATAAACACAGGAGACTGCAAAGTCCATTTAAGAGCTTTGCAAACAAAGAAAACATGACATCAATGTGACATGAATCACCATACCCAGCAAAAAATACCCAATTTCATTCAACTTTTAAGCGATAATTGTTAATTATTAATTAATTATGGTTTGATTTTATCTCAATCTTCTTAAAAGTAAGGGGAATAATTCTTTTCTTCATTTTACCTGGTAAGGATATCGAGGTGCCAGAGAAAGACAACTCTCAGAACTCTCTTCAACTTCTCCCTTAATAAAAATTTGATTTCTGCAGGTCAGCTTATGAAGGAAGATACAGTCAGCTAGCTTTCATTTGAACAAGGGAAAATGAAGGTGCATTAAAGTGATGATCCTCAATAAGCCTAACAGATTACCAAACGTAGAGATACCTGATGTGTTGGGAGGGAACAATTACTTACCTAAAGTTATTAAAATTTACTGTGAAATGTCAAATATTAGTGATGGCCTGGCCATGCACTTACATGTCGCATCTGTCATGGCTTTTGTGTCACAGTTCAGAAGGCCCAGGTAAACCAGGAGGGCACTATGGTTGGTTCAACTAAGGCATGACAAATAGAAGCCCAAGTAGGTCAAACTGAGAATGGATATACAAAGGTACAAAATACAAATAACTACTGCAACCAAGTAAAAAAGACCAGTTAAGCTGAGATGCAGAAACAGTCCTAGGCAAACAGAATTAGCAATGATTCATCATGGGATGGCAAATAAAAGTATGAACTGAGAGGAATAGAGAGAAGATACCAAAATGCCAGGAGCAAGCTAAAAATTGGACAGATTATAGGAGTAGACACAACATGTAAGTCTGTTTTGTAAATTATAAAAACACCATAAAATGTTAGCTATTATTTGGTATTATTGGTCAGTTAAATCTCACAATATGGCCCTAAATTCATCTCAGCAATTCATGAAGCTCCCTTTTACTCCATTTACACTTGCCACCCAAATCTTCCCAGAGAGTAATTAATGCTTACTCTACCAATTTCCCAATCTCCATTCACTACTTAACCCACTTCTCCCTAGCTTGCAACCCCATGACTCTGCTGTGACAATTCATCGGGTCACCTGCAACACTTCCAAGTGATTTAATCAACGGGCATCTCTAGCCTTGATCTTACTTGAGTTTCCACAATATTAAACCCATTTGACCACTCCATCTTTGTTGATTTGTTTATATACTCTCTTCCCTTCCATGATACCACATTCTCCTCGGGAGCCCTCCAATTTTCTGGCTGCTCCTTCTCTTTCTTCCTTGTTCACTCAGTTTTCTCAGCATGATCCTTAAATGTCAAATGCTCTTCAAGGCACATTCTTCAGCTCCTCTCTCTTTTCACTCCATACTCTCCTTGTACTGTTTCATTCATACTATGTTCTTCCGTTACCAGACACATTTTTGTTGATTTTTACATATAAACCTATAGCCCAGCCCTCTCATCTACAGGATGATACCTCCAATGCACACCATCTTTACTCATATATTCTGGAGATACCCTGAACAGCCACTCAGAGCCCAACTCCTGACTGTCGCCCAGTCTGCTCTCCTCCCATTGTTCTCTACTGAACAGCACTCATCCTTCCAATTCTCCAAGTCAGAACCCAAAAAGTCACTCTTGCCTTTCTCCCTCCCTTCTCCATAGTCAGTCAATACACCAAGAAGTTTTGTTGATTTTACTTGTAAATTTAAATCTACCCATTCCCCATTTCTGTCTGTCTTTACCTAGTCCTATTTTCTACTGTCTTTTATCAGGATGTAAGGCTATAGCTTCCTGACTTGGACTTTCTGTAACTTACTCCCCAAATTGCATCGAAAGCATTCTTTAAAGCAATCTGTCCAGGTATTTTCCCTACATAAAAAAAAAAGGGGCCCTCAGAAAATCTCCCTATTGTACTCTCCCCCCAGGGTCCCCCAAAAGAGTCAGTGCCCCTACATACTCTCACTACACCCTGACCCTTTCATGCATGGCATCTGCCAGGGTACAATTCTAGTCATTTGTGCGATTGTAAACCCTGTTCGGAAAAGATGATTCTGGTGTTGATCACCATTGCAAATCCAATGCCAAATACCAGAGTCATTACAGAGTCAGGGCAGCATTATCTGTTGAATGATTAAGTGAAAACTAACTGCCTGAGTGCATACCTTCCCATCTTTTCACGGCTCCATGATGTCTTCCTCAAACAAGGTATTTCCTCCTTTGAGCTCATAACTCTGTTTATGTTAGTATCATATTTATCACATTCATGATTGTGTAAGTATCTTTTTTCCAACACAATTTGTGAGTTCTTCAGAGGCCTGAGGTTAGAAACAGGTCTTGTTCACTGTTGTATCCTGGGGCCTCTTGCAGTGCTGGGCATGTCACAGCCACTCAGAAGTAGACGGAATTGAAGTGGAGGAAAAGATGAATTCTGCCAATGTTAAGTTTTCAGCTGGCTTGCTTCAAGACTAAACCCACCTGCACACCGGAGGTGAAGCAGACATTACCAAGGAAGATGGCTTAATCTCCTCTCTGTATTACAGACAATGTCCTGAAACTGCTATCAAGACCTAAAAACCTGCTGAGTTCCACAATAATTCAAAGTTTTCTTCTTCTTCCTCCTCTTCCTCTTCCACCTTCTTCATTTATAAACATAATCCACATTTTAAAACTTCATTGACTATTTCAAGGTATTCATTGCCCTTTGAGAACAAACCAAATGCTTCATGATAATTTCACATTTTGGGGGAAAGGGTAGACTTTAAACCCAAAATAGGTAGGGTTACTATTTTTTTCTCTTACCAGTAAAATAAAGCATTAGCATACAAAGCAGGTGATCAAGTTTTAAAGCTCATTATCCAGTGATCTGATGATGATAAAGACAGGGAATAAGAATGGATTTTATTTCTAAAGAGTTGATTATATTTGTGAGTAATGTAGTCTGAATTTTTACGAAGACAAACTAGATGTAACTAATTTTTTAAATTCACATTAAAAAGAAAAACTGTATCCTCTTGTCTTGCCAATGGGTTTCAGCCCTGGGCAAGTTCACTATGGATTCAGTGTGACCAAAGAAATTGACAGCAAAACGTTCTTTTGGGTGAAAGAATTATACCCAACTTTATTTTCACAATGGCAGGTCAGTCACTAGAATCCCATTCACACAGAGCGAGTCTGCATGCAGCAAGCCAGTCTCTGCCTCTGGGCCTCTCTGTCCACACAGCGGTCCCTCTGGGCCTCTCTGCACAGTCGTCCCACACAGACGTCCTCTGGGCCTCTGTCCTCGGCAGGGCCACCACTCCAGCCTCTGCTCTGCTCTCCTGCAGCCTTGCAGCCCTGCCACCATCTCAAACCCAGAGCACTGGGCAGAGCTCTTTTTATAGTCAACAGCCATGTATTGCCCACTGGTGTGCAGTGAGCTAGTCAACCACAGCCAGGTGAGAATCCTGGCCACAGGAACTCTCATTTTATCCACACCTTTCATGACCTCTCTCTTCAGGTATTTGTTGTTAACAAAACACTTCACTAAGTAGGTCATTGGTTCTCACCCAGCTTGTCAATTCCTGGTCTATGTTCTCTGTCAAATATAACTGATAAATATATTTTGAATTTTGCTTTTAATAACTGGCAATTTTTCTCACAGTTTGGAAAAGAAAAAAACTATTTCATTAGCTTGTTCCTCAACTTCCAAATCTGAGATTGACATTAGTTAAGTGACAAATGTTGTATTCACAATGTAGAGAATTTCAGCTACTACATATGACATGGATAATGGGCCTGTCCTGGAAGAGATAGGAATGGGAAGCTTCAAAATTTTCAGATAATCTCCTAGGTAAGATCTAAGAGTATCTTTACCCATATTTAACAACTAAGGGAATCAGCAAAGGAAGAACACACTAGAAGGAATGCCATACATATGATTCAATGAGTAATATTTTTTAAATAAATATCATACTGATATTTATTTATATGTATGAGCTAATGTGCTTATTAGGCATAACTAAGCTTATTGGAAAGAGTATTTCCAAAAGATCTTGTCTTCATTGGTTTGGGTTAATAGATTACATGCAGTTAACTGCAGATTAAGATGTAAGGAGAAGATATTAATAGTAGATATCAATTGCTCCCTGTAATTTTACACTTGTTTAAAACAGATATAGAAAATTACATTTTTTATTTTTAATTCAGCTTATTTAGATACATTATGCATAAAATAAAGTACCTCCATTGTTTAAACATACAGTTTAATGAGTTTTAACAAATGTATACCACATGAAACAACTGCCTTACTGAAGATGTAGAATATATGAATGTACAATTTTTTTATCTATTGATAAACATTTGGGTTGTTTTCAGTCTGGGGCTGTAATGACTAAAACCATGATGAATATTCATGTATGAGTCTTTATGTGGACTTTCACATCCATTTCTTTTTGATAAATACCTAGCAGAGGAATTGCTAAATCATATACAGTAGCTATATATTAAACTTTGTAAGAAATTGCCCATCTAAAAAGCATTTTTTAATTAATAGTGTTCAAAGGTGTAAAGAAAACATACCCATAAATATATATTCAACAGTTATTAATTAATTCAATAAATGTGAAATAATCATCTATTATGTGGCAGCACAAGCCTCTGCACTGGGTATATAGAATGTAACAAGACATAGTGAGATAGGGACCGTGGGTGTAGTCAGAGTAGTGTGAGGGCCTCCAGAAAAAGCAAGGTGGGATATTTGCAGTCAGAGCAATGTAAGTACATGCAAGGAAACGCCCTACCAAAACTCTGTGTTAAACATTCAGCTCTAGAGTCATTCTTCAGTGAGATCAGTTAATATTCCCCAGATGAAGAAGAATAGCATATATTTTTATTTATGCTAATCATCTGTAATCATGTGTAAGATTCACTTTAGCATGCTAAAAGGCCCAGGCCTAGGTGCTATCTTTTCTCCTTCAGACCTAATGAAATGATTTGCAATTTGGGCAATTAATGATGGCAAGCAAGCCCAGTCCTAAACAACAGGAAGGATTCCATACTAAAAATAAGATTACATTTTAATACCCAGGAAGTTAAGAATTAAGATTCTTACCTTACTCTTTAGCAATAAGACAATACCTCAGTCCACCTTGGGGGCTGGGCAGGCAGTCTTACTTGATATGCTCCCAGACCAAGATGCCAGTATCTCAGGGAGAAATCAGTGCAGAAAGTTCTTGTGTTAAGTTAATTCTAAATATTCAGGGACCAGTTAACAAGTTCACACCCCTAAGCCTTTTATCACATTCCCAAAAATCCTCAACTGCCTATAAAACCCCTAGGCAACGCACAACTACAGTCTTTCTTGTCCCCTCCTGGAGTGAGCCAGGAGCTCTGTCCTCTCACTTTATCTCTAAATAAAAGCCTCTACCCTGGCTCTCCTACCTTGAGTGTTTGCTAAGTTTATTCTTAGACTCCACAAACAAGAACCCCAGCACCAACAGTCTCTGCCCTACAGCAGACATTCAGAAGACATGGGAAGCAACTTTCCCTTAGGCACGTGCAAAGAGGCATCACCCTATGTATACTGTGTCTGAGAATATAACCGGCTAGGCTAAGTCCCAAGTCTGGTTCTGCTTTCAAATAGTTAACTTTGAGCTTTTTAAAAATGTTATTTAATTATTTAACTCTAAAAAGACAAGACTGAAATACTCAATGTCATTTTCAAACACTGACTCTGTAATTTGTAGTCAAAGTAAAGAAAGCAGAAACAACTTTCCAAATTTGTTAACTCCAAATAAAGTTGATAACCTAAAGCTTCCAATTTTGAAGAGATTGATAGTTTTGTTAGAGATTAATAGGGTAATTTCTAATAAATGTGGGCCACATAAATGATTGCTTAATGCCGAATAGTTCATTGACTCAGCATTAGAACATCAATTGTATGAGAAAACGTATCACTAAGAAGCCTGTAAATCTACCCTCCATTGAATCTCAACCAATGTGAAATCTGGAAATGAAGACAAATTGCAGCCAAACATAACAGAACACTGAACAGAAAAAGAAAAGCACTACATTTCTCCTGGCTCCTGATATCATAACTTCCAGCTGTCACATTTTAATGCTCTAGCCACCAGACAAACTGAAAACCAGTCTGTCCAGCAGCTTTTAGTGAGACCCTCCCAGCAAACCATTCAAAACGTGATCTCCATGGAAAATCAAAACAGGGCAAGTCACCAACCTTTTGTAAGAAAGAGGAATATAACAGTTCTTGTCCCTCATTAAGAAATATTTTTAACTTACACTTACAGATTTATGGAGAGGGAGTTTCTATTTCTTTTTATGACAATTTAAAGACCCTGGATGAAGAAATGAGTTTGGTCTTACTTTGTTTTATTTGTTATACTAACAACATCCTTGTCTATCATTAATCTCTGCCACCATGTTCCCACTAAGACTAATTCCTAGAGGGCACTCAGTAATTGCCCCCCACCCCATCCCAAACAACAAAGACAAAATTCTTTAAGGAAGCTCAAGATTCAGTCAAGAGCACAAAGCATTGGGTGGAAAAGATTCCTTGGGAGGAAAGAATGAAGAATGGAAACTATCTTCTCCCAGGGTTTGAATAAGCATGCAAGTCAACACATTAGTCAGAATATTACCAAATAATGAATAATAAAATGATGACTGACTGCCTTGGAGGTCTTAGAGAGGTAGTTAGGATCATAAAATCAGAGCCCTACCCAGAGACAGAACCAAATGAGTTATTGGTCTGTGTAACCAGAGGCAGGTCAATTACTGTTTTTCTATGCCTTATTTTCAATATCAGAACAATAAAGCTTTTTTTTTTACACAGCATTATAACAGTTAACAGGGAAGTCATGAAGAGATATTCATCTCTATATAACACAGAGCTTAGCAAATGATAAAACACAGAGATATATTTACATGGCATTGCAGAAATGTAAAATAATCATAATTGTCATAATTCTAAATGTAGATACTATTGAAGATTTCTGGGTAAAATCGGAGAGTCTCTCCTAGAGTAGGAGGAGTTTCTTATGAATTTTTGAACTTCAAAATTCAAGAGTAAGGCTGATTTTCCACCAGTGCTGGGTCTCATGATATGATCCCAAACTTTATTACCTATAAATCAACCATGAAAAGCTTTTGAGAGATAAAGATCACATGCATATCATAAATGTAAATCTGTTCTTGGTTATAAACCCAAATCCATTATGTTACATCTATTTTTCCTCTGATCAACACAATAGCATTCTCTGGCATATCAGGGCGATTCCTCCACCAAAAGACATTAAAGGGAACCTAATTTTCATATACTAATTGATCAAGAATCATAGTAGAATGCCTAGGAGACTGAAGACGCAGCTGATAACCTCCCCTGTGACTCTGAGTCTATATTTGAATACTGAAGACTTTGAGTCATTTTTTTCCCATTCCTGGTGCTCAGTTTTACCTTTGCTTATTTAAGTCCATCTTCTGTTATCAATCTTATAATTCTCTGGTACGGTAGGAAGTAGGAGGAAAAGGAGACAATACTAGAATGAATGTGCTGTGAATACTGGTCCTAAGGTTACCGAAAGAACTGGCACTGTCCACGCTGAAAACAAAACACCTGAATCTGTGTGCCATCTGGTCTCTGCTGTACATTCAGGGCAAACATGAAGTCCATGGCGGGGGCTGGCTCACACTGAGAACTACAGGAGCTTTCCTTCACTCACTAGTGTCTCCTGAGCAGCAGTGAATGCTGCTAGCCTTCTCACTTACATACAAAACCATTTTTTTTTTGCTTCAATCTTGACTTTTTCTCTTTAATGAAAAATAAGATATTGTATATTCCTTTAATAATAAGTCATGCTAGGTAGTTAATGAGCTAAATGAATTGCTTGACCCCTTCTTTGTTTGGATAAACATTTTTAAACATCAAGTTGAACCTTGCAGAAACCTCTGGCCAGTAAGGAGTGAGGAGCTGGAGACGTCATTGCCATCCAAATGCCAAAATTACGAACTGTATGAAAAAAATAAATGAGGCTTAAAAATGTATTCCCAGACATCTCCAAACAGTGTGCATCCAAATCGTTTTTACATAGAGATGCCAATAATAGTTGGTTTTGTTTTTATTTTTTTGACAGGGATATAGCATTTTACTGTTTCATCTCTTTCTGCAATAATGCTGCATGATTTGGCTGATAGGTGATGTGCTGAAGTCAATTGTTGCTCCTCTCCCTGAACAATGATACAGACATCACAGATCCCAGTGACATTTAAATATTAACACTACATAAAAGTATGGATCTTCAAAAACATAATCTATTTCTTTCCATTTCAATGTATGTAAAAATGGAAAAGAGAAATATATAGAATATACATAAAGACAGTATTAGATGAGACATCCTATTTAAATATATAGTTGAGCAATATTCTTTAGAATTAAATTTCACAAATAGGAATATGGCCCTATAATTACACAACTACTTTCTTTTGGAGAAGGGCATGATCTATTTTTATTCTCTGCTGAGCTCTCTGGCAGTCAGTCACAAAATCACACCTGCTTCACTTGATGAGGACATTTAAAAGGTGGATTACTACAAAAGAGTGAATCACAAATGGATAGTTTACCTTTAAGGGAAAAAATACTTATACAAAAACTAATGCAAAAACAAGGAATCTAATTTCTTTGGTTTCAATGCAGACTTCCTTTTAGCAAGAAAAAGGATAAGCTGCTTGAGAAAAGTAGATGAAAAATAGGGTGGTGGATACTAATATCGGGGGAGAAAGATAAGAGCTAAATAGGAATATGCTCTCTAAATACACATTTTTAAAATATAGGAAGAGAAATTTAGGAAATTAAAATGCCACAATTTAAACAATTAAGATTACTTTCCTTTATTTAAAATAAGTTGAAAATTAAAAGAATTATTCCAGTTTAACATGCCAACTTTATGCCTAATTTCTAAAATCTTCCTCAAATAAATACAAAATAAGTAAACAAGGAAATACTTGCGGTGAGTCCAGTAAAAAGGAGAAACTTTTCAAACTGGCTAAGGTGACTTACTACCTGCACCCCTGCACTCCAGCATTCAAATAACAGAATTCACAGTTCTGGGAAGCAGATCTTTGTCTGGTTTCAGATTAAACACTTACAAATGCATGGACAAAAAATTGCAAGAGTCTTTCCAAGGAAACCATTAACTTGCTTGTTAAGCTAATACAATCCAAAATAATTGCTAAGAGACAGCAATGTACTAGACTGATAGACAGGACAGAGCAAAAGGCTGGACTTTCCTCTGCGGTCCGACTCAAATCCAGGTGGTAAGGCTCATAGGCGATATTGAAATCATCTACATTCCACAACAAATCTGTTTTCTACCTTATGCCTCTTTCAAAACATACTGCATAAATAAGTTTGAATGTCTTAAACACAAAGAGAGATATGCAAAGAGAATTTTCTGAAGGGATAAGGGCAGTCATGAAATGGGAGGACAACCTGACATTTTCTGGACGACCCTAATCTATCACACCATATTTCCACATTGAAAAGATATCAAATTTCTGTATCCCTGTATCTGTATCCCTTCCTCTCTTCCCTTTTTCCTACTGCCTTTCTCATCTTCTTTGCTTGTCTTCCCTGTGTCAGCATTAATGTTTTTGGCAGCAAAGGAGGTTTTCAAAGATTGTTAAAGCTTTAATGGTGAAGTATGATCAGAGCAATTGGACTTCTGGTTGAATCAGCAGCAGCAAGATCATCATTAACATGTCATAGCATCTTTTTCCTACATCACACAAATGCCATAATGTAATACTTCAGTAGTGTATACAGACTCTTGTACCTGCACAATATCTGGGTATCAGAGCAGTATTGTACTGAGTGACATAAATAGCTAAAAGTGCATTTATAAATGTGCTCATATAATGCACATTTATATCCATACTCAAAGTGAGGGACAGGACTTCTTAAATACTCTACATGCTAACTAATCTTTGGTATGAAGAGTTAACCATAACCCCAAAATAAATATCTTGGCTTTTTTACATAATGGCCTCTCCTTGACAGCCAGCTCATTGTTTTAGAATGCATCTCCTGTTTCTCTATCAGTAGTATACCTGGCCCATTATAGGAATCCAATTTCACTTATCTCATGAATAAATTATAGGCAATTTGGAATCAGCAAGAACCAATGTTGGACTTAAATTTTGGAAACTGAGAGAAAGCAAAGATCATGAAATAGCTAGACATTGTGGCTAAACTGTAGGAGAGTATACCAGTTAATATCAAAAAAGAGAATGAAGTAGATGGAAGAGGGAGAGAAGCATCAAAAGTCGCCTTTCTGGATATTTCATATGTATATGGGGAGGAGGAAATTGGAAGTTTAGAGGAAACTGGAAGAGCAATCATAATTGTTGGTTTTATAAAATATTTTGAAAATATGCCAGCTTGAGTAAGACTTGGTACAAGACATTACCTGATTTACTTTCACAGAAGTCATAATATTTCTATTTGTCGCTTCATCATCTCAGGAAATGGCATCATTATTCTTGAAGTAAAAAAAGTCACCACTGATTATTGCCTTTAAAGCAACCTTCATATCTAATCCATTACCGAAGTCTGTGAGTTCTGCTTTAAAGTATATCTCAAATCTATTTTCTTTTCTCCATCTCAATTACCACCCACCCCAGGCTCTCTCTGTCTCACTAGGAGTTCAACATGAGCAAGTAATTAGTCTTACATACTCTACTCTTCTTCACAATGAATCATTCTCATCAGAGTAGATGAATTTACTTCAAAAAAATAAATCAGAACTTCTCAGTCCTCTGACTGAAATCCCCCAATAACTTTCAATTGAAACTTGGATAAATACATCCTCAAACCTATGGCCTTCAAGGCCCTGAATGATGTCTTTTCTATTTATTTCTCCCATCTCTCCTGATACCCCAATCTGAGACCACTCATTTAATTATTTAATAATTTTTGTTCCCTTATTTGAACTTAGGCTTCAAGTTTCTAGTAATTGGTAATTGATATATACTAAGTGATATATCATGTATATATTATATGATATTTCATGATATGTATATGATATATAATAAATGAGCAAATGAATGCATGCCAGTCATTTCTTTGCCTTCTCTAGATTCCTTATGACACTAAAAGACCAGTGACTCCAAAGGAAGAGCCTTAAAAACACATTTCAGTGACATCATTTGTTTAGCTGAGTCTCCAAACCCACAATTCTCCAGACAAGACTGGACTGATCTCTATAATTATTCCACTCTTGAACTGAAGAGTTTCATTATCATAGTTGGCCTGTAATATGACAGAGACTAAATATCATCCTCTTCTTTTAATGGATGAGGCAACAAATCTGGAAAATATATTAGCATAAAGCTACACATTTGAGAAATGTGAGAGAATATATTATTGCAAGTATATTTATTCATTTATTCCACAGATACTTATTGAGTGTCTTACTGGGCTGTTCCAGGTTTTGTGGGGACCTGAAGCATATAAAACCGGGGGTGAGAGATTCCGTTAAAAATACACAAATAGCTTACTTTCCCAAGTCTTCCTATGGCATATGACCCTATGAGCATGTCTAGGACTTCTCCTGTAGCCTGTGCAAATAAAGAACATGAAGTTTAAGCATAACATGTTTCATGGCAAGTGGTTCTCCGACAGCCTACAAAACATTGTACTGGACACTGGAATCAGTCATGAAAGACAATGTCTAGATCCAAAGGAAAGGATTGAAAAGATGCAGAGTTATAATAAATAGCACAATTGCAGGGATCAAGTAAGCCCAAGGTGTTTGGGAAGCACTAGGAAGGGGAAGACAACTGAGGGAAGGCATTCTGGAAGAGGTAACATGACTGAGTGCTGAGCCTCAGTGTTGGCTTGCCCTGGCCAGGACAGTGGCCCGGGAGTGGAGGGAGCGAACGGTGCTGATGAATGTAAGGTGGGCACAGTGGGTCGGACAGGAAGACTAGCCGGAGCAAAAGGCACAGAGATATAGGAGAGGCTGTGCATTTGTGAGCAGCCAGTACCTGAGTGCGCGGTATCTGAGGCGAGAGCATCAATGGCAAAGGCAGAAATCAGTTCAGAAAGAACCTTTGGTGTCACAGTCAGGAGGCTGTGTTTGCTCCTGAAAGTTGTTGAAGATGTTTAAACAGGGAAATGGTGTATGAAATACCTGTCTTAATAAGATTACATTTCTGGCAATGTGAAAAGTGCATTGAAGAGGGGCAAGATTGGAAAGAGGGAGAACAGGCAGACTGGTATTGTAATTATTGAGGAGGAAAATGATGAAGGCCTGAAATAAGGGGTCAGGAAGATGCCTGCTTCCAGCCCACGTTTCTCATTAAAAGATGAACCACTTAAACAATGAAATATGTAACAGTGACTGTATTCTCATTCATAACAGGAACACTGGAAAATTGAATAGCCTGGCCAGTTTTCCCCAATCTGCTCCCACTGTGCAGGCCTTGACAGTTCATTAAACCTCAGTTTTCTTATCGGAGAAATGGTAGGACTGATCTAGATAATCTTTGCAGCACCCTTGCAATTCTAAAATTCTGTGGACAGCATAGTTTCCCATTTCTATTATTTACTACTCTTTCCTGCAAGTTAGGAAAAGAAAATGAGCTCATTCACTTGGAATTAATCCTCCAATTGTGCCATCTTATATCTAGAATGCCAGACATTGATATGGACTTTCAAAAATAGTAATTAAAATGCAGTTATCTTTATTGGAAAAGGTTCTTCAAGGGAAGAGCATAATTTAAATATAAATTCTAAATTAAAGAGTTAGTTGTATTTTCTCTATGCTGTAATAACAGAAAAAAATTTCTTTCAATATATCATTTATTATTTATCTAAAAATAACATTAATTAATAATTTTATATAGCTAAGCACCTCAACATTGCATGCTTGGAGTTATAAATTAAGTTTAGGCTGTTTCAAATAATTCTACTAATTAATTCTAACTATAGTTGTGCTGAAGTGCTTCTGCTCCTCAAGTGCATCAGAACCAAGTAATTGCTTGCTATTTACAAAAGTGAATGCAGGTAAGCAAGGCATTCAGGCCTCCTAACCCACAGAATCTCAAATATAAGGCATTATATTGTAACTATTAAGTGGAACCATATAGAATGAAACTGCTCATATTTGAACGTTTCACTCCAAAGTGGCAATTTCATGTGGTTCATCTAATATATCAGATATTCCATATGGTTTATGCTAATATAAGGGAGTCACTAAAAAAATCGAATTCCAATTCATTATAGACATTTTATGGGGGATTAAGATGACAAGTACAAGATATAAAATCCAAAGGAAAGCAAGCTGCATCACAAAAGGATCACATTTTCAAATTTCAAATTTAGAATTTACTAGAAGCAAACTCTAAATAAATAACTGAGATTCTGGACTTTGTTGCCCACTCTGGTAAAGCATTACAAGAATAGAATCTCTGTATTGAGTTTTTCCAAATCATCTGTGGAAGAAGAAAGCAAGCCACACATGCCAATGCCTCTACAGAGCTGACGTGGAATCCCAGCTGCAGTGTATATGTCTTCGAAGCAGCCACTGGAAATATAGTGGCTTCTGGTTTCTAACAAGGAACTAGAAGCCCACATACCTCACAGGTGGCAGCAATGGAGGTGGATCCTAGAACAGGAAAATGAATTAAACATTGCTTTGGGGACTCTAGTTAAAGTGCATGAACAAGAGACAGAATGGAAGACTGGAATTGATATGGTAGGACTGTGAGCTGACTTTGTTCTTACAGGATATTGGGGAAAGTGAAATAATATAAGGACTTTGGAGCAAAGTAGATCTTTGTCATATTTTCTCTTTGGATTAGCAAACCCGGAAAGGACTATTTCAAAAACATGAAATATGAACATCACAGGTTGGGTTTTCAGTGTGAAGTTTAGAATGATTACGCCAAAAAAACAAAATCTGTCCCATTGCACAGCTTGGAAAAGTTAATCATGACAAGATAAACTCCATTACAGACTAATGTAAACTAAAGGGAAACTTTAGAAATGATACGTTCAACAGTACTATATTAGAACAAAGCAAATTAGATAACAACTCAGGTCACTTTGAAGTTATCTGAGAGAAAGATTTGGCAGCTCCTCATAAACTTTATATCTTCTGATTATCTAAAACCACAAATAATTTTATAATCAACAAAAAAAGACAAGCAACGCCACAGAAAAATGAATAAAAATATAATTAGGCAAGTATTGTAATAGGAAATGACAATAGAATAATATTCAACTCCTCTAATAATTAAGGAATGTCAATTAACATACTACTTTATATTCATCAGAGGTAGCATCAAGAGTGGGTAAGGATGTGGGGAAACTGGACCCCTCATGATCTGGGAGTGGGAGAATAAACTTGTATCCTTGTAGAGAGAAATCTGGATGTATTTAGTAAAATTCAGTGTATATATACAGTGTGACCTATGACTTGTGACCTACAGTCAATTACAGACCTAGATATTGATGCACAGATACACTAGAAAACATATTCAGGGACCATCAAAGACTGAGTTAGTGGAGGTATATCACCCCGGGTATCTATCATTTGTCAAAAGGAGGCAAAAATCAGGTACAGGTTTAAACTACCACACAGCAGTTAAAAAGACAGATGAGATATTTCTAGAACAATGTGGATAGAGCTCCAAAGTTAGCCTTGATTAAAAACAGCAAGAAACAGAATGGCATTTATAGCACAATGTCATTAACCTATTTTTAAAACATACTTAATACTATAACATTTTCACATAATTACACAAATGCAAATGATTGTGTGAAAGGGGGATTCAAAAGACTAACCTAAAACCTAACAGTGAGGCCTATGGGAGGAGGTGGAGTGAAGGGAATTGAGCATGAGAGCTGCAGGTAGAAATTAAACAAACAAAACATATGAATGGGAAATAAGAAAAGTCTTACTTGGCTGGTACAACTCCCCCAGCCCCTAGGTCTCTGGCACTTCACCTCTCTTCCATGGGGTCTATTGGACCTGGCAGACATCCTTCTCCCCAACTCAGGCTCTCTTTCATCTGCCACACTGATCCTCTAAACCTCCGCTGCATCCCCTGGGACAGTGGGTCAGTCTTCTCTATTGCATTACTTCCTTGGCCTTGTCTCCAAGCAGCTGGACATCACTGTTCTACCCTCTACATTTTTCAGACAGGACATATCTCACCACAACAGTCCACTTGAGCTTCCTCAGGCATCTGTCTTAACTATCACTCAACAGCTGAGAACATGGTTCAAAAGTTAGTGAGTGGGGCCATGAGAAGCCCCCACCAGACTTAAGGGGACAAGAAACACTTCATGCGACCCCCATCAGCAATGTCAGAGGTAGGAGAGGACACTGAGCTTCCTCCAAAGCCCCAGAGCCCCTAGCCTCTACATTTCAGCACTTAGATCTTAGAAGTAGATAAGGGGGTTTTCAAAGTTCTAGAACAGGTTCTCAAACTGTCTTTCAAAATCCTCATATTGTAATTTCGAATTAAAATTTTACAACTCTTTTTGTGCTCAGTCAACTCTTAACATCATATTACATATAGAAAGCTAAAAACATAGATATAAAAATTTATTATCATTGTGGGAGATTTTCCAATTTATAGATCATAAACAGAACAACTAAACTAAATAAGGATATAAAACACTGATTTTAAAAAACATGACACAATATATACATATATCAGATCATTATGTTTTACACTTAAAATTAATTCAATGCTATACATCAATCATTTCATATAACATAAACATATTTCATATATTCATATAACATCATAAAAAAGAGAGGAAAATATGAGATCAGTATCATAGCTAAATAATAAAACTTGTAATCAATAACAAGAATATAAATCCCTTTGAAATATGTATGAGGATATTTATAAAAACAGTTTGTGTGTTAATTAGGCCACAAAGAAATTCTCAACAAATTCCACATTCTCTGATCACAATGTAATATAATTAAAAGTCAGTTACAAAAATATAGCTAGAAGAAACTTGCATTTAGATGTGGAAATTAAAAATAGAGGTCTGATCACAATCATAACGAAAATATTATGTCTTAAAAGACAGAATATGGGTAAGGAGAAAAAGGTATAGCCCAGATAAGACTTTTAAATATTTAGAAGAATACACCAAATAATTGGTTTGAAAAGCTGAAAAAATAGCAAGAAATCAAAAAGAAACAAAGATTAATGAGGAAATTTAAAAATTACTGAAATATAAAAAATTAAAATAAAGATGATCAACCAAACCAAAAGATGTTCTCTGAAAAGATAAGTAAAATATAATAAGCTTCAAGGAAGACTAACTGAAAGGGAAGTCAAGGATAAACAATATTAGCAATGAAAAAGGCACAGACACAGACATAATGAGTTTTTTTAAAATTCTGAAGTACTTTAAACTATACTATAATGAAATTTGAAAATATAAATAAAAAGAAAAATGAATATAAAAATCCCGAACAGATAAGTGATCATTTAATAAATGGACATCCAAGTCAGAAATCCCCATCCATATAAAAAAGCCCACACTAGATGGTTTTATAATTGTCTTTTCAACAATCTCTACAATAAAAAAGAATGTATAAATTACACTGAGTGCTCTAGAAACTAGAAAAGTAAATACCTCATTTCATTTTACAAATTGTTTAACTGTGATTCCTATTAAAGACAAAAACAAGACAAAACTTGGGGAAAAATTTGTAAGTCAACTCACATGCCATTAGATGCAAAAATCCTAAATTAACTTTTCACTTAGAAAGTTCAGTAAGTTTCTCTAAGGAGAGATTATCATAAGATAAAATAATCAGGGTATTTGTGTCCTGTTCTGAAATCTCACTTCAGGGAATTCCCAGGCTTATGAAATGCAATTAACAGTCCTTAGATCTGTGGGATGATAAAAAGTCTTTTCCTTTAGCTCTTTAAACTCCTAATCACAGACAAATTAAGCTTAATTTTCAGATTGATATTTTTTGGGAGGTAGAGATAAGTGATAGTATTTTAGCAACTTTTGGAAGGTCTTGGAAAATATTCTAATATCAATAAGAGGCACAGATAGACTTGAGGGAAAGGAAGAAGAGAGTTTTCATTCAGAGTAATGAGTGAGCTCATGGTTATATTTCTGCTCTCTGCCCAAATTACAAAGGACAAAAGGAAGATGGAGTAAAACCATAATGCTAGTGATTCATTAAGTAAAAAAGAGGAAACTACCAGATGAACATGCACTGAATAACCTGGCTTTAGTTTTCCTATGTAAAGCTATTCATATTATTCCTACATAAAAGGAAAAATCCTACATAAAGCTATTCATATTATTCCTATGATAACACATATAGGGAAAATTTTTTTTAAGATACATACCAATATATTAGTAGTGATTATTTTTAGAAAGTTGGCTTGGAGACATAGAATGGGTACTTTTAACTTCTTCCTTACCGATCATTTTTATTTCTCATATTTCTTAGTATTTTCAAATAAAACATATCAAGGAAAAAATGCAAAAGAATAGGTATTCTTTGACTGAAAGAAAGAATACGGATAGAAAACAGGAGAGCAAAAGAGGACAATTCTTACAAACTGAGAAATTTAAGTAAATATAACAGAAACATCAAAAACATCTAAAGTAGGTGGTGAAATAAAAGTAGATCTGACCATCCAACAACCCAAGACTGGTGATAAAATGAGTACTAATTTCCCCAAGAGACAATGAAGGAGGGTGAAACATCAGAGTCAGCAGGATCAAAGGACGGAGATAAAAGATGAACAAGTCTGGGTAAGTCATGAAAGATGTCCTACACAAGCTGGTGACTGGACGCTGGGACCTCTCCTCGGGTACAGTCATGAAGTTTCTTATATAAGAAATGGAGATAGATTGGGTTTTTGGTCAAGTGACAAATAATTAACTTGAAGAGTAAGAAATCCATTTAGTAAATTTTGATGATGTAACAAAAACAAATGGTCTCTTAACCAAAAATTGAAACTATAGATCATTCAAAAAGAATAATAAGAACACCTCATTATATATCAACTATATTCTAATAAAAAAAGAATACTTCATAACAAAAGTCCTAGGATTCAGCCAAAAGAATGCCCGATGTAAATGTTACAACATTTTGTATGTTAGAAAACAAGAATGCATACAAGTGAAACAAGACGTCAACCCATAAAAGTTAAAGAATGGTAGAATAAATATAAGGAAAGCAAATGAAGAATAGAGATAAAATTAGAAATTAATAAAATTCAAAACAACAAAACCAAGTGACTCAATAAAACCAAAAGCAAGTTCTCCAAAAAGACCAACAAAAAATGCAACACTCTGACAAGTCTGATAAAAGAAAATTAGTGGGAAAATACAACAGAGTAGACAATACAGCAAAAATGGGAATGTAACCATAGATATAAAGGAGCACATAACACATATTAGAAAAACACTCTATACAATTTTATTCCAATAAATGTGGAAATACGGGTGTAGTGGATCATCCTCAGGAATAATTATCAATACTGACACAAAGAAATGAAAGATTTCAATGGATTGGTAATAGAAAAAATTGAAAAGATAGTAATTTCAGATGGACTCTAGAAAAACCTCAAGGAATATGAGAATTAATCTGTCCCAGCATTCAGTAAAAGTTGGTGAGATTCCCCTTTAATTCTATAAATTGTCAGAACCTCAACCACAAAAGAACAGCAATAGTTTTAGTTGTAGCAATAGATGTGGTAGTAGTAATGAAATCCAATCTCTTAACTAGTATAGATGAAAACATTACACAGAGAATATCACCAGCAGAATCCAGAATGCACTTTAAGAGTGTAAGGATATCCTGAAATTAGGAAACACATTAATAAACAGTGAGAACTTTATAATAACCTCCATAAAGCCCAGAAAGCATTGACTAAAATTCAATTTTTATTCCAAATAAAACCCCCAGTTAGCATTATAAGAAAGCTCTCTGGACTTGAGAAAGTATATCCATCAGAAAGCAACAGCAAATTACCACATTTTGTAAAAACAGTGAAGACATTTCCTTTAAAATCAAGAACAGAGATGTATCACCAACATAACTCAGTTATTTCCTGGTGATTTCAGCTAGAGGATTTAGACTTTAAAATGAAATGAAATACGAATACTGAAAAAATGAGACTAAATTGTCATTTATTGATAATTGTCTTCCTAAAAAAGCTAGGCAAATCAACTGAAAAATTGCTAGAACTCGGCTATCAAAATCTTCATGTATTTGACATTAGAAACAAGACCTGAAGGATAAGAACCTGATCTATAAACACTAGGGATGTGTGTATGAGAGTGTGTACATGCCTTTGTGCATGTGTATCTCTGTATACATGTGTGCCTGTGTGCATATGTCTGTGTATATATATATATATACATGCATGCATGTATAGTATGTATGTATGTATGTGTGTCTATGATTGTGTAGGTGGAACAGGAAACAGAACTGTGAAAGAAGGAAAAGAAACTCAAAGGCTTTGGGACAGGAGAAACCCTGCTGTACCTGGAGAACAGAGAGTGCCCAGGAAGATGGAAGGTGTTGGTCCAGGGAAAATAGTAGAACATGGGGTTTGAGAGGCAGGCAGAAACCAGGTCATGTCGCATTTTACAAGACATTAAAGGAGTCTGAATTTTGTTCAAAGTGAAATTCTGATGAATTATTAGCAGGAAAATGACATATGTAATCCACATTTTTAGAATACAAGTATACCTCATTTTATTGTGCCCCTCAGATTCTTCATTTTTTAGAAGTTGAAGTTTTGTGGCAACCTTAAGTCTATCAGCAAGTCTGTCGGCATCATTTTTCCAACAGCATTTGCTCACTTCATGACTTGGTATCACATTTTGATAATTCTTGCAATATTTCAAACTTTTTCATTATAATTTCATTTGTTATGGTGATTTGTGATCAACAATTATGATTCACTGAAAGCTCAGACAGATGCTAGCATTTTTCAGTAATAAAGCATTTTTGAATTAAGGTATGCACATTTTTTTAAGATATCATGCTATTGCACAAGTAATAGACTACAGTAGTATAAATATAACTTTTATATATGCTGGGAAATCCAAAATATTCATTTGACTCACTTTATTGGAATATTTGTTTTATTGTGATGGTCTGGAACCAAATACACCATATCTCCAAGGTATAACTGTATGGCCACAATACTGGAAGGTAATCAGCTATTATTCTGGAAGCAGGAAAGCTGCTTGGGAAGCTTTTTGTGGTTGCCCATGTGAGACCTGTGGTGGCCTTACCAGGATGGTGGCTGAGAGAATGGAGAAAAGTAAAGATCTGAGATACATTTTGGAAGTGTAACTGACTATGTTAGTGAATGAATACAGGAAGTCAGATAAATGGGGTTTCAATGATACAATGAGCAACTAATGGGGTGGATGATATTGTTGCCACTCATTGAGATAAAGAATAATGGGCTAAAAGAACATAGGTATGGTGAGGAGAGGCATGAATTAGATACTCATTTCGGGTGTGCTAGACTAAGATGCCAATTAAAAACTCAAGCTGAGATGTCAAGTTCAGCAGTTGAAGAAAATGTCTGGAGTTCAAAGGAGAGGGTGAAGCTGGAAATATGAACTCAGAAAAAATAAATATTTAAATGGTGTATAAAGCTGTACAGCAAGATGACATCAGCCAGAGTAATGCAGAGGGAAAATAGAGAAAAGGATCCAAGCCTCATCCTAGAGGCATCGCAACATTTACACACCTTGCAAATAACAAGGTGAGAGGAAAGGAGACAAAATAGTATGCAGAAAAGCAGACAGACGAAATGTCACACACACACACACACACACACACACACACACACACACACACACACATACACACACACAAAATAGAAGAGAAGAAAGTGATTCCATGAGGAAAGGCACACAATTGGGACAAATCATGCTAAATATTTGAGCGAGATGACAAGAAACCAAGGCCAGATTGTACTGTGTTGGAAAGGATGGAAGATAAGAAAGTGATTAGGTACTGATAGTGTAAGTAATACTGTCAAGTCTTGTCACCAGCAAATAGGACAATAGCAGGAGGGTGAGATGCACTATGTCAGTACTGCTTTACGTCAGCATGCACACAAATCACCTGGGACCCACATAAAAATATGATTGTGTTTCTGTAGCTCTGAGATTCTGCATATCTAAGGAGTTCCCCATCAAGATCCATGATACTGCTCACACATTTAAGTAGCAAGATGATATACTGTTTAGTAAGAGATAGAAGTTGCAGAAGTATATGTCCAGGTGAGATACACAGGATAAGGCTATCAAATCAGAACAAAAGGAATCAGAGATATTTCCTAGTGTCAAGCTTTACTAGTAATTTCAAAACTACAGAAGTGAAAAAAAGCATACTAAAGTCTGGGACATACCTCAGGACTCCTTAAGTCCCTCTTCAGCACATCAAACCTACGCTCTTTGAACCAGAGTAATAAATGAGCCCCTTTTATTTGCTGGAGAGTCCTCTAAGCAGGCACTTGTGGATATTACCTCTTTATTGTGAGCATTTAAATATGAAACATCTCCACTTTATACTCCAAGGGTAATGCAGCTTACATACTCTCCAGGAAACTATGTCTCATTCTGGATTAATTACTATAAGAAATCCTTCAGCCAGGGATAACCTGCTGTAAATAGGGTTTCTTCCTCCCAAAAATATCGTCAAGTTTATTTACCTGGAGGCCCAGAGGTAAGTAGGTGAGACAACACCACCCATTTTCTTTTCCTTCCCCTAAGGTCATCCCTTCCGAAGGGAAGGGATTGAATGGCTCACAAGTCGGCTTTCTCCACTTGTGCCCCCTAGTGGGGTTATGGTGAAAAAAAAATCCTCATTCTCTCTCCTCCAGATAAAGGACAGAAACTTCTTTCCACTCTTGAGGGAGCAACGTGGGAGTAAACACTTTCTCCATCCTCCCCCTTCTATCCTACTACACTTCTCTAGAAATGATGCGACTGTCTATGCAGAGAGGGGACGGCCTTCGATTTACTGGGCCTCGTCACCAGCTAATGGAGTTAATTACTAATTGAACAGATTTTAGTTCAAACTTAGCCAGGTTTTCTGCCTAACCAGATTCTGTTGTAGAGCAGAGCCTCTGGAGAAAAGCTGTGCCCCTAGTTTCTCTCCTTGAATTCTCTAAAGAGCTAGACCAAAGAGCAGATAAGGGCAAAAATTCTCCTTTTGTTTCTAAAAAGCCTGGTGTGTGTGTGTGTGTGTGTGTGTGTGTGTGTGTGTGTGTGTGTGTGTGTAGACTACACTCTCAACTGCTAATGGTTTCCTTAAGAAAGTGTGAGGTGAATGCAATTTTCCATTTTTTCTATATATATTTCTCTCTCTATATATATTTTTTTTATATATATTTCTTTTTTAAATGTGCATGTACTATCTTTGGAAGTTTTGAAATATATAGATGCCAAAAAACGAAAGTTTATCTAAATGCCATTCCAAAAACACAATTTCTTCAAGCCAGTATGAATTCCATTCTTCTGAAAATTGTCCATGCCCTGCTCAGTTGTTAGAGATTTTGCCACTCTTAGAACCCTTAAGCATATATATCATTAAACTCCTGTGAACTTTCTCATTATTGCTTGGGGCCTGCATGTTCCATTTCTGCATGTTTATGCTCCTACAAGACACTGAGAATCGGAACAGAAAGCATCATGTACACCTCAGTTTGCCTGACTGAAACCTCCCCTTGGGTGTGGTAGATGCTCAATAGGTACTGTTTGATTAACTGATGTAAGTATTTCCTTTACAAACTGGTGAAAAGCATGGGAAGCCCCCCTCAGTCCTTTTTTCCATCTCTGTAACTTTTAAGAGGATACGGACCAAGTGCAGCAGGCCATATTAGCATCTGCAGTGAAAGCTGAGGGAGGGGAAGACAGCCACATCGCCTAGACACGGGCCCTCATTTAGCTCAGCTGCACTCCTTAGGATCATGGAAATTATCAAAAAAATAAAGACAGTGACTAAACTTCTGGCTCCTGTGTATTACAAGAAATAAATGCCTAGTCCTGAGGTCCTGAAGATCCTAATCTAATTTCAGGTCCGTCTCTTCGATCATTTTCCCAACATAAACTTCTATTATGGGCAATAACATATAATCCCAGTAACACACTTATTCCTCTTGCACACTGTTCTCCCTGGGCAACAGGTATCAAGCTCTGGAACTAGAAAATTCCTCCTCTCCATGAACCAACATGAACAACTCAATTCCTGTCTTTGTTGCTAATCAAGCAAAGAAAAGGCACCTCAAAGCATTTATCATCTTAGTATTTCCAGTAAGTCTTTCTTTGAGGGTGACTAAGGAAAAAGAGCTCCCAAACGAGAAGCTACAGGAGCTGCTAAGCTTCTCCTGAGTCCTTGCTGAGCTCCCACCTTCATTTCTCCTTCCCCTGAGTACACTGGTTTGTTCCTGACCTTGTTCCAACAGGAGGGCTCTGTTTCCTATATTTAATGTACCCATGTCAGGAAATTCAAATTGAGGTTCACAGTGATGTAAAAGTAAGAAAGCAACCCATGAGAGAAATGCTGGGTGAAGATGGTAAATAAAATGAAGGCTTGTTTCATAGGAAATAATGAACTAGAGGATTTACCACACTATCAGATCATTCAATAATTCCTAATGGCAGAAGACAGAAGAAAAACTTCCAAATTGAAAATTACTAAAATAATATACTCATGTATGCTGCTCACAATTATGTTGGCATTGGAGTTGAGAAAAATAGTGTTATAAAGAAAAAGGAACAATGGAAAAATACACTTAAATCAACAGAAAGCACTGGTTCAAAAGTATGAATAAGCTTTCATTAGGTGAATGATTAACACAGAATATGAGAAATATGGAATAATAGTCCATCAGTATGAAAAAGATCTATATGTACTAATGTGGAAAGATGCTGACAGTGTAAGTTAAAAAGCAAGCAATTAGAACACAATGTATAAAAAACTGGAGTTATTTAATTCTATTTATGTGTGTGTGTGTAAGTATATAAATAAATTATATGTTTACATACATGCATAGAAAAAAATAAGAACATGCAATAATTGTTCAACAGCAATTACTTTTTAAGTAATAGTATTTGTTTCTTAATTTTGCAAAATTAATATTTTTAAACTTCTTAAAAGTTATAGTGTTACTGTTTTTTAATTTTGCAAAATTAATATTTAGTACATATGACCAATAAACATTGTATTGCAAGTTTTTTAGAAAATTTGCTTTAAGAAAAAAGCATCTAAAGGAAAAGAAACAGTCAAGCTGTCTTCTCAGTAATGTCAATATTTTTTAGTTACTATGTTAATAAACAACAAGTATCAATTTGAAACTCTCTAACCTATGGAATGATCAATCGCAGATTAACTAGCAAATCTTAAGGTTATTCCTTAGTAATATCATTATCCAAATAGCAAAACATGGGAGACCATATTTTTGCTATCAAATATGCACACACCTCATTAGGTAAAGAATGAGTCTAAATTCATGTTGATAGCAGAAAACAAAAATATAACTATGAGGAATTATAGCAAAAATAGTTTCAAGAACTGACTGAATTTAAACAATGACCATCTTTCATTATGATGCTTCCACCACCACAAATTCTGTCAATTTTGTCACTGAAGTCTGTCCTATTGACTTGACCTTCCTGACCCATGCAGATCAAAGAAAAAATTAAAACTTGTTTGATTTTTCTCACTTTAATTGTAGACTCCTCATGATAATACTAAGTTACTGAGTCTAGGACAGAGGATAGAGTGGCAAATGAGGTATTCTAGGCTGACACATCATTTTCCCATTGTCTTAAAACTACTTGCCTCACTTCTCCAGAAGGCTTATTGGTACCAAATGAATTTCTGGTGGGTTATTCCCAGCTTTTCTGCAGAACAGACTATATGACACTAATCATGGTCTGACCATTGCTCAGACTCAGTTTGGACCACTGATTCTGACCTCAGTGTCACTGGATCTGATATAGTAAGCACTTGGTGTTTGTTAGGTTCTTTCTCAGATGGAGTGAAACTTTGGATCCTCTCTGAATTATAAAGAAATGTTAAGGGGATACAAACATACTGAATACAAAGTTACTTCCCCACAATAAAGCTGTCAATAATTCTTAGTGAAGAAAAATAGAAAACACTGAAAAAGTGAAAATAGCATTTAAAATTAATCACTAATGATTTCACTATTAAGAAATTATTCCATATGAATTCCTTTTAAAAATACTACATGTAACTGAAATCACAATTTGTCTACTTTCCTATATTTTTTACTATAAATATATTTTTCAGATTATTAAACTTTACTATAAAAATAATGTGAATGCCATCATCATATTCCATGGTATTGACTTATTTACTTAGTTCTTTAGTTATTATTGAACATCAAGTTCATAAGTTTTCGCTGGCGTAAATGAAACTGCAATGAACATCTTCAATATAAAAAATGGTCCTCCCTACTGATTTTGTCTTTAGGATTAATTAATAATGTAGAATTAATAAGTCAAGCTACTAAACATTTTAAACTTTTAAGTCTTTTGTTACATTTTAAACGTATGTTCTGGGAAGGCTGTGTACTACTGACCAGTCTCACTGAGAATGTACAAAATATTCATCTACCAAACCATCACCAATTGTATGCATTTCTCCATTTATATTTTGCTGATTAGGAAGTGAACATGATATCTCATTTTATGAACTTAAATCTATTTTATTATTGTTGGTAAGAAATTTTTTTCATTTTTATATTGTTAATATGTCTCTATTTGATTAATCCTCCAGAGGACCTCAGAGGTATATTTATTCAACCCATTCTTTATCCTGTTGGTCAATTCATTCATTTCAGTTCTAATTTTAGTTTCAACCTTCATTTTTTCTTTGAGCCTTCTATAGTTGTTCTTTTTCTGAATCCTTGCTTTGAAAATCAAATTTAAAAATTTTCTGTCATTCTCAAAAAAGTTTCTCATAACAAATACTTTACTTTTAAGAACTGTTTTGGCTATATGGTACTTTGATTTCATATTAATGTATATTGCATACCTGATTGATACCTAAACTTTTATAACTTAGATACTACCAATTTAACTTTCATTAAATGCTAGTTCTACTGCATTCTGGTCATAAAACAGGGCCTGTATAATATTTTCTACTGATTATTTCTGTAAGTATTTTGGGAGTATTATAGGTCAACTCCTCATTGAGATAAAAGATAACCACTCCCATTTCCTCTCACCAAGTGTTTTTACTCAAAAGCATTTGCCACTGTTAATAATTACATATTTCTTAGCAAGTGCATTTGCTTATTGCGTTTCCTCCACTGTGCTGTTCGCTCTATAAGGACAGCAGTCAGGATGTCTGCTTTGTTCACCACTGCATTCTCAGAATCTAACTATGGTTTTATTCGGGGTCTGAAATAAGTGAGGGCAGCATCCAAGGGGCAGTCACAGGGAGAGGCAGGAAGGGCGGAGGAGTGAGGAGAAGTGCCATGTTAGCTGTAAACACACCCAAGAGACTGCCGGGAGGGAACGGTCCGTTTTAGCCTTAAGTGATGGATACTGACATTGCTGGTCTTCTTACTGGTTCCAACAAGCTAAGCGAAGAAGGCAGGAAGCTGGTATGATGGGCATTGATGATTTTTGTTGTTATTGTTTTGGGGGGGTGTTTTGTTGATAATGACAATGTCTGGTTTTGTTGCCCTCTCTGTATTTATGGTCTCTAGTCTACAAACCTTCCAAGGCTGGTAATCAGTAACCTATTGTAATAGGTTTTTATTGCAAGTTTAATGGTTTTTTTTTTAAGTTTTCATCAGTTTTTAGGAAGTCTTCATAAAAACCTTGGAAAGAATGTATTCAGAATTCCCAGCTTAACCCTGTTTCAACCTGAAACTTATATTGGATTGGATGTTACTCCTACCTGGAATTGTTATGCTGTTAGGATCTCAGTTTATGCATTTGTTCTCTGATAAATACACATGTCAGAGCACTCCCTCACCTTTTTATTCAACAGCTTCCATGAACACATTATTATCCATGAAAACTGGAACACTCATTTTAATTTCATCTGTGAAAAACATCTCTACAATGGATGAGGTGTCATTACTTGTTATCACCCTTTATCTGTGAAGCACAGTGGGGAATGAGTTGACCTAGGAATAGAATTTTCAAATCTCTCTTTAAGGCATCACTGCAGGTACTAATGATAATGACAAAATAAGCTTCTTAGTGATAGGCTTGTCTTCTGATGGCACATCTTTCTTCTTAGTGCAGATTGGCACTACCACCCTTCTTCTCCTAAAGAATCATCACTGAGCTTCAGGATCCACCATAAGCTCCACGCCTCTGGTTCCCATCTCCCCAAAGTAGAATGGGTGTCTGCTTCTCTGCTCTCCCACACACAACTATTCATATCTTTTCATGTTACTACTACCTACTTTCCACATTATGTTGTAATTATCTGCCCACTATCAGTCTCCCAATGGGATTTTTAACTCTTTGGCCAGAAGAAGCATTGTTATTTAATTGGATAGCCCCGACACTTATCACAGTGCCTAGGAAATAGCAGCCCTTAATAAATATTATTATACTAATATAGTAGTAGCACTCACTAAATAATGTGAGAGATGGTGAAAAGGAGGCAGAGGGAGTAAAGGAATGAAAAGGGAAGAAAAGAAGAATGATATAAAATAGCTTGAATCAAAATATTGTAAGCATGGGTGTATGGGTGTGGAGGGGTGGGGAATAAACTCATATAGAACAAATTAATATTATGAAAAGATTGATGAATGCTCAGTCTCCTTAAACTCTGTTATTAGTAATCCTCAACAAAGTATTCTAGTCCCTTCTGGAGAATCAATTTCTATATATCTGCCTCACTACAGTATCTTTTTCTTCTCATCAACCCTCTGCAGAAATAAGTAGCATACTGGATACATATTTAGTAAGCAAATAATATTATCTGCCAAATAAATCTATGTGCAAATGAATGAACACCTAACAATAGATGAATACCTAAGGCAAGAAGTTAAAAATGAAATCTGTTTACCTACCCAGAACTTTTTAGATGTGCTTGAAATACTTTAATTCTTTAGTGAAGTGATTGTTAATATTACAATGCTGAGAGGAACACATTTTGTAAAACTTTCTGAATTAGATGGGGACAAATTCACTATAACTGTCCTTTGTGTTCAAAGTCGAGGCTGTTGACAGCCATGTCCAGGCTTATTCTACACCAATAACTTTCTGGTCACTGACTTGGCTTTGCTGTCTAAAAAGCAAAGGACCTGTTAATTAGCAAATGAGAATAATACTTGATTGACTCTACTAAATTAGATTTTGTTGAACTGCTAAAGTGAGTTTGTCATTAGCATTTATTACAAACACAACACACACACACACACACACACACACACACACACCACATAAAATCCCCTTAAAAGTCCTAAGCATCCTAGATTGTTAGTGGTATTTTCTTTTCACTCACCAATAGTATAACCGAAAAGAAAGAGCTTTGGAGTAAAAGGCCTATGGAAAAATATCCGTTCTGCCCCCTTTAATGGCTGGCTCTGGGCATACTCTTTACCTCTCTGAGTCTCAGTATTCCAATATATAAAATGGTGATAACAGTGCTTTCATTGTAAGATTATTATGAGACCCAAAGGAGATAATAAATGGAAAAGCTTGCCATTTGAAAAATTTTAAGTTTTTCTGCCTGGATTTACGAATTCATTTATTCATGTTCTTATACTGGAAAAATATTGTATGAAATACCTGGAAAAATATTGTATGATATTTCAGCATATCATAATTCCTCTCTTCAAGCAGGTTATGATTCACATAGGGAAATGAAATGCATGCACATATGGGTAAAATACTGTGTAAGATATATGATATTTCTGATCCCTCTTTCTATAATTAGATCTAAATATCTCCCCCAAATTAGATATTTGATCAGTTGAATGCATACACCTACACTACTTTTTAATTAAACAGTGTTACTCTAATCATCTATCAGAATTGTCTAGTCAAGTCACCCTGAGACCTAATGCATTAGTTCTCCATTGTAACAACCTTACAATCCCTTTTTCCAGTCACTTAACAAGGCAAAATTCTGTAAGAATATTTTCAGTAGTTTCTGTTATTTTATTAGTAAATATGTCTTCCAATTTATAAGACAAGCATCATTATAATAAGTACAAAGGTACCCAAACTAGCTTTGTTATTGTGGTTTTTCTCTTCCAGAGTCAAAACACTTCTCTGATGCACAGGGGAAAGAGATGCATGTCAGTGCTGAGAAGCCAGGCAGTGTTTTGTGAACTGCACCTCTGTCACCAAAGTAAATGAAGAGGAAATAAAGATGAGGGAGTAGTGAAGCATAAAGATGAATTGGAACAGGGGTGACAGATAAGCTAATAATGGATAGAGAGCAATGTAGTCTGAAAAAACACACAAGGGTGAAACATGTTAACTCATACTTGAGTGCTTAAGACAAACTGTAAG
Source organism: Manis javanica (assembly GCF_040802235.1). Classification (NCBI taxonomy): domain Eukaryota; kingdom Metazoa; phylum Chordata; class Mammalia; order Pholidota; family Manidae; genus Manis; species Manis javanica. The sequence continues at coordinate 42,738,574 of NC_133164.1, forward strand.
ATGTTATGAGATTTATAAAGGAAGTCACATTAAAATTTTGAGATTCTGTAACAAATAGTTACCCCCAAAATACTGCCTCATGCTTTAGTTGTGTCACTACCATCCAAAGATATTTTGCTAAATTTGATGCTACTTATAACTAGCCATATTCATATCAGTTAACTAGAGAAACTAAAGGTTTTGAGGTTCCATGGTTTTTCTTTTCTAAAATGAATAGTATGTCATTTCTGCTTCTTAGAAAGCAGACCATCATTACACTATGGACAAGCTCTCCTATTTACTGTGGGTAATATTTTAGCTGCTCTTTCTACCATCCTTCCTAACACCACTCACAAGCTCAGTGTACTTATGAAAGTTAACTTCACTGAACATCAATGTCTTTGTCTATACCTGCCTTTTTAAGTTTGAGCTAATATATGTAACCCAGGGAATACTACATGCATAAATATTGCTATTAGTACTAGTACCATTTACTATTTCTTTTCTCTCCTCTTTACTTGCTATTAGGAATACTTGCCTCTCTCTTACTATGGAGGATATCATGCTGAATAAGTATAATTATAAACCAGAGCTCCAGAGGCAACTTTCTCATAAATTATAAAGATCAATAAAATGAGAAAAAACAAAATGAGAATGAAATTGCTTCTTAATGAATGCTGATACTTCTTGGTCTTTTGAAAATAAATACAAATTTAAGTCAACATCCTCCCATAAAAACATCTACAGAAGTTATTCCATACTGGAGCTATGGAAAGACAAAATCAGTCCCTTGTGCTTGTCTAATCCAGGTTCAAAGGCAAAAATACACAACCTCTAATCTAGAGGGACAATAGAAAGTAATATCAAGCCATAATGTTAGCATGAAGCCATGAAAAAGATAGATTCAGGTACAAACATGTTTTTTTTAAATTAATGAATTAAAGAATTTTTTGATAAAACAATTTCATGATTAAAGGAGGAAGAACTGTTCTAAGGATGGAGAAGCATTTTTATTTATGTAATGTCTATAAATTTGTTTATTACAGTAATCTTACTTGTAATAGTCCCATCAGAGAATCAGTAGGCTTACTTGTGTATCCAAAATCACACACTATGCACAATATCAAAAGACACATTAGTCTTTCAATAGCAGTTATATTTTTTCAATAGCAGGTATATTCCTCTCAGAATAATTTGAGGAACTTTTAAGTTTTATTTGCCTTTTAACATTATACAGCCATGTGCACTGAAAGGTAGCTTTAGGCAAGATGCAGGCACATTGCTAAGAAGCTAAAAATAAAGCAGGGAGGCAATAATAGCACATATTTTTTTTTAGAGTTTGAACCAAGCACATCTAAAAAGCAATAATAATCAAATGTAGCAGGCACTGCCACTGTCTCTAAACAGGAAAGCACAGTATGTGAAATAGCATCAGACAAATAAGCAAATCCTCTGAAACTGCAAGGCACATTTCCCAAGAAATACACCACATTCAAATACATAACACACACAAGAAAATATGACAAAAATCATATGCATTCCAGTCACTGAGGGTGGCAAATGGCTCACCTAATTGGTATAATCTCGAAGGACTTCTCCAGAATGCTACAGACATAACAATAACCTGTTACATGAGTACTTCATTTAGTGGAGAGCAATTTCTCACGAGCTTAAGAACTGCTTCTCAGGGGAACACTTCACTTTCCACCCTCCTAGGTTCGCTGTCCCACAGCCTCCCCTTCATTGTTCTATCCAACTATAGCCGCTCTCCACCAATGAGGAAGAAAGAGAAGTAGCAACTGTTTTCAAGTAAAGCTTGCAACTGCTCTACTCTACTCATAAGAAGGCTGCAAAAGCAACCAAGCCAGCAGAGAGAGAAGGAGCAGCAGTAACATGAGGCCCCTAATTCCTCTCACTTATACGTCATTCTGTGAGGGTCTGAGGGTGGCTCAAAGGAAGATGCGGCTTCCGCTTAGGAATGCTCCTACACCAGCAGAGCCCTATGCTGAAGAAACCAATCTTCATGAAGTAGATACAATACGTGAATATCCTCAAAGAGAATATGGTTACGTATTTTCAACACTGTACATGATGGATAATACCCAAATTATCCACTTTTATAATTCCTTATTCTATCACTGGCATTGTACAGCTCTGAGGAAAGCATATATAAAATCCTGTGAGAAAATGGCCTCCATTGTTATATGTGTGTAATTCCTATTCTAGAAATGCTATCATTATTGCATTATGCAAGAACTAGATACAATTGAGTCTATCATAAAAAAAACATAATTCACTGTGACAAAAGCTAGATCCCATTTTAATCCATTCATTAAAAATTATAGTATTTTTTGAGAGCCTCCCATGTGCCATAGTGCCCAAATACATTACTGGTATTGTTCAACTCTGAAGAAAACACATATACATACAAATATATAAAGCCCTGTGAAAAAATACCCTCTATTGAGATATGTGGGTGATCCCTATTATATAAATGATATCATTATTCTATTAAAAATAGGCATATCTGGGCCTGTAAAGACAGTTATAATCACTGTGAAGAGAGCTGGATCTTACTTACACTTATTCATGCACTCAAAAAGAGTTACTGAAAACCTTCAAGCAGCCCAGAGTAGCAGGCAGTCCCAAAGAACACAATATACAAGACAAAAACCAGTCCCTACTTTCCTGGAACTAACAGTTCAGAGTCATAGTCAGAATTTAGCCCAGCAGCTGCTGTTCACAGGGACGAGTGCTCACAGAGAGGAAGTGAAGGGTGCTGAGGAGCACACAGGCCAATGGAGATGCATTTGAAAACATCTTCCTATGGACCTGGCTCAACAGGCAAGAGAGATAGTTTCCAGCAAAGGGAGCAGCATGTGTGAACATCCTAAGGTGAAATAGAAAGAGACTTCTGGGAACAGAGAGAATGTAGATATCGCTGAACTAAAAGGTGGTCGGAAATGAGGCAGAACAGATGAGCAGAGCCAAAAATTTCAAGTTTTTTTTTAATCCCATGATGTGGGGTTTGAATTTTATTTCCAGGGCTAGTGAGTTAAAAAAGTGTCCTACTCTGGTGAATGGAAAGACCAGATAAGCATTTTATTATTCTGGTTTTGGTTACAGAGTAAACTTGAAGAAGGTGACCCTAGAATCAGAGATCAGGTGTGAGGAATCAACACACTTAGTCAGCATCAGTACATGAGGGTGGTTTGATGACAGCAATATATGGGGAGGTAACTGGATGGCAAAGCCATCAGGACATGGATAAATATGCACACAGAAGATATAGGAGAAGCAGAGTAAAGGATGGCACCCACCTGCATTGGAAAACTGGGAGAATGGTGGTACCAGCTGATGAGAGAGTTTCACAGGAGAAGATGTAGGTTTAGAGAAAATGGTAAATTGTTTTAAATGCAGTGAATGAAGATGTCACAAAGACATCAAAGTAGAGATACCCACAAAGCAAGTGGTAATATGGCTCTGGAGTTCAGAAAAGGGTACAGGTTTCAGATAAAAATGTGAGAGCAATCAGCACTATCAAGTTTGTGAGCTCACAAAAGGAAAGTGTGTAAACATAAAAGAAAAAGAGCCCTAAAGGTTATCAGTGGTTTCTTTGTTTTTTTTCTTCGCAGAGTAAAAGTTTTATTTAAAGTTACTTAGAGAAGATGTGCAGCAGGCAACCTCAGCAAGGACAGGTGCCCTGAAAGGTTGGAGAGAGAAATTTTAAGATTAAATGGTTACACACTTAGAAAGTGCAGGCAACCTCAGAGAGAGGAGCACCCCTTAAAGGTTGAAAAGAGAGCATTTAAAATTAAAAGGTTATGTACTTAGAAAGTGTGGGTGACTTCAGAGAAAGGAGTGCCATTATCAGTGTTTTTAAGGGAAGAGGTTACCAAAGAGGTAACTGACAGATGGTAATGGTGTAGGAGGTATGGTTTTACAGTACCCAAGAAAATACTTCAAAAAGTAATTTGTGTTTAAGAAGCCAAGATGGCAGCATGAGTAGAGCAGCAGAAATCCCCTCCCAAAACCACATTTATCTATGAAAATATAACAAAGACAACTCTTCCAAAAATAGAGACCAGAAGACACAGGAAAACATCCAGACCACATCCACACCTGCGAGAACCCAGTGCATCGCGAAGGGGGTAAGATACAAGCCCCGGCCTGGCTGGACCCGAGCGCCCCTCCCCCCAGCTCCTGGCGGGTGGAGATGAGTTGGAGCAGGGAAGGAGAGGGAGCCCAAGACTCTGAACACCAAGCCCCAGCCATCCAGACCAGAGCGCAGACACAGTACATGCGTGGGGTCCTGGATACTAGGGAAACAGGGCAGCAGGACTGGTGAGCGGGTGCCTGAGGCCGACGCCAGAGAACAAAGAAACAGGAGTGGCCTTTTTTTTTTTCCCTCTCTCTTTTTTTTTTTTTTTTTTTTTGGCGAGTGCTTTTTGGAAGTCTTAAAGGGACAGGGACCCTAATACTAGGGAAACAGGGAAGCAAGACCGGTGAGCGGGTGCCTGAGACCGGCGCCTGAGGACAAAGAAAATCATGTGTTTTTCTTTTTTTCTTTCCCTTTTTTTAAAAAATTATTTATTTAATTTTTTTTCTTTTTTTTTTCTTTTTTGTTACTCTTGTTGTTTTGGTTTGGAGAGTGCTTTTTGGAAGTCTTAAAGGGGCAGGGCAGGACACTTAGCCCAGAGGCAGGGAATCTTGTTATCTCTGGGCACTCTAACCCCCTGGGCAGCAGGGAGCACAGAGGCCCCTTAGGGAGATAAATAGCCTCCCGGGCAATCCCCCTCCAATGGGGCTCCACCATTTTGGAGCAGCAGCCTGAGCCAGGCCACACCCACAGCAACAGCGGAGATAAACTCCATAGCAAACGGGCAGGAAGCAGAAGCCCTGTCTGCACACAGCTGCCCAGCACAAGCCACTAGAGGACGCTATTATCCCAGGAGAGGAAGGCCACAAACCAACAAGAAGGAAAGCTCTTCCAGCTGTCACTCATACAAGCTCTGTAAACTATCTCTATCACCATGAAAAGACAAAACTACAGGCAGACAAAGATGACAGAGACAACATCTAAGAAGGAGACAGACCTAACCAGTCTTCCTGAAAAAGAATTCAAAATAAAAATCATGAACATGCTGACGGAGATACAGAGAAAAATGCAAGAGCAATGGGATGAGATGCAGAGAAAAATGCAAGAGCAATGGGATGAAGTCCAGAGGGAGATCACAGATGTCAGGAAGGAGATCACAGAAGTGAAACAATCCCTGGAAGGATTTATAAGCAGAATGGATAAGATGCAAGAGGCCATTGAAGGAATAGAAACCAGAGAACAGGAACGTATAGAAACTGACATAGAGAGAGATAAAAGGATCTCCAGGAACGAAACAATACTAAGAGAACTGTGAGACCAATCCAAAAGGAAAAATATCCGTATTATAGGGGTACCAGAAGAAGAAGAGAGAGGAAAAGGGATAGAAAGTCTCTTTGAAGAAATAATTGCTGAAAACTTCCCCAAACTGGGGGAGGAAATAATCGAACAGACCATGGAAATACACAGAACCCCCAACAGAAAGGAACTAAGGAGGACAATACCAAGACACATAATAATTAAAATGGCAAGGATCAAGGACAAGGAAAGAGTTTTAAAGGCAGCTAGAGAGAAAAAGGTCACCTATAAAGGACAACCCATCAGGCTATCATCAGACTTCTCGACAGAAAACCTAAAGGCCAGAAGAGAATGGCATGATATATTTCATGCAATGAAACAGAAGGGCCATGAACCAAGGATACTGTATCCAGCAGCACTCTCATTTAAATATGATGGAGGGATTAAACAATTCCCAGACAACTAAAAGCTGAGGGAATTTGCTTCCCACAAACCACCTCTACAGGGCATCTTACAGGGACTGTGCTAGATGGGAGCACTCCTAAAAAGAACACAGAACAAAACACACGACATATGAAGAATGGAGGAGGAGGAATAAGAAGGGAGAGAAGAAAAGAATCTCCATACAGTGTATGTAATAGCTCAATAAGTGAGCTAAGTTAGGCAGTAAGATACTAAAGAGGCTAACCTTGAACCTTTGGTAGCCAAGAATCTAAAGCCTGAAATGGCAATAAGTACATATCTCTCAATAGTCACCCTAAATGTAAACGGACTTAATGCACCAATCAAAAGACACAGAGTAATAGAATGGATGAAAAAGCAAGACCCATCTATATGCTGCTTACAAGAAACTCACCTCAAATCCAAAGACATGCACAGACTAAAAGTCAAGGGATGGAAAAACATATTTCAGGCAAACAACAGTGAGAAGAAAGCAGGGGTTGCAGTACTAATATCAGACAAAACAGACTTCAAAACAAAGAAAGTAACAAGAGATAAAGAAGGACACTACCTAATGATAAAGGACTCAGTCCAACGAGACTATAACCATTCTAAATATATATGCACCCAAGACAGGAGCACCAGCATATGAGAAACAAATCTAACAGAACTAAAGAGGGAAATAGACTACAATGCATTCATTTTAGGAGACTTCAACACACCACTCACCCCAAAGGATAGATCCACTGGGCAGAAAATAAATAAGGACACACAGGCACTGAACAACACACTAGAACAGATGGACCTAATAGACATCTATAGAACTCTACATCCAAAAGCAACAGGATATACATTCTTCTCAAGGGCACATGAATCATTCTCCAGAATAGACAACATAATAGCACACAAAAAGAACCTCAGTAAATTCCAAACTATTGAAATTCTACCAAGCAATTTTTCAGACCACAAAGGTATAAAAGTAGAAATAAATTCTACAAAGAAAACAAAAAGGCTAACAAACACATGGAGGCTTAGCAACATGCTTCTAAATAATCAATGAACAATTCAAAATAGAGATAAAGGAATATATAGAAACAAATGACAACAACAACACAAAGCCCCAACTTCTGTGGGACGCAGAGAAAGCAGTCTTAAGAGGAAAGTATATAGCGATCCTGGCACACCTGAAGAAGGAAGAACAATCCCAAATGAATAGTCTAACATCACAACTATCAAAACTGGAAAAAGAAGAACAAATGAGGCCTAAAGTCAGGAGAAGGAGGGACATAATAAAGATCAGAGAAGAAATAAACAAAATTGAGAAGAATAAAACAATAGCAAAAATCAACGAAACCAAGAGCTGGTTCATTGAGAAAATAAACAAAATTGATAATCCTCTCACCAAACTTATTAAGAGAAAAACAGAATCAAAACAAATCAACAGAATCAGAAATGAGAATGGAAAAATCACGACAGACCCCACAGAAATACAAAGAATTATTAAAGACTACTATGAAAACCTATATGCCAACAAGCTGGAAAACCTAGAAGAAATGGACAACTTCCTAGAAAAATACAACCTCCCAAGACTGACCAAGGAAGAAACACAAAAGTTAAGCAAACCAATTACGAGCAAAGAAATGAAACGGTAATCAAAAAACTACCCAAGAACAAAAAGCCAGGGCTGGACGGATTTCCTTTGGAATTTTATCAGACACACAGAGAAGACGTAATACCCATTCTCCTTAATGTGTTCCAAAAAACAGAAGAGGAGGGAATACTCCCAAATTCATTCTATGACGCCAACATCACCCTAATACCAAAAAAAGGCAAATACCACACCAAAAAAGACAATTACAGATCAATATCCCTGATGAATGTAGATGCAAAAATACTCAATAAAATATTAGCAAACCGAATTCAAAAAGTATCAAAAGGATAATACACCATGTCCAAGTGGGATTCATCCCAGGGATGCAAGGATGGTACAATATTTGAAAATCCATCAACATCATCCACCACATCAAAAAAAAGAAAGACAAAAACCACATGATCTATGGAGATGCTGAAAAAGCATTTGACAAAATTCAACATCCATTCATGATAAAAACTCTCAGCAAAATGGGAATAGAGGGCAAGTACCTCAACTTAATAAAGGCCATATATGATAAACCCACAGCCAACATTATACTGAACAGCGAGAAGCTGAAAGCATTTCCTCTGAGATCGGGAACTAGACAGGGATGCCCACTCTCCCCAGTGTTATTTAGCATAGTACTAGAGGTCCTAGCCATGGCAATCAGACAAAACAAATAAATACAAAGAATCCAGATTGGTAAAGAAGAAGTTACATGGTCACTATTTGCAGATGATATGATACTGTACATAAAAAACCCTAAAGACTCCACTCCAAAACTACTAGAACTGATGTTGGAATACAGCAAAGTTGCAGGATACAAAATTAACACACAGAAATCTGTAGCTTTCCTATACACTAACAATGAACCAATAGAAAGAGGAATCAGGAAAACAATTCCATTCACCATTGCATCAAAAAGAATAAAATACCTAGGAATAAACCTAACCAAAGAAGTGAAAGACCTATACCCTGAAAACTACAAGTCACTCTTAAGAGAAATTAAAGGGGACACTAACAAATGGAAACTCATCCCCTACTCATGGCTAGGAAGAATTAATATCGTCAAAATGGCCATCCTGCCCAAAGCAATATACAGATTTGATGCAATCCCTCTGAAATTACCAACAACATACTTCAATGAACTGGAGCAAATAATTCAAAAATTCATATGGAAACACCAAAGACCCCAAATAGCTAAAGCAATCCTGGAAAAGAAGAATAAAGTAGGGGGGATCTCACTCCCCAACTTCAAGCTCTACTACAAAGCCATAGTAATCAAGACAATTTGGTACTGGCACAAGAACAGAGCCACAGACCAGTGGAACACATTAGAGACTCCAGACATTAACCCAAACATATATGGTCAATTAATATTTGATAAAGGAGCCATGGACATACAATGGCAAAATGACAGTCTCTTCAACAGATGGTGCTGGCAAAACTGGACAGTTACATGTAGGAGAATGAAACTGGACCATTGTCTAACCCCATACACAAAAGTAAATTCAAAACGGATCAAAGAACTGAATATAAGTCATGAAACCATAAAACTCTCAGAAAAAAACATAGGCAAAAACCCCTTAGACATAAACATGAGTGACCTCTTCTTGAACATATTTCCCCGGGCAAAGAAAACAACAGCAAAAATGAACAAGTGGGACTGTATTAAGCTGAAAAGCTTCTGTACAGCAAAAGACACCATCAATAGAACAAAAAGGAACCCTACAGTATGGGAGAATATATTTGTAAATGACAGATCCGATAAAGGCTTGACATCCAAAATATATAAAGAGCTCACACGCCTCAACAAACAAAAAACAAATAATCCAATTAAAAAATGGGCAGAGGAACTGAACAGACAGGTCTCCAAAAAAGAAATACAGATGGCCAACAGACACATGAAAAGATGCTCCACATCGCTAATTAGCAGAGAAATGCAAATTAAAACTACAATGAGGTATCACCTCACACCAGTAAGGATGGCTGCCATCCAAAAGACAAACAACAACAAATGTTGGTGAGGCTGTGGAGAAAGGGGAACCCTCCTACACTGCTGGTGGGAATGTAAATTAGTTCAACCATTGTGGAAAGCAATATGGAGGTTCATCAAAATGCTCAAAACAGACCTACCATTTGACCCAGGAATTCCACTCCTAGGAATTTACCCTAAGAACGCAGCAATCAAGTTTGAGAAAGACAGATGCACCCCTATGTTTATCGCAGCACTATTTACAGTAGCCAAGAATTGGAAGCAACCTAAATGTCCATCGGTAGATGAATGGATAAAGAAGACGTGGTACATATACATAATTGAATACTACTCAGCCATAAGAAGAGGGAAAATCCTACCATTTGCAGCAACATGGATGGAGCTGGAGGGTATTATGCTCAGTGAAATAAGCCAAGCGGAGAAAGAGAAATACCAAATGATTTCACTCATCTGTGGAGTATAAGAACAAAGGAAAAACTGAAGGAACAAAACAGCAGCGGAATCACAGAACCCAAGAATGGACTAATAGGTACCAAAGGGAAAGGGACTGAGGAGGATGGGTGGGTAGGGAGGGATAAGGGGGGGTAAGAAGAAAGGGGTTATTAAGATTAGCCTGCATAGGGGGGAGGGAGAAAGGGGAGGGCTGTACAACACAGAGAAAACAAGTAGTGATTCTACAACATTTTGCTATGCTGATGGACAGTGACTGTAAAGGGGTTTATAGGTGGGACCTGGTATAGGGGAGAGCCTAGTAAACATAATATTCTTCATGTAAGTGTAGATTAAACATTAAAGAAAAAGAAAGAATGAAAGAAAAGGGGTATTACTCCTTGATAGGATAAAACTAATGGTAAATCAACGATTAACACATGCTTTAAATATCCTTAATTTTTATCACTTAAAGGGTGTCAGATGATCGGCTATGGAGGTACACTTTTCTGATAATATTCCTCTCTCTTAAAAAAAAAAAGCAGTTCCTGTGTGGTGACCTCCAATGAGTTCTACACAATGGTATAAAGAGCATATCAAAGTGTGGGCAAAGGGTCTGTTTGTGTTTATACAGAAGATCAAAGCCTAATTTGGCTACCCAGAAAATGAACTAAGATACGATATGAAGAAGAACTTCCAACATCAGCACTCTCTGGAAGACTCATACCAGAAGATGATTATCAAAAAACCTCCACAAAGATCCAGCCGATGCTGCCGTTGTAGCTGCATCCATCCCACCGTTTCCTGGACTTGCCATGGGAATGAAGAAGGAGATATCTAAGCTGGCCTGTGCATACAGTAAAACAACAAATTTGACTGGATCTATACTGTTGGAACTCAACCAAGAATTAGGAGAAGTGCAAATTGTAGCACTTCAAAATCTTACGACTACAGACTATCTACTGTCAAAAGAACATATGGGATGTGAACAGTTCCCAGGAATGGGTTGTTTTAATTTGTCTGATTTCTCTCAGACTGTTCAAGTACAGTTGGACAATATCCATCATATCATAGATAAATTTTCACAAATGCCTAGGGTGCCTAACTGGTTTTCTTGGCTTCACTGGAGATGGCTGGAAATTATAGATCTGCTTTGGTTATGTAACTGTATTCCTATTATGTTAATGTGTGTGCGCAATTTAGTTAGTAGTTTAAAACCGATACATGCTTAAGTTACTCTACAAGAAGATATGTCAAAGAAGTAATCAATCCTCCCATGTTTTCTTCCATCTGCTACCTCTATAGCTTTTCTTCTTCCTTCCTAATTACAACCCTTAAATAGAATTCATGCCTCATATCGAATTTACTGAGTATCATAATTCCTCCAAGTGGTAAAGATACCTCAAGACAAATGCTGGGCATAGAAGCCACAGGGCATAAATCTGCGAAGAAGTAAAAAGGTAACCTTTTCAAACAATATGGCTTCTCTCTCACTTACCAACTTTACATTTCCCTGTATAGCCCCAGAAGATGACTGCTTAGCCAGAGACGGGTAAGATTCCTCAAGGGAGGAACAACCTAAGACAGGCACAGTCGCAGGGGGGCCATCAGGTGAGAAATTGGGAATCAACAGGGGTGAAGCTTAGAACCTCACCCCCCCCTGTTTTCAGAGAAATCTTCTGCATCCTTGGATGTTTTAATGCCCTTGTTTAGCTTGGATTAACACATAGTCTACAGGCACACACCTGATCATCTACAATTGCTCTCTTACAACACTAAACTATGTTTTCTACCTTTATCTTGCATCTACCTACCACTTCAGCATTTTATTAAAAATAAAAATAATAATAATAATAAAGGGAGAAGTGCGGGATCCACATATAAATCAAGTATAAAAAACAAACGAATATTCATATTTGACCTGATTGTTTATAGTTCATAATGCGTGATCAAAACCGAAAGTTTCTGTGATGACTGCCCTTGTACTCTTCACCATGTAATAACTTATTCACTATGTAAGAATTCGTTCACCATGTAAGAACTTGTTCGTTATGCTTCAGAAGATAGGAGACTGACGAGAATTAGGCTTGAGATGGATTAATGATTGTGCATTGAGCGTTGACTCCCTGTACAGAATTTTATTGTTGTTAACGACCATTTGATAAATAAATATGAGAGATGCCCTCTCAAAAAAAAAAAAAAAGTAATTTGTACAGTCAGTGCCTGTTGACCACAGAAAAGATGAGGACTGGGTATGTCCACCCTCAAAAAAGGTAATTTGGGTATAAATTAAGTCAGTTCCTGACAAAAAGGACTCTTAGTCTTAACTCTGAAGGTGGCAATTATCTTTGGATCTTTTGCATTTTTACATGTCTTAAAAGCAGAGGTACTGACTGTCCTATGTTCCAGACATTTTTTCAAGGATGTTGTATTCCTTGATGATAGAAACAATACCTATCTCCACAGAAAATGTCAGGCATGATTACTGATCATTATAAGGTATTTGGGTTCCTTAAGTTCAGGGTTTCTCTCCTATAACGCAACACACTGCATGGATAGGTGTCCCTTGATCCTTTTCATTTCTTCTGGAAACTGGGTCTCAGAGAACTAGCACACAAAAAAGTGCTGACACTGACTAGTGCTATTACTATGAGGAATAAAGTTCTTCATCTCTGGCTAAGGAGTCTTATGTCTCTGCCAGTATCCATGAAGCTGTGGTAGGCTAACTTGTCAGCTTACCAGTAAAATCTCAGCCTTTTTGCTTTTGTCCTGCTCAGAACTTTGACTTTTCAGGACTTGCTACCTAAAATGTAAGAATAAAATTGTTACTATAAAGAGAAAGAGCTTGTCTTATGTTGCACTATCTTAAATGTATACTCTTGATCCCAATGTCAGCTATAAACCAGCAGCAAAAATCAGTGAACTAAGACAACATCCTTCACAACACTGACAAGCTTTCAGGACAATATTTCTTAGTTCAGCACTTGAACACATTGCTCAGAATGCACATTCCTTGGTTGTGTTCACTCTGCACACATATACACAGTGATAACTGCAGTGCTGTCATTTTAATGCCAAGTTACCTAGATGAAAAAGACATATGATTTTGGTAAACCACCAAAAGATAAATAATTTCTGGATGATGGAGAGTCCGTGGAAATGCATTATAATTCTCAAAGGAATGGTATGGTTATCCTTTTTCTTTTTAAATTGAAATATAATAGACTCCTTCTAAGGGTTCCAATAGAATCCAACTATGTCCAGAGTTAAATTCAACACCGGGTGAATTATGGTTGACTTGACTTGAGTTATTTATGCTAACTAGGAGCTTCACTAGTTAAAGTTATCTAAAGTCTTCTTGAGTAAGTTGAACTATCTCAATACCTTTAAACAGATTGTGTTCCCTTATATAAATATATACTCTATTAGGCTCAAAATTACAGAGAGCAAACAAATCATGTTGACCTGTGCTTCACTAAATGTCCAATAAACAAAAAACAATGAAAACAAAATAGAGTTAAAAGAACAAACATAGAAGGGGCAGGTATATAATTGAACTCAACAGAATGTAGTAATACAAAGAAATAATTGTCATATTGGAACGACAATGAGTAAAGCAGACATTACCAGGGAAGAAATAATGAGAGAGATGAGATACTTGTATTTTTTAATGTCTACTGAGACCATCATTATGCAAATGGCTCTCTATCAGATAGGACATGTGTCAGCTTTGACAAGGAGGGATGAGTAATCAATTAAACACTTCAGATTAAGAGCAGGAGGAAGCATTTTTTAAATCATATTAAGCTGCAGGAAACTCTGGGCATAATCATTGCCAGAAGCATTATATCTTGAATTATAAATAGATTTTCAAAGACATAGTTAACTAGAAGTAATGTGAACATCCCCTCCTGTGAAAAGTCAAAGCTCAAGAATGGGCCCATGTGTGGAACAAAAGAATTTTTGTTTTTGTTTTTGCAAAAACTCTTTTTGGAATGGAGCAGTTAGATATCATAAATTTCTACTCAGTAGAAAATCTGAGCAGATCCTATAGGTACTAAGAATGCCACAACTCTGGACTATCACTAGTGGCCATCTGAACAAAAAATAGCATTTAACATACAATATTGGAGATTAAATTACTCCTCTTAACATTTCATAGTTCCCATAGGTTATTATAAATATGCCATTATGTCAACATAAATTTTTCTAGGTAATCAAAGAACACCTTTAAATGCACACAGACCTTTCCAACCTCCCAACAGAATCTTCCAAATAAACTGATCTGTATAGGGAATATTTAATGACTAGAGTTAAGGCAGGTACACTGATAACAGATTCCAGAGATAAGACAAGTATCAAGATAGTAAGAGCTATACTCACAACTCTTTTAGAATATCACTGGCTTCAGTCCACAGGATGCAGAAAAGGACAACCTGAGGACAACATTGATAGAGGTGTCTGTTCCATTTCACCTGGACGATCTCAAGTGGTTCAATTACTTAGTATGTGTGTGCCAAGAAGTTAAAATCTCTACCTCACTGTGGTGAAGAGAAGAGCAAAGCGGCCAGCTCCTGCTTCAGCTGACAGTATAGTCTGGAGAGTCACAGCCGCAGCATTAGGCTTATTAATAACTTCATTTTCTAAGCACCTGAACAGTCCAATTTGTTTCTGCCCACCTTTACTACCTGTTTTATAATCTTCTCATCAGAGGGCACTGCTCTGAGTAATGGGTAAACTTTACTAACCCAGGGCCAGCAATCAAGGAATTGCTATTGTTTACCAGTATCAATTTTAAAAAGGTTCTGTTTGCATTTGTGGTGTAGTGTGTAGGTGCTTGAGTTTGAGTAGTGTAAACATGGGGGAAAGAATGCAGACAAAATCTGCCTTCATGATAGGGAGAGAAGTTTATGGAAAAGTGGTCAATATATAGGATATTATAATCTTAAACCAGGAAAATGTCTTAGATGAATCATTTAGCCTATTATCATCACATCTTCCTCCAAACATAGTTATATTTTTTTCCATATTTTTAAATCTTCAGAAAATAGCCCTCAATAGTTTTACCATGCTGTTTTATAGCTGGTAAAAAGCAAAACTTTTAGTGCAAAAGCTAAAATCCTTCTCTACTACTTTATAGACATACCCTCTTGTCTTGATATCTAGACAACTAGAGAAAAACTATTTGATGTTGCCCTTAAGATATATTTCTATAGTTATTAATATATCTAAATTATCATTAACAGAGAAGTATGATATAAAGGAAAGAAAACTGAAATTAAAAGTTAAAAAAAGCTGAAATTAAGTCACAGCTACAACAGTTTCTAAGAGAAGCTGGGAAAGTCACAATTTAATTGAATCTTGGGTGTCTCAGCTATTACTTGGGGCAACTGAAATCTCTATTAGTTACTACAAAAAGATGTGATTTCAAATGAGATAATGGAAGAAGAATCTACATAATTGTACTTAAAAATTTCTTCCTTGCAAAGTTGATTTTAAAATTTTACCTAGAAAATATACTATAAAAAGCTAGATCAATACCAGGTGCATAGCAGGAATAAGTGCTCAATAAGTGCATGTAGAGCCACTGTCCCAATTTAAATTACATAAAAGATGCTTGATAAATAGAAATTACCACTAATGGAAGTATGAAAAGTAGCACTAATGCCACTACTCAATCATGTTTTTGCTCAATTATAGGGGAAAGAATTAGAACAAAGGATTTTAATATCTTGTGTACTGGACACTTTATATTTGATATAAATGGAATGAACACCTTACATCAAGAATTAGATATTAGTTTTCCCAATTTTTTAGTTAAAGAAATAGATATTTGAACAGATTTTATAATTTTCCAAAGGCTCATAGCCCAAACCAAGTCATTCATGTTCAGTTCCAAAGCTGCTCATGTTTAATTACAATCTATTGCCTCTCAGAAATTCCAAGTTAAGCCTCAACTCAGAAAAGCACGGCTACTGCTGAGTAAGCATGTATACCAGAAGGTAATCCCTCTACTTCTGCAAACTATTCATATTTAGCCATTTACATAAGCTTTACATTTTCAACAGTTAACCTCTCAGATTCTTTAAACACATCAAGGAATGAAAGAAAATATTAATTTTATGTGTTAAATAGAGTTCTAATAGTTTGATTTGCCTAATAAATATGAAGAATCATGGTAATGCACACAATTAAAATTTATTTTGTTATATAATTCCATTACTGTATTAAATTGCTTAAGGAAACTACATTTTCTTACACATTTTGGCATATTTGCCACATCCTCCTTGTCAATATTGTCCCACTAATTATATTCCAAAATGGCTTCTCTCTCCAAATAGCTCATAATTGTTTAAAAAATTTAACAGTGGA
This sequence comes from Manis javanica, assembly GCF_040802235.1. Classification (NCBI taxonomy): domain Eukaryota; kingdom Metazoa; phylum Chordata; class Mammalia; order Pholidota; family Manidae; genus Manis; species Manis javanica. Next base: position 42,754,819 of record NC_133164.1, read on the forward strand.
AACTGTCCTTGGAGTGCAGCATCTCGTAATCCTGCTGCTCTTTTAAATTTGTAAAAACATTGAGATTGAGATGCACATTCAAAGTTTTGAAGACTATGTCAAGACTACTTTCAATAATGATAACAGGCTTGGCTCCAGTAATTTTAATTCCTCTAATATCATATTTCTTGATACATGTAGTTTGTTTTATAAATTTTTCACATTTGCAATTAATGCTATGATATTTGTTTACTCTTTATCCTTATCATTTATACAGCCCCCACGGATATAGAAAATTAGCCCAGGTTATTTACATTGTGCATACTATATTTGGACCTATAAGCTTTTACTATGTATTTTGATTAGGCACTTACCATTGCAATTTCTGGATAAAATACATACTAATGGGCTATTAAAATGTAGTCTTACTATAAAATAGCAATGGAAAGTACATTTATAGAAAAGAAATATATAAGCAAATTCAATTCAAAGCAATTCTTTTGAGATCTCACCAAAAAAAACCTAATTACTTGTTTTATTACTGAGACCATAAGAAAACTTGTAACACAGAAAAATTATTTTCTCATTTTGACCCCAGCTTAGCTCTGTTGCTGTTAGCTCCTGAACAAGGGGGAATTCTGTTTTCCAGTCCATCCTATTGTGAACTAAAAGCCATTCTAGGCTCTCCTGTTCAACCATTCCGCCAACACACACTATTTCTTACCACTGGACTGTTTGATTTTTTGACTTCAAGCTCCTAGGATCTGAGGTAACCATTACTATCCTTCTTTTAGCATCTGACTAGATCTATTTATAGACTGACACAGGCCCAGATCAATCTACCCCAATCTAGTCATAGAATCATAAGCATCATGAACTGCATAAGGTCCTGAGGAACTGCTGACTCACACAGGTGTGTGCACAGTGCTACAGCTAATATAAGCACTGACTCTTGCTCACTATTCCAGTGCTCAGGAAATCTGAGGTAAGCTACCATTACCTCTGGCCACATACCCTATTCAAACGACAAACAGATTAAAATAAGGATAGGATAGATGTGCACATTTCCATAGATAAAGACATGCAGACATTCTCATTCATACAACCACACAAATCTCTTTCAGGATTCACAAAAAGGGAAGCAAGAAAGAGATATTTATTTAAAAAATCAATCACAATGGGACCATCCAGAGTTATCTGAGGAGAAGCTGACATATTTGTGAGGAATATCCTTTAAAATCCCAACACTGGAACTATTTAAGGACATGTGCCATATTGTTTTGTATTATACTTATTTACCTATATGACTTACTCCAGAATTATTTGAATACCCAACCAAAGTGAGGAGTCTCAGATTCTGTACGTGGAAGAATTTCTAGGAGAAAGTTCTAGTTAGCAGCTTTAGGACATGAAATAAAAGGAAACTGAAATCTATTTCATGAGAGTGGCCACAAGAAGAAAGGAAATGTCCAAAGCACTATATCTGAAGGTTGATATCAATTCTAAGAACAAAGAAGAGGTAAACTCAGGAAGTAGAACCAGGCAAGTTTACTGAGACACTGGTGCACTGGTAGAGGAACCTCTTTATAGAGTGTCAATGATGTTCCCATTGGCAGGCAAGCATCTGTTACAGACGTTGATAGAGCTAAGATGTTTTATAGACTGTAAACCTTTAAATGTCAAGGATGCTGTATGTCTGGCTCATCTTTCAAAGACAACTCAAATGCTACATCCTCTGTGAAGGTTCTGACAGATCCTCATATCAGAATTAATGTCTTCTTCTTATTGTTCCCATAGCATTTTCCATATGCTACTAGAATGGCCCTTACTTCTCTTTTATGGCCAAGTATTTATTTTCTGCCTTCTCTGATGGAGTTCCTTGTGGTCTGGGACCATATCTTACTCATGTTTTTATCTACTGGGCCTTACAAGATTGGCATAGAGGACGCAATTAACAAATGATTTTTAAATTGGTTTGAGGTGGCTGTAATATACAGGAGTGTGGAAAGATTTAATTAGAAGAGAGAAGACAAAATATGTTAAAATAAATTGAATATATGAAATTTTGTTCCTATGTACTGGAAGGACTGAAATATCAATTAAGAAAATAGGGGCCACCAAAACAGATACAGATCAGTTGTGGACAGTAAATAAGTGCAGCAGGCTGTTGAAAGTTCAGTAGTATACTTGGGAAGGAAGCCAATGTGGAAAATAGAAAGTGAGACTCATCTATCAGAGATGATAATTTAACCTGTTGGGAACAAGTTAGATTACCAGGGAAAAATGAGTTGAAGCTAAGGACAAAATTTTAAAGGATGCCTGTATTTATGGGGTGAAAGGAAGTTAATTTCTAGTACATGAAGTGAAGGAGGAACCTAAGAAATGGGATGGAAGCCTAGAAAGGAGTTCTAATAAACTATAAATATAGTTTCTTTAAAATGAACTTCTAAGAAACTATAAGGGCAAAAGTTCCACAATGCAAGGAAGTGGATTTGGAACTCTGAAGCTGGCAGGGAACAAGGTGAATCTGAGATGCTAAACTGAAAAAAGATAAACAAGTAGAAGATGTCAACTTACAAGAAACCTACTGAGCCATTGAAAGAGAACTATTACCTTGAAAAAATATGAAAGGTATAAAGAATATACTGCCTGAACTTGACATCAAATAAATTCAGAGGAAGATCATGAAACAGAAATTTGCAACATTAGGAAAAAGCTAAGTTTCAGCTAAAGGGAATCATGTAGGAAGAAATGGCTGAAAGCTAAAGCAACTGTTAACATGATGAGATGATCCACATGGTACAATGTAAGAGGTTACAGAGGCACCTATACAAAGTGAATATGGAAGGAGAACAGGATGAGTAGCTTGGGAATGAAGCTTTGGGAGGTGACAGCACCAGAGTGGCTTGTATTGTTGCCACTGGAGATACATGACTGTTCTAATCGCCCCAACTCTTTAACATACTCTGTATCCATGTCCTGTGTTATATGGTTTTTCAGTTCCTCCAACTAAAGTGATGGAATGTTTTTCATTACTCTTGACTTTGGTTTCATCCATGTGACTTACCTTGACCAAAAGAATGTCAGCAAATGTAATGGCCCCAAAGGCAGGATAATCACTTAAGCAGTTGGGCTACCTCTCTTATATTGTGGCCATTTCTATGAGAAGACCAAGTCCAGGCAGGCCCTCTGATTCCTTGAGGAAGGTAAGAAATACATGGAGCCAAATCAATCCACAAATGCCTGAGGAGACCCATTTAAAAGCAACACAGCCTTTCAACCAAGCTCTCTAGATTGGCTGACCTCCAGACAAATGAGAGCTGTATGAGCTAAATAAATGCCTATGATACATCCTATGGAGATTTTGTTTGTTTTTTTGTAACTATATTGTAGCAATAGCAAACTGATTCAGAAGATGATAAAGATAATAGCCAATAGTTATTGAGTAACGTGTCAGGAACTATGTGCTAGGAATGATTTTACATGGACAATATTATCATACCCTTAAAACCATCATATGAAATAAACATCATCTCATGTCTATTCAAAATGATAAACTAAATACAAAGCTCATACTGCTATCAAGTGGAGAAATCAAAATCTAAATTCAGGCACTCTGACTCCATAAATCATGATTTTTAACTACCATGTTAAAAATAGCAGAACATTGCTGAAAATAATACTGTATAATTATATATTGCTCTTGAAAATGACATTAAAATATTCAGTGGTCTTTATAATAATCAGAATCTACATGAGCATCACTAAATCTGAAAAAGATAATTGATTACATTAATGCAAGACTTTCTGGGAAAGGGTGGATTAGAGAAAGTGACTTAGGTTCAAGGTTCAAGTTAGATATCCTATTTTCTACCCTAACTAAGTCTTGGCATGCTGATGCTAATGTTTATCTATACACTGAAAGATGACAAGATTTACAAAGCAGGATCAAAATCCATCTATTCAACCAAAGACATGAGAAGAGATGGAAAGCCTGATGCACTTGTCCAGTCAAACTGTAAACAGAAAGAGACAAGACAGTGACTAGTTAGCCTCTAGCAGAGTAAATGTAGTGGATGATGTGGCATGCTGCCAGGGTCCTCCTTTCAGAACCAAGACACTATTCCTCTCACTGTCAGTAGTGTCTGTGGCAGACAGCTCACAGTTAAGTCTCTCCCTGGGGAGCCATCTTGTTCAGGATTGCACCGTCTCTCCAACAGCTACATCCAATGACTGGCTGATAAAGTGGTGCAAAGACCTGGAAACATGGCTCTGATGGCAGCAGACTCTGAAGGGCCATTTCCAGATCCAGCACTGCCATAGCTTCTGGTGAGGATTCTGTGACAACCACATCAGTTGCACTTCTCCATCTGCCCACCCTGCTTCCCAATGTATTGTTCCCATATACCTCCTGCTCAAAAGTCTTTGCCTTTCTGGGAATTTAAAACATCAGAATGTACTACCACATGAAGAAAGGAAATGAAAGGGGGTCTTTCATTTGTGTGCAGTGTGCACAGGAAGTGAAAGAGGCAGGGAAAGGCATAGGATCCAATCTTTAAGTTACAACGTTCTCCTGCTAATAAACATCCCTCAATAGGGCCCAAGCTGTCTATTAATCCTTTCGTTTCAAGAGTTGATGGATCTTTCAGAAAGTTCCAGTAGAACAACGAAGCCACTTACCTAAGCAAGAAACTCCAAGAAAAGTTAAGACATGCTAATGAAACAGTGGAATAGCAAAATAATGCTAATATAAACAACAGATACAGTTTTTCAGGTCCAGGACTAAATCAAATTCTTTGTATTCCTAAAGCCTATAATACTTAGCATTTGTAGTTGTTTCATAAATACCTATCAAAAAAGGGATGTATTTATTTCTACAGATGATAGTTCAGCTTAAAAGAAGAAAGGCATGTAAAACATCACAGCCTTGCATTCCATAAATAACAGAACTTAAATCAGCCCAGCTATACAAATACTAATCACTTTCTTAAAAATATTTCTCAAAATATTTCTTAAAAATAACTGTTATTTTTAATTTTCCAATTTTATCAAGAGGCGTATCTTTCCTTCATGTCAGTTCTTTTTTTAAAAAAGTGTATTTTGCATTAAAATGTGTCTTCTTAATTTAAGAAAAGGAATTTTGAAAGGATCTCTCAATTTCTAATAAATATATACCATGAATTTAAGCCTTAGAACATTAATAAACAATCAATAGAAATCATCATATACAACAACTAAGTAGTCAGTTATTATTTCTCCCAATAGTATTTGCATTTAAATCATATTTCAATATACTTACTTTGAGGTGAGGTTTTGGAAGACTGTCTGGCCTTTCCAGAATCCCTAAGTCAAACCCACGTGGCTACGGTTGATCCTATTGTTGCTTTAATTCACTCTTTAACACAACTTCATAAACAAAAGGAAATAATAAGAAACCTACTTGAGAAATGGACCTTTAAGGTTACATTCCTTAGAACACTTTCAAATTGATAGGTTGTAAATAATGATAATGATATTTCTGAAAATAATTATAGTAATAATGAGGCTGGTATTTACTGAGTACCTACGATAAATCATGGCATAGAAAGTGCTTAACATGAATTATCTCATTTAATTATTTCAACAGTCCTATAAAGTAGATATTTTTAGTATCCAGTATTCATAGGAAACTAGGGTTCAGAAAAATTAAATAATATGACACAGCTAGTAAGTGACTGAACCAGAATTTGAACCACAGAGTTTTAGCAGATTCCAGGAATTGTGAAACCTTTGAGGTCAAATATTATATCTTACGTATTTCTACATCCTAGGAATTATAACAATACCTAGCATGTATCGGGGATTTAACACATTTATGTGAAGCAAATGCTTTGTTTGAAGAAATTATCAACAATAAAATAATACAAAAAATAAATTGGTTAATATAGTTCAAATATAAAAATGCTCCTTTTTCACATCTGTGCTAGTAGAAATCTCGAAGAGTTTGACATGTTCCTTATATAACATCAGGTTACATTAGCCAAAATCATTTGTGTATAAAATGATAACATTACAAAACAATATTTTATAACAAATGTGACAATATGTGTTTTTCTCATATAATAGGAACAAAGCCAATGGAACATATTGAAACATATCTCAAGGCAAAATACTTTGATTCTCTCTGATTTAAGGACTCTTTTGTGCTCAGAACCTCTCATGCTGAGTTGAGATTATACCCTTTGCATTTAGAGATTATGGAGAATGAATAACTTATCAAATAAGCTGAAATACCTCTCAGATATGTAAAGGTCATTCTAATGTAAAATGACAACCACCCACAATGCAAAGTAACCCCCAGTGCAGGTTTGGCCCCAAGACACTTCACACCAACAACACCTCTCAGCAAATACTGAGCAACACTGAGATAATAAGACTTGTCAGGGAAAACAAACATCTCACAGACAAAAAGAGTCACTTTGTTAGTAACTGTCCAACTGCGACATCCATAAATTTTATCCTGGGGTATTACTAAGCTAATCATAGTCTCCATTCAACTATCTGCTGCTTTAAGAGTGGCATATCATACTGGGAGGTTTCAAGGAATTATCTGCATCTTCAACATCCTCTTGAAATGAAAACTAAAGAAAGCTGAGGAGTTGCTTTCTCTTATCAATTATTTTAACTCTCTTTTCTCTCCCTATGCTGAATGAAGAGTGTTACACTGATGTTACAGTCTGCCTACTGCAATCATTTTACAAGATACCGAAGACAGGCTACTGGTAATATTAATTTAAAACATTATACCATTTATCTTTATTAATTTCCCCATGACATTCTCTTTTTATCTTCGGCAAATTTTACAAATTGAAGAGGGGCAGAGACAGTGTATTTCAATCTTTGAAAGACGTTACAAAAGGAGGCCAGCCCTGAGAAGCCCTGGTAACGACAAGCAAGAAAACAGCAGCACACTGAACAAAAGGCTTCAGCGGGGGCACAGCACTATAGAAAGGGAGAAAAAAATCTCATGGACTCCCATTGGTAGTAAAGTAACTATGAATTATTCATTCAGTTGTTTCAACAAATGTATATTGAAGCCTTGCCAGATGCCAAAATATAACAGTAAACAATGTAATTGTGATAAACAACCAGCCATTATCCCTGTTGTCATGGAGCTTAGGGTTTGGGACGCAAAGTGGTCAGGCACCTATCAAACACAAATAAATATAAGTGGAAAGCTATGATCAGAAAGAAAGGTTCATGATAATAGGAGAACAAAATATGGTGAGTGACAGTGTCAGGCAGCCAGGCATGCTGCCTGAGGAAATAATTAGGCTGAGATGTGAAGGAAGAATAGGAGCTAACTAAACAGTTCTGTTTATGTGAACATGATGGAAGAACAGTCGGGCACAGGGAAGAGCATTTGGAAAGGTTCTGTGTCAGAGGGAGAAGGAATATACATGGAATTGAAAGAAAAGAAGGCTGGCATGGCCAATGCAGTGAAGTGGAAGGGAGATGGAGCAGGATGGTGTGAAAAGGTAGGTAGAAACGGCCCTCACTTTGCCCTGTAGCTCCAGGATATATTTTTTTTAATCCTAAAAGCAATGGAAATCCACTGATATGTTCCCAGGTAGAGGGAAGAAGGTGTGTAGCTGGTTAAGATACAACTGAATTTTGAAAACCTCTCTCTGCTACAGTGTGAATAGATTATGGTTGGTACGAGTAGTTGCAGAGAGAACACGTAGATTATTTCAGCTCTTGTGGGATGAGATGACTACCTCAGATCGGAGAGGTGGCTGATGAGGCAGGCAGAAGTGAAGAGATTTAAAATATGTATGTATATGTAAATACATATATATAAATACACACATATGATGTATATATGATGATCTAAGGGGCAGTACATAGACCTGATGCGGGAGGAAGCATAAAACAGCAAGGCTGATAATAGGTTTCTGAATTTCACTCATGGGTCAACAGAAGTATCTTTAACTGAGAAAATGAGATATGGAACACTGGAGAGGGCCAAATGTTTGGTAGGCTAAGCGTGAAGTCTGACATGCCCTTAAGACATCCAGGAGGAGACTTCAGGTAGACAATTAGTTGTGTGGGTCTCCACCTCAAAGGGAAGGCAATATACATTTGAAAGTCTTCTGAGTATAGATAGGAATTTGGTAGTCTTCTGTGTGTTGTGTTCCAGCTGATAATCAAGGTAGGGCATTTTTTTTCCTTATAATCTTGGTTTCTAATATAGAATTTATAAATCTAATACTTATCATTTAAGTACCATTTACTTAACTTTAATCTTTAAAAACTTAATATTCTTCTGCTTCAACTCACTCCAAACACCATTAAATAGAGCCAGGCAAGTAGGCATCTTCAGCACAGAGGGTGGTGGCTGCGGAGCCCAGAGGCCCAGGTGTCGGAGCCCAAGATGAGTGAGGAGGGTGTCTGATGTAGGGGCTGGTGGGAGTAGTGGCCCTAAGTCAGATATTACAGCCCAGCATGGTGAAGAGGTTTTTCACACAAGTGCAGCCCTGGCACAGAGCATCAAACTCCAAGAGGGATGAAGATGACATCTGCACATGGGGGATAGAGTAGCTCTCTGCAGGATGCCAGACCCCAAAAAGATGCTAGAATATGGGGACAGAGTGGTCCTCTGTAGGATGCTATACCCCAAGAAAAGTAAGAAGTGCTTCCTCACAGGCAGAGTAGGGACAGCCCAGACAGGGTTTCAGAGCCTAGGTGGAATGAAATGAGTCTGCATACCAGGGAAGGAGCTCAATGTAATCCACAAAGGCAAATGAGAGCTCCTTGAAATAAATGGCTAAATTTCAGTGTTAGGGCAAAAGATGTAAAAGATAAAACTAGAACAAATCATTGGCCTGCAAATAGTGCTCAGAGAATGATGAGAAATGTCAAAAAGATTTTAAAAAGACATCTCAAAGAACTGAATGAATCTGGGTAATTCTGAGTATCAGAAGAAACAGTCATAGCAATGGATGGTAACTCATTGAATAAAATAGGAATCTGATGGCACTTACTGACCAAAAGAAGCAAGTAAATAAATTGAATGCTGAATGAACAATGGACTATTTGCACAGTCTCGAGTATCTCCCCTCAAAATGCTTCTTAATTACTAAGGGAAGAAAAGTCTGGCCAGGGCCACCTCTGTCAAGTGAACCATGTTAACTTTACCAAAATTAAATTTATTGAAGTATAGTTGATATACAATATTATACTGGCTTCAACTATATGACATAGTGATTTGACAGTTATCTACATTATTAAATTTTCACCCCAACTAGTGTAGTTATTCTCTGTCAACACAAAAAGATGTTACAGAACCATATATTCTCTACATTGTACTTCCTCCCCACAGCTAATTTATATTATTATTGAGATTTTGTGTCAGTAACTAACTTTCAAATGGCTTAGGAAAATGATGTTATTTTTGTACAACACATTTTAACTTTTCTCTAAGTTTGAGGTTGTACTTCTTGAAGAGTAGCAGATCATCTAGAATTTATGTGAAACCAGTGGTGAATAGTAGATTTTTTTGTTTATTTGAAAAAGAGAACAGAAAAGATTATCACAATGAAATAAAGAAATACTGTGCTTCTATATTTCTTTAGCTTGCCATTTAACCAAAAATGCTTCTGAACTAGTTTTTAAAACATAAAAAATTTGACCTGAGAAGATAATGAAGAGTATAAGCCATCAAAACACAGAAACCTATTCCAATAAAAATAATGCACTTGATTTCTATCCTTGTGGTCCAAAGGGTTACTGTCACTAGTATTTCAAGTGTTACTTAAATCTGGCTCCTAATATTGAAAATCTGTGTTGCCAGAATTTTAACGCATATAACATTACCATTCCTTTTTGAGAGTGCCTCTGGAAGAGCACATAATCCAAGATGTGAATAAAGGATTTACTAATTAGAGATGCTCTCAAATCAGAATGAACCATTGAATTAATCATTAGGTTTTTATAACTTGAAAGCCCTTTATCTTCAATATAACCCCTTAAGAATGTGATGTGCCATCTACTTTTCTTTACCCATGTTCTACTGTTGGATATCTGATTGCCTAAAAAGATGCGATGAACATATTTTAAGATGCTTCTCTTCTCTCGTTTATATTTATTAATCAATTTCTATCATCACCCTCATAAACAAATTCAGCAGGGTTAGGATCCTGAGGCCTAAATCATACTAATGCTTCTGCTAGCCCTTAATGAACTGCCAAAGCAGAACTCAGTCGTTAGAGTAAAATGGTGTAGTGAAGGAGCTGACCACCTCCTAACATTGTTACGCTACCTTTTCATATTACAATCCCAAAGCTTCACGCCTTTGCAGAAAACAAATGTGTGGAGAGAAAAAGTATGGGAGTAAGGGGAGCTGAGATAAAACTCTTAGCAAAAGAAAACCATCGACACAAATGTAAAATAAATGTGAAATCATCATGGCAAAGACTTATTACTATTATTAGTAGTAGTAATAGTAGTAATTATTATTATGATGTCAGGAAATCCATCTGTAGCCTTTTGATTTTACAGTTTGCACTAAAACCACTAGACATCTGACCTCTTCTTGAGATTAAATAATAAACAGTACATGCAGAATAGGAAGAAGAGCAATGTGTAAATGGTATTTCTTTAGCCCACATTCATCACAATTAATGGTATCATCTGTAATCTGCCGTGGGTTAGCACAACTAAATCCCTCAAATTGTGGCTCCATCCCCCACATAATTTCTTTGCGCATCCATTCACCCACATAAGCAAATCTACCCTGCTCGCATGTCGCATCCTATTTTGTTGAAGCTTTCTCTTAAGAGGCATTCCCAAAAAGGACTGTAAAAGCCCATCATTTCTCCCTTTTCAGCTCAACTCTCTGTAGTAATGTCCACCATTGTCAAAGTCCCAAAAGGAGTCTGGGTTACCTCCTCCCAAAGAGCCTAGAATTTCATGCCCCCCTATTGGCTTTACCTCACAAATAATGAAACCTCAAGTCCCAAAAAGGCTTTGAGGCTCACTATGTCCACTGAAGTCCACTAAGGCTATTTTTGCCCCCTCCATTGAAGGTATGCTGTGCCCTTTTGATAACACCAGGCTGCTCCAACACAGTGTGATTTTGTTAGGAGCTTTGAAATATTGAAAAAAAAAAAAACTACCACAAAAAGCACAACAACCTGTTGTGCTTTCTACCAAATAGAAGGGCCTACCAGTACCTCCTCTTGTCCTTAAGACAGCATCATTTGTCTTTCACTAAATATTCACCATATAGTTCAAATACCAATCAGGGTATGTTAGTGAAATAACCTTTTCAGATCATATTTACTACCCTCACTCTCCCAAATGAGACAATAGGGGGCCTTTTGGTATCTGAGTGCGTGTTACGATTACCCATCCTTTCTGAATACTGAACACTGTAATTGGAGAAACTGTTGTGTGTCCAGGTTGATCCTTTCTTGTCTCAGGATGATTTTTACCTCCAAATACCTGGTCCTTTTGACCAACACCTGTGTTTCTTCTAGTCAGTCGCACATATGTATTAATTCTCAGTGAGCAAAGTTCAGTCTCAAACTGAAAACTACTTTTTTGCACATATGCCTAAAAGGTTGTTATGTTCATTTTCTGCACTTTAAAATATTCTTGTCTTTAATCTATGTTCTTAGTAAACAACTGACATCAGGTTAAGAAGAAGGAAGAAGTCAGACAAGGTGACAGAGAGAACACTTGCAATAAAACACAGCAAAAGAATATCATGCTAATAAGTTAACCCCCTACTAAAGTGAATAAATCTTTTCTGTGACCCTTTTCTATATTATTTCTGTGACATAATCACTGCTTGTCCTAAAACCTTATAGTTAAATTAAAATTAGCAAATGTTTATTGAGTGCTGTAGTAATTTCATGCTTTCAGTCACAATAGCATGGTATTTTATGGTTGCATTCACTCATTCACCTCTTCATTCCTGACAACATATGTTGTATGCCTCTGATGTTCCAGACAGGTATGTATATAAAGAATTATCGTGACTTAAAGGCCTTTGAGCAGTTTGGACCAGGACCAAGGGGAGTAAAAAGAGCGTACCATCAATTCTGCTTGGTTGAGTAAGGAAAAGCTTAACAGAGGAGAGCACACATGAGATTTGGTCTTGCAGGATGAAAGTCTTAGAGTCTATCAGGGGAACAATAAGAAAGAACATTTCAGGCAGAATGAAAAGTTTGTGCAAGGAATGAAATAATGAAGCCTGTTCAGGGAACTGTACACAATTCCACATACTTGAAGAGTCTCAGCCGCCACAGATTTTGGTGTCAGAAAAGCTGAATTTGAACTTAGCTCTGGCATTTACTACCTGTGTAATTTGAATCAAGTCACTTAGCTATTCAATACCTCAATTTCACTCACTTGAAAAATGAGAATAATAGTATTCAATTCAGGTGATTTTGTAAAGTTTGAATAAAGTATGGCCTTTTAGGGAGTCCTGTCATGGTTCCTGGACCCTATAATTACAATTGCCATCCACATTGTCATCACGATCGTTGCTGTTAGTATAGGGGGAAAAGGAAATAATGCTGAAGAGGTGAGCAAGGATCGAGTCATAAAGGGCTGTGGATGTCTGCTAAGAAATCTGATCAGCATATTTCTAAATGGTAATTTCATTGATAATAACCTTTATCAAAACTGAATGAAATCTACCCTTAAGACTTACCATTCTTTATCTGCACAGTTTAACCTTCCAACTATATTTCTTTATCTTCAATACCCTTAATGCTCCCTTCTTTGTCACATTCTTTCTACTGGCACTTTTCTTCTATGTTTAGCCATTTAATTTTAAGTGTTTTCCAAAGACCCACAAGTTCATTTTCATTTGCATCTTCACTTGTAGTCATTTCTGTGAAAGAGGAATTAAACTTTTAACTTGACACTTTTATCTTAAAACCTTCCAAAACTCTTTTCTTCAAACATAATTTTCTCATTAAACTCACTTGCTTAAATGATAAGCAGTTACAAAAAAGGAAAAAAACACTCATTTATCCACATGCTTTAATGGAGCTATAAGACTGACATAACCATATTAATTATGGGTTATATACAGAGCTCTCATTATATGTTGTCAAAAAATGTTTTTTTATTTAAAAAATTTATCCTATAATTTAAAAGTGTAGACAGATCATTTGGTTCAGATTGCTGGTCTGAACAAAAAAAGGAGCTATGTATGGAAGCTATCAGTAAGATATTTTAAGCATGAAAATGAATGGAGTCGAAATAGCAACCTGTGCAAGTATATGTTTTTGATGTACTTCAAAGGAGTTATTTCCAAAACTCTCATCAATGATATTTGTATTGCCAAATCCCTCCTACTGAACTAGCAAAAACTGAAAAATTCACCAGACATAGATGTTTGAAGAAAAATATATAATCTGAAATAGTTCCACTTTGCAAACTGAATATATCAGAATATTACCCTATAAACTTTTTTACAGTAAAATAATTTTTCAAAAAATTTTAAAAAGAGCTTTTTATTCAGTTTAAAAGGAATGAACATTTAAATATAAAGGAATTTGTAAAGTAGGGACATTTTTAACATTTTTATTGATATATAATTCATAGTATTCACCCATTAAAAATGCACAGTTCAATAGTTTTAGTATATTAAGAGAATTGTGCAAGTATGACCAAAATCCTAATTTAGAACATTTTCACCACACCATTACCCTGTACCCATTAAAGTCACTCCCCATACCTGCCCCAGCCTGAGCCACAGGCACTCTTTTCTTTCTGTCTCTATGAATTTGCCTAATCTGAATATTTTGTATAAAGAAATCATATGATAAGTGATTTTTTTGTGACTGGCTTATTTCACTTAGCATAAAGTTCTCCAGCTCATGCATTAGGTAACATGTATCAGTACTTCATCCCTTTTATTGCACAATAATATTCCTCTGTGTGGATATAATACTGCTTATCCATTCGTCAGTTAACGGACATTTGGGTTGTTTCAGCAACTTATTATAAATAATGCTACAATGAATATTCAAGTACAAATTTTGTTTGGATATGTGTTTTCATTTAACTTGGTGTGTATATAAGAGAGGAATTGCTGGGTCATACGATTAACTCCATTTTAGCCTTTTGAGAAACCGTCGTGTCTTCCAAAGTGACTATACCATTTTACATTACCACCAGGAATGTGTGAAGATTCCAATATATTCACCAACTTGATAGATTCTGCATTTTTATTATAGCTATCCCAGTGGGTGTGAACTGGTATCTCATTGTGGTTTTTGATTTGCATTTCTGTAATGACCAATAATGATGAGAATCATTTCACATGTTTATTGGCTATTTGTTTATCTTCTTTGCAGAAATTTCTATTCAGGTCCTTCGCCCATTTTTTGAATTGGGTTGTTTCATTACTTAGTTGTAAGAGTTCTTTATATATTCTGAACACCTGTTCCTTATCAGATAAATGATTTGCAAATATTTTCTCTCATCCTGTGGGTTGTCTATTTATTTCTTAAAGATTTCATTTGCAGCACAAATGTTTTTATGATATCCAATTTACCAATTTTTTCCTTTGTTACTTGTACTTTTGGTATCGAATATATGAAACCATCATCTAATCACAAATCACAAGGATTTACTGCTAAGATTTACTGCTACTTTTTTCTTTTAAGGGTTTAAAGTTTGGCTCTTAATTATGTATACATTTTGAGGTTTTTGTTTTGTTTTGTTGATAAGGTATAAAGAAGGGGTCCAGTTTCAGTTTGTGTGTGTACATATCCAGTCATTCCAGCACCATTTGTTGAAAGACATCATCCTTCATTAGATTGTCTTGGCACTCTTGTCAAAAATTAGCTGACCAAAAGTGAAAATGTTAATTTCTGCACTTTGAATTCCAGTCCATTGATTTGTATGTCTATTCTTAGTCTATTACCACATGACTTTCTAATAACTATAGCTTTGCAGTAAGTTTTGAAATCAGGAATTTTAATTACTCCAACTTTGTTCTTTTTTCAATATTATTCTGGCTATTCTGGGTCCCTTGAATGTCCATATGAATTTTAGAATCAGGTTGTCATTGTGTGGAACAAAAAAGAAAGAAAAAAACAGGTTGCTGGGATTTTGACAGAGGTAGTGTTGAATCTATAGATCAATTTGAGTACTGTCATCTTCACAATATTAAGACTTCTGATTCATGAACATGGACTTACTGTCATTTATTAAGAACTTTGACTTCTTTCAACAATGTAGTTTTCAGCATTTGACTTCTTCCAGCAACATAGTTGAAAACTATGTTGAAAGCCTTGAGCTTCATTAAATGTATTCCTAAATACTATGCTATTTTTGGTGCTTACTGGAAATAAAATTATATTCTTAATTTCATTTTCATATTGTTCATTCCTTGTGTGTAGAAATAGAATTGATTTTCATATATTCATCTTGTATGCTACAACACTGCTAAACTCATTTATTAGGTCTAACAGGTGTTAGTGAATTCCTTATGATTTTCTATAAACAAGATTATGTCATCTGTGAATATAGATAATTTTAGGTCTTCCTTTACCATATGGATTCCTCTTATTTGTGTTTCTTACCTAATTGCTTAGGGCAGACTCTCCACTACAATATTAAATGAAAGTGTCTAGAGAAAACATCTTTGTCTTTTATCTGATCTCAGGAAGAAAATATTCAGTCACTCACCATTTAGAATAATTTTAGCTGTAGGTTTTTTGTAGATGCTCTTTATCATATTCTGGAAATTCTCTACCATTTCTAGTTTGTTGTGTACCTTCTTCATAAAAGGATACTGGGTTTTGTCAAATGACTGTACTGTATGTATGGGGATTTTGTCCATTTGTCTGTTAATAAAGATGGTGCATTACATTGATTGCTTGTCAGATGTTAGACTACTCTTGCATTTCTGGGATACATCTCACCTCTTTATGTATATTATCATTTTTATATATTGCTGAATTAAGTGTGCTCTTGTTAAATATTTTTGTGCCTATATTCATAAGGGATAGTGATGTGTAGTTTTCTTTTCTTGTGATGATTTGCCTGGTTTTGGTGTCAGAGTAATATTGACCTCATAAAATTATCTGGAGAAGGTTCCCTACTCTTCTATTTCTTCTTGAGTCAGTTTCAGTAATTTGTGTTTTGCTACAAGTTTGTCCATTTGAGCTAAGGTATTGAGTTTGTTGGCATAGAGTAATAATATTTGTAATATTCCATTATAAACTATTTTAATTCTACAAGGCCAGTAGTAATGTCCCATTTTTCACTCAAGATTTTCATCATTCAAGTCTTCTTTCAAATTTTCTTCAATTTAGCCCAAAACTTGTCAATATTGTTGATCTTTTCGAGGAACCAACTTTTGATTTTGTTGATTTTCTCTATTATTTTTATATTCTCTGTATCATGTATTTCCTCTCAACCTTTATTATTTCTTTCTTTCTACATGCTTGGGTTTAGTTTACCCTTCTTTTTTTCCCCTAGTTTCTTATGTGGAAAGTAAGATTATTAATTTGAGATCTTTCTTCTTTTTTATAGCAATAAATTTCTCTCTGATTACTGCTTTCCCTTTACCCTGTAAATTGTGGTATATTGTGTTCTGCTTTCATTTACCTCAAGGTATTTTCTAGTTCCCCTGGTGATTACTTTTGTGACCCATTGATTATACGAGTATGTTTTTTAATATCCACAAATTTCTGTTTACCAAATTTCCTTGTTACTGATTTCTAATTTCACTCCATTATAGTTGGAGAATGTGTTTAATTGGATTTCAATCCTTTCAATTTAATGAGATTTGTTCTATGGCTTAAGTTGGCAATAGACAATTGAAAACTTAGATAAATTTAAAATAAACTTTAAAAATTGTTTCAAAACTTAAAACAATGTAGCAATACTATTTACAACAGTGCCAAGAACTATTATTGCTTTTGATAACTTTGAATGAATTAATGCTTGTAAAAATGAATTATGACTTAAATACCTAAAAACCTATCTTTTCTAAATCTTACACTGACATCATCCTATTCTTTACAGTTAATGTTGCCTGTATTTTCTCTAGGACACTCTTACTTCTTGTGGAGCAGACAGTAAACACAAATTTATTCATTATTTTAAAAAACAATATTGGCTTTCCTTCCAAATTCTTTCACAAGACATTAAAGATTTTCAAGGATCAGTAGCAAAGGAAATGTGAGAACAGTATTGAAAGTGCTGTGATTTATTGGCAGGCTAAACTGGCTACAACCATATTTGCAGCTCCATCGACATATAATTCTCTCTCTTACCCCCACATATAGGCATTCCCCTGCCTAGCATATAGTGTATATTCAGCAATAGACTCTTAATTTTATTGTTTTCACAAAGCCAGTATTATACATACTATAACCAATTGGGGAATTTCTAGAATACCCGTGTGTTTTCATATAAAAAGAAGAGAAGACCTCTCTCTGGTTGGACCTCCAACTTCCAGGGCCATTCAAGAATTTGGAACTCCAATCAAATGCCACAATTAGAAACAAACTATAACAAAGTGATAAGATTTTCCAAAGAGAAGAATGCACAACAGGGTGGCTAGCAGAGGTCAGAATGGTAGAAAATAGGTATAATAAAGATCAAAAAACAAGATGGTGTGTATTTTAGAACAGAAATAGCAATAACTTCACATCACAAAGTCTAACTCTTACAGAAAAGATAAGGAATACAGGAGAATGAATTCATACAAAGTAACTTGTATGTGATGAGACATACTTCATTGTAGCATATATTAACAGCTCTTATTAATAAATTATTCTATGTGCAGTACTAACAAATATGACACATATTTCTTAGGTCCTGCATTTCCAAATATATTGAAAATTGTTGATTGTTCACATACCACACCTCTGTATGGTTAGCATCAAGATAATTCATTTTTATTGCTAACCATTCTTCTCTGATCCTGGATCATTTGACTAACTTTTGTGTTCTATCATAATCCATTAATCTCTCAATTTTACTTGTATAATTCCTCAGTGAGTCTCCAAACTCTTATATGTAGCTCAGAAATTTTTATACTTCATAATAATATCAAACTTTTGTAGATATTATCCCAAAACATATTAAATTCTTTAAGGAAATCAACACTGACAAATATACATTTTACTCATAAATGCTCTTATACTACATATTAACATTAAAAGAGATGGTACATGTAAAACATGACAGGCTATAGATAACCCAGTTTCTTAATAAATATTTGAAAACATATACAAGTGATATGACAACTACCCATTAATTTTGTCAACATCTGTAAATTAAGCATGGTTTTTATCTGTTCATTATAGCCTTCTGTGGTTACTGGCTGAAGTAATGACAAATATATAGGAGAAGAATTTAAAAGGAGAGAGTTGGTATAACTAGTAATTAAAGTTAATATAAAATTGTTATTAGGTCACAGAAGATTTTTCTAGAGGGTAGATATGTGTTTCCAAAAGCCACTCTGAAGAATAAATGAAAGAGTCTTTGCTGCTATTTATCAAAAGGCTAAATCCTATTAAATGGGATGTCCCACCACCTCCATGCTCTTCCAGGTAAAGAGAGGTGAGAAATGGAGAATTACTGGATTTGGCTACTTACCCTATAGCAGTGTTTCTTAATCTTAGCTGCTTATTGGAATCATGAGATGCTTGATTCCCATTCCCACAAATTCTGATAGAACTGGCCTGGAGCACAGATTGGCACTATTTTAAATTGCCCTATTGATTCTAGAGCAGTCAAGGTTGAAAGACACTGATCTATAGAAAAGTAGAGACAGAGACAAACATAGTAGTAGCAATAGAGATACAGAGACAGATATTTTTTCCTATAAGCAAATACACATTCACACACACACACTGACAAATCATTCTTTCTAATCCCTCACTCATCTCTGACAATGATCACACTAAAGCCCTTTTATTTCTTGTCTAGGAAAGATTACTAGAGGCTGTGGTCCCCCGAGAGACTTTGGAGAATCAAGAGGTAAGCAAAGGAGACGATGAAAGAGAAAAACAAAGGGAGAGACAGAGACAAAGAAATTGCCTCTGTCTTGCCTGTGTTTTCCTATGTACTTTCATGTTCACATTCTGTGATCCAACAGGACAAGATCCCACCAGAATATTAATATGTTCCAGAATCTTTGAATGTGTTGGATTTGCTTTCTCTTAAATACTTTTATATTTTCCTCCCAAATGTGATCTCCTGAAGTCTATAGATCCTACTCTTCCTGTCACTAATCTAGATTTTCTCATGTTTTACTTATTTTCCAAATTCAAAATATTCTCAGCTGTGTGCTCTCAAAAACTACTTTGAGCTATCTATTGTGAGTCTAACTACTTTGCTCTAAACACTTTTTTCTTGGTATTATTAATGTAAAATTACATGAGGAACATTATGTTTACTAGACTCCTCCCATCACCAAGTTCACTGTCCATCAGCATAATAAGATGCTGTAGAATCACTACTTGTCTTCTCTGTGTTGTACAGCTCTCCCCGTGCACCCCCCCCACACACATTATACATGCTAACCGTAATGCTACCTTTCTTTTCCATCCCTGCCCCCACTTATCCCTCCCTTCCCACCCATCCTCCTCAGTCACTTTCCCTTTGGTAACTGTTAGTTCATTCTTCAGTTCTGTGATTCTGCTGCTGTTTTGCTTCAGTTTTTTCTTTGTTCTTCTACTTCACAGATGAGTGAAATCATTTGACACTTGTCTTTCTCCACCTGGCTTATTTCACTGAGCATAATACCCTCCAGCTCCATCCATGTTGTTGCAAATGGTAGGATTTGTTTTCTTCTTATAGCTGAATAATATTCCACTGTGTATATGTACCACTTCTTCTTTATCCATTTATCTACTGATGGACACTTAGGTTGCTGCCATTTCGTGGCTATTGTAAATAGTGCTGTGATAAACATAGGGGTGCATATGGACCTAACAGACTGGGCTCCTGCATTCTTAGGGTAAGTTCCTAGGAGTGGAATTCCTGGGTCAAATGGTATTTTTTTTAAGGAACCTCCATACTGCTTTTCAAAATAGTTGAACTAATTTACATTCCCACCAGCAGTGTAGGAGGGTTCCCCTTTCTCCATAACCTTGCCAACATTTGTTGTTGTTTGTCTTTTGGATGCCGGTGATTCTTACTGGTTTAGGTGATATCTTAATGTGGTTTTAATTTGTATTTCTCTGATGACTAGCAATGTGGAGCATATTTTCATGAGTCTGTTGGTCATCTGAATTTCTTCTTTGGAGAAGTGTCTGTTCAGATCCTGTGCCCATTTTTTAATTGGATTATTTGCTTTTTGTTTGTTGCAGTGTGTGAGCTCTTTATATATTTTGGATGTCAACCCTTTATTGGATCTGTTATTTATGAATATATTCTCCCATACTTCAGGATGCCTTTTTGTTCTATTGATGGTGTCTTCTGCTGTACAGAAGCTTTTCAGCTTGATATAGCCCCACTTGTTCATTTTTGCTTTTGTTTCCCTTGCCTGGGGAGATATGTTCATGAAGAAGTCGCACATATTTATGTCCAAGAGATTTTTTCCTATGTTTTTTTCTAAGGGTTTTATGGTTTCATGACTTACATTCAGGTCTTTGATCCATTTTGAGTTTACTTTTGTGTATGGGGTTAGACAATAATCGAGTTTCATTCTCTTACATGTAGCTGCCCAATTTTGCCAACACCAGCTGTTGAAGAGGCTGTCTTCAACATTTTCCCATTGTATGTCCATGGCTCCTTTATCACAAATTAATTGACCATATATGTTTGGGTTAATATGTGGACTCTATTCTGATCCACTGGTCTGTAGGTCTGTTCTTGTGCCGGTACCAAATTGCCTTCATTACTGTGGCTTTGTAGTAGAGCTTGAAGTTGGGAAGTGAGATCCCCCCTGCTTTATTCTTCCTTCTCAGGATTGCTTTGGATATTCAGAGTCTTTTGTGGTTCCATATGAATTTTAACACTATTTATTCCAGTTTGTTGAAGAATGCTGTTGGTATTTTGATAGGGATTGCATTGAATCTGTAGATTGCTTTGGGCAGGATGGCCATTTTGATTATATTAATTCTTCCTAGCCAAGACCATAGGATGAATTTCCATTTGTTAGTGTCCTCTTTAATTTCTCTTAAGTGTGTCTTGTAGTTTTCAGGGTATAGGTCTTGGTTAGATTTATTCCTAGGTATTTTATTCTTTTTGGTGCAATTGTGAGTGGAATTGTTTTCCTAATTTCTCTTTCTGCTAGTTCATTGTTAGTGTAAAGGAATGCAACAGATTCCTGTATATTAGTTTTGTATCCTGTAACTTTGATGAATTTGGATATTAGTTATAGTAGTTTTGGAGTGGAGTCGTTAGGGTTTTGAAAGTACAATATCATGTCATCTGCAAGTAGTGACAGTTTGACTTCTTCTTTACCAATCTGGATGCCTTCTGTTTCTTTGTTTAATCTGATTGCCATGGCTAGGACCTCCAGTACTATGTTGAATAACAGTGGGGAGAGTGGGCATCCTTGCCTTGCTCCCGATCTTAGAGGAAAAGCTTTCAGCTTCTCGCTGTTAAGTATGATGTTGGATGTGGGTTTGTGATATACAGCCTTTATTATGTTGAGTTTCTTGCCCTCTATACCCATTTGTTGAGAGTTTTTATCATGAATGGATGTTGAATTTTGTCGAATGCTTTTTCAGCGTCTATGGAGATGATTATGTGGTTTCTGTTCTTCTTTTTGTTGATGTGGTAGATGATGTTGATGGATTTTCAATGTTGTACCATCCTTGCATCCCTGCAATGAATCCCACTTGGTCATGGTGTATGATCCTCTTGATGTATTTTTGAATTCGGTTTGCTAATATTTTGTTGAGTATTTTTGCATCTACATTCATCAGGGATATTGGTCTGTAATTTTCTATTTTGGTGTGGTCTTTGCCTGGTTTTGGTATTATAGTGATGCTAGCCTCATAGAGTGAGTTTGGAAGTATTCACTCCTCTTCTATTTTTTGGAAAACTTTAAGGAGAAAGGGTATTATGTCTTCTCTGTATGTCTGATAAAATTCAGCAGTGAATCCATCTGGTCCAGGGGTTTTGTTCTTGGGTAGATTTTTGATTACTGATTCAATTTCATCGCTGGTAATTGGTCTGTTTAGATTTTCTGTTTATTCCTTGGTCAATCTTGGTAGGTTGTTTTTTCTAGGAAGTTATAAGTTTTTTTGGTTTTCCAGCTTGTTAGAATATAGGTTTTCATAGTATTTCTGTGGTGTCCATTGTGGTTTTTCCTTTCTCATTTCTGATTCTGTCAATGTGTGTAGATTCTCTTTTTCTCTTAATAAGTCTGGCTAGGCACTTACCTATTTTGTTTATTTTCTCAAAGAACAAACTTAGTTTCATTGATTTTTTCTATTGTTTTATTCTCAATTTTATGCATTTCTTCTCTGATATTTATTATGTCCCTCCCTCTGCTGACTTTTGGGCTCCTCTGTTCTTCTTTCTCCAGTTTCAATAATTGTAACTTTAGACTATTCATTTGGGATTGTTCTTCCTTCTTTAAATAAGCCTGGATTGCTATATACTTTCCTCTCAGAACTTCCCTGGCTGTGTCCCACAGATGTTGGGGCTTTGTACTTTTGTTGTCATTTGTCTCCATATATTGCTTAATCTCTATTTTAATTTGGTCATTGATCCATTGATTATTTAGGAGCATGTTGTTAAGCCTCCATGTGTTTGTGAGCCTTTTTGTTTTCTTTGTACAATTTATTTTTAGTTTTATACCCTTGTGGTATGAGAAGTTGGTTGGTAGAATTTCAATCCTTTTGAATTTACTGAGGCTCTTTTTGTGGTCTAGTATGTGGTCTATTCTGGAGAATGTTCCATGTGTACTTGAGAAGAATTTGTATCCTGCTGCTTTTGGGTGTAGAGTTCTATAGATGTCTATTAGGTCCATCTGCTCTAGTGTGTTGTTCAGTGCCTCTGTGTCCTTACTTATTTTCTGTCTGGTTGATCTGTCCTTTGGAGTGAGTGGTGTGTTGAAGTCTCCTAAAATGAATGCATTGCATTCTATTTCCTCCTTTAATTCTGTTCATATTTGTTTCACATGTTAGTGCTCCTGTGTTGGGTACGTATATATTTATAATGGTTATATCCTCTTGTTGTACTGACCCCTTTATCATTATGTAATGTCTTTCTTTATCTCTTGTTACTTTCTTTGTTTTGAAATCTACTTTGTCTCATACAAGTACTGCAACACCTATTTTTTTTCTCCCTATTGTTTGCATGAAATATCTTTTTCCATCCCTTCACTTTTAGTCTGTGTATGTCTTTGGGTTTGTGTTCAGTCTCTTGTAAGCAGCATATGGACGGGTCTTGCTTTTTTATCCATTCTATCAATCTGTGTCTTTTGACTGGTGCATTCAGTCCATTTACATTTAGGGTGATTATTGAAAAATATGTACTTATTGCCAATGCAGGCTTTAGATTTGTGGTTACCAAAGGTTTAAGGGTAGCTTCTTTACTCTCTAACCATCTTACTTAACTCTCTTAGTGAGCTATTATAAACACAGTCTGATGATTCTTCATTTCTCCCCTTCTTATTCATCCCCCTCCATTCTTTATATGTTAGGTGCTTTATTCTGTATTCTTTTGTGTTTCCTTTGACTGAGTAGTTGATTTTATTTTTTGCCTTTAGTTAGTATTTGGTGGGTCTCTGCTTTCTTTGGTGTGATTTTATTTTCTCTGGTAACATCTATTTTGCCTTAGGAGTGCTTCCATCTAGAGCATACCCTTGAAAATATCCTGTAGAGGTGGTTTGTGGGAGGCAAATTCCCTCAACTTTTGCTTGTCTGGGAATTGTTTAATCCCTCCTTCATATTTAAATGCTAATCATTCTGGATACAGTATTCTTGTTTCAAGGCCCTTCTGTTTCATCGCATTAAATATGCCAAGACATTCTCTTCTGGCATGTAAGGTTTCTGTTGAGAAGTCTGATGATAGCCTGATGGGTTTTCCTTTGTAGGTGACTTTTTTATCTCTCTGGCTCCCTTTAATACTCTGTCCTTGTCCTTGATCTTTGACATTTTAATTATTATACGTCTTGGTGTTGTCCTCCTTGGGTCCCTTATGTTGGGAGTTCTGTGGGCCTCATGGTCTGAGAGACTATTTCCTCCCCCAGTTTGGGGAAGTTTTCAGCAATTATTTCTTCAAACACTTTCTATCCCTCTTTCTCTCTCTTCTTCTTCTGGTACCCCTATAATGCAAATATTGTTCTGTTTGGATTGGTCACAGAGTTCTCTTTATATTCTTTCATTCCTGGAAATCCTTTTATCTCTCTCTGCCTCAGCTTCTCTGTATTCCTGTTTACTGATTTCTATTTCATTAACAGTCTCTTGTACCTTTTCTAGTGTGCTCTTAAGTCCTTCCAGAGATTGCTTTATTTCTGTATTCTCCCTCCTGACTTCTTCCCTTAGCTCTTGCATACTTCTCTGCAGGTCTATCAGCATGGTTATGACCTTTATTTTGAATACTTTTTCAAGAAGACTCATTAAATCTATTCCATTAGGCCCTCTCTCTGGGTTGTCTGGGTGGTCTTTGACTGGACCAGATTCTTCTGCCTTCTCATGGCAATAGCAGAAGTCACAGGTAGGTGGCATGTGTGTCAGCTGGGAGAACAAAGTCCCTTCCTGCTTGTTGTTCACTGTGCCCTTATCTGCAGCCTGCACTGGTTACCCGCACACCTCAAGGTGGTACCTGGGATCCCCTGAGCTGCCCTGGGTGGGGCCGCCTTCAGGCTAGCCTAGAAGACTGAGGGAGTTTGCAGCCACACTGGGTCCCCTTCAGGCCTCCTGGGCCTTGCTCCAGCTTCTGCTGCCTGTGCCAGTTACCCACGCACCAGGAAGCAGTGTCTGGGATCCCCTGCACTGCCCTGGGTGGGGCCACCTTGAGGCTAACCTAATGTACTGTGTGGAGTCACAGCCCTGCTGGGGGTGTTCTCCCATGAGAACAGTGCCCCTTCGAGCATCCTGGGCCTTGCTCCTGCTTCTGCTGCTCGTCCTGGCTAGCTGTGTGCTGGGAAGAGACTGTATGGTTTCTGTGGTCAGGCTGTTCCAATTTGCAGCACCGTCTGGGGGGAGCGAATGTCAGGCTGCTTATTGCTGTGAGGGGCTTTGGGGCTGTTTTCCCAGTCAAGGGGTTAGGGGGCCCAAAGTTCCTCAAAAATTCCCAGCCTGCTGGGTTGAGTATGCTGGGATGATTTTGTTCAACTGTTGAGCCCCTGTCCCTTTAAGACTTTTAAAAATTGCCTGCTTTTCTTTTGTCCAAGGGGAACCGGCTGTGGGGACCCACTCACAGTCTCTGTCTCGGATTTTCCGTTTCCATTTCTCTAATATCTAGCATACCATGCAATGTGTGTCTGTGCTCTGGTGTGGATGACTAGGGCTGGTCCTGGGCTCCCTCTCCCTCCCCACTCTGACTCCTCTCCTCCTGCTGGTGAGCTGGGGTTGGGGGAGCACTCGGGTCCCGCCAGGTCACGGCTTGTATCTTACCCTCTTCATGAGATGCTGAGTCCTTGCAGATGTAGATGTAGCAGAGATGTTGTCCTGTATCTTCTGGTCTCTCTGTTAGGAGTAGTTATATTTGTTGTAGTTTCAAAATATATATGATTTTGGGAGATTTCCACCACCCTGCTCATGCTGCCATCTTGAGCCCTCCCCCTGCCCTAAATGCTTTATCAATAAACAGCACATTCTTTCCCTCAGGTCTTAAATATGCAAAGCAAAGAAAAAAAATTGTTTCCTCAGCCTCCCATATCTCAGTTATGCAGTCTTTCACTTTAGCTAAATATTTCATTCTATCCTCTAGTGTCATATTTCTAGTTACAGCAATCATAAAGGCCACCCATTATAATTTGCTTCCTATAATTGAATGTAACTTAGGTTTTTCTAATCTCTAAATTTAAAAAAAAAACAGACATTTACCTAGAAAAGATTTCATCCATATCAAGGGATATCAGTTCAGCCAGCAGTCTCCATGGAGCTTTGAAAATATAGAGCCCCATTCATGACTACTTTCTTACCTCTTAAATGTTGGCTATCACCTCTTTTTGTGATTGCATGCTGACTGTCCCTAATTAAATTACTAGTGGCTGGGTGTTTCCCCAGAGTATCCTTTGATTAGCAATTACACTTGTGTTTTTGCTCAACTGCCAAAAAATTAATTTGTTGAATGTGGAGTTTTCCCAAAATATACTTCAGTGACTCTCAATTACAGGTCTTATACTCAACAGTAATATCTGCTTTCAACAATATTAGATATATATGTTTGTGTATCTTTAGCCACTACTTACAAGCCTCAGTTTTCAAATCGCATTTATATCTAATCTCTGTTGATATGAGCTAGTGAAAGTTTAAGGAATTAGGCATCAAGCACTCTAAGTTGAATCCTGAATCACCAACTAATTAGTTGTCATATCTTTGGAAAATTACACAGCTTCTTTGAAAGTCATAGTTAACTTCCTCAACATTACTTTACTGTCACTGATAAAATCTTAAGGAAAATATACAGGTTAAAATATTTTATAAGCTGTAAAACACTGTATAAATAGCAGGCATGTTATGGGTTGAGTTTGTTCTCCTCAGTCCTTGTCCCCACTGCAACAAAGAATACAAAGTCAGAGACACACTAGCAAAGCAGAGCAAAAGTTTTATTTGAATACACCCCAAGGGAGGAGGAGTGGGCCAGAGTTAAGGTAGACAAAGGCCCCAGACCTTTAGGGGAGGGTCCCTGACCCAGCTGCAGCACTTCCTTGGATTGACAAGATGAGGTCATTTGGCTGACAGCTCTAGTTACAGACCCATTCCTCTTGGTGAGCATGTCTTTTCCCAAAATGCCCACAGAAATGCCCATGGGGTCAGGGAGGGGAACAAAACTGCAATTTTGTTTTAATGAGATTATGATGAGATGTGGTTTGGGCCGTTCTTAGGTTTGGCAGAGTTCAATTGCGCCCATGTTCGGACCTGGTCGGGACCTCTTTGGCCTGGTCCCAATAGGCAAGAAGTTATCTCCCTGCAAAGCCTTTGTTCTCTTCCCAGGGAACCCCCTACCTGGGCGGTTTGGGTAGTTTTTTTCCTTGAACCCTATCTGGGCAGTGGCTTCTTTGGGCCTTATCTTCCCCTTTCCTGGGTGCTCATGTCTATCTTTCCATCTAACAGGTATTTTATTTTGAACTTTTTTATCAGCCCTGACTTTTCCTTCAGAATTAACAGTAGTTATAATATTCTATAAGTTGAGAAGTGTTTTCAAAGACTTCTCCAACTCCCCTTCTGTCAAAAACAATTTTTCTTTACTAACTTAAACTCATGGTCATATCAATACACAGAGAGCATATTCAGGGATAGTACTGTTTTGAGGTTAATTGCATGGGTACTGGGACAATAATGCCCAGATGAAATCCCAGCTCCATGAGAGGATTCTGGGAAGATGGCCGAGTAACAGTTTCCAATGATCACCTCCTCTCACATACACACCTTGGCAGCAACTACATGTAAAACAACTCACTCTGGAAACAGTCTGAAGACTGGAAGAACAGATTTCCGCAGCCAATGAAAAAGAGAAGCCCACATCAAAAAGAGTAAAAGGGGCAGAGCTGTGACTGAGATCCAAACCCTTCCCTAGCCCCAGGCCACAGGCAGGAAGGAGCAAACACTAAGGAGTGAGAGGATAAAACTCTGCACCTGGCATGGCTGGCCCCGGGGGGCCTGCACTGGTAAGACAAGATCCCATAATGTGTGGCTTTGAAAATCAGCAGGGCTTAACTCCAGGAGCTTTGAAAACCAGTACTGCTTAATTACAGGAGAGCTGCACGTCCATGGGGGCCAGGTCTCCACTCTTGAAGAGCCACCACAGCACAGAAGAAGCAGTTTAAGAAGGGTCTGGGTTATACAAGGAGGAGATTTAAGGACTAACTTTGGGAAGCATACCAGAGGCACACAGCTAGACACACTACCAGTACAGTACACCTGGAGTAGATACAGCCAAACCTTTCAGGCAGCTGGGCATCTCTGGCAGCTGAGTTTGGAATAAGTTCTCGCAACCAGTGGGCCCACACTACTCCAGCCAAGCTGAGGGCTAGCCATGGATATCAGGCTGCCTTCAGTAGCTGTAGCCAAGCCTTTCAGCCAGTCACACCAAAAGCCAGCCCTGCAAACCAGTACACCTGCAGTAATTGCACCAATCACTGGTGACAGCTGGGAGGAGGGCTGGCCTTGCCCACCAGTCATCAAGCAGTCACAGCTCAGCCAGGACAGAAGGGTGCACACATCCCATAAAAGGGACACCCCTGGAGCTCCGGGTTCTGTTGATCAGGATTAATGCACTACTGAGAACCACAAGGTGCCTATTACATAAGGCCACTGTCTTCAAGACAGAGCTGATCTACCTAATACATAGAAGCAAACACAGAAAACCAGACAAAATGAAGCAAAGGTTCATGTTGCAAATGAAAGAACAAGACAAAATTCCAGAACGCAAGTCAAAGTAAACAAGAGATAAGTCTTCCTAAAGAGTCCAAAGTAATAGTCAAAAATATCCTCATTGGACTTGAGAGAAGAGTGGATGAACTCAGTAAGAACTTTGACACAGACAAAATATAAAAAGGAACCAGTCAAAGCAGAAGAGGGAGTCAAAAGCAGATTAGAGGTTACATTAGAATGGATCAGCAATATGAAAGACAGGGTAATGGAAAACAACCGAGCTGAATAGCAAAAATCAAAAAAGAATTTTAAAAATGAGGAGAGGTTAAGAGATCTCTACAACAACTTCAAGTGAAACAACATAAAATTCTCCAGGACCAAATCAGGAAGAAAAGAAAATAAGAATTTTTTTCTTATTTTCCAAATTGGTAAGGAAGAATTAAAATTTACATTATTTGCAGATAACACGATACAATATACAGAAAACCCTAAGGACTCCACCAGTAAACAATTAAAACATAAATGAATTCAGTAAGCAGCAAGAGACAAAATCAAAAGAAGAAATTTGTTGCATTTTTGTATACAAATAACAAACTAGCAGAAAGAGAAATTAAGAAAACAATCCCATTTACAACTACACCAAAAAGAACAAAATAACAGGGAATGTAATCAAGGAGTGAAAGACCTGTATTCTGAAAATGATAAGATATTAATGAAAGAAATTGAAGACAAAACAAATAAATGGAAAAATATAACATGCTCATGAACAGGAAGAATATTGTTATAATGGCCATACTAGCCAAAGCAATCTACCGATTCAAGGCAATCCCTATCAAAATATCAACAGAATTTTCACAGAACTAGACCATGAATAGCCAAACAAATGTTGAGAAAGAAGAACAAAGCTGGAGGTATCACACTCCCAGGTTACAAACTATACTACTGTAAGTCTGAGAAAAGGAAATCCCGGGCAAAATATCCCTAAAATCCAAAATCAGTCAAAGGGAGAAATAAAGTTTAAAACCTGTTTATTGCTCACAAACAGCAGTTCCAGGCCGTCTTTCTTCTCTGCTCAAGCAGCAACCACACGGGCCCTCCCCCTCACCTCTCAGTTACAGATAAGCCCTCTATTGCCCAGTTAATCACTCATTGATATGGAGGTGAACTTCTCCACCCCTGAGGAAAGATGCAAATGCACTAAAGCCATACTTCTTTCCACCTCTGAATGCCTACTGATATGCAGATATACTAAAGCCAGGCGAGATATTCTGGAAATATTACAATTTTATCCACAACTACAAAGCTATAATAACCAAAACAGCATGGTACTGGCACAAAAACAGACATATAGATTTATAACAAAATAAAGGGCCCAGAAATAAACTTACACTTATATGCTCAATTAATCTATTACAAAGAAAATAAGAATACAAAATGGGGAGAAGAAAGTAGCAGTAAATAGTGCTAGGAAAACTTGAATACTACATGCAAAAAAATGATATGGACAACTTTTGTACGCCATAAAAAATAAACACCAAAAAAAATTCAAAATGGATTAAAGACCTAAATGTAAGATCTAAGACCATAAAACTCTCAGAAGAAAACACAGGCAGTAAACTCCTGGACATTAGTCTTAGCAATTTTTTTATATGTGTCCCCAGGCAAGGGAACAAATGTAAAAACAAACAAATGGGATTACATCAAACTAAAAAACGTCTGCAAAGGAAACCATCAACAAAATGAACAGGCAACCTAGTGTATGTGAGAATACATTGGTAAATAATACATCCAATATGGGGTTGACATCCAAAGTATATAAAGAATTCATACAACTCAACACAAGAAAAACAAATAATATGAATAAAAAATGGACCATAAAACTCTTAGAAGAAAACATAGGCAAAACTCTCTTGAATATAAACATTAACAACTTCTTCATGAACATATCTCCACAAACAAAATGAAAAATGAACAAAAAGAAAAAGCAAAAATGAACAAGTGGGACTATATCAAACTAAAAACTTCTGTAGAGCAAAGGACACCATCAGTAGAACAAAAAGGCATCCTACAGTATGGGAGAATATATTTGAAAATGACATATTCAATAAGGGGTTATCATTCAAAATATATGAAGAGGTCACATGCCTCAACACCCAAAAAGCAAATAACCTGATTAAAAAATGGGCAGAGGAGCTCAACAGACACTTCTCCAAAGAAGAAATTCAGATGGCCAACAGACACATGAAAAGATGCTCCACATCGTTAGTCATCAGAGAAATGCAAATTAAACCCACAATGAGATACCACCTCACACCAGTTAGGATGGCCACCATTCAACAGACAAACAACAACAAATGTTGGCATGCATGTGGAGAAAGGGGACCCCTACTACACTACTGGTGGGAATGTAAATTAGTTTGACCACTGTGGAAAGCAGTAGAGAGGTTCCTCAGAAAACTAAAAATAGAAATACCATTTGACCCAGGAATTCCACTCCTAGGAATTTACCCTAAGAATGCAGCAGCCCAGTTTGAAAAAGACATATGCACCCCTATGTTTATAGCAGCACTATTTACAGTAGCCAAGAAATGGAAGCAACTTAAGAGTCCATCAGTAGATGAATGGATAAAGAATATGTGGTACATATACACAATGGAATATTATTCAGCCATAAGAAGAAAATAAATACTACCACTTGCAACAACATGGATGGAGCTAGAGGGTATTATGCTCGGTAAAATAAGCAAGGTAGAAAAAGACAAGTATCAGATGATTTCACTCATCTGTGGAGAATAAGAACAAAGCAAAAACTGAAGGAACAAAACAGCAGCAGACTCACAGAACCTAAGAAGGGACTAACAGTTACCAAAGGGAAAGGGACTGGGGAGGATGGGTGGGAGGGAGGAAGAAGGGGAAAAGGGGGCATTGTTATTAACATATATAATGCAGAGGGTGCGGGCACAGGGAAGGCAGTATAGCACAGAGAAGACAAGTGGTGATTCTATAGCATCTTACTAGGCTGATGGATAGTGAATATAATGGGGTATGTGGTGAGGACTTGATAATGGGAGGAATCTAGTAACCACAATGTTACTCATATAATTGCATAAAGTAAAATAAAAAATGGGCAGAGGCCCTGAATAGACATTTTCTAAAGAAGATGTATAGATGGACAATAGATATATGGAAAGACACTAATATTACTAACCATCAGGGAAATATAAATCACAATCACAGTGAGGTATCACCTCACACCACTCAGATTGGCTAATATAAAAAAGGGAAGAAATAGTGAGTATTGATGAGGATGTGGAGAAAAAGGATTTCTGTGCACTGTTGATAGGAATCTAAATTGGCACAGCCACTGTGAAAAAACAGTATGGAGGTTCCTCAAAAAAATAAAAAAGAAAATACCATTTGGTCCAGTAATTCTACTTCTGGGTAGTTACCAAAAGAAAGCAAAAACATTAATTCAAAAAGACATATGCACTCCTGTGCATACTGCAGTATTATTTATAACAGCCAAGATATGGAAGCAATGGAAATGTTCATTATTAGATGAATAAATAAAGAAGACATCATATATATAATACAGTGGAATAATACTCAGCCATAAGAATGAAATCTTACCTTTTGTAACAACATGGGTTGAGTTATAAGGTATTATGTTAAGTGAAATAAGTCAGAGAAAGACAAATACCTATGCTTTCACTTATATGTGAAATCTAGAAAACCAAACAAATGAAGAAACAAAACAAAACCAGACTCACAGAGAACAAACGCATGGTTGCCAGAGATGAGGGAGATGCAAGGATAGGCAAAATAGGTGAAGGGGATTAAGAGGTATAAACTTCCAGTTATAAAATAAGACATAAGGGAGAGCGGAGCCAAGATGGCAGCGTGAGTAGAGCAGCGGAAATCTCCTCCCAAAACCACATATATCTATGAAAATAAAACAAAGACAACTCTTCCTAAAATAGAGACCAAAGGACACAGGACAACATCCAGACCACATCCACACCTGCGAGAAACCAGCACCTCACGAAGGGGGTAAGATACAAGCCCCAGCCCTGCGGGACCCGAGTGCCCATCACCCCAGCTCCCAGCGGGAGGAGAGGAGTCAGCAAGGAGGGAGAGGGAGCCCAGGACTGCTGAACACCCAGCCCCAGCAAACCAGACCAGAGTGCAGACACAGTGCTTGCGGGGGGTACTGGATACTAGGGAAACAGGGAAGCAAGACTAGTGAGCAGGTCCCTGAGGCTGGCGGTGGAGAACAAAGAAAAGTGAGCGGCTTTTTTTTTCTTTTTTTTTTGGCGAGTGCTTTTTGGAAGTCTTAAAGGGACAGGGACCCCAATACTAGGGAAACAGGGCAGTAAGACGGGTGAGCAGGTCCCTGAGGCTGGCAGTGGAGAACAAAGAAAAGCAAGCGGCTTTTTTTTCTCTTTTTTTTTTGGCGAGTGCTTTTTGGAAGTCTTAAAGGGACAGGGACCCCAATACTAGGGAAACAGTGCAGCAAGACGGGTGAGCGGGTTCCTGAGGCCGGCGCCTGAGGACAAAGAAAAGCGAGTGACTTTTTTTTAGAATTATTTATTTAATTTCTTTGTTTGCTTGTTTGTTTTGTTTTCGCGAGTGCTTTTTGGAATTCTTAAAGGGACAGGATGGCACACTTAGTCCAGAGGCAAGAAATCTGGGGATCTCTGGGCACTCTAACCCCCTGGGCAGCAGGGAGCATGGAGGCCCCTCACGGAGATAAACAGCCTCCGGGCCACACCCCCTCCAATGCGGCTCCACCATTTTGGAGCAGCAGACCAAGCCAGGCCACACCCAGAGCAACAGCAGAGATAAACTCCAGGGCAGCCAGGCAGGAATCAGAAGCCCTGTCTCTGCACAGCTGCCCAGCACAAGCCACTAGAGGTCGCTTTTCTTCCAGGAGAGGAAGGCCACAAACCAACAAGAAGGGAAGTTTTTCCAGCCGTCACTCGTCCCAGCTCTGCAAACTATACCTATCACCATGAAAAGACAAACTTACAGGCAAACCAAGATCACAGAGACAACACCTGAGAAGGAGACAGACCTAACCAGTCTTCCTGAAAAAGAATTCAAAATAAAAATCATAAACATGCTGACAGAGATGCAGAGAAATATGCAAGAGCTAAGGGATGAAGTCTGGAGGGAGATCACAGATGCCAGGAAGGAGATTACAGAAGTGAAACAAACTGTGGAAGGATTTATAAGCATAATGGATAAGATGCCAGAGGCCATAGATGGAATAGAAACCAGAGAACAGGAACGCATAGAAGCTGACATAGAGAGAGATGAAAGAATCTCCAGGAATGAAACAATATTAAGAGAAGTGTGTGACCAATCCAAAAGGAACAATATCCGTATTATAGGGGTACGAGAAGAAGAAGAGAGAAAAAGGGATAGAAAGTGTCTTTGAAGAAATAATTCCTGAAAACTTCCCCAAACTGGGGGAGGAAATAATTGAACAGACCACAGAAATACACAGAACTCCCAACAGAAAGGACCCAAGGAGGACAACACCAAGACACATAATAATTAAAATGGCAAAGATCAAGGACAAGGAAAGAGTTTTAAAGGCAGCTACAGAAAAAAAGGTCACCTATAAAGGACAACCCATCAGGCTATCATCAGACTTTTCAACAGAAACCTTACAGGCCAGAAGAGAATGGCATGATATATTAAATGCAATGAAACAGAAGGGCCTTGAACCAAGGATACTGTATTCAGCATGATTATCATTTAAATATGATGGCAGGATTAAACAATTCCCAGACAAGCAAAAGCTGAGGGAATTTGCCTCCCACAAACCACCTCTACAGAGCATCTTACAGGGACTGCTCTAGATGGGAGCACTCCTAAAAAGAGCACAGAACAAAACACCCAACATATGAAGAATGGAGGAGGAGGAATAAGAAGGGAGAGAAGAATAGAATCTCCAGAGAGTGTATAAAACAGCTCAATAAGCGAGCTAAGTTAGGCAGTAAGATACTAAAGAGGGTAACCTTGAACCTTTGGTAACCACGAATCTAAAGCCTGAAATGGCAATAAGTACATATCTCTCAATAGTCACCCTAAATGTAAATGGACTTAATGCACCAATCAAAAGACACAGAGTATAGAATGGATAAAAAAGCAAGACGTTTCTATATGCTGCTTACAAGAAACTCACCTCAAGGGATGGAAAAACATATTTCAGGCAAACAACAGCGAGAAGAAAGCAGGGGTTGCAGTACTAATATCAGACAAAATAGACTTCAAAACAAACAAAGTAACAAGAGATAAAGAAGGACACTACATAATGATAAAGGGATCAATCCAACAAGAGGATATAACCATTCTAAATATATATGCACCCAACACAGGAGCACCAGCATATGTGAAACAAATACCAGCAGAACTAAAGGGGGAAATAGACTGCAATGCATTCATTTTAGGAGACTGCAACACACCACTCACCCCAAAGGATAGATCCACTGGGCAGAAAATAAGGACACACAGGCACTGAACAACACACTAGAAGAGATGGACCTAATAGACATCTATAGAACTCTACATCCAAAAGCAACAGGATATACATTCTTCTCAAGTGCACATGGAACATTCTCCAGAATAGACCACATACTAGCACACAAAAGGAGCCTCAGTAAATTCCAAAATATTGAAATTCTACCAACCAATTTTTCAGACCACAAAGGTATAAAACTAGAAATAAATTCTACAAAGAAAACAAAAAGGCTCACAAACACATGGAGGCTTAACAACATGATCCTAAATAATCAATGGATCAATGAACAAATTAAAATAGAAATCAAGGAATATATGGAAACAAATGACAACAACAACACAAAGCCCCAACTTCTGTGGGACGCAGCGAAAGCAGTCTTAAGAGGAAAGTATATAGCGATCCTGGCACACCTGAAGAAGGAAGAACAATCCCAAATGAATAGTCTAACATCACAACTATCAAAACTGGAAAAAGAAGAACAAATGAGGCCTAACGTCAGCAGAAGGAAGGACATAATAAAGATCAGAGAAGAAATAAACAAAATTGAGAAGAATAAAACAATAGCAAAAATCAACGAAACCAAGAGCTGGTTCTTTGAGAAAATAAACAAAATAGATAAGCCTCTAGCCAAACTTATTAAGAGAAAAAGAGAATCAACACAAATAAACAGAATCAGAAATGAGAATGGAAAAATCACGACAGACTCCACAGAAATACAAAGAATTATTAAAGACTACTATGAAAACCTATATACCAACAAGCTGGAAAACCTAGAAGAAATGGATAACTTCCTAGAAAAATACAACCTCCCAAGACTGACCAAGGAAGAAACACAAAAGTTAAACAAACCAATTACGAGCAAAGAAATTGAAACGGTAATCAAAAAACTACCCAAGACAAAACCCCAGGGCCGGACGGATTTACCTCGAAATTTTATCAGACACACAGAGAAGACATAATACCCATTCTCCTTAAAGTTTTCCAAAAAATAGAAGAGGAGGGAATACTCCCAAACTCATTCTATGAAGCCAACATCACCCTAATACCAAAACCAGGCAAAGACCCCACCAAAAAAGAAAATTATAGACCAATATCCCTGATGAGTGTAGATGCAAAAATACTCAATAAAATATTAGCAAACCGAATTCAAAAAGGATCATACACCATGTCCTAGTGGGATTCATCCAAGCAATGCAAGGATGGTACAATATTCGAAAATCCATCAACATCATCCACCACATCAACAAAAAGAAAGACAAAAACCACATTATCATCTCCATAGATGCTGAAAAAGTATTTGACAATATTCAACATCCATTCATGATAAAAACTCTCAGCAAAATGGGAATAGAGGGCAAGTACCTTAACATAATAAAGGCCATATATGATAAACCCACAGCCAAAATTATACTGAACAGCGAGAAGCTGAAAGCTTTTCCTCTGAGATCGGGAACAAGACAGGGATGCCCACTCTCCCCACTGTTATTTAACATAGTACTGGAGGTCCTATTAACGGCAATCAGACAAAACAAAGAAATACAAGGAATCCAGATTGGTAAAGGAGAAATTAAACTGTCACTATTTGCAGATGACATGATATTGTACAGAAAAAACTCTAAAGTCTCCACTCCAAAACTACTAGAACTGATATCAGAATACAGCAAAGTTGCAGGATACAAAATTAACACACAGAAATCTGTGGCTTTCCTGTATACTAACAATGAACCAATAGAAAGAGAAATCAGGGAAACTGTTCCGTTCAGAATTGCATCAAAAAGAATAAAATACCTAGGAATAAACCTAACCAAAAAAGTGAAAGACCTATACCCTGAAAACTACAAGTCACTCTTAAGAGAAATTACAGGGGACACTAACAAATGGAAACTCATCCCATGCTCGTGGCTAGGAAGAATTAATATCATCAAAATGGCCAACCTGCCCAAAGCAATATACAGATTTGATGCAATCCCTATCAAATTACCAGCAACATTCTTCAACGAACTGGAACAAATTATTCAAAAATTCATATGAAAGCACCAAAGACCCCGAATAGCCAAAGCAATCCTGAGAAAGAAGAATAAAGTAGGGGGGATCTCACCCCCCAACTTCAAGCTCTACTACAAAGTCATAGTAATCAAGACAATTTGGTACTGGCACAAGAACAGAGCCACAGACCAGTGTAACAGACTAGAGACTCCAGACATTAACCCAAAAATATATGGTCAATTAATATTTGATAAAGTAGCCATGGACATACAATGGCGAAATGACAGTCTCTTCAACAGATGGTGCTGGCAATACTGGACAGCTACATGTAGGAGAATGAAACTGGACCATTGTCTAACCCCATACACAAAAGTAAATTCAAAATGGATCAAAGACCTGAATGTAAGTCATGAAACCATTAAACTCACGGAGAAAAACATAGACAAAAACCTCTTAGACATAAACATGAGTGACCTCTTCTTGAATATATCTCCCTGGGCAAGGAAAACAACAGCAAAAATGAACAAGTGGGACTATATTAAGCTGAAAAGCTTCTGTACAGCAAAAGACACCATCAATAGAACAAAAAGGAACCCTACAGTATGGGAGAAAATATTTGTAAATGACAGAACCGATAAAGGCTTGACATCCAAAATATATAAAGAGCTCACATGCCTCAACAAACTAAAACCAAATAATCCAATTAAAAAATGGGCAGAGGAACTGAACAGACAGTTCTCCAAAAGAGAAATACAGATGGCCAACAGACACATGAAAACATGCTCCACATCGCTAATTATCAGAGAAATACAAATTAAAACTACAATGAGATATCACCTCACACCAGTAAGGATGGCTGCCATCCAAAAGACAAACAACAACAAATGTTGGCGAGGCTGTGGAGAAAGGGGAACCCTCCTACACTGCTGGTGGGAATGTAAATTAGTTCAACCATTGTGGAAAGCAGTATGGAGGTTCGTCAAAATGCTCAAAATAGACTTACCATTCGACCCAGGAATACCTCTCCTAGGAATTTACCCTAAGAATGCAGCACTCAAGTTTGAAAAAGACAGATGCACCCCTATGTTTATCGCAACACTATTTACAATAGCCTAGAATTGGAAGCAACCTAAGTGTCCATCAGTAGATGAATGGATAAAGATGTGGTACATGTACACAATGAAATATTACTCAGCCGTAAGAAGAAAACAAATACCACTTGCAACAACATGGAAGGAGCTAAAGCGTGTTATGCTCAGTGATGTAAGCCAAGCCAAGAAAAGAAATACCAAATGATTTCACTCATCTGTGGAGTATAGGAACAAAATAGCAGCAGAATTACAGAACTCTAGAATGGACTAACAGGTACCAAAGGGAAAGGGACTGGGGAGGATGGGTGCATAGGGAGAGATAAGGGGAGGAAGAAGAAAAGGGGTATTATGATTAGCATGCATAATGGGGGGGTGGGAGAAAGGGGAGGGCTGTGCAACACAAGTAGTGATTCTACAACATTTTGCTGTGCTGATGGACAGTGACTGTAAAGGGGTTTGTGGGGGGGACCTGATATAGGGGAGAGCCTAGTAAACATAATATTCTTCATGTAATTGTGGATTAATGACAACAAAAAAAAAAGGGAAGAAAAGGGGGATTACTCCCTGTTAGGATAAAACTAACTGTAAATCAACGATTAAAGCATGCTTTAAATATCCTTAATTTTGATCATTTAAAGGGTGTCAGATGATCAGCTATGGAAGTACATTTTTCTGATAATATTCCTTTCTTTTAAAAAAAAAGTTTGTGTTTATACAGAGGAACAAAGCCTAATTTGGCTACCCAGAAAATGAATTAAGGTATGATATGAAGAAGAACTTCCAACATCAACATTCTCTGCAAGAGCCATTCCAGAAGATGATCATCAAAAAACTTCAACATAGATCCTGGTGCTGTTGCAGTTGTAGCTGCATTCATCCCACCGGTTCCTGGACATACCACTGGAATGAGGGAGGAGATATCTAAGCTGGCCTGTGCATACAGTAAAACAACAAATTTGACTGAATCTATACTGTCGGAACTCAACCAAGAATTAGGAGAAGTGCAAGTTGCAGCGCTCCAAAATCTTGGGACTACAGACTATCTACTGTTAAAAGAACATATGGGATGTGAACACTTCCCAGGTATGTGTTGTTTTAATTTGTGTGATTTTTCTCAAACTTCAAATTCAGTTAGACAATATCCATCATATCATTGATAAGTTTTCACAAATGTCTAGGATGCCTAACTGGTTTTCTTGGTTTCACTGGAGATGGCTGGTAATTGTAGGTCTGCTTTGGTTATGTAGCTGTATTCCTATTATGTTAATGTGTGTGCGCAATTTAATTAGTAGTTTAAAACCTATACATGCTGAAGTTACTCTACAAGAAGATATGTCAAAGAAATAATCAATCTTCCCATGTTTTCTTCCATCTGCTACTTCTATAGCCTTTCTTCTTCCTCCTAATTACAACCCTTAAGTAGAATTCGTGCCTCATAACGAAATTACCGTGTATCATAATTCTTCCAAGTGGTAAAGATACCTCAAGACAAATGCTGGGCATAAAAGCCACAGGGCATAAATCTTCAAAAAAGTAAAAACTAACCTTTTCAAACAATAAGGCTTCTCTCTCACTTACCAACTTTACATTTCCCTGTATGGCCTCGGAAGATGACTGGTTAGCCAGAGACAGGTAAGATTCCTCAAGGGAGGAACAACCTAAGACAGGCACAGTCACAGGGGGCTATCAGGTGAGAAATTGGGGATCAACAGAGGTGAGGCTTAGAACCCCACCCCCCCTGTTTTGAGAGAAATCTTCTGCATCTGTGGATGTTTTGTTGCCCTTGTCTAGCTTGGATTAATACTTAGTCTATAGGCACACACCTGATCATCTTCATTTCCCCTCTTACAACACTAAACTATGTTTTCTACCTTTATCTTGCATCTACCTACCATTTCAGCATTTTATTAAAAATAATAATAATAATAATAACAATAATAATAAGGGAGAAATGTGGGATTCACATATAAATAAAGTATAAAAATCAAACAAATATTCATATTTGACCTGATTGTTTATAGTTCATAATGCGTGACCAAAACTGAAAGTTTCTGTGATGACTGCCCTTGCACTGTTCACCATGTAAGAACTTATTCACTATGTAAGAATTTGTTCACCATGTAAGAACTTGTTCATTATACTTCAGAAGATTGAAGACTGTTGAGAACTTGGCTTGGGGTTGATTAATGATTGTGCATTGAGTCCCCTATACAGAATTTTATTGTTGTTAACAACCATTCGACCAATAAATATGAGAGATACCCTCTCAAAAAAAATAAATAAATAAATAAATAAAAAATCAGACATGAGGAAGAAAAGTACAGCATAGGGAACATATTCAATAATACTGTAGTAACTTCGTATGGTGACATATGATAACCAGTTATCATGGTATTTCATAATGTATGTAAATGTACAATCACCATGTTGTACACCTGTAATTAACATATTATTATGTCAGCTATAATTCAGTAAATAATTTGATACAATTTTTTATCATATAAAAATAGGTCCTACATTCAGGACCTATTATGGCTCATATAATATATAATATAATATCTACTCCATAGGATTGCAATAATGATTAAATGAATTAATGCACATTAAATGTTTACAATAGAGCATGGCACATAGTAGAAATTAAATAAATATTATAACTATTTGTTATTGCTGTTACATTATTAGTTCACCCTCATCCTTACATCAGCTATTTCTTTTCTCCTAACTGCTGCCCACAGGATGTAGTCTCTTCTCCCACCACTATTGCACTCAAATATCATTATATCCAGGAAGCCTTACCTGACTCTTCACCTCCCTCCACCTAGACTGAATACAAGAGTACAATGAAAGAGAAGAGATTAATGGGCACAGGTGGGAAGAATGAAAGAGGAGAGATTGATGTCCTACCTATTGGAAGTGTAAAATGCCTGAGAAAAGCACAGTGCCTCTCTTTCCTTTGCTTACTCCCAACCCATCTTATTAACATTCATTACATCAAGAAAGAAAAGATCCCTTATCTCATGGATCAATTTTTTCAAAGTGGGTTTGGTTTTATTAAACAGATAAATCTATGCTTCCAATTATCATTTGAGAAACTTTCCTTTTTTGTTAAAATCAAGAAAACTAGGGCCTTTGTTCATATGTATTAGCTGTCAAATAAGCTAGTTATAAATAATAAATACAACAGAAATTCATACAGCAAGTATTTGTAAAACCCAGCTAAATCTTTCTTGATTTTTGTCACATCATATAGAAACCACTGTATCAAGTTTACAAGGAAAAACAGAAACTGAGGATTGAGACAGCTTTGAACATGAATAAAGCAGCTTTGGAAAATCCTAGAAATTAACCTTAATTCTATTTATAAAAAAATAACTTTTCACAAGGTGACTTATTTCCTTGAAAGCACATGTTGGGTACACTCTAGTGATGTAATGCCAGAAAGTCTAAACACTACTAATTTTTTTTGCCTGAGAAGAAAAAAGCAATCACATTGACTTTAAAATAGTCAAAAATGCAGTTACCAATGTTAAAATATTGACTTTGTAAGTCCTTGTTAAATCTGTGCATGGAGGGAAGCCTATATTAAGTATAAAATATAATAAAGCAAATTTTCCATGAGAAATTAAAAAGGAAGAAAGCTTAGTAAATAAAAAATGCTGAAATTGAACACATACAATAATCTAAGAGTGTTGAAGATGTAAATTAGTTTTATTTTAAGATGCCATGTATAGCATACTTTCTAATTTAAAACTATCCTTTTATTTCTCTCCCTATTTGAGGATACACTTCTGAGGGGAC
Source organism: Manis javanica (assembly GCF_040802235.1). Lineage (NCBI taxonomy): Eukaryota > Metazoa > Chordata > Mammalia > Pholidota > Manidae > Manis > Manis javanica. Next base: position 42,796,680 of record NC_133164.1, read on the forward strand.
TAGTACTGGGCACCGTTCATCAGTAAGAATCAGAATCTCCTGAGAACCTACAGGGATGAAAAACTCATTAGCAAGTTGTCTTTCATAGTTTTGTTTCTTGTATTCCAATCATGTGACAGAGAATAAAAAAAATCTACAGCTGATGTTACGTTAGGCTCAGAGGGAATGGACATTAAACAATTAAACCCACACCAGAAGGGAAAACACTGACCCCACCCACTGGCCTGGATGGCTACAACACACTCAAGTTCCATCCACATCACAACTCATTGTAAACACTGCCTCACGCTCGTTACACTCAAATGCAGAATCATCCTAAAGATATTTCAACCACCTAAATTCTGTTTATCAAAAAAAAATTTTTATTTTGCTTCTCTTAGTCTTTAAAAACTAGCTATTCTTTACCTTAAGATAAGTGCGAATCTATTCTAGATTCAGATTCATGAAAAAGAGAAAACAGAAAAAATCATCTGTGGTCCAGAGGGCCTAAGAGAGCGGTACAAATTCTGTCTTATTGTATTCCAAACACTGGGTTATAGAAAGTAAAACCTAATTGCTGCTACTCTGTTTGGATTGATTAGTGGAAAGAAAAACAATTATACTGGTGGGCGACAAGGGTGGGGACACAAGCAAACAAGTCGGTGGACAGAGGGAGATGTTCTCTTCACGAAGCTCTTCTCTACGTGAAAACCTAAACCCTTAATCTTAGGAGAGCTAATCCACTAAGGTCTATTTCATTTGTGTATATATAAATGCCTAGAATAAACCCTGAACTTCATTCTGATCTAAACAGGATTAGAAAGTTATACTTATTGCCCCGCGGGATGAAACAGAAATAGAATGTTATCAGTATAACTGTACTCTATTAGCTTAACATGTCAGGGAACATAATATTTCTCTGTAGTGTGCAAACCCTACTAATTACTTGTATTATCTTGTTACCCAGGTTTTACAACAGGTAAAAGATAAATTATAACTGGTACATCCCTAAAGACTGTAGATTAAGGAATAAATACACTTGGAAAAATATATCTCTACTGAATACCTTCAAAATCCTTAATAAATGTAGTTAGGAAATGATTTTAAAGCCTTCCCTCTGACAGTTATGGATCATTTGCCAGTTGTTATGGTAAAGTGATAATAGTTTACTATGTAGCATAGTATTTAACACCCAAAGCTGTTTTTTGCAGCTATTTATACCTTGGCAATCATGGTAGATAAGACCGGGAATTGGCACTGAAACAGAGACTCAGCTCCCTTAAGAAAATGTTATTTTATTTCGAAATATTTTTCAAGGAGAGCATGAATCCAACAAAAATTACTGGATATCAACAACTCTGTGATAAAATTCATATCTAAAAATTGAAGACCTCAATGAATTACTGCTGGTTTCTTTCCAGAAACCACAGCTACATAAAAGAAGCTAAAACATATACTAAGATATTTACTTTTCAAACCATTTGCATTTCAAGCTACATTTTATTTATTTTTCAAATATTGATATGTGCACCTTTAAAATGAGGAATAAAGTTTCTTTAGGAAGTCTAAAGTATCCAAAGTTTGTCCTTTGGTAAAAAAAAAAACTCTCATTTCTTACACATATGGAATTTATAATAGGGAAAAAATGGATTTAGTTTGCTTTGTATTAGTTCATCTATTTCTTTTATACATGTATAGTAAAATTTATTTTTACAACTTTAATTCTCATATGTGGAACATATCTCACAGTTAACACCTTGATTTTTTCTCATGAGGTAATCTAAATAATGAGGTTTAGAGGTCTGAAATGTACCTCCCAAAACACAACCACGCGTGCCAAAGGATCAAAACAAGCACATTTAAGTATAACATTCTTAACATATGGGTATATTCAGTCCTTTTGATAAAAACAAGACAAACAGGACACAAGACCCTCTATCTCCAAATTTACTCTAAATATCAACATTTTAAAGTGGCTTTAAAATGAGAAACCTTAACCAACACCTGTGTAAACATTCATTTCAGCTCAGGATTACCATGGGCTAGTGAAAGATATTTCAGTGAGTATTCAACATTTCATCTGACTCTTAAAAACTGAAATTACCCACCCTGTCAAGAGACAGTGCCGTTATTTCTCAAGGTCTAAAATTATAACAGAAAATTAAAAAAGAAAAACAAAATTCCAAGAAAAATGTTAACCCTTTGGGAATTCTCTGAGTCAAACATTTAAACATCACTATCTAAATAATCTTTGCCATAGAGTAAAAAAACAAACAAATAAAACAGGCTGTCTCTGATGTATATGTGTTACCTAGAGACAGAATCTACAAGTAATATACTAAAACCATATTTATTGTTCAATAATAAGAGGTGGAAAATTCCCAAATCATGTTATAAAATTAACATAGCTTTAATACGCAAACTTAGCAAATATAGCACAAGAAAGAAAACTGTGGAACAATTTCATTAAAAAATATAGACGTGAGTGCTTGACATACTATTATACAAATCTAATCTGACAGGATTAAGTAGATAATGCACAAACCAAATATGAAAAAATTTTAATATAGATACCTAAAAATTAGGAAATCAATTCAGAGAACACACACTTTGAATAGGTGAAAAGCTTGAAAAAATACATAATTATTTGACTAATGTAATGAAATAAACATTTCAATTAATTTTTAAAGTTTAATATCAGTACTAGTTATTTTTTAAATTATTAACAGAATAAAGAAGAGAAGGAAATTTCCTTAAAATTATTATGATATATGTCTGGCCAAAATCAAACAGTAGTCTTAATAAAGAAATATTAAAGGAATTGTAACAAATAAAATAAGATTGCTGTCACTACTATTAATAAGAATACTGTAGCCAAAGCAATATATAAAAAAGGGGGAGATGGGATAGAGGTTATAACTATCCAAAAAGAGACAAAACTCATTATTTGTATGTGATACTGTTGTCAACATAAAAAAAACGCACAAGATGATTAAACAAATGATGAAACACATGGGTTTATTATTTTTTTAATTTTTTAAACATAGAAACCACTACCTCTTTTATAAACCTCAGTCAGAATATATGAATATATGAAAAAATAATCACAAAAGAATAATAACTTCACATATATACTTGCTTGCAAGAACCTTAACAAAAATAAGAAGGAAAATTTTACTTAAGAAGATAAAAGAAAAAAGAATAAACACTACTGAATAGAAGCATAGAATATTTTAAGATTGTGACTCATCAAAATAATTTGTAGAGAATTTAAGAAGTACTTCATTTAAAAAAAAACAAAAGCAAAAAACGTAAAGCTTATGTGGTATATACAGCAGAATGATCAGAATATTTTTGAAACAGACAACTGAGGCTTAATGTCTGACTTCAAATGGCTAAAAACTAATTTTAAACAAGAACAAGAAAAAATGCCTGTGATTGTTAGTGCTCTCCAACATTCTATTGTCCCTCCTAGCCAATACAGGGAGATAAAAACAAAAAATGAGAAATAAACACAGGAAACAAAGAGTAAAATATCTCATTATTTGCATGTGTTATGGTTGTTTAGCCATTAAATCCAGAAGAATCTTCTGGAAAACTATTATACCTATTCAGACAGTTTAGGACATTAGTAAGACAAAAAACTGACAGAAAAAGTTTCATAGTTTCTCATACACAAAGAATAACAGAAGAATATATAATGATAAAAATAACAGTCACAAAAGCAATGAAAACTCATAAATAATGAAACATAATCCTTTCAATAAAAGGGAACACAGTAATAAAGACTCTTTTTAAGACAACTAAACTATTTCATAAAGATCAAATAAATAAAAAAGTGTTTTATTAGCTGGGAATGGATAAATAGGTAATGAAATAGAATAGTGATTCCAGAAATAAATCCATATATATTTATATATTATATAAAAAAGGTGAAATTTCAAATAAATGTGGGAATATATGACTAATAAACATTACTAGATCATTTGAAAAAAATTAATCAGACCTCTTTTTCATATTATGCACTCAAGAAAATTATAGCCATATTAAAATTTTCAATTTAAAAAAATACATAAATTGCTGTAAAAATTATAGGAAAATATTTGTATAATCTTACAAAGGGGAAGATACAAAATTTGGAAATAATAAAAAAAGAACAGATTTAGCTATAAAATTTTAAACAACTATAAGGTAAAAATGCACCATAATTAAAGTTAAAAGACAAGCAATATTCTAGGGCAGGTTGGCAAGCTATGGCCCACGCACCAGCTGCCAGTTGTTGTAAATAAAGTTTTATTGGAGCACAGCCACAGCCAATCATTAACACATCTTCTACACTGCTTTCCTACTATAAGGGCAGACGAATATTGTGACCAAGCCCGTACAGCCCACAATCCCTAAAATATTTGCCAACACCTGGTCTAGGGGAAAATATTTGCAGTGTCTGTAATAGATAAAAGATTATTATTCAGAATGACTGCAAGAATAAGCTGTCAACTGTTCAAATTTGAGTTACTACTTACTTTTGGCACCAAAGGAAAACCGTACTTTGAGAGTTGTGGCGTTGTCAGATGTTGCCAGTGAAGGGTGTATAGAAATCTGGTTTCCAGTGATTGAAGGTGAGTCTTTCAATGAAGAGATCTAACTATAACTGAAAAAAATAATAAAGTAACACTACTGAAGTATAAGTGGCATAAGATAAACTGCACATATTTGCAATATACAATTTGGTGTTTTGACATATGTATAAACCTATTTAAAAAATCATAACCAAATAGCATGTGTATATACTTATTTTTGGAAGCTAAAAACAAAACACAACAAAATGAACAAAACAGAAATAGACTCATAGACACTGAGAAGTGACTGGTGGAAGGGGCTAAGGTGGGTGGGTAGGGTGGGTGAAGGGGATAAATGAGGCAAAAAATCTCAATCATAATGTAAATTGGTCATGGGGATGCAGTATTGTAGAATATATAGCCAATGGTTCTGTAACATCTTTCTATGTTGACAGATAATAACTGCATTAGATGGGGTGGGGATTTAATAATACAGAAAGCAATTGAATCACTGTGTTGCATACTTGAAACCAATATAATATTGTATGTCAACTACACCTCAACAAAAAATAAATTAAATAAAATGATATATATATATACACATATATATTTATATTCAGATATTTCAAGAAACAAAAAAATAATTGTGAATATGTATCTATCACCCCCATAACACTTCTCATGCCCTCCTCTGAAAAACCCCTTTTTCCACAGTCAACCAAGGATATCATATTTAGATCTACTTAAATTCTTTCAGCAATGTTTTGTAGCATTAGTATACATGTTTTGCACATCTTTTGTCAGATTTACCTCTATAGTATTTTGTAACTTCAATGTTCTTAGAAAGGTTATTGTTTAACTATAATTTCTGATTATTCACTAGTTGTGTATAGAAGTTTAATTAACTTTTACACATTGATCTTGTACCTGAAATCTTGCTAAAATTACTTAATAATTCTAGCAGCTTTTCCATAAATTCTATTAAGATTTGCCACACAGATTACCATGTCATTGGCAAATAAAGCCCATATGCCTTCTCCCTTTCCAGTCTGAATGTCTTTATTGTTTTTATATTTCTTATTTTTCATAGATGACATTTATCACATTAGAAACTCCTATGCTTCATTTGCTCAGTGTTTTTTATTAAGAATGGATGTTGGACTTTATCAAATCTATTTTTTTCTGTGTCTACTTAGACAATAGTATCTGAAAGAAGAATCTTATTTGTCAGAGGTTAACCTATTGACTGTGATTCTCACAGAAGTGGTAAAATATAAATTTCCTATATCTGTCAGTAACCAAAAGTCTGTATTATGTTCATGCAATTTAACTATGACCAATGTCTGTTCAGAGAGTCTAAGACACAGAAATGCTACACTGTAAGTTCTTTTCTCTCACCATCTTACTTTAATCATTCATTCCCATTACAATGTTAAACATGTTGAAGAGAAAGACAACAAGAAGGGAGGAAAAAGGAGATGAGTTAGAAAGACAAAAACAATCCAATGAAATACAAACAATGCACAGAAAAAAGCTCAAATTTATAATTAATGAGAAAATATACTCAATACTGCAATTACTTGTTGGAGTCTGTTCCTAAATTTTAAATTATGCTTAATCTATTTGTTCTTGTGGCAGTCCAGTACTGAATTTATTTTATTTTATTGTTTTTATCCTCTTTCATTATTCTACCTTTGGAAAACTTGTGGCTATGTTTCTCATATATTTTTCTAAACAAATTTAAAATTTTTAACTAATTACACCTTTTACTATATTTTACTTTCTAAAATTCCAACTATGGATGTATGTCCTATAACATGTCTATTATTTCCACCAGAGTGGGAATTAAGTATCTACTGGTGGTGGCGAATTATATATCTAATCCCATGAGATATATATAAATCCCACTTTCATTCATTAGGAGTTGCCCTTGTTTTGAACTTTATCTAAGAATAGTGCAACAGTTCAATGATATCTATGCGTACTAATCTTTAATCTGAGCAGAGAAATAAAGCAACCCACTGAATCAGCAAGGCAGTTAAGGGTGGAGCATGTCTGTGACATAAACAAAAACTATTTTGGCAAGAGAATTCCAGAAAATACTCAATAGTTAGAGGAGCCTGTAAGGTAAAACCTAATTCACTGTACAAATCATTCTTAACCTGCAGATCTAATGTATCTTAAATATTAAATACATGCAAAATGAAAAGAATATTGAAAGTTATATTGGCTCTTGAACACTTGTAAACAAGATTTGAAGATGTTTGAAAGTGGGCTTATTCATTCCCAGTCCTCAGTGATTCTACCACACACACTCTTTCCTTTGGAGGCCTCCAGGAGCAACTGTGTTTCAATCTTGCATATCAAGGAAATCGTCTCTAACTCTATACATACCCAGTTTCACATTTTCTGGTATATGAAGGCCATAGTCTACTGAACATAAGCTATTGTTTTATTGTGAAACCATTTGTTCTAACTTGTGTGATATGCTTACTGCGACAGGGTTACTTTACACAAGATAATCCAAGTGTCACATCTTTTTTTTTTTTTTTACCACAGGTGTTACTGTTATTAACTTTCTCAAATTTTTACCTTTCTATCATTTTTCAAGACCACAAAATAAATCATGAGATGACCTGCTTTTAAGCATAAAATAGCTCATTCAATGAAGATTAAATGTGTCAAATTTCAAACCTCATCCAGTAAATCAACATCATCTTCCATTCCACAGATTAAGATACTGAAAGATGTAAGAATTGTTGTCCCCACTGCCTCCATCACACACACACACACACACACACACACACACACACACACACACACACACACAGCCTTTAGCTAATAAGTAGTGTAGCTTGGATTTAGACCAAGGTCTTTCCAATTCTATACTTCCTGATGATCCAAGTTAACTGCCCTCTATGTTTCCAGACTCTCTTTTCCAAGCAAAAATAAACCTGTAAGTCACTTTCTCTAACTACATGCTCTTGATATGATTATTCCCCAGGATAGAAATCCAGCTTAGTTTTCAATCATCATTTACCCATAAATTATGCTTCCCCCGAATTGTCCTGCTCTACCTAAGTGTGTTTACATGAATTTTGCAGTTTCCAATATCATCAACAAATTTGTATCATTAATTGATTTAATAGTATGTTGATTTATGTGCTGAGTTCATACATTAATATTCACAGGGCCTTTAATTCACATCTTCATTATTTATCTCTTTTATGAAAGTTTTCTTAACATACTCTAAGAAGCCTCAAGGTCACCTGTACCTGGCACTTCAAAAATCATTGGAGATTCAAGAATATCATCTCTGCAGACGTGCAACTGTTGCATGTATGTACTGAGTTTACAGAGACGTGTCCAACTCTCAATTCACTTGTGTTTACCTAGTCTGCCTCTTTTTTCCATCAGTACTGCTATGTACATGAATTCTCCAAAGACGCAAACCAGTGGCCAATCAGGGAATGCTTATGCTTCACTCACCATAGCTATGCACTCTAAAAGAGTTGAGAATCAGGCCTCACAGATTACATACATGCAGACATAAAGGAAAATATTTTAATTTAATCATTTATGTGAAGCCAGATGGTAGTATATTAGGATGCAAAGGATACACGATCTCAAATACTTTAACAGCCTATCTACAATCAAGCCTCAGACATCACCAAAATTATACTGAACTCTTGAGGTGGGGTTGGATATTTACTTATTTTATTTTATTGAAATGTTTATTGATGCCTAAAAGATTGCTGCTTTTTAGTTTTTATACTGTAATTCTGTCTATACAGAGATGGGATGGAGGAGAGTTAAATCAAATTTTGTTCTCTATAAATCATCCATATACCTTACACTACCTAAATAACTCAGAAATCCAAAATAGCAATTTTGTCATATATAACCCAATAAAAATTCTAATGTCATGTAATAAAATAGCATACTCTAAATATCATCTGTATTAATGTGTGATTTCTAAGGAAAATATAGTATTCTGGTCTTGTTATATGCAAGTAAATTCACTAAAACATCAATGCACATATAATTGAAAGGAATAGCTGACTTGCTCTATTTATCATAAGCAGTGAAAATAATAAAAATATAAGCATAGCCTTTTTCTAAGAAATATTAAAATCCTAATAACTGTGAGGTATTTTACTTAACCTCTAACAAATCTTTTGAGTACTTTACCTTTCAGCAAAACAAATGCAGTTTCCAAAGACAAAAATCTAATTGCATATTGGTAAATTGGTTTTCTTCTAAATTCATAAAAAATGAAAATAACTTTAATATACATAACTGAAAAGCAGCTACTTCTGTAGTTATCCAAAACATTACTCAAACAAAAGTTTTATCCCTTTCTGTTGCTGAACTACCAGCATTTTATTTGCACTTAATTCTTATTCCTTAATGTGCTTTTTGAAATTCAGTGTATCTTTGAAATACTAATCATTTTTCTTTGCAGTGACTTAAGCTAAAAGCTGCTCAACTCTTTTACTAATTCCTTTATTTTTCTCCTCAGCAAACAATTAGTGAGCACTAGGCACCAAACTAGAAAAGTAGTTAGAAAATCATTCACCAAAGGATCCCATTTTATTAAATGGTTGTAGACTACAAGCCTTCTTCTGATTGCAAACACCATCTTTCCGCAAAATTTATTATATTTACTTAAGATAGTTTCATATCATAATCTGTAAAGATCAGGCAAGAATCCACTTCAAGTACTCTTCAATGGATTTATCAGCTTGGCCAAATGTTAACTAATCCATTCTTATTATATTGGTAAGTCATATTAACATTTTCCTTAAAAATTAAGGATGGTGACTGCGGCCCTACATATAACCTAAAATATAACAGTCTAGTATTGCTGTTAATACATGTTCTTTTTTGACATGTACATATTAGTTTCCAGTGTACAATATAATTCAGTATTTGTATATACAATAAAATGATCTAGTTAACATCCATAACTACACATTGTTAAAAAGTGTTTCTCTCATGAAGAGATCTTTTAAGATCTACTTGCTTAGCAACTTTCAGGTATTCAAACAGTATTATTAACAACACATTTTCTTTAAACAGGACATGTACCATAAATGTACGGTTGAAATAAAGGATACACCTGTAACTACAGTGGAACAACTGGTAAAGCAGTGATCTAAGGCCACACTTGATCACAGCTTGGGCAACTTGTCATAGCTGTAGACAGATCACGAACAATACAGCCCAGGTCAATAGCCTTGCACACGGCAATCAATGATAGGACAGCTCTACTGGAGCAAAGGATTCAAACAGATCGTGAAGTCACAGCAAATGGGAGAGGAGTTAAGATCAACTCCAGGCAAAAACATGTACTAGGTAAATTTTTCCTCAGTTTCAGCCTGTTATACCTCATTCCTTCCTCCTCATGTTTTGCCTCAACCTTACTTCTGCCTCAGAGAATCAATCCTACAATGTGCATCTGCTTTTCCTTAAATCCCTAAGTCCCCTCTCATCATCATCCCATTTCATCTTTTCTAACTGGAAAACTTTAAGATCTATCAAGATTATTTTCCAGCACCTATCAAAAGATTATCTCCTAACCCCCATCCTATGTTCTTTAATTTCAATTATTTACACATGAAAGCAGCTCCAGACTACATTCACACTAAAATACTAATGACTGAGGGAAAAAGTTAGATTATTCCACTCAGGAGCATTTGCGTTTAAGCTAACTACTTAACCTGTGTCTACATGTTAAATTTCAGAGGCATAATGTCAAAAATGAGGATGAATTTTTTAACATTCCAGAGCCACTGAAATATGTTTGCTACTGAGACTATCATTTTAGCGCTTGTCTACTAAGGCTGTTTTCTGCGATCATAAATCAAATATAATCTCTGTACATAAAACACAGTGTGGGAGGGACTACTGATAATTTGACTGTCTTTCAGAAACATCCAAATGCAAGTGCAAAAATAATTGTGACTCAGTATCTTCAATATGAGTGTACAGTGGAACAACTGGTAAAGCAGTAATCTAAGGCCCCACTTGATCACAGCTATGTACAAAATCAGCCATTAGGAGTTTACTGAGGACTTGCAGGATTATGTTCCATAAGATTTTTTTAAGTGATCTAACAAAAAGGAACTTAGAATATTTTTATAAAGAAAAAAATGTAAAAGAAAACATCTTACTTACGTGTTAACTTAAGTAATAATGACAAATATGTGATCTACTGAGGCCAAATAAGGATGAATCTGCATGGACTTTCCCTTCCATGTTAAAGTGTTCTTAATGGGTTCTTACTGGCCTTAGAAAAGTTAGATGTTCTATGGTCATGAAGAAGCATGCTTCTTTAATGATGATTCTTCTTTAATTATCATAGTCATGTCTTTATCTCATTCCTGGAAAAAGTAACTACTCTCTCAATTATATTCAAATGTAGGACAAATTGAGGAAAATTTGAGCATCAAGATAAATAATGATATGGGTTCCAAATCACTAATAGAAACACAGAGATAGTAATTAACGGGAAAATGCTTCTTACAGTAAAATGCTAACTAATAAGTACAGAAAGATCAATGAAGTTAGAATATCATCTTTGGCTGTCAAAGCTAATAAGAAGTTTGGTGAGGAAAAGCATATTTACATGGTCCCAAAGTAGTTCCAATAAGTTAGAAAGGAAAAATAGCTAACTTTGCAGTGGAGAAGCTGGCAAACTCCATCCTAATTATGTGATCAAAGACAACATCACTAATATTGGGACAAACCAACATCAAGCATGTCCTGATATATACTGAGACCAAGATAATATCTTTTTTTCTGATATTTCTGCAAAAAATACATACCTGAATCTAATCATGAGAAAATATCAAAGAAACTAATTGGGGGACAGTATACAAAATAACTGGCACTCCTCAAAAATATCAAGGTCAAGTAAGAAAAGAAAGGATGAGGAGCTGTTCCCAATTAATCAGACCTAAAGGGACAAGAAAAGTAAATGCAATGCACAACTCGATGCTGGAATAGCAAAAAATGCACAGAAGACATTACTGGGACAACTGACAAAGTTTGAATATGAACTTATTGATTAGATAATAACTATATCATTCTTAAGTTTTCTAATTTTGATAATTAACTGCACAGTTTTGTAAGAATATGTCCTTGTTCTCAGGAAGTATACACTGAAGTATTTAGGAGTAAAAGCACTATGCCTACAACTTATTCTCACATGGTTCATATAAAGCAATCTGCATATATACAAATATATATCATAAAGTGAGGCAAAATGTAAACAATTCATAAATCTGGATAAACGATATTTGGGAAACCCTCATACTATGCTTTCAAGTTTAAGTTTGAAATTGAATACCATTTTTTTTAATTTCCACAAATAAATACACTGGTCCAGTTGATTTCACCAATTAATTCTACCAAACATTTAAATAAGAAATAGCACCAATCTTCTACAAGTTCCTTCAAAAAATAGAACTTATTTTATCAGGTCAGCGTAATCCCAATATGAAACATGACAAAGATATTATAAGCAATTTACTGACCTATAGGACTCATAAAATTAGACATACAAGACCTTAACAAAATATAACAAACTGAATCCATCAATATACAAAAGGCATAATACCTCATAAGCAAGTGGATTTTATACTAGGGATGCAAAATTAATTCAATATAAAAAAATCAGCATAACTCACCATGTTAGAATAATTGTTTTTAAATGTCATCTCACTAGATGCAGGAAAAGCACTGGGTAAAATCGAACTCCCATTCATGATAGAAAAACAAACTCATAGCAAGCTATTAGTGGAAAGGAAAACTCATCAATCTGAAAAGATATCTATAAAACAACCTGCAATTTAATTCTTTATGATAAAATATAAGTCAACTTCAGTGTAGATTCAGCAAAACCCATGGCAGTATTAAATTTAGTAATCTTTGAGTGCCCAAGTATCTCCTACCAGTTAAAAATTGTGACATTTTCTGTTCTATTTGATGTTATTATGGGCAACAGACAGAAAAATTGTGCCTCATTTTGTAGTTGCCTTTCTCCATGAAGTCCCTAAAGGAAACATATTCACAAAACATGATCAAAAAAAGGAAAGGGAAGTACCACTTTGTTTAAAACTGATCTAGAATTATGAACAAAGAATTCTCATTAACTGAGATGGGAAATACCTTTTCATAAGAAAAGTAAACCTAAAAGGCACCAGACAAAAGCAGACAATGAGTTCTTAATTATTGGCATTCCCTTCCAACCTTATACCCCCACACACCACCTTTTCCAGGTGTAAACCAAAAGTTATGATGAAATGAGGAAGGTGACTTGCTCTTTTGGCACCAAAACAGAATAAGAAACCCATTCTTAAATACATAGATCGAGACTATATAGAACTTTGAGGGGGTTTCCAAAGTACTGATTGTCAATGAGGATTCTACAGCCCATATCAGAAGACCTTTGGAGGTCCATGTAATACTGGAAAGTTATGAGCATCAATTTCTAGAGTTTCTACTGCTTTTTATATTTTTTCAAACAATTGATCAGCATAAAAATTTGCCATTCTGGTTCTTATTTCCCAATTGTCCTTCTCCCACTTTACAAAAGAGAGATCTATATCCAATACATCCAGAACCTTGCTATGGAGAATAGCCCCAAGTTCCATGAACCACCAAAGCAGCCAAGGGAAACTTATAGAAATGTATGCTGAGAAAATAAAAGATATCTGTAGAAAAAAGAACCATTTACAAGACAGGTAGTTACAGATTAATTGCTTAAAAGTGAAAAACAAGCCTAAAGGTATCAACCTGAATATCATTAAAAATAACTTTTGATGATAGCTCACTCTGTGATCTTTAGCACATAAAAAAGGATTTCTAGACAGAGGGCGGAAAACAGATGGTGGTGTGAGAAGTGAGGCAGTAATCTCATCCCAAAACCACATATATGAAAATATGGTAAATACAACTAATCCTAAAAGAGTAACCAGAAATAAGATTGCACCAGCTAGTCTACATCTGGGAAAAGAGAACATATCATGGAAAATAGTAATGTAACAAAGTCATGATACAGTGGTACCTGAGCTCTCCAACCACCCCAGATCACCAGCAGGAGGAAGAGAAATAGAATATGGAGAAAGAAGCAGCCCAGGACTGCTAACTGCCCAACTCAGGAGATCTACTCTGGGAGCACAGACTCACATTGCACAGTACTCTGGAGAGTAGAGAGGTTAAAATATAGTCAGGTGGAAGACAGGGAGAGAGTGAGATTCCAGCCACTTGTGGAGAACCAGCTGCTCTGGGAAAAAAGAAAGGCAGGCACTTTGAAACACTCCCCAACAGTGAGAGGGCTGTTAGAGGAGCAAGGATTACACAGAGTTTGCTCCTCAGGAGAAGGAACAGGTGGACAAAATCATCCCAACACACTCAGCTCAGCAGCTTGGGAACTTTCAGGAGATTCTGGCAATTCATCACCATGGCTGGTGAAGCACCCAGAGGACTTACACTGCAGTAAGCATTCTGCAGCTCCTTCCTTATGGCCAGCACTGGCACACAAACCTGCTGCCACCACCATCACACCAGGCCACCTGGAGGGCTCCCTGCATGTGAGGCTAATTGGCCCTGACAGAAGGCAGGTACTGTAGTCAGAAAGCAGGAAAGGGTTCTGTCCTCCCAGCAGGCACTGGTACTGCTCACTGTGACAACCACCATTGCTCCTGACCAGCAGGAGGGCAGACCTGCCTATGGCAGCTACAGGGGCTAAATGCAGAGCCTGCTCCCTGAAAGTGGTTCACTGGCCCTAACAGCAGCAGTAGGCATTGCAACTGAGAAGCAGAAGAGAGCTCTCTCTTTCAGGTAGGCACCGGTACCACTTGCCTGCTACCACTGCCATCGCTCCAGGTGCTGGGAAGCTCCAAAGAACAGAGCTTCTGGGCACTAGATGGTGCTGCATACACAAATCTAATGTTTCTCATGATCCAGTAAGATAATGAAAAGGTAGAAGAACTTTGTTCAATCCAAAATCCCTCAAACACCATAAAGAGGGCTTAGTGAAACTGAAATCTGCAATCTCCTGAAAAAGAATTCAAAACAAAACTCATACACATGCTAATGGAGATATAAAAAAATATTTAAGATCTAAGGGACAAATTCAAGAGAATGATAGACACTTTGAAAAATGCAGTAGCTTAAATGAAACATACAATGTAGGGACTTAAAAGTAGATTAGATTACATAGAGAAGACAGTAAATGGAAATGAAATCAGAAAACAGGAATACAAAGAAGCTGAGGCACAGAGAACAAAAATTATCTCCAGGAATGAAAGAAAATTAAGAGAACTGTGTGATTTATCCAAATAGAACAATATTCAAATTATAGGGGATTTATCCAAATAGAACAATATTCAAATTATAGGGGTACCAGAAGGAGAAGAGAGAGAAAAAGGGTAAGAAAGTGTCTTTGAAGAAATAATAGCTGAAAACTTCCCCAATCTGGGAAGAAAATAGTCTGTCAGGACATGGAAGTGCAAAGATCTCCTAACAAAAGGGAACCCAAGGAGGACAACACAAGACATATAATAATTAAAATGGTAAAGATCAAGGGCAAGGACAGAGAATTAAAAGTGGCCAGAGAGAGAAATAAGATCATGTGGAAAGGAAAGCCCCTCAGGCTATAATCAGACTTTTCAGCAGAAACCTTACAGGCCATCTACAGAACACTCTACACAAAAGCAACAGGATACACATTGTTCTCAAGTGCACATGGAACATTTTCCAGAATAGATTACATACTAGGCCACAAAAAGAGCCTCAGTAAATTTAAAAAGATTGAAATTGTACCAACAAACTTCTCAGATCAAAAAGGGATGAAACTTGAAATGAATTGTGCAAAGAAAACAGAAAAGCCCACGAACACACACTTAACAATATGCTACTAAATAATCAATGGATCAATGACCAAATAAAAACAGAGATCAAGCAATATATGGAGACAAATGAAAATAACAGCTCAATGCCCGAACTTCTCTGGGAATAAGCAAAGGCAATTCTCTAAAAGGAAAGTATACAGTAATTCAGGCTTATCTCAAGAAAGAACAATCTCAAATTAACAGTCTAAACTAAAATTGATGAAACTAGAAAAAGAAGACCAATGAGGCCCAAAGTCAGTAGAAGGAGTGACAAAGTAAAGATCAGAGAAGAAATAAATAAACAAAATTGAGAAGAATAAAACAATAGAAGAAATTAATGAAACCAAGAACTGGTTCTTTGAGAAAATAAACAAAATAGATAAACCTATACCCAGACTTATTAAGGAAAAAGAGAATCTACATACATAAACAGAATCAGAAATGAGAAAAGGAAAGTCAGTACAGACACCACAGAAATACAATGAATTATTAAAAAATACTATGAAAAACTATATGCTAACAAACTGGGTAACATAGAAAAAATGGACAATTTTCTAGAAAAATACAACCTTCCAAGACTGACCCAGGAAGAAAAAGAAAATCTAAACAGACTAACTACCAGCAATGCAATTGAATTGGTAATCAAAAAACTACTCAAGAACAAAATGCAATGACCAGATGGATTCACTGCTGAATTTTATCAGACATTTAGAGAAGACATAATACCCATTTTCCTTAAAGTTTTCCAAAAAATGGAAGTGAAGGGAATATTTCCAAACTCTTTCTATGAAGCCAGCATCACTCTAACACCAAAACCAGGTAAAGACAGCACAATAAAAGAAAACTACAGACCAATATCCCTGATGAACATAGATGCACAAACACTCAACAAAATAATAGCAAACCAAATTCAAAAATACATCATGGGACTCATACACTATGATCAAGTGGGATTCATCCCAGAGATGAAAGGATGGTACAACATTCGAAAATCTACCAACATCATCCACTGCATCAATAAAAAAGGACAAAAATCACATGATCATCTTCATAGATGTCGAAAAAGCATTCAAGAAAATTCAACATCTATTCATGATAAAAACTCTCAACAAAATCTGTATAGAGGAAACATACCACAACATAATAAAGGTCACATATGACAAACCCATAGACAACATCATACGTAACAGTGAGAAGCTGAAAGCTTTTCCTTTAAGATCAGGAACAAAACAAGGATGCCCACTCTTCGCACTTTCATTCAACATAGCACTGAAGGTCCTAGCCATGACAGTCAAACAACACAGAAAAATAAAAGGAATCCAGATCAGCAAGGAACAAGTTAAACTGTCACTGCAGATGACATGATATTGTACATAAAAATCCCTAAAGAATCTACTCCAAAACTACTAGAACTAACAATTGGATTCAGCAAAGTTGCAGGATACAAAATTAATACACACAAACATGTTGCATTTCTATATACTAACAATGAACTAGCAGAAAGAGAAATCAGGAATGCAATTCCATTTACAATTGCATCAATATATATATATATATATATATGAATAAACCTAACCAAGGAAGTGAAAGAACTATACCCTGAAAACTACAAGACACTCATGAGAGAAATTAAAGATGACACCAATAAATGGAAACACATCCCATGATCATGGGTAGGAAGAATTAATATTGTCAAAATAGCCATCCTGCCTAAAACAATCTACAGATTCAATGCAATCCCTATCAAAATACCAACAACATTCTTCAATGAACCAGAATAGTTCTAAAATTCATATGGAAACATAAAAGACCCCGAATAGCCAAAACAATCCTTAGAAGGAAGAATAAAGTGGGGGGATTATGCTCTCTAACTTCAAGCTCTACTACAAAGCCACAGTATTCATGACAGTTTGGTACTAGCACAAGAACAGACCCATAAATCAATAGAATAGAATAGTGTGTCCAGATATAAAACCACATACATATGGCTAATAAATAAATGATAAAAGAGCCATGGATATAAAATAGAGAAATGACAGCCTCATCAAGAACTTGTGTTGGCAAAACTGGACAGGTATATGTAAGAGAATGAAACTGGATTACTGTCTAACTCCATACACAAAAGTAAACTCTAAATGGATCAAAGATCTGAATGTAAGTCATGAAACTATAAAATTCTTAGAATTAAACATAGGCAAAACACTCTTGAATAGAAACATTAATCAACATTTTCATGAACATATCTCCTCATGCAAGGCAAATAAAAGTAAAAAGGAACACATGGGACTACACCAAACTAAAAAGCTTCTGTACAGCAGAGGACACCATCAGTAGAACAAAATGGCATCCTACAGTATGGGAGATATATTTGTAAATGATGTATCCAATAAGGGGTTATCATTCAAAATATATAAAATGCTCACATGCCTCCACACCCAAAAACCAAATAACCTGATTTAAAAATGGGCTGAGGATCTGAACAGACACTTCTCCAAAGAAGAAATTCAGATGACAAACAGACACATGAAAAGATGCTCCACATGACTAATCATCAGAGAAATGCAAATTAAACCCACAATGAGATATCACCTCCCACCAGTTAGGATGGCCACCATCCAAAAAACAAACAACAGCAAATGTTGGCGAGGATGTGGAGAAAGGGGAATGTAAATTAGTTTGACCATTGTGGAAAGCAGTATGGAGGTTCCTCAAAAAACTGAAAATAGAAATATCATTTGACCCAGGAATTCTACTCCTAGGAATTTACCTGAAGAAAACAAGACCACAGATTCAAAAAGACATATGCCCCCTGTGTTTATCTCAGCACTATTTACAATAACCAAGAAATGGAAGCAACTTAAGTGTCCATCAGTAGATGAATGGATAAAGAAGATGTGGTACATAAACACAATGGAATATTCAGCCATAAGAAGAAAACAAATCCTACCATTTGCAACAACATGGATGGAACTAGAGGGTATTACTCTCAGTGAAATAAGCCAGGCAGAGAAAGACAAGTACCAATGATTTCATTCATCTGTGAAGTACAACAACAAAGCAAAAACTGAAGGAACAAAACAGCAGCAGACTCATGGAACCCAAGAATGGACTAGCAGTTACCAAAGGGAAAGGGGTTGGCGAGGGTGGGTGGGAAGGGGGGATAAGGGGATTAAAGGGTATTATGATTAGCACACATAATATATGGGGGCACGGAGAAAGCTGTATAGCAAAGAGAAGACAAGTAATGACTCTATAGCATCTTACTATGCTGATGGACAGTGACTGTAGTGGGGTGTATGGTAGGGACTTGATAATAGGGGGGAATGTAATAACCACAACATTGCTCATGTGAAACCTTCATAAGATTGTATATCAATGATACCTTAATAAAATTTAAAGAAAGGACTTCTAAAGTAACTTTTTTATTTACATCCATTTTTAATGTGGTGTTTTAGCACTATATTAATAAAAAAGAAAAACAGAATAGAAGTGGTGCTGAACTGTCTCATTCTCACAGTAGGCACCTCGTGACATATAAAATAACTTTTAAAATTGTTCAATTTATCATTTAAATGGATTTTGATTATCAAAATGTTCAAAGTTTATGTTCTGATTATTTTGAACTTGCAATCATTGTAACAGGTAATCAATGAAGATTTTAACCACTTAGGAACTTACTGATCATAAGATACAACATTTTAATTTATATACAGTTTTACTGCATAAAATACATTAGTGTGATCAATCATAAACATGTTTAACATTAAGACAAAATTCTGTTAGAATAAAAATAAGATCACTATGGAAAATAAAGTAAAATTTCTGACTGTTAAGAATATTCAAGTTTATTTTTTTAAACAAATGATAACAAGAATAAAATTGCTACTGGATTAATTTTCTATTGGATACTTCTAAAGGGTACTGTGACAGATTTGTTCAAAAGTGTCAATTCGCAACATGCTGAAATTTACATCTTAAGTGACAACTTATGCATGTGAATATATCATTTTTCATAATTCTTATAAGGGGTGCACAAAAAAATCTGAGATACATTGATCTAAAAAGAAGTAGGCCAAAATTTGGGGACAAGTTTTTCCTTTTTAAATACAGGGTAACTCTTTCCTAGACTCATCCACAGAAACACTTTTTTGGGTTTGTGGAATCAACTATGACAGTTTACAAACATATTGTGCATATCAGTATTTTTAAAATTTTATAGCATTTTTTAAGTCTGGTGTGATTTTTCAAGTGTGTGAAAATAGCATTACAGCATTAGAAAACTAGGGAGGGAAATTTTAATATCCAGAAATTATAAGGAAAATTTTTAAAGATTTGCAAAGATGAGGCATCAACTTGCCAGTCCTCCATATACAGTAATTTGTATCTATCGTACAAAGAGCAAAACAGTCAGGAAAAATGTCTCGAAACTTTGATTCATCATTGACTATGATCGCTGATTCTACAATCTCTCACTGGATTCATTAGAATTCTTGCTTTAAAAAAAGAGGACAGGGAGGTTTCTGAGTAACTTTATACCACTTCATTTTTCCAATCATCTTTACAGAAACAAGAGACAGGGAACAAGTCTTCTGGTCTCCTAAGGTAGAGAAGAGGTAAAGAGGGACTACAATCTGTTAATCCTCTACTAGAACATGTCCCAAAAATGTGACAATTGGAATACACAAAAATGAGGTCATTTACAGAATTCAAGAGACCCTTACTCCAATTTAACTTTATATTCATAAAATTTTATTTTTTTAATTCCATGTATAATAAAACCATGACAAGTTAGTATTACAGGCTAAATTAAATTGAAGAGTGGAATAGACTTGTTACACATACTCATTTTAAGATTTCTTAGTTGGCTATTTACGTGTAACTTCCTTAGTGTTAACGTGTATCTTTTTATTTAACATTATTATGTTGTGATGATAAATTTAAAATTAGACATTTTTTCTTTGGGTTCAAATAGTGTTCCTGAAAAAATAATCCTTCCAGAATATCTTGAGCCCACATTTACTACGAATAAACTTCGTAAAAAGTATACTATGAATAGTCAAGTTCTCTAAAGTAGTAAGCCAGTTACTATTAAGTCAGTTACTAAGACAAAATCTGTCAGTGCTGTCAAATTTGTGCCATCGGCTTAAAGGACCAAAATTAACTTTTGTAAGATACATATTTTTGCATACATACATACACAGTAAGACACCTAGTTTACATTGTCAAGAAGCTAAGTGTTACAGACACAGGCTGTGCAATGAAGTACATCATAAGCTGATTCTTTAGTATTAAAACAGTAATAAGGTTATTCTACCTTTGCCTTTATCAAAAATTGCTTCACTAGAAAACTGAATGAGGAAAGGATGCAGAGCCCCAGAAAATTGGGGCATTTATTTCTTAAAATTCAAATCTCTCTCAATCAAATGTCAGTAAATTCTGAGAGTAAAGTGTGAGAGAATCTTTCTGCTCACTTCTCAAAATAATCCCCCTTTGATTTGCTCTCAGGGCAACCTAATGCTATTACAGGTGATGTGCTTCAGGAGCGAAAACAGGTCTCTTCAGAGGCAAAAGTGGCCTTTGAAAAGCAAGCTCCTACCTGGCCTGCCTCTCCTAGACTGGAGATTATTTTATCTCTTTAAAAAAACATAAGTTAATAAATTATTGGCCAATGTTATTACAATAGTGATACACCAAAGTAGTAATATAAAATACATATATAACATATAGGCAAGAAATGGGAAGTATTTTTTAAAGAAAGAACTGTTTTTTTAGAAATACACTTCATTCTAGTAGAGTTAAAAGCTGTTTATAATTCTTGAGGCAATGGAGAGATGAAGCTCGAATGCCCTGAATCTGAGCCATGTTTGATTTCTTGCTCCAATCTGAGTGAGTCTTTTCCACATCACAGTTGCCCTCTGTTCCCTGCAAAGGAGCCTATTGGCTTATGTACTATATTCTTATTGACTTTGTCACTTTCTCCTTCCTCAGGGATTATGGGGCCCTCCTCTCTTTACTGTCAGATAGCCATTATTCCTCCTTGTGATCCAAGAATTTTAATCTCCATGTCCCCAAACCCAATAAAGAATCCCACAGTTATTTTCATTCTCTCACTCAAGAGGTCTGACCCAATAGGATTCCCTTTGGTCATTTCATAATTCCAGAGTTTTACAAGTAGCCATGCAACTGAAGAAACCCCAGGACTCTTAATACCTTAAATACATATGGATTTCTCAGATAATAGCAGCTCAGAGCTCTTTCACATCTAATTTCAGCTAATGCCCAAATTTAGTATTATTTTTCCATTTTACTTCTGGTCCTTAAAATCTGTAGAGAAATTTAAGTTCTTAGATCTTTACCATTATTATTATTATTGTATTACTATTGCTCTGTATGATCTTGATCAATTTAGATATAAATGCAAATAAAATAATCCTCAGAGGTATCTTCTAAAATTTTCCTCCTCATTAATAGAAGAAAATTAGAAAAAAATTCAAAGGAATTTTGATTTTCTTAGGAAAATGGGATAAATATTTCAATGTAAGTTCTGTGAAACTAAATTTAAACCTGCAAAATTCCAGTATTAGCAAATTTAAGCAGTTATCATTGTGCCTTTATCTACTGCCTGATGTCTTTGATTGGAAAAGTTACACACCACAAATTTGTCCCTAGGTCACAGAACAACAATGAAGGCCACCCGAAATACTGATCCGCTCCAATAAGAAGGCACTGAAATTTATTTTGTCTACCGTAGAAACTCAGTCTCCTATGCTTTCTTGTGCTTCCCCTGGGTATTGCTTCTCAAGTGCTCCATCGTGGAGACATTCATCTCAGCCCTATCTGAAGAAATTCTCTTCTGTACTGAATCTCAGACTCTCCATGAAAATCTTGTTTAGGGAAACTTAGGTCACTCAGTATCCCAGAGAAAGCATAAAAGGATTGAATACACTGGTGTTGGTCCGTTGAAATGTATTTCATGGGAGCTTATTCTTTGCAAGTGAGTAAACAACATTCAGTGAAGTCAAGAAGTATAGAACCACTCCAGGAATAGTTCATCCAAATTCTTCCAGTCAGGTGAATAGATCAGTGTGACAGGGAACTGAGCCAGCAATCAATCTTCACAACTTGGGTAACTGGACAGGCAAGATGTGGAGAATCTAAGAACAGCAAGTTGGTTATGAGAAAAACCTCCTAAAAAAGATTGATTAGAGTTCTTCAGGAAGAACAGGTCCCAGGAGGAAGAAGGAACAAGGCACAGGACATGATAATATTTAAGAGTAGAAAACAAGGTAAAAACCTCGTCCTTTGAATAAGTCAAATGACAAGTTATATTAGCAAAACATTTAGCTGCAGATCACAGGTGTTCTAACAAACAGTGCTTTCACAGGTACGTTTCTTTTAATCACATAAAAAATCTAGAAATGGACATTTGCTGAAATTATTTTGTTTATTCATTAAAACTACCCTCTTAACCCAGTGTGTTACTGCTCCATTCTGCCATCTTAGGCTGATTCTCATTCACATACATGCTGCTCAACACTTACAAGATGGTACTGCAGCTCAAGGCAGCATGTCTACATTCAAAGCCAGATAAGTGGAGGAAGTGTTGTACCAGCTTCATGTATCACTTTGTAATGCAAAAACTTTCCCAGTAAACTGTAACAGAAATCCATTTACATCTCACTGGATGGAATTGCCATGTGGCTACTCCCTAACTGCACGGTAAGCTGGGAAAGTTGAACATTCTGCTTTGCTCTGTTTTCTGTAACACAAATTAGCTAATGCATGGTCGGTAAATAAGGCAATAATGTCAACATTATACAGTAATAAATATGTTGTTTCATGTGGAACTTTTCCTATGCAAAGGGAGCCAGAACAGCTGCAGGAAATTTATGATGCAGTTTTTCACATCTTATTATGTCTGAAACCAGTGGAGTTCATAATTGCATGGACAACGCAGAAATTCTTACAAATTGCCACTGTCTATTGCATGCACATGCAAAATTGGTCATAGTAACATATACTGTCATATTTAAACAAATCATGTACATGTTGGTGCATATGCCAAGCAATATAACTGAAGGCAAGACAAAAGTGAAAAATTCCTCAAAATCAATGAAAGGCATTTTAAAACAACCAGGGACTGGTATGACTGATATACTTATAAATCATGTAAGATGATCATTAAGGCAGAAAACATCAGTTTGACAGAAATTTATTTCTGGTTTTGAACAAAAAATGCTGATTTTTGAACACAAGCTGTTTAACATCCAGTGATGCATGAATTCAGTGGAGATAAAATAAAACTATAAATAAATCAAATAGAAAGACATCTGCTTCAAAAGTTGTAAGTTAGTGACTTAGAAGAAAACTTCAAAGTGCTTTTAACAGAAGATATGATGCTCTTAATCGTATAGGTTATATAACATGTGCAAAAATATAGAGGACATTGCTGAGTTGAAAAATGACACAAAAGACTTGGCCTCCAAGTACAAAGTTTTAGCAATATCTACCAGTTTTCTTTAGTTACAACTTTTGGTTTGGAGTATACACAAGAGTGATATTCTTTTTAAAAGTCTATGACCACATAAGTCTAAAATAATTTAATGAGTAAACAACAGAATTCTACCTTTGAAAATAAAACTGCCTAATTAGTATGTATCACCTTTTTTCTCAGCAGTGCATAAAATAATGGAGTGCCTTACCTTATAATCAAAGTATATTAATACATTTGATATGATCAGCAGGAAAGGGGAGAAAACCTTCATAATGGTAAGTTTACCAGGATCAGGAACCTTCTCTTGATAATTTTAAGAAAATTAAGAATGAGCTCCTTAGGTGGGGTCCCTCCCCAGAGAAGTTCACCCAATACCTCAGTGACTCTTGACTCATGACAGGCTGCACTTCCTTCCTTGGTTTTGAAAATGGCAGCCCCACTAGCTCAGGACACCATTTTCATTTTCACTATTCTGTACCGGCTACTTCTGCTCTAGCTAGAGTGTTGCCAGTATCTCCACTCCATTGTTTCTGTGAATTTTTAATAGTCCCTAGGGTAGCCTCTGCTTGCCTCTCATTTTCAGAAATACAGTTGCTTTGTGACTAATGACTTTGTGCCTGCAATCCTGCTAAATTCCCTTGTTGTTTCACATAATTCACGTGTGAATTATTTTGGAATTTCTATATATACAAGTATTTAATCTGTAATAATGAAAGTTTCATTTCTTTCAGCCTAACCATTAATAACAGTTGTTTCTTTCATTACTATATTAAGACTAAACACAGTTACGATTAAAGGCAGTGGAAGTGGATATCTTTGCTTTGTTCCTTAACTCTGTGAGACAGTTCCCATTATTTCATCAACTGTAAAGTTTTACTTGTGTATTGGTTTTCAATTATTTGACTTCTTTAATAGTTGCAGGAATATTTTTTTCTATTTTTACTATCTACAAATTTATTTCATCTAAATTTTCAGGTTTATCACATAAAGGTGTCCAAAATATCCTCTTTATCTCTATAGCTATATAACTCCTTTCTTTCTTAGTACTGGTAATTTGTTACTTTTGTTCTGTCTCACTGAAGATTTCTCAATTACTTTAGCCTTTATAAGGAACAGCTTTTACCCTTGTTTATTCTTTCTGGTACAGATTACCTTTGATTTCTTTAATTTCTGCTCTTTTATCATTTCCTTCTTATTTTCTTTAGACTTGTTTTCTTGCTCGTCTCTAAATTCTTCTAAATGGATGCTAACTAATTACTTTAAGCTTCTCTCTTTCTAATGTGTACTTTTTAGTCTATATATTCCTTTGATCTTAGCTTTAACTGCATCCCACAAGACCAAGGAAGCAGAGAAGACCTTTTGTCTCCAACCTTCTTGATGATTTTTTTTTGTTCTTCTGTTAAGGTCTGCAATGACCTCCACCTCCATCCCATAGGAATATCTCTTTATATTTTCTTGACTTCTGTCATTTTAGACATACATGGCTCCCCTTTTTGATACATTTTCCTTTTTTAGATGTGGTGATGTGAGTGTGTCCTGGGTTTCTGACTCACTTCTCTGTCTTTGCTAATTCTTGAGTCACCTCTGCTTGACTTCTAAATGTCAGAGTGCCCAGTGCTCACTTTAGTCTCATGGTTTGGAATGCTACCCTTTCCTGATGAATCCCATACTTTTATCTCCTATAATCCCATATTTCTAAAATTAGATATGTAATGGTCATAACAGTCCACACACACACACAAAATCTTGATTTCTTGGCATCTATCTCCACTTAGCCTGTTTCTTCCCCATTTTGCTAAATGATGCCACCAGTCTCCCCACTGCTCATGCTAAAAATCCATAATTATCTTTGTTCATCTCTTAACTGCATCCTCCCCAAAGTGTACATGCTTTTACATGTCTATGCATGCATACACACACATATACACAGACATATCATGAGATACACTGCATATCCTATCAATTCAACCTCGAAGGCATATTGACAGTTCATATATACATATATAGACATACATTCCATGGTTCCCACAAAAATCATAGTCCACAGCATCATTACTCATTAAGTGAACTATTAAAGAGCTTCTAACTGGTTTTTATGTTCCCTTGTTTGCATCTCTATAATCTACCCAGAAGCAGAGTAGTTTTTAAAATGCAGTAACATAAATTAAATCACATAATTACTTATGTTCAAAACCTTTCAGGGAATTCCCTCTGTACCAAAATAAAATCTTAATTTCTTCACCTGATTGGTAGGCCCTGTACAACCTGGGCCCTGCCTCCCTGTCTAGGTTGTCTTACTCGGCACTTGACTCTCACCCACTTGGTTCTAGCTTTCTTACTGTTCTTCGAACACAACAGTTTATTTCTGCCTTTTGCCTTGCACTAGTTGTTTCCTCTGCCTGGAATAATCTTACCGAAGGTCTTCATGGGGCTGGCTCCTCCTCTTCTTTTAGATATTAATTTATGCTGCCTTTTCAGAGAAGGGTACCAATCTAATTAAGCCACACAGTCACTTTATCACATTAGTCAATTAGAATCCTGTGACAAACACTGAAAGAATCCTATCTTTTATTATATGTGTCTGTCTCTTTGAGAATTAAGAATTTTGGAAAGATGATGTTCACCTTTGTTCACCTTTTCCCCAGCAACTAGAAAAGTACCTGTTACATAATAAAAAATTACTAAATGAATGAAAAAAGTGAAACTTCAAGAAAAAATACAAAATCAACATTAAGGTCAGTCTCTAAAGTAGCTCAGAGGAACCACTATATTAATATTGTTATCTTAATTCCAGGATGATATGAAGGCTCAGAGAAGAAATCAGAAAGCCAGAGCAGCTGGCACCTTACACAAAATCACCTTGCAGTAAACATTTTTCTGAGAGCATTGCCGCAGGCAATTCTTTAGAAGATCTGGAAACAAGAGGTGGGCTCAGTCTTCATCATGAAATACCAAGAAATACCCCTTAGCTCCTCCTGCATTTCTTACAGAGTATTTAATAAGCTCTCTTTCTATAAACCATTGAAAATAGCTTAACCAGGGAAATTATTTTCTCTCTATTAAAAATTTTTGGTTTTGATCTGATTTTTTTCTCTCAATCTCTAATGAAACTTTTCAATGACTTATATCATTCCTCTGAAAGATTCAAGTTCTTCTGCTAGTGCTAGGCCAGGGAAAATTTAGGGGGACAGAGGTATCTGCGTAAGATATCAGTTGACTTCTGCCCTGAATCTGCCACAGTGTGAAGGTGTCATCCCACTTTCTTTGCTCTCAGTGCAAAAGACAGCAAGTGGGACAGAGAGAAGAAGCTCTGGAAATTGCCTTTGGCCCGAATGCTCAGCATGGGCCCTCCACCTACAGAGCTGGACAGAGTAGGAAACAGGAGGAGCCTGCTCACTGCGACTACTGCCTTTTCTGCTTGTCCCTTCTCTTGAAAGGGAAGCTTAAAGACAATCCTTGGCTGGAAATGAATAAAAGTGAAGAATCAACTTATAATATTGATTATATAAATTTTTTATTCTACTGGATCCAATCCAATGAATTTGGACTAAGAAAAGGATGCCTGAGCCTTCTCACCAGGGCTGTTGAGTCCTGTCCTCAAAACAGCTACTGCTAGATGGAAAAGCAAGTAATCTGGGTATTTTACAAAGGAAGCCACTTCCAATGCCACTGGTACTCTGGTAAGCAAGATCCCCTGAAAATTTTCCAACAGAAAGAGCTATTATGCCAATTAAAATTATATTCAGATGATTTTGTTTCCAGAAATCCAGAAAGGTGAGCCATAGGTTGTATGGAATCAATGAGAGAATTAATGTTTCTACACAATATTTATTAAACTGAAAATTTTCTTCTAGAAACAAGGATTCAAAAAATCTTACATACATGAAAGTATGTAAGACATATTCTTTTCTTTACTTTCAGAACTGAAGAGCTACAATTATCAATTGCAGACCTTCCAGAGCATGGTCACTTCTGCCCTT
The DNA here is from genome assembly GCF_040802235.1 of Manis javanica. Classification (NCBI taxonomy): domain Eukaryota; kingdom Metazoa; phylum Chordata; class Mammalia; order Pholidota; family Manidae; genus Manis; species Manis javanica. The sequence continues at coordinate 42,824,593 of NC_133164.1, forward strand.
ATTAAATTTCCCCCCTTCAAAGGTCAGAGCCCAGAGTTAGGGACTTGCTACAATCGCCAAAGTGCCCTTACTTGTGGAAGCAGCTCAATGTCCTCCCCCATGCTTTTCGTTTAAAAGTACTAGAAGTGCATTCAAATTAGCTTAAATTCAAAAATGGAAATTTAGGGTATCAGAATAGAATTCGTAAAAATATAACACCTCTGGACCTCAGAAAAAACTAAAACCAGAGTACTCTGGCTCCCCACGTGTTGACTTTGTTCCACTGTCCTGTCTGCTGAAATCTTCCCTCTCTTTCTTTTTCTATAACTGGCTTCCTCTGCTTCTCTGGTCATCCAGCAGCTTCAACTCATTTAGTCTGCCTTATATTTAAGTTTTTATAACAGAGATCTTTGAGAAACAAAAAACAATAATTACAGACTTTAGCTTAGTCATACAACATTAACAAATCCAAGTCCTGGATCTCTCCAGACCATCTAAAATACCAGAAATTTGAGCTAGCAGATCTAAAGCACGGCCTCCAGAACGGCATTCATTGGCCTCAGTGATTTTCAAGATAACACACCAATATGCTGAGAGGAATTCTAATGCTGAATAAAAATACTGAAATTATAACTTTTATTTATATCCTGTTAATATTTCTATATCCCTTATATCTTATAATGCACATAGGGCCATTTTAATGAGTTCATTTTTTTTAGGCTAAGGAGTTCTTTTTATTACATCTACAGCTTTAATGATGAAGAAATAGAAATTGGACTAACATCTGGCCTGTCCCAAACCACAGTAAACAGAGGATCAGGGTCTAAAAATAAAGTATCACCAGTTAATTTCAAAGCAGATATTCTATGGAACACTGACCATTAGTCCTATTATGGATTATTATGCAGAATGCTCAGTGTTCCAATTACCTTTAGAAACCTTATTTTGTAATTTTTCAATCTGTTAATGATCTTCAGTTCTACATTGTTGAACTTGAGATGTTCAATTCTATTGACTTTGAATGTTGCCTGTTGTTTCTCTGACATTAAATGCAGGCCTGGGGCCCCCAAGACAGTTTCACTGAAGAACTGCCAAAGGTAAATGGCTATAACTTAACTCTAAAGAGAAAGAACTTTAAGAAGACAGTAATTGCTATTCATCAATCTATTCATAGTTTGCCTCAAATTAGAAGTTGTTATGATTCAACACTAAAATGACAAATTTTAATGGGAAAAGTGAGTTGTTTTTTTTAATAGAGGAGTGGATTCATTTTCAAAATGGACCTGAAATAGCTTTGTTGATTAGCAAAGTAATAGGAAGGCTGTGTAATCTCAACCAGCATTATTAACCTTCTAGAATAAACTTGGAAACCAAAGAATTGTCAGTCTCTATAGCTTCTCTGTTGCAAAGAAAAAGGTGAGCCATAGGTTGTATGGAATCAATGAGAGAATTAATGTTTCTACACAACATTTGTAGTTAGTGTGCATGAGTGTGTATGAGTTTTTCTCTTTCCTCATTACTTGACCATGCTGAATGTAAAATGGATCTGTGAGTGCATCTGTAACAATATTGCTGGTACTTCAATAAATATAAATAAGAAAAATTAAATCAGGTAAAAATTAAATCCAAAAAATGGAATTTGTCCTGCATCCTGAAGGCTTAGCACTTTGTGGGAGCTCAGAAAATATTATCAAGGTCACAAGATTCAGGGTCTGTTGAATCATAAGAAAGAACTAATTTCAAAGTCCTAGGCTGTCTATAAAGGACTCCCTGCTTCCAGGCTCTAAATTCCAATTTTGATCTCCCTAACAGGTATGCTCTAACAGATAATGCTTACAGTGGTCTGCATAAGGAGAGACACAATTTGTGAGGTGAAGACAAAACCCCTTAGAATATAATTAATTAAATTTATTCACTGTACCTGGAAGCAAATAAACAGGAGCAGACTGAAGACCCCAGGGTTGAAATGATTCACCAGATCAATTGTTGAATAACTTTCTTTACCCTTTAATTATAAAATTTATTTGAAAACTAATCAAATCTTAAGCCAAGTTGAATAACTTGATAGGTGAATTGAGACTTACATGGGCTGTAATTACTAGAAGCAAAACTAGTGAACACAGATTAGCTCAGGATAATCTTACTCCTCATCTTTCTGGAGCTTCCCCTGTGAAAAAAATGTGTTTACCTAACAAACCTAGCTTTTGTAATAATTATTTTTATGTATTAAGGTGCTGGAGAACATCCTTTATTTATACTTTGAAGTTGCTTCTAGGCAAATTCCTTAAGGACCTTGAATAAGACCAAGTTCCTATTAAAGACTAGGTATCTAATGATCTGGTATAAAAAACAAAATCAAAATCCTAGCCCAGTCATTTACTTGATAATGTGTGCTGAACATGTCATTTAACCTGTCTGATCCTCAGTTCCATTACCAGTAAAGAGGGGATGATTACATTGATGTCGAAAGTTTCCTGTACAGATAAGAGAGAAAGTAAATGAAGAATAAAGTATATGACAGAAAATAGATTAAGTAACTACTAAATCCAAAAGAGATCTGTCTAATTCTCCAGAGAGAGCAGAATGGGCCCTGGTTGGCTGATCTGTTGACTGGCTACAAAATGATGGTGTTTTTATTAGCAAAGCTCATACCAGTCACTATGCATGAATAAAGAGCTTTTAGAGAGACTCAGGGATGGCTTCAGAGGCTTGAGTTAAGTAGGACATTTACTCATAAGACACTCAGATATGCTTTACATCTTCCCTAAGAAGTCTACACTATATTTAGTTTCCCAGTACAGAAAGATGAGACAAATGATAGATAGGTAAGACAATTTGATAGATGACACAATTCTGCACCACCCACAAAGATTCAGATTACCTGGACTATTTGTTAATCCTTATGGCATTTCTTGCCAGTTAAAATTGTTCAAAGCCTAGCTCATACATGGCTTCTCCCAACCATTTCTAATATCACAGTCAAATGTATGCTTTCCTGCTACTGAAAATCATGTTGCATTCTCTACCACTTTATAAACACATCTCAATCTACCTTATGTTGTATCTATTTGTATATTTGTCTTACTGCCTACAGTCATCAGCTACTGCGATCATAATGCTGCAGATAAAACAATATCAAATCTTAATGGCTTATAATCACAACCATCGACTTATCTCCTTTGTGTGTTTTCATCATTCTCCTATGACCAATAGTCACTGAATGCATATTCTTCTCATGGTGTATCACAGTAGCACAAAAAGACACGCCAAACCAAACACACACAGTTGAAGCCTCTGGTACATCATGCCCACTGTCATTCCAGTGGCCAAAATAGGTCACACCATCAAGCTCAGGCCATGTGGTAGTGGTATATATTTCAGATATACTAGTGGCAGGCATGACAATGGCACAAGGCAAGGGAGTGAAAAACTGGGAACAATAATATAGTACCATAATTATGCACATTGTAGGGTAAGCCCTATTTTGTCAAATATGTGTTGTTCACTTACATAATCTAAAAGCCTAATAAGTGCTCAATTCACAGCTGAATCCTAGAAGCCCAAAGGAATCCCATTCTGCACAGTGTCTGGCATGCAGGAAGACACACAACCAGCACTTGATGAATTAATTTATTCAATGAAGAGAGGTTTGGAACTTCCTTATATCATCCTTTAATGCATATCAGACACTTAGTAGGGACTACTCTACAGTTTGTTCCTTCCTAAAGCCACAGAAAATCTAACCTGAAAAACCAGTTAATAGAATTTCAATGTTCCAAAACATGTGGGTTCTGAGAACCAGATAGTATCTAGTTATTAAAAAGATTATCACCCTCATGGTCTCTATTAAATGCATGGGATTTTAGTAATTTCTTCTGTGGTTTGTTATACAAAGCAGCACATTACATAAAGAAAAAAGACAAAAATTTAGCTTCGCTTTTCCTGTGCATGGACTTTAGGACCAAGCCAGATCTGCTCCTCCAGGGGCCACTCTCCTTTGCTTCTCTCATTTTCATTTTAAAATTTCATTTACACATTAATGTCTACAACATCTGAAGAGCTGAATTAATTTGGCGAGAGGAAAACAAACTGTTGGCTCTTCATCTGCTGACTGTATTCATGGAAAAAGTTTTACTAAATTTCTCAGAGCATTTTGATTACTCTCTCTGAGGCTATTATCAACACAGTGTAAAATGTATTCCTCTGTGCCTTGCCTACATAATGACAGTGAAGTTTCAACTACAAAGATACCTCAGCATCCAGTGATTATTTAATTACCTCCTGGAAAATAATTTCTGAATGTGACAAGGCCATGAGCCATCCCCTTGAGTCTGTTACATTTACTTCTTCCTTCACCTTGTCTACCCTGCTCCTCATATTACTCCCCTACAGGGGAAGACCCAGGTTTTGTGGAGCCTAAGGCTTCTACATTTGGGGAGAAAGCTCTTTAAAGACAAAACTATAAGATTACAAATACAACATTAGATAAAAAAATGCTCCTACAAGTAAAATACCCTAAAGACTAAAGCTTTGTTCATTTCAGGATTAATCTACCTATGTTTCCCTAATAAGTTTGGTTACCAGAAAAAAATACAGAATACCCAGTTAAATAAATATGAATTCCAGAAAAAAACATTTTTATTATTCATGTATAGTCTTTGGGACATATATGTGTGTGTGTGTGTGTGTATGTATATATATATATATATATATATACTCCCACTAAAAAATGATTCATTGTTTATATGAAATACATATTTACCTGGACATCCTATATTTTTATATACTAAACCTGGCAACTCTACTTAAAATATGGAGAGTAGAGACATAAACCTAAATCCCCAAAACAAATCCATACATACCCACATATATCCTTAAGCCCTCTCTGATTTCTCAAATTAGCCCATGATTATTAATAAATATTTTAGAATTGAGTTTTCATTTATCTCTGGTACAGATTGCCATGAAGAAAAGTAACTTTGTCACACTGAGATTCCCTCAGTAATGTATTCTAGCCTCTCACAGCCTTCATGATCAAGATGCCCTTCATAATTTGTTGTCCAAACCCTCCTACTTGAGTTTAAGCCTCTTTGCCTTTCCTTAATTGAATGGGAAATAGAACTCATTAATATATGGCTCCCCAGACGTGGACATTATTTCATCTTTCTTCTCAGGCTAAAATAGTCTCCACTGCTTTAGTCTGCTCCAGGAAATGCCTCCCAACACTCTGGTAGCTAGCCCTTCTCCATGTATAGAGCCCCCTCCCTACATATCAAGATACTTTAGTTTTGAGGTCTGACTGCAGGTAGGATGCTAAGGAGGACGTAAAATCAACATCAAACATATTTGAGAACAATCTCATATCTGCATTACTGTGCTATTTTTGAAGATGTTTTGGGAAACTGTGTTTTTTAATTTATTCTCATACTGACCAGAAAATGAAAATCATGAGATAGAGAATGTGGTTTTATGAACTACACAGTAACTGAAGAATTCAATTCTTCATTAACGTCTTCAGTTATTTGTTCTTGTGCTAGGCTGGGTGGGATGGGGTAGGTTTGGAGATTCTACTGGCATCTAGTAATTAGAGGCCAGGGACACTGTTAAACATCTTCAATGCACAGGGTGCAAAGCCACTGCCCCCAACCCAATAAATACGTGATTCAAAATGTGAATTGTGCCAAAGTTGAGAAACCCTGCTTTTTAAATGTTCTTCATAAAATGTGGAACCTGATAGAGACAGAAAATTCCAGATCTAGTCTAACCAACATGCATACAGAACTGCCTTTATGTTCCTTGGTCCATAAGTCATATGTGAATTAATTAGTCTAAAATTTTAAAAAAATTATGTTTTTAATATATAGTCACAGGTTGGCATAAGAAAATTAGAGTAAGGTAGAACTAGTATATCGATTACTTTTTTCCTTTATACATTTCATTTTGTCTGTTTTAAATAATAGTTCTAGCCTACTAAAATGTTCTTGTCTAAATTTAACTATTTTAAAGTTTGATATATCTGTCCTTTCTATCCTTTATCAAAATACTGGCAGAAATATCAAATAGACTAAGCCCAATATCATTAAATTGAAAATATAACTTGAGAGCTTGAAACTGCTCAATTAAACAACGTTTACAGAAACAGACTGTCCATAAATTATCAGTATTCTACTATAGGCCAACAACATTAATAATAGCTCCTCAAAACAAAGCTGTGGGAGTAGTCAGTATTAGACCCATTTACCAGCAAAGAATACAGAGGCTTCTATGTGACTGCAGGAGTTACCAAAGGGCACAAAGTAAGTAAATGGACAGAAGGGATTTTTATAACACCTCCCTGTGTCTTCAACTTCATAAATGCTCTTCCTGGTACACTGCTTCAAAAAGCAACACCATCAGCTAGCTGCCATTATGGAGTACTTACAACAAATCTTTACCTTTTACAGCAAAGTCTCACAACATTTCTTGAGCCTGACATTGTTACATCCATATTACAGGTGTGCAGACACCTGAGGTTTAGTGAAGCTGTGACTTATCCACAGACACATCACTGTTAAGAATCAGACCCAGATGCCACAAAAGGAGTTCTGAGATGGAAGTGCATAGCAATACAAGCCTACCTCAAGAAACAAGAACAATTCCAAATAAACAGTCTAAACTCAAATTAAAGAAACAAGAAAAAGAAGAACAATGAAAACCAAAGTCAGTAGAAGGAGGGACATAATAAAGATCAGAGCAGAAATAAATAAAATAGAGAAGAATAAAAGAATTGAAAAAATCAATAAAACCAAGAGCTGGTCCTTAAAGAAAATAAACTAAACAGACAACTCCTAGCCAGACTAATCAAGAAAAAAAGAGATTACACAAATAAACAAAATCAGAATAAAAAAGTAATAGTCACAATGGCTACCACAGAAATACAAAGATTTATATGTCAGTAAAATAGACAACCTAGAAGATACGGACAAATTCCTAGAAAAAACACAACCTTCCAAGACTGACCCAGGAAGAACAGAAAATCTTAACAGACCAATTGTCAATGATGAAATTGAACTGGTAATCAAAAAACTCCAACAAACAAAATTCCAGAACCAGATGGCTTCACAGCTGGATTCTACTATGTTTAAAGAAAAGCTAATACCCATCCTTCTCAAAGTATTCCAAAAAGTAGAAGAGCAGGGAATAAAATGAGGCCAGTATCCCTCTAATACCAAACCAGACAAACACACTATAAGAAAGAAAATTTAAGACCAATATCCTTGATAAATATAGATGCAAAAATGCTCAACAAAATTTTAGCAAAGCTAACTCAAAAATACATCAAAAGGATCATCCATCAAAATCAAGTGAGCTTTATTCCAGGGATGCAAGGATGATACAATATTCATAAATCAATCAAGATCATATATATTAACAAAAGGATAAAAAACATCTGATCATCACAATAGATGCTAAAAAAGCCTTTATCAAAATTCAACAGCCATTCATGACAAAAACGCTTAACAAAATGGGTATAGTGGGTATGTACTTCAACATAATAAAGGTCATATGTGACAAACCAACAGCTAACATCATACTCAATCATGAAAAGCTGAAAGTTTTTTTTCTCTAAGACCAAGAACAAGACAAGGATGTCCACTCTCACCACTCTTATTCAACATAGTACTGGAGGTCTTAGACACAGCGGTCAGATAAGATACAAGGATAAGGACATACAAGGCATCCAAATTGGTAAGGAAGATGTTAAACTGTCACTATTTGCAAATGATCTGATACTATATACAGAAAAACCTAAAGACTCCACCAGAAAACTACTGGCACTAATAACTGGATTCAGCAAAGTTGCAGGATACAAAATTAATACACAGAAATCTGTCAGATTCCTACATACTAACAATGAACTAGCAGAAAGAAAAATCAGGAAAACAACTCTATTTACAATTGCATCAAAAAGAATAAAATATCTAGGAATAAACTTAACCAAGGAGGCAAAAGACCTGTACTCTGAAAACTAAAAGACACTCATGAAAGAAATTAAAGGGGACACAAATAAGTGGAAATCTATCCCATGCTCACAGATAGAAAGAATTAATATCATCAAAATGTCTACCCTGCCCAAAGTAATTTACAGATTCAATGCAGTCCCTACCAAAATACCAATGGCATTTTTCAATGAACTTGAACAAATAATCCTAAAATTCATATGGAACTACAAAAGACCCCGAATAGCCAAAGCAATCCTGAGAAAGAAGAACAAAACTGGGGTATTATGCTCCCTGACTTCAAACTACACTACAAAACTACAGTAAACAAATTACTATGGTACTGGGACAAGAACAGACCCATAGATCAATGGAACAAAACAGAGAGCCCAGAGTTAAATTGATGCATATATGATCAATTCACATATGATAAAGAAGCTATGAATATACAACAGGGAAAAGACAGTCTCTTCAATAACTGGTGTTGGGGTAACTGGACAGCTACATGTAAGAGGATGAAACTGGATTACTGTCTAACTCCATACAAAAAAGTAAATTTGAAATGGATCAAAGACCTGAATGTAAGACACAAAGCCATAAAACTCTTAGAAGAAAACATAGGCAAAAATCTCTTGCACATAAGCATGAACAATTCTTTTTCTCAACATATCTCCTTAGGCAAGGGAAATAAAATAAAAAATGAACAAGTGGGACTACCTCAAACTACAAAACTTCTGTACAGCAAAGGACACCATCAGGAGAACAGAAGGGAAATTTACAGTAAGGAAGAATATATTTGTAAATGGTTTATCCAGTAAGGTTTAACATCCAAAATATATAAACAGCCCATACACCTTAACACTGAAAAGCCAATAACCCAAATAAAAAATGGGCAGAGGACCTGAACAGATTTTTTTCCCAGGAAGAAATACAGGTGGCCAATAGGCTCATGAATAGATGCTCCACATCACTAATCATCAGGGAAATGCAAATCAAAACCACAATGAGATATCACCTCACACCAGTCAGGTTGGCCACTATCCAAAAGACAAGAAATAACAAGTGTTGGTGAGGATGTGGAGAAAAGGGAACCTTTCTACACTGTCAGGGAGAATGTAAATTGGTGCAGCCACTGTGGAAAGCAGTATGGAGGTTCCTCAAAAAACTAAAAATAGAAATACCATACTACCCGGTAATCCTACTTCTGGGAATTTACCTGAAGAAAACAAAATCCCTGATTTGAAAAGATATATGCAATCCTATGTTTATCTCTGCATTATTTTCAATAGCAAGACATGGAAGCACCCAAAGTGCCCATCAACAGATGACTGGGTAAAAAGTGGTGGTACATATAGACAATGGAATACTATTCAGCCTTAAAAATAAAAGAAATCCTGCCATTTGCAACAACCTGGATGGGCCTAGAGGGTATTATGCTAAGTGAAATAAGCCAGGTAGAGAAAGAAAAATGCCATATGATTTCACTTATTTGTGGAATCTAAAAACAAAACAAAACAAAATGAAAAGCATAGCAGCAGCTTCATAGACATTGAGAAGTGACTGGTGATTGCCATAAAGGTGGGGTTGGAGTGGGTGGGAGGAGAAGGGGAGAGAGATAAAGGGACATTCCCACTCGTAATACAAGTTAGTCACGGGAATGAAAGCACAGCATAGAGAAGACAACCACTGATCCTGTAACATCTTCCTATGTTGACAGATAATAACTGCTCCAGCAGGGGTGAGGATTTAATAATATAGGTAGCTCCTGAAACACTGTGTGGTATACTTGAAACCAATCTACAATTGTATACCAATGATACTTCAATTAAAAATGAATAAAAGAATCAGACTCAGGATTCAGACCCCATCTACGTGAGCCTAATGCGGCCACGTTGTCCTCCTCCAGAGGCCATAATCCACCCAACTGCACAGTCAGTTAGCCCTCCCTTCCCTTCTGTACAGAGGTATCCTGGAGTATCTCTGCCAAATGTTTTACTAGAACAGCAGTAGACCTTACTTCTCTTTACTGAGACTCATTAAGTTCACCTATCTGAGAAGGATATACATTTATGGGTAAGAGATTAGGGAAAACAATCAGAGAAAACTATAAAAGCAATCTAGTTCCTCAGTAATCACTAAAAACATATGGTGAGATATATAATTTTCATACATTGCTCAACTTTGTTGCCCTTCCTTTCTAGAAAAAAAGAAAAAATATTTTCTGCCTTTAAATGATCCATGCTTACTGCAATCCATTTTTATGTCTAATTAAAATGATGCCTTAAAAATTCAGACCGAAGTTTAACACTGAAGTTTAAAACAGCAGATGAGTCAAATATTACCTAATATTAACACATTTTAATACAGGTAGTGGAAATATGGGCATCATATTCTTCTCCCTACCTTTAGTATGGCTGTAATTTTTCATAACAAAAATTAGAACAAAATATAAAATTTATGATTTGATAATACTTGTTCTCTCTCTAGGACGTAATTTTCCTTTAAAATATTTTCATTTATTAATGCAGTTCAGTATTATTTACTCCAAATATTTTTGTCAGATGTAATTCTTAAAAATCATTAGATCTCAACTTCAAAAGATAATCAGAACTCCAATCAAACCCTCACTACAGTCAAAGCATAAAATCTGTTATTTTTACTTTCAAACCTTCCTAACCATGCTGCCTTTGAGTAGAGTATTAAATTCTTACTTAATTTATTATCAAATTCAGGATGCTTCAATTTCACTTTAGATCCCTCACATTTAAACAACATTTAACAGAGCTGGAATGCTGAGGCTGACAAGTGTTGGCATAACAAGTAAATGAGACAGCTGCCATTTTTACTTGTATGAAATATTTGGCCATATTATGACCCAATCTGCAGTGAAGTGATAGTTAATTGTTGAGTTAGCCTATAAGTAAAATGAACTACTCCTGCAATGAGTTCAAAGGAGAAGTAAAAATCCTACCTTTCAAGTCTTTCTTAAACCTTTCAAAACTTTGTAATATTTTCTTTAAAAAGGAAGCACTACAAAAAATACTGACCTAATCAGACACCTTCATAACTCTTTCATCACTGTAGGCTTGTCCAGATGGCAGCAAAGCATCTTTAATTTATCCTTTTGCCTCACACATGTGAGGTACAGTGAAGTTTTCACAAAGCCTTGAATCAGGCACTAAGCAGAGAAATAATCATTAGCCAACCATATACTATGTGAATTGATTGCTTTCCAAGACCAAACAAAAAATCACTCCAGTTCAATGCCAAAACTACCATTTCAGCATTAGGGAGCTACAGTTCATTCTTAACACTGAAGAGGCGGTTTGAAAGAGTACTTCATGAAAATAATAAGTGTCATTTCTTGAGAGCTCGTATGCTAAACCCTTTATGTACAATACCTCTTATAATTCTCATCACCGCTGGTGATGGTTAATTTTATGTCAACTAGACTGCACCATAGAGTGCCCAGATAGTTAGTCAAACATTATTCTAGATGTTTCTTTAAGGATGTGTTTGGAAAATATTAACATTTAAATTGCTAGACTGAGTGAAGCAGATTGCTCTCCTTAATGTGGGTGGGCCCATCCAATCAATTGAATGCCTACATAGAACAAAAGGAATGACTTTTCCCCAAGCAAGAGAGAACTTCTCCTGCTTGATACCTTCAAATTAGCATTAGCTTTTCCTTGATTTTGGCTTTTCCTGTATTTTGAGCCTGTGAGCCTTCAGACTAGAAGTATATTATCGGCCTGGATCTCCAATTTGCTGACTGCAGATCTTTGGATTTGTCAGCCTCAATAGTACCATAATCCATTCCTTATAATAAATCACTATACTCTTATGAATATATATATATACATCTTATTGGTTCTGTTTTTCTGAAGAACCCTAACAAACTTGCCATTTTATGAAGTTGTATTTATCACCATTTTTCAATTGAGAAAACTTCAATATTGAGAGTATACAGTATTTTCTCCTGCTAGACTATAAGTTATTTCTCCTGCTAGACTATAAGCTTTTGAAGGACAAGTATTTTTGTCTGTTTCATTCACTAATGTGTCCCGGTGTAACAGCATGTCACCCTGTTCAGTTAACTAAGTGAATGAATTCAGCTGGAAAGTGGCTGAGCCAGGCTTGAAACCAGGTCTGGCTGCTTCCTAAATCTGTTCTTTTAACCTCTATGATGAACCATCTCTTAAAGTTCCTTGATAGTTTTAGAAGACAGTCTTTGAAAAATAGTCCTTAAAGGAACATTACAAGCCTATTTGAGATCAGTTCTAAAGCTATTAATTCCTAAAAGATCATAGAAGTAGAACCAAAAAGATCCCAGTAATGCAACAATGGACTTGCAAGATAAAATTTCATTAGAAAAAAATGTAAAATCCTCCCCTTTATTCCAAACAGCAACTAACCTTATATGCATGTAAGAGGTGTATCTTAAAGAGTATAAATTAAAAAGTCCTAGTAGGACAAACTGACATGGAGCTTGATATAAATCAACACTGAGTAGTGGGTGCCAAAAAAGCTAATGCAACTCTTGGCTGCATCAATATAATATTTTGTCCAGATCAAGGAAAATAATAGTTCCATTCTATTACCTCTATATCAAATCATATCTAAGCCACATACTTCAAAATGAGAGGTAAACTAAAGTACATTCAAAGGAGACACACCAAGAAGATGAGATGAATTAAAGCCACGTTGTACAAAGACAAGCTGAAGAAGCATGTTTGCCAAAAGAGAAAATTCTACAAATATCTTAGTTGCCTTCAAAATCTGTAAGGCTAGCATGTCTAAATGATAGAAATTTTTTTTTCCCTGACTGGCCCAAGAAGATAGACTCTGGCCCAATAAATGCCAAGTTAATGCTACAGCAGACTGTCTCAGTTCTGTCTTTCAATGTCATGAAAGTAGTTAAGTTTTCAATTTCTGGTGTTTTTCAAAACCAACAAAACTATAATTTGTATTTAGTGGGCAACTAAGTTTCAGCTGGGTTGCTGAAGATCCTTATGGTTCCTTTAAGACCTAAATGCCACAATACCCAAATGAGTATGAAAGTCAATTGCAAAGAAATATATAATGCAATTTAAAAATTCCCAAAAGATCTGAGATGTTTTCAAAAAAAGATATCCAAATAGTCAAAAGGTACATGAAAAAGTGCATAGCATCACTAATTATCTAAGAAAAGCAAACCAAAACCACAATGAGTTATCACTTCACACCTGTTAAAATGGCTGTTGTCAAAAAGAAAAGCATCATTGGCAAGGATGTGGTGAGAAAAGGAACCCTAGTGCACTATTGGTGGGAATATAAAATGGTATAGTGACTATGGAAACAGTATAGCAGTTCTACCATACGAGCCAGCAACTGAACTCCTGGGAATACATTCAAAGTAATAAAAACACTAACTCAAAAAGATTCCTGCACCACCATGTTCATGGCAGCATTATTTACCACAGCCAGGATATGGGAACAACCTAAGTTAATGAATGACTGGATGAAGTTATGGTACCTATATACAATGAATCTTCACAATATAATGAGATAAATTACCATTTCCACTTCAGAGAGGAGAAAACTGTAGTTGAAGGAAGTTAAGGAACTCAATCTTTGTCACAGATTTAGCAAACAAAGAATATAGATTCCTATGATTCCAAAGTTCTTCCCTCCATGAGGGAAACCTTACGGTTTGACTATTGCCCACACTTTCCATTTGTGCTTATCAAATCATTAGTGATCCCTTCTGTAGGGGGCTATTGGTGCCAATACCTATGTAGTTACCCAGGAAAGCAAATGTGCTTCTACTTGAGACTGTGAGAGTCACCTGTTCTAGAGACACAATCTGCCTTACACCATTTGGGAGCCTTTGGTTTTTTATCTACATTGTACTGTTAAAATAGAGGAACAATGATATTACAAGATTATCTGAATATGAAAATACTTGAAAACTGTATTACTTCTACGTTTTCATTCTATATAATCTATTTCTGACAGCAATATCAAAGAAGCTTATAATAAAATATCATTCCAAAGAATTCCACAGAATGAAGAACAGGATTCTGAACTTTCCTCCCTTAAAAACCCTGTTGATTTCTTTAATAAGCTTCTGTATTCAGTTTTTCTAAATTCTTAAAATTTAGCATATTTTCATACTACATAACCTATGCTCAAAACCATCCAGTGGCTTCCCACCTCCCTGAAATCAAAGAAAAGTTCTTGAAATGAACGGCATTACACAATACCCCTCCTTCTCCTCTGACCTCGCCTTTACCACCCTCCCCCTCTCACTCAGCTCCAGCCACAGGGGCCTCTCAGCTGGTTGTCCAACAGCTGCTACCTCTGAGCACGTTCTGTTCTACTGCCCAGGATGCTTATCCCCCACAAAGCTGAATGCTGAGCTTCCTCGAATGTCACCTTCTCAAGAAAGCTATCTTTGAGCACTCCATTTAAAATTACAGCACCTCTACTTGAATCTCCTCATCACCCTTACTTGCTTTATATTTTCCCCAGAAATTACTATAATTTCTATTTTATATATTTTATTGGTTTTGGTTATTATGTTTCCTTTACTGGGATATTACTTTCAGGAGGGGAAGGAACACTTTTATTCACTTCTATACCCAGAGCTATGAATGAATGAATAAATGAATGAAGTAACAGTATTTTTATGCAATAATTATTGTTTAAATAAACCTCATGTAACTCCACTACCTATAGTACAATATGTTGTATGTGTTTATAGCCTCTATAAACTAGCATTTTGTAAATACCTGTAAAAAATATTTTGAAAACAGTAAATAATCCATTAAAATATAGTAGTTTCTCTGAAATTTAAGAAATAATATAATTTAGGTCTTTTCTACATGTATAAACCACATGATTACAGAGAAATATGGTGGATTTATGTTAAGAACATTGATAGTAGATAGATTAATTTATACGTGTTTCAGTCTTGGGATCATAGCCTTTCTAAATAATGAAAATAAAAGTCTTCCTTCTCACTCCCTCACTCACAAAATGTGTCCTCAGAAATACTTCCAATTGCATTTATAAATCCCTCTATGTACAGCTCTGCACCAGGTACTGGGCATGTAGGTAAAGCTGGTAAACAATAAAGTCCTGTCCTGGAATGGCTTCTGATCATAGCTGGACAGAAAACAAGAAGAAAAACTGATAGTGACCAGCTGATCCCTTGGAATCGGCAGAGATACCACCTACACTCTTACAGATGAATGATACACAAGAGATGTGAAAGACTTTACCTGAAAAAGCTCCTTGAATAACTGGGAAGGGATTGCCACTGGATGAAACACATTGCATTAGTTATAAGTTGTTCTCAGTGACTAGATGTTTCCTCCAGTGCCTTTGTAGGAGTAATAAGGTTACCAAGACTGGTAAGTGTTTTAACCCTTATTGTGACCTGCCTGGCAGCAACTGTGAAATTTGAGTAGTATCCAAATTGTTTAGTGCTGCAACGTGTCACTGACTTGCATCCCAGTACCCTATTTGATTCTTTTATTCCCCATGACTAAAGAACTCAACAATATTTTTGATTGGTGTCACTGTAGTGGTAAGATTTGACTCTGCAGTATTCTGAAGGTCTAATTTACATAATTTTCAGCTGTCAACTTTTAAATTTCTCACCTTAGTCATTCTTTTAGATCTTCATCTGAACATCTCAACTTCTCAAGTTCATTTCTTAGTCAATCCAGTTATAGAAAGGACATGCGTAAAATATCATGCAATAAAGCCAAGACACACATACTAGATTTAAGATACATCCACTTTCATAAGGAAAAAACAGAAATACAATTTAGACTCAGTACACATTCTTTTTGTTCATGAGTTTAGGTAGGCACTGTTTTTTTAATTTGCAAATACTCAATTGTATCATGCCAACAAATTGAACTTATTATTTTAGGCTGCCTCTTAAAATGTAGATGATCTGAGTAAAAAATCATGAATATTTTACCCCTTCATGACTTGGAATAAGAAACAAAGGTTTACTTGGGTTTAACCTATTCTAGGCATCCTAGATCTTGTAAACCATAGTTCCAGGATATTATAAGATACAATGAAAGCTGTGGAGAGAGAAAAGCCAGCCATTGCTGCTTACCACCACCTGTCAGGGAATGTTACGCTGCCAGCATTTATCCACCCTCCCTGCAGTAATGAAGTTTGGAGAGATAAATGCAACATGAGCCGCAAAGGTAATAGATGCTGCATTTGATAAGGTTTTAATGGACATTCTAATGAAGCTATAATAGGTGACAGCTTAAATTCAGTGTCTGAGAAAACCTTTAATTAAGATTTATAAGGCCAGCCCCTAGAAGCAAATATAAAGTGATGGTTAGACATAGTAAAAAAGTGAGATGATGGATGGTCCCCAGGGGTATGTAACTAACCCCGCTTCTAACTTAGTTGATTAAACAAAAATAAAAATTCTGGAGAGTTTTGTAGTTCTGGGTCACAGGACTGGAGAGGAAGAACTAGAATTCCTAGAACCAGAGTAGCTGGGAACCAAGCGCCAGGCTCTTAGCCTGGGTGATGAACAACAATATTGCAGGGTACCACTGGTTTCTGATAATCAGGAACCATTGTTCCTAGCAGCAGCAATGAACCATAGTTTCAGTTTCATCCCCTATAATGTCAAATAGACCTCTGACCCTGTTCCTCATCCTCACTCATCTAAAAGCAGGCTCAAAATGCCTGTGCAATTATCAGCAAAAATAATACTCCTATGGATCTAGGTCAGATTCAGTGCTAATAACCTTATTGAAAAGAGGCCCAAAATAGGTGGCCACGGCCTGGCTCAAAGAGCATTTCCAGTGCACTGGCAGCAACATTTGCCATAAGGGGCAAATGCTTCTACCGCTTCTGCAAGCCACATGCTTCTACAGCTGGAAGGTCATAAGGGAAAACATAACTTGACACTTTTGATAGGATCATGTTGAACAGACAGCCTTTATTTTAACTGGAAGAGGCCAATATCAAGGAACAAAATAACTGTAAAAACTGAGAAACAGAAAACACTGAAAAAAATCTGTGCACTAATTCCTACTATTATCAAATTAGACTGAAAGTTTCTTTGTGCATCTTGGAGTTACAGAACCTCAGATTTGGGAAAACACTAATAAATATCTGGTTCAAGGACATTTTGACTCTTCAATAATTCTGTAAGGTGAAATTAAGTAAAATATCCTCACCTACTTGTCATTTTTTAACTTTTTCTGTCAAGAAATGGTTTCCTTTTTCAAGTAAAATGAGGGCTGTAGAGAAGACATTAAATAAGTCAAAAGGGACAAATATGATAGTGTTGTTATTTTTTATTTCATTGCAAAAGTCAAGTTAAAAGAGTCAGATATCCAAATTACAGTGCTTAACTTGAACAGAAATTAGAATTTGTAAATCTAAAGATTAATATGCAGGTACTCAATATATTTTCATATGTCAAAGATAATAAGATACATATTTTTGTTACGAAAATAAGCTAATAGTGAAGGCAAAATACTTAGCAAATGCAACTTATTCTTTTTTCTACTCTACAAACACAAATTCAACAAATTTCCTACCCTGCAATCACTTATCACAGAATATTTATTGAAGTCTTTATTTATAGACTAATTCCTCTATTAGTCTTAAGCTTGCCCAAAGCAGAGTCTGTTCCTTAGCTATTTTTGTATTCCAGTGCCTAAAGTGGTGCATAGCAGATACTTAATAAAGGCTTTTTGAATGAAGAAGAGGTAAGTGAAAGAATGAATGAACATCAGGACCTAAGCTAGGTTTCCAGAGTAGCAAAATGAATGACATTAATCCTGCCCTCACTCACATTGCTTACAGTTTGGATGGCATATTAGTCTTTTGGGGATGCTATAACAAAATACCACTGACTAGGTGGCTTTAACAACAAACATTTACTTCTCACAGTTTTGGAGACTGGGAAATCCAAGATTAAGGCATCAGCAGATTCGGTGACTGCCAAGAGCCCTCTTCCTGGATTACAGATGGCTGCCTTCCATAGCAGAGAAGGACAGTGAGCAAGCTGTCCAGTCACTTATAAAGGTGCTAATCCCATCATGAGAACCACATTTTCTTGACTCCATCTAAACCTAATTACCTTTCAAGGCCCTACTTCCTAATGCCATTACACTGGGGGTTAGCGCTTCAACATAGGAATTTGTAGGGGACACAAACATTCAATCTGAAAGAGTTGGGGAGGCAGAAATGTAAAAAAGGAAATTATGGTTGTAGAGATTGAGAAATATTTTAATAGTGATCCAAAAATATATAAGGAAAGCATCAAGATAAAAAAAAATTAAGTCCTGGGAAAGAAACAAAGATCATACACATTCCTTTTTATTCACTCAATGTATGCTCCTCAGGTATCAACATACACAGGCATTATTTAATATCCTGGAAATGCCCTGCTGAACCAGAAACACTAGTGTCTGCTCTTGCAGAAGAGGAGTTGAGATAATATTAGTAAAAGCCATGTATGCATACTTGAGGTCTCTCTCTCCATTCCCTATATTGGAGTTGCGAGGAAGATATGAGAAAGATACCCAAATTCCAATTTTTGTGCCAAAGTATAAACTTGGGGGAAGTTTTAGATACTAACTTTTTCCCATAACTAAGCCAATTATTTTGATGTGATTTAGCAAAAATAAAGATATTTTTATCTTCATTTAATTAACTCCTATATCATATGACTATTGGTTCTAGAGGCTAGAGTTTAAGTTCCACAAGTGGCAGTTGTAAAGGTGGAGAAATGGAAATATTTAGATTACTTTGTCAGGGTAGTCCTTACTGATTAGCTGAAATAAGGAGAGAAAAGGATACTGACTTAGATTTTGGCTCCTGCAGCTTGGTGGATAATGATGTTATAGTAAGATGGAGAAGACTGGGGAGTCCAAGAGGATGATGGTTTCATTGACAAAGGTAAGGAATAAAGAAGAGTAGCAGATATATGGAAAGGAAACAATTCTACTTTCAGGCATGTGAAGGATGAGGAAAACTGGGGTTTCCATGTGGAATTTTCCAGTATACAATCACGGGTAAAAGGTGCTCTAGAGCCCATAATACTGATGGGAATTCTCTACTTATTGGCTATGTTTCGAACCACCAGGACTGATAAGATTGACTGAAAAGCTGATGTTATGTGAGAAATGAAGTCGCACTTTGGAGAGGTGAGCTCTAAGGAATGAATAGGCAGAAAGAAAGAAAGGAAATTGAAAAGGTTCATTCAGGGAGGAACGGAAAGAGTCACTGAAGAAATGTCATGGAAGTTAAGGGAGGAGAAACTTTGAAGAACAAAGGCTTGGCTGATATCCTTGACTACTGGAGCAAGCCACATAATATGAGGAGCCAAAGTATCCATTTGACTTTTCAATTAAGGGGCCACTTGTGACTTAAATAAAAGGAAAGAAAGTTGAAGAGAGAGTGAATGATGGTAATGGAATAGTTGATAAAAGTTTGGACCCAAACAGGAGAAAGTAAGGGCTAGACAGAAGCATTTAAAATGAAACATTTCAAGAGTAACATTAAAATACCAAATGCTTTTTAAAACCCACATTTTAAATAAAACTGTTACTAAATATTTGTGTACTTTAAATTCCGTAAACAATTAATAGCATTTTTCACATTATTTCAATAATTAAATTCATTTTGGAAAATTCTATCTTACATAAGAGGTTTCTCATTTTTATTCTTTTTTCTTGTCTTTGTCAACTCATTATAACATAAGGTACTTTTGGAAAACAAATCTTATCTACTCACAGAAAAGCTGAGGCAGAATAACTAATGATAACGATAAAATAATTTTATATAATTGCAAAATATCAATTGCAGAAAGAGAGGTAGCTGTAATTAATGTTAATGAGCATTTCCTTTCAGAAGAGCTGCAATTAAAGTAGTTGAATTTTTAATGTAAATGATTTAAAATATTTAAGGTAAGTTATTATTACAAATATTAATAAGGTAAGTTCATATCTCTTAAAGGTAAGTTATTATTACAAATAGTCTGAGAGCAGATTTAAAATTCTTTTCTCAGTCTCTATGCTGAAATTACGAAGACAATTTTCTACCATAAGCAACTGGCTCAGTTCTGCCAATTAATTTGAATTACCTTTCATTTACAAAAGTGTTTCATTTTGTTCTAATTAAAAACCTTATTTTATAAACCCATTATTTGTCCATTTTGTCTAAATACATATATATCTACTTTGACCCTATGGGGCTTTTAGTTACTATACAGTTTTTGTCAGCCATTACTTACTGTTCAATTTCAAGGCAGAATTAGACTGAAAGTTAGCAATAACAACAATGAATTCACAAACCATGAAATTGGTGCACTGAAATAAATTGCACTAATTTGGCTTAAGATTTGAACACTGCCAAATGAAGCCTCTTAACACAAACTATAAGATAATTAAAAGCCTCTTTTGACACTTCTCAAAAACAGAAGGATTCATTCTTTGAAATGAGGTGCCATAATAAAATAGAATACAAATTACAGGAAAGGAAATAAGATTTGTTGTTTGGGGAGAGCTCTGAAAGAGCCAGAACCCTCTACAGCAGGTCAGGGCCTTCCAGTTTACCATCAATGAAGGGAAATTTGGGTATTTCTAACACACACACACACACACACAAAATGTTTGCTGGTTCTTACTGAACACTGCAGAAGTGAAGTTCAATTTAAATGGTCACAAAAGTGAAATGCCCTTCACTCCTTCAAGTTTGTTTTGAAGGACATTTGTGAGGCCTTAGGGAAAGCCTGAGTTGTGGCTTTTGGTCCTGTATGCATCCCACAGGTAAATAACTAATTTTATTTGGGGGACACTGACTTTTCTATGCTGTTCTGGAATGTGTCATTAATGTAAGCAGCAGCTCTGCATTTTGAAAAGAGAATTAAAATGTCTCATGTAGATATAGAACATTTTTTCCTTTTAAAAACATAAAATGTGATGCTGAAGCTATCTGTCCCTGCTGCCTTTACCAATTTTAAATCAGCTCTAACCTATTCAGCTCCCTCAGATATTAAATTACCAGCTACCGCTCTATTTCACCATCCTCAAAGCTAGGGTCATATAATTGATTCCTTTTTCAAGCAAGGATTGATATTTAAACTAGTTCAGGCATGTGGGGAATATACGTTCCTTTTTAAATATGATATAATATAAATTTACTAGTTGAATACTTGCAGGCCCGAGAATAAATTGAACTGATTTAATGTAACTCTCCAGAGCATTCTCTACCACCCTATCAGCGAAGAGGCTGCTGTGACATCACTCAAGTCTGTGAAATGACACACAGTTTATAACAAACCAGTTGCTTCCAAAACACATTCACCTGGAAAGCTATTTTAAAATAATTCTTAATATAGGAAGGCTATTTAAATAATTCCACCTATACATACTGGTCTTAACCAGAATTCTCGAGAATTCTGTATTTTAAAGAAGATTCACTGAAAATCCCAATGCTACTAACCCAGCAACAATCTCTAACTACTCTGGACTAATGGGAAAAGATTCTTAGAATTTGCAAGGAGGAAAAGCATGCAGATAATCTGAGATTTTTAGGACATTTTTAAAGAACTTTTGAACTAAAGTACAAAATCAACAGAAAAGAAAACTAAGGTCAAAAGAAGCTGAATGACTTTCTCACAACAGTAAATCTAGTTAGTGGCCAAATGAATCATTTGAACCAAAGTCTGGTTGGTGAACTGAAATGTCAAATAACAAGTTAGTTGAAATAACAGAGATAACAGATGGCCTTCTGATTATTTTACTTATATTCCACTTAAAGGAGTTCACTGCTCCATTTCCAACTGTCAAGATAATTTTAATCTTAATACTACATGAAATAGCTTGATAAGAACTATTAAAATTAAAAGGCAAAATTTTTAAGGATAAAATATTGACAAATTAGGGTTCTTTTCACAGCAATTAAAAGTGGATGATTTAAAATTTTTTTCATAAATCTGGATACTATTTTCCATAGCAGCTGTACCAATTTACATTATCACCAACAGTGCGTGAGGGTTCCCTTTTCTCTACATCCTCCCCAACACTTTCTCCTCTTTTCTGTGACAGCTATTCTAATAAGTATGAGGTGGTATGTCATTTCCCTGATGATTAGTGGTGGTGATCACATTTTCATGTGTCTATTGACCATTTGTATGTCTTCTCTGGAAAAATGTCTATTCAAGTCCTCTGCCTATTTTTTATCAAACTATTATATTTCTTGCCATTGAGTTTTATGAGTTCTTTATATATTTTGGATATTAATCCCTTATGAAATATAAAATTTGAAAATATTTTCTCCCATTTGGTATGTTGCCTTTTCATTTTATTGATGGTTCCTTTGCTGTGCAGAGGTTAGTTTGATGTAGTCCTACTTAATTATTTTTACTTTTGTTGCTTATGCTTTGGTGTCATACCCAAAAAAGTCACTGCCAAGGCCAATGTCATGGAGTTTTTCCTGTTTTCTTCTGGTTTCTTCTGGTTTCAGGTCTTATTTTTAAGTCGTTGGTCTACTTCATTCATTTTTGTGTTTTAAGATTGGTTATCCAGTTTTCTCAGCACCATTTATTAAAGAGACTATCCTTTTCCCATTGAGTATTCCTGGCTGCCTTGTCAAATATCAGTTGACCATATATATGCAGGTTTACTTTTGGGCTCTCAATTCTGTTCCAGTAGCCTAAGTGTCTATTTTTCTCCTGGTACCAACTGTTTTGATAACTACATTTTCAGAGTATAACTTGAAATCAGGAAGTATGATGTCTTCGGCTTTCTTTTTCTTTTCAAGATTGCTTTGGAACAAAACAGCAGCAGACTCATGGAACCCAAGAATGGACTAGCAGTTACCAAAGGGAAAGGGGTTGGGGAGGGTGGGTGGGAAGGGAGGGATAACAGAATTAAGGGGTATTATGATTAGCACACATAACGGGACGGGGGGGCACGGGGAAGGAAATACAACACAGAGAAGACATGTAGTGACTCTGTAGCATCTTACTATGCTGATGGACAGTGACTGTTAAGGGGTATGTGGTGGGGACTTGATAATGGAGAGAATATAGTAACCACAATGCACAATGTTGCTCATGTGAAACCTGAGCATAAGATTGTATACCAATGATACCTTAATAAAAAAAAAAGATTTCTTTTATGGATCCATATAAATTTTATGATTATTTGTTCTATTTATGTGAAAAATACCATTGGAGTTTTAATAGGGACTGCACTGAACCTTTGAATAGTATGGAAGTTTTAACAGCATTCCTATGTCAGGGTGTAAATCCAAAGAAAGTGAAATCAGGATATTAAAGAGATATCTGCACTCCCATGTTAATAGTAGCATTATTCACAATAACCAAGATTTGGAAATAAGCTAAGCGCCCATCAATGGATGAATAGGTGAAGAAGAGATCAGATATATGTGTATGTATGTGTCCACATATACACACACACAACAGAATATTATTCAGGATCAGAAGGAAGTAACTTCTGCCATTTGTGGTAACATGAGTGGATCTTGAAAGCATTACACTAAGTGAAATAAATCAAAGATAAATACTGTATGATTTCACTTATAGGTGAAATCTTAAAAAAACAAACTCATAGAAATAGAGAACAGATTGGTAGTTGTCCAGGGTGGGAGATGGGGGAGAGGAGCAATGGGTAAAGGTGTCCAAAGGCTACAAACTTCCATTTATAAGATGAGTAAGTTCTGGGAATGTAATGTACAGCATGATGACTATAATTAACAATACTGTATTATATATTTGAAAGTTGCTTAGAGAGATTAAAAAGTTCTCATCACAATAAAAATTTTAACTATGTAAGGTGATGGATATGTTAACTAACCTTATTATAGTCATCATTTTGCAATACATACATATATAAAATCACTCTATTGTATACCTTAAACATATACAATGTTACATGTCAATTATATCTCGATTTAAAAAAAATGTACTGTGGGAACATATTGCTGACAGGCTCCTTGGACAAATCAAGAGGTGAAACAGATGCTCCCTACTCCTCACCCTAACTTTACATAGAGTTACTGTGTTACACAGGCTGGCACTTGCTTCACCTTCTAGCTCATTACCCATCCTGCTCCAGCCCCTCTTTCACTTCACATTGCTATCATTTAACTCAGGGTCTTTTATGGATAGATGAGAAAACGGGCCAGCCACTGGAAGGTGTGTGGAAGTACCATTCTGACCAGAATGAAGCCTTTTTTCCAGAGAGAAATAAGAAGACATGAGAATCTTATGTATATTACTCCCAATATGCCCTTAAACTTTTACACTAGGCCAAACAAAAGTGTATTAGTCCCAGAGCTTGCTACAGCTTCTGAGAGCGAAGGGCTTTGTATGGTATGCCATGATGCCAAGGTTCAGGGAGTAATGAAGGAAGTGGCAAGGTAACTTTCTCCTATCTAGTAATGAAAAAAGTATGCAACTTTTAAAGATGTATTTTTAAGCGGGCCACAACAAAAGTACCATATAACTGCTTTAAACTATGAATAGCAAGAAGATCAGTGAGAACAGCAGTGACTATAATATGAACATCCTTAACTGCATAGCAATTCTGCTAATTTTGGTACTAAAATCAAGGACAATTATATACAACCAGGTGTGCTGCAGATTATTTTTTTCCTTTTAATATCTGAATGTGTACCAAGGGACTTTAATAATGACATGTTTTATTGAGTAAGAAGTTCTAAAATAAGTAAGTGGTTTTCACTTGTAATAGCATGATGTGTTGAATCTGCAACCCCAAAACATGCATTGCAAACTCTACTTCTATGGAAATCTTATACTTAAAAACACAATAATGTAGCTTTTTATTAAAACATCTCCTTGGGCAATACATGAATTAATTTTCAATGATTCCCTTTACTGCCTACTTAGACTCTACCCAATAAATATAGTCTGGATTGCCAACTAGATATAATATTGTGGCTTAGACATGTCAAATTGTGCATGATCAAATATAAAAGCACTTAGTATAGTTTTAATCTATTTAATCATTGTTTTATATAATTGAAAACATCCATTACTAGTTTCTATATTCCTTTCTAATTTCTTTTCCTTTATCTCAAATACATTTGCTTGCTCCAACTGCACTATTTCTTTTACAAATGTTTTTTTGGCAACCAGTTAAATACAAATTGAACCACGAGGAGCAAAAGAGTGCAAAAAGAAGTGGCAACTCTGTACAGAGGTGGTGTCTCATATCTAGAATACTCTACTTGGAACTATTGGTGCAATTACTTTCAAATAGCAGCTTCTAACACAGATTTGTTGAATAAATAAACTTTTAAGCAAAGCTCTACAAAAAATTTCAGAAAGAAATTATTGCACCAGCCTGCAAAATAAATTACAGCACCCAAACACCAAAATTCTAGTTCACCCAGTCCACAGCCAGGGTCTGTCCATCACCAGAACTCATGCTGTTTATGGCTCTTCTGTTGCCTTGAGGAGACATTCCGAGTGAATCTAAAACATAAAGCATAAAATGTTGTTTTCTCTTTTACCTTCTGCACTTTGTTGTGATACTGCCCTCTCTAGAGTGATTTACATAATGTGTCAGCCTGAGAGCTAAACTCAAGTCAGCCATGAAATTTCTGGGTGTCTTTAGATAAGTCACTTAACCTATCTGAGCCAATTTTGGTTCATTAATTTCTTCTTATATTGCAACAGTAAAAACTATTCTTGAAGTATATAATCCAGTTTCAAAATTCTACAAAAATGAAAAAGCAGGTAGGCTGGTGATAAAACTAGATAAAAAATGGTTTATACATAGAAAAAGCAAATAAGAGAACTATCTTAATGACATGTCTAGAAATTGAGTCATGTTTTCATGACTGCAGGTAGTTTTCAATCACCAAATACTTCAATTACTACTAAGTTTCTCCCAACACACTAAGTAATTTCTCTTTCCTCCAGTTTTCATCAGGAAAGAGCTGTCTTTAGCTAAAACAGGGTTTAAAAGGTTGCAGAGTAGATGGACTGGTCAATACCTTGGTAGATACAAAACTACACCCTTTCACATAAAGTTTTTCCTGAAAAAAAAAACAAATAATTTGTCCTGAGCCTAAAACATAAATGTAATTCCATTAAATTACCACCCTTCTATGAAAAAATTTGTAAAAAGCATTGCTTACTTTAGTTGTCACTGTTAAAATCCAAAACTTACAGCAAATATCATTTCCACCACTGGTGCTAATAATCAGGGTGTATTTCATCTCTGAACATGACTAATTCAAATACATAAAAATTTCTAACAGAAACAAGAAAAAATGAAAACGGTAAGAATGGCTTCTTCCTCTTCTCAGAGTCCTCCAAAAAGAGGGGCTCCCTAAGAACCTCATCTTTCTAAAATTTTTTCCTTCTGCTTCAAGTTATTTATCTCAAACCGTATTAACAGAGGATTTATATTTTAAAGGAATATGGCCTCCTAATTCATGACTAAAATGACAAAGTTAGAGTCTTGTTCAGATTCTCACCTCAAGGGAAGAAATGCCTGGTTGTTTATGTCAATGTTTTTATTGTTTTCTAGTGCAAATTGAATACATGATGAGAGTCAGTGTAGGAGAAGATACAGCCTTGATTGTAGCTGTCCTGACAAATACAGTTGATAGAACAGCTAGGACACTAGAATTCGAAGAGTCAAACAAAAACTAACACCATTAGATACAAGGGCTAGAATCTATGGATTAGATGACAGGAAATAAGATGTTCAACTTTGCTGGTTATTTGATTTTTAATTTTCAGTATTCAGCAGTTGTGAAGCAACATCATTCATTTATTTTTCAAAAAATATTGACTGAGCACATTTTATGTGCTAGAAAATGTAATAAAATGTTTATATTCTCAGGGTCCTTATAAGCTTGTAAGTTTCCTTTTAGGTATGAAAAATTAGCTGCTTCCAGAAATGATATAGTAAAAGCATCTTTGAAAAGGTGCATAAAAGTCTAATCATCAGTTTCCATGATCAAAGTCAGATTCCAGTCCCAAAGAGCAACAAAAAAAATGTATGACATTCCTAATTAAACATTTCTTTTATTCACAGTATTTAACAATATATTTTTGGCATTCTGTACTTATTTTTACATCATCCTCTTTCTACTATTTAGGTACATGAGCTTTTTAGTGAGGCTAAATATTTGCTGTTCTCTGGACATGGCTGAAAACTTCCAGCATTCCCCCCATTATAGCACATAACATGAGACATATTCTTATAACAACTAGCATTATCACTTTTATTTTTTCCTCTTTCCAGTCTAAAGTAAGGTAAATGCAATTTAAAATTCAAACAATTGGGCAAACATGGCCATTTGGACAAAGTAACAGTGATCATTACTCTGTTAATGGGCAAGCAGTGGCACCTAACACCACCTTAAAATGTTTTGGTTCCAGCTGCCAAATAAATGTTCAAATTCAGCATACAGGAGATTTCCTTGTTTGATATATGAAAACGAAGTATTTTTTTTATTAAGGTATTATTGATATACAATCTTATGAAGGCTTGCACGAGCAACATTTTGGTTTCAACATTCACCCATATTATCAAGTCCTACTCCCGACAACTCACTGCAATTACTTAACATCAACATAGTAAGATGGTATAGAATCATTTCCTGTCTTCTCCATGCTATACTGCCTTCCCCATGACCTACCTATATTACGTTTGCTAAGTATAATGCCCCTTAATGTACTTCTCCCTCCCTCCCGATCCACCCTCCACAACCCTTCCGCATTGGTAACCTCTAGTCCCTTCTTGGAGTTTGTGAGTCTGCTGCTGTTTTGTTCCTTCATTTTGCTTTGTTGTTATACTCTGCAAATGAGTGCAATCATTTGGTACTGGTCTTTCCCCATCTGGCTTATATCACTGAGCATAATACCCGTTAGCTCCATCCACGTTGTGGCAAATGGTAGGATTTATTTTATTCTTATGGCTGAATAATATTCCATTGTGTATATGTACCACATCTTCTTTAGCCACTCATCTACCGATGGACACTTAGGTATATCTTGGCTATTATAAATAATCCTGTGATAAACACAGAGGTGTGTCTGTCTCTCTGAATCAGAATCTTGTTTTCTTCAGGTAAATTCCTAGGAATAGAATTCTTGGGTCAAATGGTATTTCTATTTTTAGTTTTTTGAGGAACTTCCATATTGCTTTCCCCAACAGTTGAACTAATTTACATTCCCACCAATAGTGTAGAAGTGTTTCACTTTCTCCACATCCTTGTCAGCATTTGTTGCTTCTTGTCTTTTGGATGTTGGCCATCCTAATTGGTGTGATGTGATATCTCATTGTGGTTTTAATTTGCATTTCCATGATAACTCAGGATATGGAGCTTCTTTTCATATGCCTGTTGGGCATCTAAATTTCTTC
This sequence comes from Manis javanica, assembly GCF_040802235.1. NCBI lineage: Eukaryota > Metazoa > Chordata > Mammalia > Pholidota > Manidae > Manis > Manis javanica. The sequence continues at coordinate 42,852,968 of NC_133164.1, forward strand.
TTTAGAGAAGTATCTGTTCAGATCTTCTACCCATTTTTTAGTAGAATTGTTTGTTTGTTGGGTGGGAAGGCATGTCAGCTCTTTATATATTTTGGATGTTAACCCCTTATCATATAAGTCATTTACAAATATATTCTCCCATACTGTAGGATGCCTTTTTGTTCTGCTTATGGTGTACTTTGCTGTACAGAAGCTTTTAGTTTGATGTAGTCCCATTTGTTCATTTTGGCTTTTGTTTCCCTTACCCAAGGAGATGCATTCAGGAAAAAGTTGCTCATGTTTATATTCAAGAGGTTTTTGCTTGTGTTTTTTCTATGAGATTTATGGTTTCATGACTTACATTCAGGTCTTTAATCCATTTCAAGTTTACTTTCGTGTATGGAGGTAAACAATAATCCAGTTTCATTCTCTTACATATAGCTGTCCAGTTTTCCCAGCACCAGTTGTGGAAAAGGCTGTTATTTCCCCCATTGTATATCCATGGCTCCATTATCGTACATTAATTACCGATATATGTTTGGATTTATATCTGGCCTCTCTATGCTGTGCCATTGATCTATGGATCTGTTTATGCCAGTACCAAACTGTTTTGATTACTGTGGCATTGTAGTAGAGCTTGAAATTAAGGAGCATATTCTCCCAGCTTTGTTCTTCCTTCTCAGGATTACTTTGCCTATTTGGGGTCTCTTGTAGTTTCCTATGAATTTTAGATCTATTGGTTCTAGTTCTTTGAAGTATGCTGTCTTTATTTTGATAGGGATTTCATTGAGTCTGTAGACTGCTTTAGGCAGGATGGCCATTTTGACAATATTAATTCTTCCTAGCTAAGAACATGGGATGAATTTCCATTTGTTAGTGTCCTCTTTAATTTCTCTTGAATATCTTGTAGTTTTCAGGGTATAGGTCTTTCACTCCTTGTTTAGGTTTATTCCTAGGTATTTTATTCTTTTTGATGCAACTGTAAATGAAGTCATTTTACTGATTTCACCTTTTGCTAGTTCATTGTTAGTATATAGGAATGCAACAGATTTCTGTGTATAAATTTTGAATCCTGTAGTTTTGCTGAATACAGATATTAGTTCTAGTAGTTTTTGGGTGGATTCTTTAGGGTTTTTTATATACAATATCACATCATCTGCAAAAACTGACAATTTAATGAGTTCCTTACAAACTGGTTACATTTTATTTCTCTATGTTGTCTGATGATGTGACTAAGAACTCCAGAACTATGTTCCATAAAAGTGGGGAGAGTGGGCATCCTTGTCTTGTTCCTGATATTAGAGGAAAAGCTTTTAGCTTTTTGCTGTTAAGTATGATGTTGGCTGGAGGTTTGTCGTATATGTCCCTCATTATGCTGAAGTACATGCCCTCTGTGAGTTTTATCATGAATAGATGTTGAATTTTGTTGAATGCTTTTTCAGCATCTATGGAGATAGCCATGTGGTTTTTTATCCTTTTTTTCTGTTATTGTGGTGGATGATGTTGATGGATTTTCTAATATTATATCATCCCTACATCCCCCGGAATAAATCCTATTTGATCATGATGGATGATTTTTTTAATGTATTTTTGAATTTGATTTCCTAATATTTTGTTGAGTATTTTTACATGTCTGTTTATCAGGGATCTTGGTCTGTAATTTTCTTTTTTTGTGGTGTCTTTGCTTGGTTTTGCTGTTAGGGTGATGCTGACCTCAAAGAATGAGTTTCGAAGTATTCCCTCCTCTTCTACTTTTTGGAAAACTTTAAGGAGCACGGGTATTAGGTCTTCACTAAATGTTTTCTAAAATTAAGTGGTGAGGTCATCTGGTCCAGATATTTTGTTGTTAGGTAGTTTTTTGAATCCCAATTCAATTTCACTGCAAGTAATTATTCTGTTCACATTTTCTGTTTCTTTCTGGGTTAGCCTTGGAAGATTGTATTTTTCTACAAAGTTGTCCATTTCTTCTAGGTCATCCAATTTGTTAGTATATAATTTTTTCATAGAATTCTCTAAAAGTTCTTTATACTTGTGTGTTGTCCATAGTGTAAGTCTCTATACTTGGTGTTTGTAGCTGCCGTAGGTGAAGCTTCCCTCTGGCTGGCCTGACACCAGGGCAGGGGCTGCCGGTTCGTGAGCCAAGTGCAAGCTAGCTTGGAGGAAGCGCAGTAAGCTGTGTATCACTGTGGGGGGCCATGGACCTGCATAGCCAGCCGGGGGAGCGTGGGGGGGGGAGGGAGAGATGGAGCGCCTGAAGATTGTGAAAGTTCCCAGCCTGCTGGGCAGAGTGCACCCCAACAATTTTGTCTACCTGTCCTTTCTCTTGAGCAGTAAGCTGTGTGCAAACCTCGCCCCTTTAGCAACCCTCTCGCTGTTAGGAAGTCTCTCAGACTTCCTGCCCAGATCAGCCAGGAAGTTTTCCACAAGCAGCTGGAATCTCAGTCTCTTCAGGTATTCTGCCTGTCTTAGCTTTTCAACCCCACTAATCACAGCACCATGGAATGTAGGTTCATCCCCCCAGAGCAGATCTCCAGAGCTAAGTGTTCAGCAGTCCCAGGCCTCCACTCTCTCCCTGCTCTGTTTCTCTTCCTCCCACCGGTGAGCTGGGGTGGGGGAGGGGCTCAGGTCCCACAGTGTCATGGCTGTGGTACGTTTCTCTGTTCCGTGAGGTCTCTTCTTTCCTCCAGGTGCATGCAGTCTGGCACAGCCTTCTTTCCTGTTGCTCTTTAAGTACTAGTTGTATTAATTATATTTTCATATTACATGTGGTTTTAGGAGGAGGTCTCTATCTCACCTCTCACGCCATTATCTTTAATCCCTTTCTTGAGTCCTGGCTGCTTTTAATACTCTCTCCTTGTCCTTGATTTTTGCCACTTTAATTATTATGTCTTGGTGTGGTCTTCCTCGGGTCCCTGTATTGAGATCTCTGCACTTCCATGACCTGAGAGACTATCTCCTTCCTCAGACTGGGAAAGTTTTCAGGAAGTATTTCCTCAGAGATTTTCTATCCCTTTTTCTCTCTCTTCTTTTGGTACCACTATAATGCAAATATTGTTCCATCTTGAATCATTCACACTGTTTTCAATACTCTTTCATTCCTATAGATCCTTTTTTCTCATTGTTCCTCAGTTTCTTTGTTTTCCTATTCTCTAATTTTGATTTTATTTACCATCTCCTCTACCTCATCTAATCTACTGTTAAATCCCTTTATTTTATGTTTCATTTCTGGTACTGTATTTTTCAAAGTTTCTCTTTCTTGAAGTCCTCCCTGAGATCCTGAATATCCTTTTGTAGTTCCATCAGCATTTTTATTATTTTTATTTTGAATGATTTCAGTTTCACTTAGTCCTCTTTCTGGTATTTGTGGGATCTTTGTACAAAATTCTTTTGCCATTTCATATTTTTAATGACCACTATGGTTATTAACTTTAAGTGGCACACTCTCATGTCCAGATCTACTCTCTGGAGCTCCCCAGCACCTGAAGTGATGTCAGGGGTTGCAGGTACAAGCCACCAGCACCTGCTGGTAGGAAAGAACTATTTCCTGCTTCCAGGCTGCAGTGCCTGCCTTCACCTCCAGATCCAGTGGGCGGGCAAGCATGCAGGGAATAGCCTCTGCATTATGCCCCTGTAGCTTTCATAGGTGAGGCCACCTTCTGGCTGGCCTGGCACAATACCAGGGGCAACAAGTGTGCAGACCAGTACTTGCTTGAAGGAGTGGCATGCTGCATATCACAGTGTGGGGCTTCACACTGCATTGTCAGCTGGGGGAATGCAGAATCTTAAGCTTCTCAAAGTTCCCAACCTGCTGGGCTGAGTATGCCAGGATGATTTTGTCCACCTGTCCTTTCTCCTAAGAAGTGAGCTCTGTGATATCCTTTCTCCTTTAGCACTCCTCTTGCTGTTGGGAAATCTTTCAAAGTGCCTGCCTTTCTTTTGTCCCAGAGATGCCAGTTGTGAATACCTGTTCTCCACAAGTGGCTGAAATCTCAGTCTCTCCATGTATTCCATCTGTCTTTGCTATCCAGCCCCTCTAATCTCCAGAGGACCATGTAATGTGATTTCAGCAGATCTCCAGGATCAGGGGTGGGTGTTTAGCAGTCCTGGGCTTCTACTCCCTCCCTGCTCCATTTCTCTTCCCCCCCACCTGTGAGCTTGGGTGGGGGAAGGGCTTGGGTCCCGCTGGAGCACAGCTTTGCTACTTTACCCTTTTCTGTGAGGTCTTCTCTTTTCCCCAGATTGTAGGCAGTCTGTTCTGCAGTCCTCAGACTACTCTTCCAGGATTAGTTGTATTTTCATGTTATATGTGGTTTTAGAGGAGGTTTCTGCCTCTGTTCTCATGCTGTCATCTTTTCCCCCCTGAAAATGTAGGTTTTACAAAAGTCAAACCTCTGAAAGTCAGGGACTGCTTGTATATGTAGTTGTATTTTAGAGGAAATTAATGGGAATAAATTAAGTAGGTTTTAGCTCTAATGCCCGAAATAATATTTATAAGACTCATTTGGCTCCTCTAGCCATCTCCCATTGTTTCAGCTTCTTATTCACTACAACTTTGTGATTCAGCTTTGAGACCCCCTACAAACATATTGCTGCTTTCCTTACTCTTTCTAAATGTCTGAGTGTCTACCTAATCTTTAATTCTCTTTCCAACGCTTCTCCATTCAACCATTTAATCCCTTACTAATTCATCATCTGCAATTAGAATTTATCTCCTTTTAATCTTAGCATCCTTTTACAGGTTCTAGACACAGATGTCTCCACATCTTCACACACTCTGTCTTCCATTTCCATCCTGCATTGTTCACAAAGAAACAAACCAATCAGAAGACAGATTAATACACAAGCATTGATGATTTCCAAGACTCCAAAGTAAAGAATGTCTCTTTCTTAAATTGTAGGAAATTTTGAAATCTCTATATATTTAAGATCTCTACTGTGCTAGCTTTATAACATTTGGTAGTATAAGTGAAGTAGACAGCTACTAATGTGGCATGATCTGTGGGAATAAGAAGCTGCTCTTCCTTCTTATGCATTAAGTCTGCAATAATATAGAAATTATTATCTATGGTTGAGTGATGCTGATATTTAACTCATGAGTTGTGTGTGAAGCACTGATGTTGAAATTCCTAACTTCAGAATTCTACCCTCATTTTAAGGCAAAAGGCTATAAGAAAATACAACTTCTTTACCCACCACTATAAGAATCAAGTGTGAGTGGAAATATAAAAAAAGCAGGGTATCATTAACAAGTTAAATTGAAAATGTCAATAGAATAACCATAAATGGAGATACTTTTTTAAGCTCTGTCACTAAAATTGGCTCAATAGTGCCAGTACTCAAAGGTACCAGTATTTAAGATTCTCATTAAATCTCATGTGTACTCCTTTCGTGGATTTGTTCCCTAATGGTATTTTCCACTATAAGAAATCATAATTCTGTGGGGGAAAGTGAGCCCATGACAAGTTTAGATTATCCTAATGATGCTGATGAATAGATGAGTCATGGCAATAAGGGAAGTGGAGTCAACTTAAAAGTGATTCTTCTAGCCAAGTACCAACCATTTATAGTTTCTGGTGTAAGTTCTGGAACAAGATGAATCTGCAAAGATACTAGTATATGGTGATGAATTCAAGTAAGAAAAGTTAATATAAATTGTGTAGAAAGCTAACTGTAGAAGAAAAAGACAAGTAAGTTAGGATGACCTTATTTTAATAAATAGAGGATAGTAGTATGTGGGAATGTACATGTTTGATATATTCTGTTAATTGTTTCTCTTTATATATGTAGGAAAGAAAAAGTAATATTGAATAAATAAAAAAACTTGGAAAATGTTGAAACTTACCAAGAACAGAAAAGAGTCATCAGTTCTGTTGATCATATATAACAGGCAGGTGAAAAATACTTAAAAAGGGTATTCAACACAATCAGGCCAATGACAAAGTGAACTTCAACCATGTATTCCAAGGTGATTAATAAATATACTATAAACAAGGGCTAAGTCAACTGACTCAATCCTTAATATCCTATGAAGTACAACAAAAACTAAATGGCTCAGTAACTGCTAAGCCACATATTTTTAACAAAGTAGGCATATCATAATGATGAAACAAAAATAGCAGATTATAAACAACTAAAACCTATGTCAAGGTATTAACTTAAAAACAAAAGCATTATTGACCTAGCAATGAAAACTTAACCATACTAAAAAGCAGCTTAGTTTGAAGATCAATGGCTCAAATTCGAATCACCTTGTGAAAAGCAAGGCAGATCTAGATCTCAACCAAGAATCCAAACCTGACTGTTTAGAGAAGGTATCCTTTATTCTTTTGAATCAAGTAAGGTAACTACAACTCTGGAAATATATCAAAGTAATATCATTAAACATTTAAAAAATACTAAAATATACAGGGTATTATGCTCAGTGAATTGAGTCAGACAAAGAAAGACAAATATTATATAATTTCATTTATATGTGAAATCTAAAAAAACAAAACAAATGGACAAACAAAAACAAATATATTCCTAAGAGAGAGAACAGACTAATGGTTGCTATAGGGGAAGAGGGGCAGGGATGGGTGAAATAGGAAAAGGGGGGAAAATTAAGAATACTTGTTAGTTTGGATGATGGTTACATGAGTATATACATATGTCAAAATTCAAGCTATAAACTAAGACTTGAGCATTTTACCATACATACCTCAAAAAAAAAAAAAGAAAAAGCAAGAACAAGCCAAAAAAATCAAAATAACTGTAGCTACGATTCTTGAAACATATGCAAACCAATAGAAAGCTAAAGAAAATTGAATTACAGAATTGATGGATGATTAATTTAGTGATGGCTTAATTTTTTAATGGAATTAAAAACCTGTAATTCATTTTTAAAAGCTAAAAATGTTTTAGATGCTTTGTTTATTATATTTATGTATTTAATTTGCTGAGCATTAAACAGCAAATAATCAAGGATGTGCCTCTCCGTGTACAAAAGACCCTGACATAAAAGACTCTTTTATCAGGAAATGGAGTGCACCCATTAGCACCTACTTCCCCATTAGCAGAAATCATTTCCTTCATAACAGGAGAGGACAGTATTCTCAGAAACACCATTCTCAGAAAAGTTTTAATGAAAAATGAAAGGTAAAAGCCAGAGGTATCATCCAAAAAGGGCAGGCCTAAATAATACAAGGCAGTATAAATACTGTTTTTGTCACTGTTTTGATAAGTCAACCATGTCTGTGATTTGTCATTTAACATTTCTGAATCACAGCACCTATTCAAATGATAACTTGGGCAGTATAATTTCAGAGAAAAAGCTGGCAATTTGGAGTCTGATAAATCTGGTTTAAAATCCCACTCCCATTACTAACTATGTGTTCTGGGTCACATTATTTAGTATCCCTAAGCCCCAATTTTTTATCATTACTATGGGCATATTTATATCTATTAGGAGGATGAGCAATGATTAAACAAACAAAAGCGTCTCGGTAATTGATTAATAAGTGTTAGCTCTCCGATTTCATAAGGATGAGGTAGAAATAGAAATGTTTGATCCTCCTTAGCAACAAAAAGAAATATTTTTACCCTCGAAGATAACGACAACCTTGACAACGTGGCTCTCATATCTCCGCTAGGAGATATAACTGACCTACAGCTCCAGCTGCTAGGCTCTGAAATCCATTACCATTTTTGCACTGGGTTTACCTACCCAACAATGCTCCCAGGAAATGATGGAACAAGACAAGCCTACTAAGCCAAACATACCAAGAGATTGCCGACTCCTCCAATGGGAAGTTTTGACTTCTGGTCGCCCCATCGGCCTTAGGAACTTCATCAGAACAGTACTGCAATCTAAGACTCTTGTACCCAATCTTCCCTCTATTTTTCTCCTTCAGACGGTGACATGTGAATTACAGTCTAATGGCCTCCAGTCTCTCCTAGCTCCCCCAACCTACTTTCCGTCACAAGCACATCCCCTGAGAAATCTCTTGTATGTGTAATGCTGTCTCGGGATCTGTTTCTCAAAGGATCTGGGCTATCACAGCAACCCAGGTTTTTATTCCATTAGGGAAACATTTTTTTACAATATTCTAAGGATTTTAGTAGATTGAAGACTTAGCTCTGTTCTGAAAGACCTTCACTCACACATAAAAGTAGAACCAAATCCTCATCCCATCCATAGACCAAAACGTGAAAATTTATATTACTGAAAAGGGTTCCTATACGATCTTAAACATTTTCTTAGACATCTTGAAGGCTGCCAATACAAGGCATGTCTACAATTTCTTAGCTGTTGTTTCCATATTACACTCATTCTTACTTAGAATTTCAAAATATGCTTTCATAATTCTTTTTTATACTTCTGTATCTTTTTTTACACTTTTGTAACTATTATGATAACTCCTTTAGACACCTAGACCCCCAAGAGACCAAAAATCAACCAAACCGAATTAGAAAAAAAGTATGTAACCCCTTTTCAAAGCACTCTCTCTGCTAAATTCATTCAGTCTTCTTTTGGTCTAAGATGATTTATGAGCTTAGATGCCACACCCAAAAATAGTCATTAAACATTCAACTACTTATTGAGCACCTAATATGGGAAACACAGCATAACAAAATGGAAAATATTTTTCCTCTAAATTAATCCCATAACATCAACATTAAAATATATCTAAATGCTGGAAGATTCTGTCCTGCTTGCTTTGTGTGTTCTACTACATAGATCAGCAAATTACTCATTTTATGTCTTTTGAAAAGTCATGACTTAGAGAGGTCTTCAAAGCTAGAATTGTTGATCTTATTTAACAAACACTTATTTGGTGATTATTAGGAGAAAGAATTCTATTTAGGAACATTAATTCATTAAGTTTCTCCAACAATCCTATGAGGTGGGTGTTATTATTATATATATTATTATTATATATTATTAATATATTATATATACATATATATATATATATACACATATATATATATATACTGCTGCAGATGAACTTAAGTAACTGTAAGGTCACACAACTCATAAGTCATTGGGCTAGATCTGAAACCAAGTAGCCTTGATCCAGAGTCAGGAATTTAGTCCACTCTATGCTGCCTACACGACACTAGTGACTACAAACTATGAGTTATATTAATCAGTTATATTAATAGAGAATGATAAGATTCTCTATGATTTCCCTGGATGACAAATGGGTTTCCCATTTTTCTCTAGAAAATGACTGATGGTAGCTGCTTAGAGGTTTGTGTTATGAGTATGAGACTGCACCCAAAAGGAAAGAGTACTGAGATTGACCAGGGATGTCTAAGGCACAGGTGAGATAAGTTGTGCCATCTAGACACATATTAGCCATCACTTAGACTTTCTCAATTTAAGCCTACTGCATTTGTTCCTTCTACACATAAAGATGTATAAGGTTTTTAAAGTAAAACCAATTTGATATGGTCCAGCAACAGAGACTCACTTCCTAAAAAACTTGGTTTCTACTCTCCCTCTAAAATGATGTTTGCTCTGGCTGAGGTGAACACAGTCTGTAGGCATCCACCTCATTGTACCTCCAGATACAACCAATGGAATAATTTTGACAGAACAATCTTCAGGAAGGGTAAGGATAGTGTGATGTATAATCTTTCTACATTCCCCATTCTCAGAAAAATGTCCTTCTTTTGAAACAGTGCATTTTCAAAGATTCTCTCTAATTAAGGGTCTAATAAATTTTTCATTGCTTCTAACATGTTTTTAAAAGTGTGTTACAAACTGAAAAACCAGAAACAATAAAACTAAATGAAATGAAAATCTGATATATATTTTTTCTAGCTATTCAATCATTAATTTCATTCATTCACCAAATGTTTACTAAGAACATATTGTATGTGTGACATTATAGAGGTGCCATTGAAACAAAGAATATTACAAAGACTCATTCCCAGAGTACTGAGTTCAAAAGAAGAGATAAATAAACTTTGATATAAAACACTAGGTGATTTAGTAGAGCTACACACCAGACACTACAATGGGCATTAATGAAAGCATACATAACTTTTTGCGTGGACCAAAAGTGGATTACTTAATTCTTCAATGAAATGACCTTTGTTCTGAGAATTAAAACATATTTAGGATTTGTCAAGTGAACAAGAAACAAGGGACACATTTAACTTTTTTTAAAAAGGTTATGAACAGGTGGAGCCAAGATGGCAGCGTGAGTAGAGTAGCAGAAATCTCCCAAAACCACATATATCTATGAAAATATAACAAAGACAAATCTTCCTAAAATAGAGACCAGAGGACACAGGACAACATCCAGACCACATCCACACCTGCGAGAACCCAGAGCCTCGTGAACGGGGTAAGATATAAGCCCCAGCCCTGCGGGAACTGAGTGCCCCTCCCCCCAGCTCCTGGCAGGAGGAGAGGAGTCAGCAGGGAGGGAGAGGGAGCCCAGGACTGCTGAAAACCAACCAGCCCCAACCATCCAGACCAGAGCACAGACACAGTGCATGCGTGGGGTCCTGGATATGAGGGAAACAGGGCAGCAGGACTGGTGAGTGGGTGCCTGAGGCCGACACTGGAGAACAAAGAAATGGGAGCAGCCATTTTTTTTTCTTTCTCTTTTTTTTTTTTTTGGCGAGTGCTTTTTGGAAGTCTTAAAGGGACAGGGACCCAAATAATAGGGAAACAGGGCAGCAAGACTGGTGAGCAGGTGCCTGAGAACGGCTCCTGAGGACAAAGAAAATCATGAGTTTTTCGTTCTTTTTTAAAAAAATTATTTATTTAATTTTTTGTTGTTGTTGCTGCTCTTGTTTTGGTTTGGAGAGTGCTTTTTGGAAGTCTTAAAGGGGCAGGGAAGGAAAATTAGTCCAGAGGTAGGGAATCTGGGGATCTCTGCTGACTCTAACCCCCTGGGCAGCAGGAAGCATGGAGGCTCCATACGGAGATAAATAGCCTCACGGCCGCTCTCCATCCAACAGGGCTCCACCAATTTGAGGCAGCAGCCCGAGCCAGGTCACACCCACAGCAACAGTGGAGACAAACTCCATAGCATCTGGGCAGGAAGCAGAAGCCCTGTCTGCACACAGCTGCCAAGCACAAGCCACTAGAGGACGCTATTCTCCCAGGAGAGGAAGGCTACAAACCAACAAGAAGGAAAGCTCTTCCAGCCGTCACTCGTAACAGCTCTGCAAACTATCTCTATGAGCATGAAAGGGCAAAACTACAGGCAGACAAAGATCACAGAGTCAACACCTGAGAAAGAGACAGACCTAACCAGTCTTCCTGAAAAATAATTCAAAATAAAAATCATGAACATGCTGAAGGAGATGCAGAGAAAAATGCAAGAGCAATGGGATGAAGTCCGGAGGGAGATCACAGATGCCAGGAAGGAGATCACAGAAGTGAAACAAACTCTGGAAGGATGTATAAGCAGAATGGGTAAGATGCAAGAGGCCATTGAAGGAATAGAAGCCAGAGAACAGGAATGTATAGAAGCTGACATACAGAGAGATAAAAGGATCTCCAGGAATGAAACAATACTAAGAGAACTATGTGACCAATCCAAAAGGAACAACATCCGTATTAAAGGGGTACTAGAAGAAGAAGAGAGAGAAAAAGGGATAGAAAGTGTCTTTGAAGAAATAATTGCTGAAAACTTCCTCAAACTGGGGGAGGAAGTAATTGAACAGACAATGGAAATACACAGAACTCCCAACAGAAAGGATCCAAGGAGGAGGACAACACCAAGACACATGATAATTAAAATAGCAAATATCAAGGACAAGGAAAGAGGTTTAAAGGCAGCTGGAGAGAAAAAGGTCACCTATAAAGGAAAACCCATCAGGCTATCATGAGACTTCTTGATAGAAACCCTACAGGCCAGAAGAGAATGGCATGATATATTTAATACAATGAAACAGAAGGGCCTTGAACCAAGGATACTGTATCCAGAAAGACTATCATTTAAATATGATGGCAGGATTAAACAATTCCCAGACAAGCAAAAGCTGAGGGAATTTGCTTCCAACAAACCACACCTACAGGGCATCTTACAGGGACTGCTCTAGATGGGAGCACTCCTAAAAAGAGCACAGAAAAAAACAAACAACATATGAAGAATGAGGAGGAGGAATAAGAAGGGAGAGAAGAAAAGGATCTCCAGACACTGTGTATAACAGCTCAATAAGCAATCTAAGTTAGGCAGTAAGATACTAAAGAGGCTAACCTTGAACTTTTGGTAAACACGAATTTAAAGCCTGCAATGGCAATAAGTACATATATCTCAATAGTCACCCCAAATGTAAATGGACTTAATGCACCAATCAAAAGACACAGAGTAATAGAATGGATAGAAAAGCAAGAGCTATCTATATGCTCCTTACAAGAAACTCACCTCAAACCCAGAGGCATGCAAAGACTAAAAGTCAAGGGATTGAAAAACATATTTCAGGCAAACAATAGCGAGAAGAAAGCAGGGGTTGCATCACTAATATCAGATAAAATAGACTTCAAAAAAAGAAAGTAACAATAGATAAAGAAGGACATTACATAATGATAAAGGGCTCAGTCCAACAAGATGATATAACCATTCTAAATATATATGCACCCAACACAGGAGCACCAGCATTTGTGAAACAAATACTAACAGAACTAAAGAGGGAAATAGAATGCAATGCATTCATTTTAGGAGACTTCAACACACCACTCACACCAAAGTATAGATCTACTGGGCAGAAAATAAGTAAGGACACAGAGGCACTGAACAACACACTAGAACACATGGACCTAATAGACATCTATAGAACTCTACATCCAAAAGCAACAGGATATACATTCTTCTCAAGTGCACATGGAACATTCTCCAGAATAGACCACATACTAGCTCACAAAAAGATCCTCAGTAAATTCCAAAATACTGAAATTCTACCAACCAATTTTTTAGACCACACAGGTACAAAACTAGAAATAAATTCTACAAAGAAAACAAAAAGGCTCACAAACACATGGAGGCTTAACAACATGCTTCTAAATAATCAATGGATCAATGAACAAATCAACATAGAGATCAAGGAATATATATAAACAAATGACAACAACAACACAAAGCCCCAACTTCTGTGGGATGCAGCGAAAGCAGTCTTAAGAGGAAAGTATATAGCGATCCAGGCACACTTGAAGAAGGAAGAACAATTCCAAATGAATAGTCTAACATCACAATTATCGAAACTGGAAAAAGAAGAACAAATGAGGCCTAAAGTCAGCAGAAGGAGGGACATAATAAAGATCAGAGAAGAAATAAAATTGAGAAGAATAAAACACTAGCAAAAATCAATGAAACCAAGAGCTGGTTCTTTGAGAAAATAAACAAAATAGATAAGCCTCTAGCCAAAATTAGTAAGAGAAAAATAGAATCAACACAAATCAACAGAATCAGAAATGAGAATGGAAAAATCATGACAGACTCCACAGAAATACAAGGAATTATTAAAGACTACTATGAAAACCTATATACCAACAAGCTGGAAAACCAAGAAGAAATGGACAACTTCCTAGAAAAATATAACCTCCCAAGACTGACCAAGGAAAAAACACAAAAGTTAAACAGACCAATTAAGAGCAGAGAAATTGAAACGGTAATCAAAAAACTACCCAAGAACAAAACCCCGGGGCTGGACGGATTTACTTCGAAATTTTATCAGACACACAGAGAAGACGTAATAACCATTCTCCTTAAAGTGTTCCAAAAAATAGAAGAGGAGGGAATACTCCCAAACTCATTCTATGAAGCCAACATCACCCTAATAACAAAACCAGGAAAAGATCACACTAAAAAAGAAAATTACAGACCAATATCCCTGATGAATGTAGATGCAAAAATACTCAATAAAATATTAGCAAACAGAATTCAACAGCATATCAAAAGGATCATACACCATGACCAAGTGGGATTCATCCCATGAATGCAAGGATGTTACAACATTCAAAAATTCATCAACATCATCCACCACATCAACAAAAAGAAGGACAAAAACCACATGATGATCTCCAAAGATGCTGAAAATGCACTTGACAAAATTCAACATCCATTCATGATAAAAACTCTCAGCAAAATGGGAATAGAGGGCAAGTACCTCAACATAATAAAGGCCATATATGATAAACCCACAGCCAAAATTATACTGAACAGCGAGAAGCTGAAAGCTCTTCCTCTGAGATCAGGAACAAGACAGGGATGCCCACTCTCCCCACTGTTATTTAACATAGTACTGGAGGTCCTATTAATGGCAATCAGACAAAACAAAGAAATACAAGGAATCCAGATTGGTAAGGAGAAATTAAACTGTCACTATTTGCAGATGACATGATATTGTACAGAAAAAACCCTAAAGTCTCCACTCCAAAACTACTAGAACTGATATCAGAATACAGCAAAGTCACAAGATACAAAACTAACACACAGAAATCTGTGGCTCTCCTATATACTAACAATGAACCAATAGAAAGAGAAATCAGGCAAACTATTGCATTCACAATTGCATCAAAAAGAATAAAATACCTAGGAATTAACCAAACCAAAGAAATGAAAGACCTATACCCTGAAAACTACAAGTCACTCTTAAGAGAAATTAAAGGGGACACTAACAAATGGAAACTCATCCCAGGCTCATGGCTAGGAAGAATTAATATCATCAAAATGGCCATCGTGCCCAAAGCAATATACAGATTTGATGCAATCTCTATCAAAATACCAGCAACTTTCTTCAATGAACTGGAACAAATAATTCAAAAATTCATATGGAAACACCAAAGACCCCGAATAGCCAAAGCAGTCCTGAGAAAGAAGAATAAAGTAGGGGGGATCTCACCCCTCAACTTCAAGCTCTACTACAAAGCCATAGTAATCAAGACAATTTTGTACTGGCAAAAGAACAGAGACACAGACCAGTGGAACACATTAGAGACTCCAGACATTAACCCAAACATATATGGTCAATTAATATTTGATAAAGGAGACATGGACATACAATGGCAAAATGACAGTCTCTTCAACAGATGGTGCTGGCAAAACTGGACAGCTACATGTAGGAGAATGAAACTGGACCATTGTCTAACCCCATATACAAAAGTAAATTCAAAATGGATCAAAGACCTGAATGTAAGTCATGAAACCATTAAACTCGTGGAAAAAAACATAGACAAAAACCTCTTAGACATAAACATGAGTGACCTCTTCTTGAACATATCTCCCCGGGCAAGGAAAACAACAGCAAAAATGAACAAGTGGGACTATATTAAGCTGAAAAGCTTCTGTACAGCAAAAGACACCATCAATAGAACAAAAAGGTATCCTACAGTATGGGAGAATATATTTGTAAATGACAGATATAATAAAGGCTTGACATCCAAAATATATAAAGAGCTCACACACCTCAACAAACAAAAACCAAATAATCCAAATAAAAAATGGGCAGAGGAACTGAACAGACAGTTCTCCAAAAAAGAAATACAGATGACCAACAGACACATGAAAAGATGCTCCACATTGCTAGTCATCAGAGAAATGCAAATTAAAACTACAATGAGATATCACCTCACACCAGTAAGGATGGCTGCCATCCAAAAGACAAACAACAACAAATGTTGGCGAGGCTGTGCAGAAAGGGGAACCCTCCTACACTGCTGGTGGGAATGTAAATTAGTTCAACCATTGTGAAAAACAGTATGGAGGTTCATCAAAATGCTCAAAACAGACCTACCGTTTGACCCAGGAATTCCACTCCTAGGAATTTACCCTAAGAATGCAGCAATCAAGTTTGAGAAAGACAGATACACCCCTATGTTTATTGCAGTACTATTTACAATAGCCAAGAATTGGAAGCAACCTAAATATCCATCGGTAGATGAATGGGTAAAGAAGATGTTGTACATATACACAATGGAATACTACTCAGCCATAAGAAGAGTTATTTACTACCATTTGCAGCAACATGGATGGAGCTGGAGGGTATTATGCTCAGTGAAATAAGCCCATCGGAGACAGAGAAATACCAAATGATTTCACTCATCTGTGGAGTATAAGAACAAAGGAAAAACTGAAGGAACAAAACAGCAGTGGAATTACAGAACCCAAAAATGGACTACCAGGTACCAAAGGGAAAGGGACTGTGGAGAATGGGTGGGTAGGGAGAGATAAGAGGGGTGTGAAGAAAGGGGGAATTAAGATTAGCATGTATAGTGGGGAGGGAGAAAGGCGAGGGCTGTACAACACAGAGAAGACAAGTAGTGACTCTACAACATTTTGCTATGCTGATGGACAGTGACTGTAAAGGGGTTTATAGGGGGGACTTGGTATAGGGGAGAGCCTAGTAAACATAATATTCTTCATGTAAGTGTAGAGTAACGATAAAAAAAAAGAAGAAAAGAAAAGAAAAGGGGTTTACTCCTTGATAGGATAAAACTAACTGTAAATCAATGATTAATGCATGCTTTAAATATCAGTTAAAGGGTGTCAGATGACCGGCTATGGAGGTACACTTTTCTGATAATATTCCTTCTCTTAAAAAAAATTAAAAAATAAAAAATAAAAAAGCAGTTCCTGTGTGGTGACCTCCAATGAGTTCTACACAATCATATAAAGGGCATATCAAAGTGTGGGCAAAGGGTTTGTTTGTGTTTATACAGAGGATCAAAGCCTAATTTGGCTACCCAGAAAATGAACTAAGATACAATATGAAGAAGGATTTCCAATATCAACACTCTCTGGAAGAGTCATACCAGAAGATGATCATCAAAAAAACCCCACAAAGATCCAGGCGATGCTGCAGTTGTAGCTGCATCCATCCCACCAGTTCCTGGATTTGCCATTGGAATGAAGAAGGAGATATCTAAGCTGGCCTGTGCTTTCAGTAAAACAACAAATTTGTCTGGATCTATACTGTTGGAACTCAACCAAGAATTAGGAGAAGTGCAAGTTGTAGCACTCCAAAATCTTACAACTACAGACTATCTACTGTCAAAAGAACATATGGGGTTTGAACAGTTCCCAGGAATGGGTTGTTTTAATTTGTCTGATTTCTCTCATACTGTTCAAGTACAGTTGGACAATATCCATTATATCATAGACAGATTTTCACAATTGCCTAGGGTGCCGAACTGGTTTTCTTGGCGTCACTGGTGATGGCTGGTAATTGTAGATCTGCTTTGGTTATGTAACTGTATTCCTATTACGTTAATGTATGTGCACAATTTAATTAGTAGTTTAATACTATACATGCTTAAGTTACTCTACAAGAAGATATGTCAAAGAAATAATCAATCTTCCAATGTTTTCTTCCATCTGCTACCTCTATAGCTTTTCTTCTTCCTTCCTAATTACAACCCTTAAATAGAATTCGTGCCTCATATTGAATTTACTGAGTATCATAATTCCTCCAAGTGGTAAAGATACCTCAAGACAAATGCTGGGCATAGAAGCCACAGGGCATAAATCTGCAAAGAAGTAAAAAGCTAACCTTTTCAAACAATATGGCTTCTCTCTCACTTACCAACTTTACATCTCCCTGTATGGCCCCGGAAGATGACTGGTTAGCCAGAGACAGGTAAGATTCCTCAAGTGAGGAACAACCTAAGACAGGCACTGTCACAGGGGGCCATCAGGTGAGAAATTGAGGATCAACAGTGGTGAGGCTTAGAACCTCACCCCTCCTGTTTTGAGATAAATCTTCTGCATCCATGGATGTTTTAATGCTCTTGTCTAGCTTGGATCAACACATAGTCTACAGGCACACAACTGATCATCTGCATTTGCTCTCTTACAACACTAAACTATGTTTTCTCCTTTATCTTACATCTACCTACCACTTCAGCATTTTATTAAAAATAAAAATAATAATACAAATAAAGGGAGAAATGTGGGATCCACATATAAACCAAGTATAAAAATCATACAAATATTCATATTTGACCTGATTGTTTATAGTTCATAATGCGTGATAAAAACCGAAAGTTTCTGTTATGACTACCCCTGTACTGTTCACCATGTAAGAACTTATTCACTATGTAAAAATTTGTTCACCATGTAAAAACTTGTTCGTTATGCTTCAGAAGACTGGAGACTGATGAGAATTAGGCTTGGGGTGGATTAATGATTGTGCATTGAGCCTTGACTCCCCTATACAGAATTTTATTGTTGTTAACAATCATTTGATCAATAAATATGAGAGATGCCCTCACAAAAAATTTAAAAAAGCTTATGAAAAGTATAGAGGGAAAATTAGCATGCTGTGAGCAGTCTGATGGAGGGGTAACAATGGCAGAAGGGAAGGCTAGGAAGACAGGCAGGCAGAATTAAGTTCATATATACTATGAAAAGCAGAGAATTTGGACTTTATCCAGAGCACAGTGAGAAGCAATGGGGAAAGAAATACTGTTATGATGTGATTGCAACTACATATATACAATATATATTTTATACAGATTTTTTTTGTCTATATGAAAACATGATGGAAGATAGAATATGGGAAAACACTGGGGATAAAGAAGTCAGGTAGTTATTTACACAAAGAGGATATAATAAAGGCCTCAATGTCAATGGAAAAATACAGATTCAACAAATATATGTGTATATAAAAAACAGCAATAACACACATCAGAAGGATCAATCTGATTCATGGATTAGTCATGTTCTGATTCTGCTTTATATTCATTTGTCCTTCCACATTTTCTTCATAACACCATTATGAGATTAGTATTATAGCCTCAATTTTACTGAAAAGAAAATGAGATCTAGAGAAGTGATTCATCCAATGCCATACTGCTAGAAAATAATAAAGTCAAAATTCAAGTTCAAGACTCCAAATCTCATTCTTCTCATTGACCTACAATGCCTTCAATGGAAAACTTGTCATCAAAGAAACTAAAAAAAGTTGACTTTTGTTGTTTTGTTTATATGTGATATTTCAATGACCATTTCTGACATGCTGAAGTTCAAAATCTATGATTTTCCATACTGCGAGAGACACTATAAATCCTTGCAAATATTTAAAATTTCATTCAAGAAATCAGAATGAACAGTAGAAATTTGAAGTACATAACAATGTCTTTTATTACCCACTAAAAGAGAAATTTATGTAATTTCACAAAATCTCTTTATGAACCATTAGGTAGAAAGCTTGCTATTACTTATTTACTTAGAAATAAAGATGAAATAAAGCTGTTATATAGTCTGGCAACTTTCTTATTAAGATAAAATTTCTATGTAGTGAAATGCAAAGATCTTAAGTATACAGTTCCACATAAGGCAATTATACTGAGGATTTGTCCATACCAACACTCCATCTCCTAACATGGTATTTATCTTTAATCCTCTTCATAAATAGAGAAAAATTATTTTTCTTCATCCCTCAGCTATAGAGTGTCTAGCTACTCTTCTAGGACATGTGAGCTCACATTCATTTGCCACTCAAGGGGTAACCATATCCTGTATGGGACAGGATGGGGTGGGCATCAACATCTTAATTGCTTAATTACTCCCCGGTGTTGGCAGCCGCGCTCAGAAAATAGCGCCCCATGCAGGGCAGCCGGAAGGCCCCGAACTTCCTAATGACAAATCATCCCACACCACTAAACTACATGCTAATTGCGCCTTGGCATAAGGACCAATGAGACCCACCAAATGGTTATGCTAATAAGGCATATGGAGCCGCACCAACCAGGTCAGAGCATGAGAACTATATAAGCAAGCCTCTCCTTCCCCTCTGGGTCCTGCCCAACTCATTTGTTTCACAAAGAGCTGAAGAATAAAGCTTTCTGCAGAAGAATCCTGCTGTTGTTGCGTGCTGTTCTTGCCGGCGAGGACGGGGCGCGCGACAAGTGGTGCCGAATCCCGGGAACCAGAACATCACCGGCACAGGGAGGACCCTTCAGACATCTGGAGAGGATTCAGAACTGCAGGTCAGAAGAAAGCCCGGAGGGGTAAGTTCCGAGAGGCCCCTGCTTTTTAGGATGATGGTTGATGGTTCTCTGTAAATAAGGAGGCACCATGGGGAATGCACCGTCATTAGTCACGGCGCTGCAGACAGCTCTCAAAGAGCGAAACTTGAAGGTCTCCAGCAAAGTCTTAGGATCTTTTGTGAAGGAGATAGACCGTGTGGCCCCCTGGTTCATTTGTTCAGGGTCCCTCTCAATCCCGAGCTGGGACAAACTGGGGAAAGATCTTGATAGAGAGGAGGAGGAGGGTAGCCTGAGGGGAGGCACCAGGCCCCTCTGGAAACTGATTAGAGCTTGTCTGCAAGATGAGAGATGTGAAAAGGTAATAAAAGAAGGTCAGAGAGCATTGACAGATATCCAAGAGAGCATGTCAGAAACGGAACGGGAAACAGAGAGCGCGCGCGGCCGAAAAAAGGCCACAAAAACGAAGGTAAAGAAACCTCAGAGTGAGGGAGAAAGCCCGCCTAGGGCAAAAGCGAAAGAGCCCCGAGAAGCGAGTGACAATCGCCTCGGAGAAAATAGTAAATACCCCTGGAAAGAGTTGAGGGACCTCCAACTCTCCAATAGGGAATCTGAGGAGGAATTAACGTCCGCAGAGGAAGGGGAAGAAAATAAAACCGCAGAGTGCAGAAGTAAGGGAACCAGCAAAGTTGAAAAGCGGACCAAGGAAAAAATGAAAGCAGGGTGTCCCCCGACGCCCGTTGCCCCGCCACCTTACGTGAGTGGCGCACTCTCCTTTTGCCACCCAGATACTCTTCAGGCAATTAGACAAATGTTTCCTGTATTTGAGGATAATGGCGTACGCTCTCACCAGCCCCTGAGCCATAAACAAGTTAAGGAGTTAGCAGAATCCGTTCGGGCTTATGGAGTCAGTGCTAACTATACCATAGCACAAGTTGAGAGATTAACAGAGACAGCCATGACACCCGCAGACTGGCAATATGTAACTAAGGCATGCCTTTCTAGTATGGGGCAATACATAGAATGGAAGGCATTGTGGCATGATATCAGCATGACCCAGGCACGCGCAAACGCGGCCGAAGGACAGCCTGCGTGGTCATATGATATGCTGACGGGCCAAGGACAGTGGGTAGCCAACCAGACCGCCTTCCCCTTACAGGTATACGCACAAATAAACACGTGCGCTGCCAAGGCATGGAAAGCCCTCACCAACAAAGGAGAAGTATCAGGCAATTTGACAAAAATTATTCAGGGGCTGAGCGAGCCATTTTCTGACTTTGTCGCTCGTATGATAGAGGCCGCAGGCAGAATATTTGGAGATCAGGAACAAGCAATGCCCCTAGTGGAGCAATTAGTGTTTGAACAATGTACCAAGGAATGCAGACAGGCGATAACACCCTGGAAACAAAAAGGGATACATGCCTGGTTGAAAGCCTGTAGAGAAATAGGAGGGCCACTCACCAACGCGGGCCTAGCTGCAGCCATATTACAGAGCCACAAACAAGCCAGGATCACTAACAGAAGTATTAAATGCTTTCACTAATCTGTCACGAGACCTGTCCCAGTATCTTTCAGGAAACTGGTCCCAAGACTTCGATGGGACACTAGAAGAGCTGCGGCGAGAAATTATCCACATCAACTCCACCCGTCTAGATATCTCCGTAGCGGAAGGACTCTCTTCCTGGTTCCTCAGAGCTCTCTCCCACGTCAAGGAGTGGGCGGGCATGGCTGGGATGGGCGTGTTCCTGCTTGGAGGTCTCATGCTCTTACTCTGGTTGTTATGCAGACTCCGCAATCAACATAAGAAGGACAAGGTGATCCTTGCTCAAGCCCTAATGGCGATAGACATTGGCGCCTCTTCCCAAGTGTGGCTCAATATGCTTAAGAAGGAAGCTCAGCTTTAGCTTGAGGTAGCTCTTGCACCCTGAGCCCATGTGGCACTGCACCAGGCCCGAGTACCTCAATGCTTAATCACAGCTTTCTTTAAGAAGCTCATGGTGCAAGAGGGTTGAGAAAAAGGGTCCAAACCCTTTGTACCAAGCGGTCCCAACGCCAGCCAGAGGATGCGAGGCAAAGCACTGCAAGAGGTCTTGGACCCCTCTGAGAGGCATGCCTGACTGCATAGGGGTAGATGCCCAGAACCCCTCTCCAAAAAGGGGGCATCAGGAAGTATGATGGAGGTCAGGCCTCTGTCTCCGCCTCTGTTGGCAAGTTCCGCCTTGAGCTTCTGTTAGACAAAAAAGGGGGAGATGTTGGCAGCCGCGCTCAGAAAATAGCGCCCCATGCAGGGCAGCCGGAAGGCCCCGAACTTCCTAATGACAAATCATCCCACACCACTAAACTACATGCTAATTGCGCCTTGGCATAAGGACCAATGAGACCCACCAAATGGTTATGCTAATAAGGCATATGGAGCCGCACCAACCAGGTCAGAGCATGAGAACTATATAAGCAAGCCTCTCCTTCCCCTCTGGGTCCTGCCCAACTCATTTGTTTCACAAAGAGCTGAAGAATAAAGCTTTCTGCAGAAGAATCCTGCTGTTGTTGCGTGCTGTTCTTGCCGGCGAGGACGGGGCGCGCGACACCCCGGTAAATAATAAGTATATTTTCAAGAACTGATTGGCCATCCAAGTATATCCTTTTGTGAAGTGTTCAAATGTTTTGGCCATTATTTTTGTTATCATTAATCTACAATTACAAGAGGAACACTACATTTACTAGACTCCCCTCATAACCAATTCCAGTCACTGTCTGTCAGTGTAGTAAGATGCTGTAGAATCACTACTTGTCTTCTCTGTGTTGTACAGCCCTCCCCGTTCCCCATCCCACATTATACATGCTAATCATAATACCCCCTTTCTTCTTCCCCCACCCTTATCTCTCCCTTCCCACCCATCCTCCCCAGTCCTTTCCTTTTGGACACTGTTAGTCTATTCTTGGGTTCTGTGATTCTGCTGCTGTTTTGTTCCTTCAGTATTTTTTTGTTGTTGTTCTTTTACTTCACATATGAGTGAAATCATTTGGTACTTGTCTTTCACTACCTGGCTTATTTCACTGAGCATAATACCCTCTAGCTCCATCCATGTTGTTGCAAATGGTAGGATTTGTTTTCTTCTTATGGCTGAATAATATTCTATTGTGTATATGTATCACACCTTCTTTATCTGTTCATTTACTGATGGACACTTAGGTTGCTTCCATTTCTTGGCTATTGTAAATAGTGTTGTGATAAACATAGGGGTGCATATGTCTTTTTCAAACTGGACTGATGCATTCTTAGGGTAAATTCCTAGAAGTGGAATTCCTGGGTCAAATGGTATTTCTATTTTGAGTGTTTTGAGGAACCTCCATACTGCTTTCCACAAAGCTTGAATTAACTTACATTCCTATGAGCAGTGTAGGAGGGTTCCCCTTTCTCCACAATCTCACCAACGTTTGTTGTTGTTTGTCTTTTGGATGGTGGTGATCCTTACTGGTGTGAGGTGATATCTCATTGTGGTTCTAATTTGCATTTCTCTGATGACTAGCAATGTGGAGCATCTTTTCATGTGTCTGTTGGCCATCTGAATTTCTCCTTTGGAGAACTGACTTTTCAGCTCCTCTGACCATTTCTTAATTGGATTATTTGCTTTTTGTTTGTTGACGTGAGTGAGCTCTTTATATATTCTCAATATCAACCCTTTATCGGATCTGTCATTTATGAATATATTCTCCCACACTGTAGGATGCCTTTTTGTTCTATTGGTGGTGTCCTTTGTTGTACAGAA
Organism: Manis javanica; assembly: GCF_040802235.1. Lineage (NCBI taxonomy): Eukaryota > Metazoa > Chordata > Mammalia > Pholidota > Manidae > Manis > Manis javanica. The sequence goes on from NC_133164.1 coordinate 42,876,644, forward strand.
GCTTTTCAGCTTGATATAGTCCCACTTGTTCATTTTTGCTTTTGCTTTCCTTGCCGGGGGAGATATGTTCATGAAGAAGTTGCTCATGTTTATGTTCAAGAGACTTTTGCCTATGTTTTTTTCTAAGAGTTTTATGGTTTCATGACTTACATTCAGGTCCTTAATTCATTTTGAATTTACTTTTGTGTATTCAGTTAAACAGTGACACAGTTTCATTCTCTTACATGCAGTTGTCCAGTTTTGCCAACACCAGCTGTTGAAGAGGCTGTCATTTCCCCATTGTATGTCCATGGCTCCTTTATCATATATTAATTGACCATATATGTTTGGGTTAATGTCTGGAGTCTCTAATGTGTTCCACTGGTCTGTGGCTCTGTTCTTGTGCAAATACCAAATTGTCTTAATTACAGTGGCTTTGTAGTAGAGCTTGAGGTTGGGAAGTGAGTTATCTCCTGCTTTATTCTTCCTTCTCAGGATTGCTTTGGCTATTCAGGGTCTTCTGTGGTTTCATATGAATTTTAGAACTATTTGTTCCAGTTTGTTGAAGAATGCTGTTGGTATTTTGACAGGGATTGCATTGAATCTGTAGATTGCTTTAGGCAGGATGGCCATTTTGACATTAATTCTTCCTAGCTAAGAACATAGGATGAATTTCCATTTGTTAGTGTCCTCTTTAATTTCTCTTAAGAGTATCTTGTAGTTTTCAGGGTATAGGTCTTTCACTTCCTTGGTTAGGTTTATTCCTAGGTATTTTATTCTTTTTAATGCAACTGTGAATGGAATTGTTTTCCTGATTTCTCTCTCTGCTAGTTCATCATTAGTGTGTATCCTGCTGCTTTTGGGTGTAGAGTTCTACAGATGTCTCTCAGGTCCATCTGTTCTACTGTGTTTTAGAGTCCCTCTGTGTCCTTAATTGTTTTCCATCTGCTAGATCTGTCCTTTGGAGTGAGTGGTGTGTTGAAGTCTCCTAGAACGAATGCATTGCATTCTATTTCCTCCTTTAAATTGTGTTAGTATTTCTGTCACATATGTCAGTGCTCCTGTATTGGGTGCATATATGTTTATAATGGCTATGTTCTCTTGTTGTATTGACCCCTTTATCATTATGTAATGTCCTTCTTTATCTCTTGTTACTTTCTTTGTTTTGAAGTCTATTTTGTCTCATACAAGTACTGCAACACCTGCTTTTTTCTCCTGCTGTTTGCATGAAATATCTTTTTCCATCCCTTGACTTTTAGTCTGTGCATGTCTTTAAGTTTGAGGTGAGTCTCTTTTAAGCAGCATATAGTTGGGCCTTGCTTTTTTATCCATTCTATTACCCTGTGTCTTTTGATTGGTGCTTTCAGTCCATTAACATTTAGGGAAATTTTTGAAGATATGTACTTATTGCCATTGCAGGCTTTAGATTTGTGGTTACCAAAGGTTCAAGGGTAGCTTCTTTACTATCTAATCATCTAACAACTCACTTATTAAGCTATTAGAAGCACAGTCTGATGATTCTTTATTTCTCTCCCTTCTTATTCCTCCTCCTCCATTTTTTATATGTTAAGAGTTCTATTCTACATTCTTTTGTGTTTCTTTTGACTGCTTTTGTGAATAGTTGATTTTATTTTTTTGCCTTTAGTTAGTATTTGGTTGGTCTGCTTTCTTTGATGTGATTTTATTTCCTCTGGTGACATCTATTTAGCCTTAGGAGTGCTTCCATCTAGAGCAGTCCCTTGAAAATATCCTGTAGAGGTGGTTTGTGGGAGGCAAATTCCCTCAACTTTTGCTTGTCTGGGAATTGTATATTTCATCCTTCATATATAAATGATGGTCATGCTGGATACAGTATCTTAGTTCAAGGCCCTTCTGTTTCATTGTGTTAAATACATCATGCCATTCTCTTCTGGCCTGTAAGGTTTCTGCTGAGAAGTCTGATGATAACCTGATGGGTTTTCCTTTGTAGGTGACCTTTTTCTCTCTCTGACTGCCTTTATTACTCTGTCCTTGTCTTTGATCTTTGCCATTTTAATTAATACATGACTTGGTGTTGTCCTCCTTGGGTCCCTTATGTTGGGAGATCTGTGTGCTTCCATGGTCTAAGAGACTATTTCCTTCTGGGGACTTTTTCAGCAGTTATTTCTTCAAAGACACTTTCTAGCCCTTTTTCTCTTCTTCTTCTGGTACCCTTACAATGTGAATGTTGTTCCATTTGTATTGGTCACACAGTTCTATTAATATTCTTTCATTCCTGGAGAACCTTTTATCTCTCTCTGGCTCTGCGTCTCTATGTTCCTCTTCTCTGATTTCTATTTCAATAATGGTCTCTTGCATGTCATCCAATCTGCTCTTAACTCCTTCCAGAGATTATTTTATTTCTGTATTGTCCCTCCTAACTTGATCCTTTAGTTCTTGCATATTTCTCTGTAGGTCTATCAGCATGTTTATGATCTTTATTTTGAATTATTTTTCAGGAAGATTGGTTATATCTGTCTCTCCAAGTCCTCTCTCAGGGGTTGTCTGGGTAATTCTGGACTGCCTTTCTTCTGCCTTTTCATGATAATAGAGGTAGTCATAGGCAGGTGGCACATGTGTCAACTGGGAGAACAAAGTTCCTCCCTGCTTGGTATTCACCCTGCCCCTCCCTGCTGCCTGTGTCAGTCACCCTCACACAGGGAGCACCATCCGGGTTAATCCCCTGATCTTTCATGGGCAGGGCAGCCATTGGGGTAGCCCAGAGCCCTGCAGGGAGAGGCAGGTGCACCGGTGGCTCTCCTGTGAGAACGGCGCCCCTTCACACCTTGCCTGGGCTTCCTCTGCCTGCACTGGGCAGCTGTGAGCCACCAGCGGCCACTGGTCTAGCCCAGGCAGCTGTGCACCAGGAGGAGACTCTGCACAGCTGCTGTGGGCATGGCCGCTCTCCAGCTGCTCAGCTGCTGTAGTGGGGCTGCACCAGAGGGGGAATGAATGGCAGGCTGCTGGTCACTGTGAGGGGTTTCAGAGCTGTGCTACCTCCCTGGGGTCTGGGACATCCAAAGCTCCTCAGCCTTCCCAGCCTGCTCAGCTGAGGGTGCCAGGATTATTCCATCCAGTTGTGAAGCCCCTGTCCCTTTAAGACTTTCAAAAAGCTCTCACTTTTCTTTTGTCCCAGGGGAGCCGGCTGCAGGGACCCACTTGCAGATTTTACTTTTCTGTTTCCCTAATATCCAGCATACCATTCAATGTGTGTCTGCACTCCCAGTGCAGATTATTAGCGCTGGTTATTTAGCAGCCCTGTGCTTCCACTCCCTCCCTGCTCCAACTCCTTTCCTCCCACCAGTGAGCTGGGGTTGGGGGAGCGCTTGGGTCCCACCAGGCTACAGCTTTTATCTTACCCACTTCATGAGATGCTGAGTTCTCGCACATGTATATGTAGCCTGGCTGTTATACTATATCCTCTGGTCTCTTTAGGGAATAGTTATATTTGTTGTCTTTTCAAAAATATGTATGGTTTTGGGAGGAGATTTCTGCTGCCCTACTCACACCACCGTCTTGGCTCCTCCTCTCGGGATGGTATGTTTTTAAAGCTGCTGCCATTGGTCTGAGGTTTTCTCTTAATGGCTTTCTTTTCTATGTTATCAATAACCTTTAATAAATTAAGCAGTGACCACTCCATATCATGTGGGTAAATCCTTGAGCATGATAATTTAGGCTGCCGCTATTAGTTCTTAATGTAGTATAAAAGCATTGTTATAAATGCTGTTCTCAGAATGAATTGCCATGTGCTGTTCCTGTGAAATGAGCCTATGTCTGGCCATAGGCCTGGGAAGGAAAACCCCTACAGTTGATGACTTTCTGAGTGTTTGAGAGCAGAGCTGTTGGAAAAGTGCCTACAAACAGGCAGTCTTTCCCCCTCAGTTATGTCTTTCAATTTGTGGTTAGGTATTATTTTATCTCTGGAAACAGGTATGATGTATCTGGAGACTATGCCTTTGCAGACCTGAAAACAAATGTATTTGTGGAAATAAAACAAGAACAGGGAGCATTAGGAAAGCAGCAAGCTGTTGAGCGAACTTCGAGCCAGACACTGTCATTAAAACGTGAAATGCTGTAGCAGAGGTATTACTTTCTTCATTCTTCTTTCTTCTTTCTTTCTTTCTTCCTTTCTTTCTTTCTTTCTCTCTTTCTTTCTTTTTAAGTTTATAGCTTTCTTGAGTCTGAAAGGTCATGGCAATAAGGGAGATGAAGGGTTATTGTTTATGATCTCGAGTAATTTAAAATACTATAAACAGATAAATCCTGGGAATGATGAAATGTTTATTAGCCTTAGGAGACATAGCAAGTGTTTAGTTAATATATTGATACACCAGGTGGTTGAAATTAGAAGACAAAGATCAGTCTTCAGGAAGCATTAATATCGTCACAGAACTCTGAGCATGAATTCTCATTATGATAGTACATGACATCTTCTTAACAGTAAGAAGTACTGTCTTTCAAATATAGATGCCTGACCAACATAGTAAATAATCAGACAGTGAACATGCAATACTTGGACACAGAAACAGGGTTTCAGAAGACTAGAGAAGCAGTTGGAAAATCTGGAAAGAGGGACTCAAATAGGGCAATTCATATTCAGCCTCTATGTTTCCCATTTACTTTTGACTTAAGCTGTGATCTCTACTTCTAGAAGAAACAATTTTCTTAAAAGAGTAGAAGGATATATTCTCTTCATTTTCTAATAAAATTATTATGTGCACACAAATTCTACTTCCTTTGAGATCTATGCGGAAATGCACTCCTGAGTTTATCTGTAACTCTTCACAGAATATTGGAGAAACTCGTGGTCTGTTGATACTTTATGAGAAAAAAATTTCCACTCCTCTCAGAATAATGGAGTAAGAATTTTTAGGTTAGATAAGCACCCAAAGAGTGATAGGGGTGTGACCACGCTGGACCTGGAATAAAAATGGGATAAGTTCTCATACCAGACAACCCGAAGATTTGGATATTTCAAATTGCCCCAACACATTGAATCCTACACGCACCAAGGTCCTAACTTTTTTATGTTCATTGTGTATGGATCACGTATAGCGGTTGTTCAAAGTGGCAATGGCCAAAGTTAAGGATTGTTTTAAGGGGAAATTTTGTCTTTACTCTTTGATTCTATATGGAAGTTACAATAGTCTCATTTTGAATAGAGATGATGTCTGGAGCATTTATCAGAGTTGTAGATTCTTAGCGGATCAGCTTGCTAGTCTTGGTAGAAGAATAAAGTGCTCAGTGGCATTGTTTCCTATTTTTATGTCCAGACCCTGAGGCTTTAAATATACTGGGATCTAGAAAACAAACAATGGCTTCTCTGTATTGTGGCCCGAGAAGCTTGACTCCTGTTGTAATCAGTGAGGGGGAAATAAGGAATAGGAGGATTTACTGGCTTTTGTACAAAAAATTATCATGTCTAGATATGATTAATTTGGTTAATTACAGTACCTGAGTCCTCAGTTTCCTTACCTGGGAAACAAAAGCAGGGAGGAAGTCAGTGGTTCTGGAACTTCAGTATGTATCAGATTCATTTGGAAAGCCTGATAAAACACATATTGGCGGAACTCATTTACTAGTTTCTTGACTCATTAGGTTTGGGGAGGCCCAATAATTTGCATTTCTAATTGAGAACCACCAGGATAGATGATGTCTGTCATTTCCTTCATACTTACATGCTATGAGCATAATGAGGCAAAAGAAGCTGTAGTTTTCCTGCTGGAAAAGAAATTCTGCAAAAGCCATTTATCTTCCTGAAGGATATTTGTGTGCAGGGAATTTCTGAGTGGTGTTTAAGGTTGTCATCTTATGGCAGCTATTGTGTCTGTTTATGTATGTCATAGATGCATAAATTTGAGTTGAACTTTAGAAGGTCTGTCCATGTGTAAGTCATTTAGAAGAAACATTCACCTGAATGGAATTGTAATCCTTGGGATCAAACTCCTGTTTAAGTAGCAAACATTTTCTTTTGCAAGACAAAATAGTATTATTGTTAGTAGTTTATATTTATCTGAATCTATATATTTAATTTGGATATCTAAAGAGTGTCATGAAAATGAACTCAGTATTTTACTGTTTTTTCTATGAGGTTGGCTAAGTAGCAAATAATGCAGAGCTTGTTTTTTCCTGGTAATATTTAGGGATGGGTTGATTTGTTTTAGGTAGTATTGAAATCAAAGGTATAAATGAGTTTCTGTCTTGTTGTTTGCTACCTCCTGTGGGTCTTTCTAATTTATAAAAGATATATGTGGCTTGGATAGCTCATGTTTAGAGAAATTTTGTCATTTTTATAATGCAGTATTCATGCAACCATTTTTATGATACATCTGCTACAGATGATGTTTTCTGTTTTCTAACATATCTGGTAACTTCCGGTGTAGCAGTGAGAACTTGGCTGAAGACAGACAGGCTGAGGGTCTAGTCCCAGTTCTTCCTAAGAGCTGTGACTCTCTCTTTCTGTACATCCATTTTATTACCTGAAAATTATAATTTACCCTGTAAAATTTCTTTGGCAATTAAACGGGATAATGCTGATCATACCTGGTACATAAAAAGTTTATTAAATGTTAGCTATGATAATGTCTATCTGTTTGAGGAACTTCATATACATTTTCTCTTTTAAAACACTTATTAAGTCATCATTTTAATACTTTTATAAGGAATTATACAAAATCATAAAGTATCATTTTTCCTTTAACTTTGTTTCACAAATCTGATTTCTAGGTAAAAATAATTAGATCTATTTCTCTGTGAAGTCAGAACAACCTATTTTCCCTCCTTTCTTCCTTCATTCAGTTAATAAATATCTTTATTTTTGATTTGCTGTGTCTTGGAGACACATACCTCAAGGAATTCACTTTCTAGTAAAGAGAAGTAGGTAGAGAAACATATACTTAAAACCCAGATTGTTAGATGCTATCACTGAACAAGGTTCTGAGAATCCAGAAGAGGAAATATCATATTTTGCCAGAGGATCAACAAATACTTCTGGAAAAAAAGCTGCATTTCCACTAAATTTTAGAAAAGTTTTAGCTGGTTACCAAAATGAGGCTGGGATAAGAACAATTTCTCAAGTAATAAATGCTTTAAAAGCTATTGAAGAAGTGATAGAGTTTGCACTGTTAAGTCAAGTGTGTGGACTGGGAAGGGGATTGGAGGAGGAGACAGAGGACAGAGGTAAAAGATGATGCTAGATTTGGGGGGCCAAAATGAAAAGGTGCTTGTCCAGGAAGAGAAAGATAAGCACCAACTGATTTCCCTCATTTGTGGAGTGTAACAACAAAGCAAAACTGAAGGAACAAAACAGCAGCAGACTCACAGGCTTCAAGGAACTAACGGTTACCAAAGGGAACTGGGTGGCGAGAGTGATAGGGAGGGAGGAAGAAGGGGATTAAGGGACATTATCATCAGCACACATAATGTGGGGAGTGTCACAGGGAAGGCAGTATAGCAGAGAAGACAAGTAGTGACTCTGTAGCATCTTACTATGCTGATGGACTGTGACTGCAATGGGGTGTGGGAGTGAGGACTTGATAATATGAGTGAATGTAATAACCATGGTGTTGCTCATGTAAAACCTTCATAAGATTATATATCAATGATACCTTAATAAAAAAAAGGTACTTGTATACCTGTTATGCAGAATAATTCGAACTTTGTCTTAAGACTGGTGAGAGAGTGAAGAATTTTAAGAAAGGTACTGATATGATCTAGTAAGTGGTTTACAAAGATGTGCAGAAAAATTCAGTCTAATCCATATACTTAAAACAGCAGTCAATTAAGTATATGATCTTTTAATGTTTCCAAAGAGATAGTATATTCAGAAGCAATTTTTTTTTGCTAAAAGTTAAAGAAATTCCTCTCTTCAGTTCAAAGTGGAAAATTTTTTTCTACTATCACGAATTAAGACTCTTGTAGGATGCTAAAGTGATACTTTTATTCATTTAATTAGTCATTACATACTGCCTTTAGAAGTGTAAAATGTGTTCTATATCTGTGAGGGGTGGGGATGCTCAGGTATAAAATGTTGACTGTTATGTCAAATGTGGTGAAGTTCTTTTGTAAACAAAGCTCTTTTCATGAAAGTTTACTTGCTGCCTGTACTTATTGCTCACTTGATATTATAATGGTTCTTTATGACATTAGATTTTGTTCCATGGAAAGGATTATGATGTTGTAAACAATATATTGGGATTTTCAGTAAAGAAGAATGAGGGACAGATGAAGTCTTAAAAATGCATATTCTCTTTTTATGCAAATAACTTTAGTTTTAAACTTCTCAAAGAAAAATACAAAAATTTGTCCATTGAAAATGCTATATAAGCAGAAATGTCTTAACAGAATGAATTTTCAAATTTTTGTTAGACATCTGAAATACCTAATAAATATAAACTGCCCCAATTTGAAAAACTTAAAAATATACCTTAAAATATTTGAAATACCAATTTTTTTTATGAAATGACTTTTGTAGGTTAATTATGAAAAAAATAAGATTATATTTTCAGTTATCTCAAAATTACTGTTATCAAATTAAGGAAAAATACATTTTTAGAAAGTCTTTGTTAGGTGGGAAATGTGAACTAAGTATAAGAAATTTTAACTTACCTTTCTCCTGAAATGACTAAAAGTCTAAAACATGAATAGTGGTATTTAGAAAATTTTGTTTGAGAAACAGTTTTTTTTTTTTTTATCTTAGTCTTAAGGTATGTTCTATTGGGTATTTCTCAATCCCTTCATACACAAACCACAGGGTCTCTTAGGTCTATTTTAACTTAAGATTGGAATGCTACATTATTTTGATGTATGTGATAGAGATAATCTGCACATTCTCTTTCTTTACAGGAAATTACTCTCAATGCCTTCTGCAAGTTGAGGCAAATTGAAGTTCTGAATATTTTAGAAAGAGGGTAGTGGCAAAAGGTGAGAGGTGTGATCAGATTTTTGTCATATCTTTAGACACCTCTTATATTCAGAGGCAAAAGATCATGGCCCTGAATATAATGCTTCTTTTATATCAAGGCTATTGATAGTGAAATAAAGTGCTCAGCTGATAATGATATGGTCTGTTAATAAAACACTGGATTATTTTATTCTGCAGTAGAACCATTTAACTATAAAATATTTTACCTAACTAAGCTAGTACATTATCAGAGATGTTTTAATTATAATTTACTTAAAAGGTCAAGTAACATTTGGTGTATTAGAACATTCTAACATTAGTACAACCACAGACTGTCCCTATTTCAAATCAGAAAGACTGCAGAAACATGGTGAAGGTGGATTATGGAATCAGAAGGTTAAAGTTCAAAGCCTGTTTTGCCACTTATTAGAGGATGAGTTTGGGCCTGTCTCTAACTTTTCTGCTATCCACTTTATTCACCTTTAAAATTAGAATTATAATAATAAAATTCATGGAGTTATTTCTGAGAATAAAAAATAGGTCATTTATGTGAAATTGCTCTGAAAACTCTAAAACCCTATATAAATGTAAGATGCTAATATAATTATCACTTTATTATAACAGCTACAATCCCTTTTCTTTAAGTAGTTACCACCGAGGATATCAATTTTTGTATAGACTGTTGTCCAGCTCTAATGGTTCAGAAACTTTGGAGTTGCTCTTAAAAAGTTACTGGTTTTATAACCATCCAGACTTATAAATCAGGTAATTAACAATATCATTGTCTAAGGATCTCAGATAAGCATATATTCGTTTTTTGCACCACAAAAGGATAAAATCTGTATTAGTTATTGCTGAATTACAAGTTAACCCACACAGTGTAACAAGTTAAAGTAACAAACATTTAGTATCTTATGGTCTCTGGATCATGTATATTATGGGAGAAGCTTAGCTGGATGCCTCAGGCTCAAAGTGTCTCAAATGTCTCATTAGGTTGCAGTCAAACTGTTGACTGGGGCAGGGATCTCATCTCAAGGCTCAAATTGGAAGGGGGTGATCTGCTTCCAGCCTTACATGGTTATTGGTTATTGGCAGGTCTTGGTTCCCTCCAACATAGGGGTTTCTCCTCAGGGAATTCAAGAGAGAGAAGGAGATAGAGAGAGAAAGAGAGCAGAGAGAATGAGAGAGGACAGAGGCTGGGAGAGAGAGAGAGAGAGAGAGAGAGAGAGAGAACACAGAAATGAAGACACAATGAGAGAAAGAGAGGGAGGGAACCAACACAAGATGGAAGCCACCACTATTTTATAATCTAATCTTTGCAGTGATGGTCCATTGCTTCTACCATATTCTGTTAACTAGAAGAGAGTCACTGTGTGCAGCCTGTATTCAAGGAGACTGATTACACAAGGACACCAAAAAGCAGATATTATTATTAAAGATCATCTAAGTGACTGTCTATAATAGTTTGTCCTCAGTCCCACCACATTCCAAAAAGACTCACCCCCTCCCAAGGCCATGACTCATTCTACTATAGCACTGGCTTAAAATCCAGCATCTTGTCTATAAATCAAGACCAGGTGTAATGAGGTTCCTTGATGTATTGTAGTTCCTTAAATATGGCTCCCCAACTACAGTTTCCGTTGATCTACAGACACATGAAACAAAACTGACCAGTTATCTTCCTGTCACACCCCTAACATGTAATAGCGAAATAGGCATAGGATAACCGCTATAGACATTTTTGTTCAAAAGGGATAAAATGAAGCCTTAAAGGAGTTTCTGGACCATAACAAATCTGAAATCCAGCCAGGCAAATATTGGAAGTTATTCCATTGAGTCTCAAAGCCTGGGATAATTCTCTGTGGCTCCTATCTCCACATTCTGGGCTGTTATTTCCACCTTCAAATTTCACTTTCCATAAAAGGCAGCATATATATGCAGCTGAGCATCTCTCTTAGTCTTGTTCCTGTTGGTAGAATTCTGGGGATGTAGTGGCCTCCTCTGATTCTCTGTCTCTGTCCTCCACAGGCCACACTGGTGGCGGTGCTGCACAGATAGCTCATAAGAACTTTGTAGGCCTTCTGTATACTCTCAAGTGGTTCCTTTCATTTGACACAAGCTATACCTACAAGTTTCTTCAAGATAACCCCTTTTCTACCTTGGTCTCCTGCTGGATAGCTGAGAAGCAATGCCTTCCCTCAGGCTTCATAGAAGCCCTGTTACTTGACTGAGGGGAGCTGTCTGGCAGACTCTTCATGTATTTTCATTTTACTTATACAAATTTCAAAATGGTCAAAATTAAGGTATTTTATTTAGATATTCCCACATAAATATGATAGCAATACAGAAAACAAAGGAGCAACTAGCAAAGATATTAGAACAGTAGCTACTCCTGGGAAGAGGGAGAGGGATTGGGAATAAGTGCCAACAGAGGCTTCAAAGTTGGTTTAATTCTTCATATATAATGCTGGATGATGGAGACACTAGTGTTTGTTTATTGTTTTGACTAAGGTGTAAATAAATATATACATATATACATGATACACTCTTTGGTCTTCATGACTCATATGAAGGAGCAAAAAAGAAAAAAAAAGGATAGTCACTTAAATGCCATAAAGGAATGGTTTCTGAAACCCAAAGAAGGCAGAGTAGTATCGTGTTTCAAAATTGAAGATAGGAAGAATATCAAGGGCTGAAATTGTAACGACGTTAAAAGCTTGAATTGTGTTTAGTTATCAGGTTGCGTAACTAAATTAAATTCATAGGCTTTGGCTTTTGGCATGTTTTATAAGCTATTTGATAATATTTTGAAACTAAATATTCCAGGAACATACCATTAAACATAATAATAATACTGCTATTCATCACATGCAAAGAACAGTTTTCTAATTCTACTCATTTTTGTGTTTTGTGAAGCCAATGGAAAAATGAGGAGAGGAGTTTTCAAAGCAAGTATCAAACTTACTTTATTGCAGTAATTTGAGAAAATAACCTTCTCAAGGGCAAAATTCTGAATCTCTGGTGAAGTTCTACAGATTTAATAAGGGAAATAGAGGGTTTGTTCTTATCTATGACCAGATGGAGAACCTGGTTAGACGGTGATATGGGAAAAAAAGGTAGGAAGTGATACATAGACAAAGTTTTCCTCCTTAAACATACTACGACTTGTCACTCCTGATTAAAATTCCTCTATCTCCCAGTGGCTTTGTTTGCTCCAGGTAAGCAGTGTACTGTCATGGCGGGAAACGTGCTTTCCTCTCCACCCCTGCCTTTTGACTTGCCAGCCCACTCAGTCAAACCTCCAGCTCAGTGGTTTTCAGGAATATAATAAGCACTCACATGTTCTTATCTCTGCCCCAAAGAACTTTCAGTGGCTAAGTTCTGGTCATCATCAGATGCGGGAGAGATTAAATACAGAGAGAAAATGTTCCTTGTCTCGTCCAAGTTTGGGAGAAATGAGGTGTTGTCTGTGATGGAATTGTATCTACCTTGCCTTCCAAGTTGTTTCTCAGCCTTGATTTTTTATTTTATCTTTATGACCTTACAGTGCCTTAAACCTGGTGAGTGCTTAATAAATACTTGTTGGCTAAACACATGGGTACATTTGGTGGATGACAGGAGCAGTGCAGAGAATACTCTAATCATAAAGGTACAGAAAAATGGACAGTTCAGTGGAATGATTAAGCATGTGAGAACCTGACTGCCCAGGACAGACTATTACATGTACTGCTTACTACCTGTGGTTCTTGGTCAAGTTCTATGAACTTTGTTGCCTCAGCTCTCTCACTTGTTGAAGGGAATAGTAATACTGGCTTTATTGCCTCGTTGGAGTCATTAAATTCAGTAACATATATTAAGTGCTTTGGACTGAGACTTAGTAATAAACTCAACACACTTCATGTTGATCCAGGTGGCAGACCACTGTACTCAGCTGGTTCTTATGAAAGCCAATGAAAGGTGGATCTAGGAAAGAGAAGAGCAAGGAGCCCCGGACCTGTGCGTGCGCAACACTCTCATTTCCCTCATCATGTTACTGAACACCCATATTGAAATTCTGTGTATTTACTACGTATCTCCATTTTATCCTAAAGACCTGGGAGAAAGCGCTCATATCCCTCCTGGATATTGCTGTATTGCTTATGTCCGCACATAGTCCTCAATAAATATTTGCAGATGACTGGCAAGAGCAAGTGGTTCAATCGTTTGAAACTTTTATGACCTGAGTTCTAACAACCTTGAGAGTAAGTAACTGAGAGCCTTAGAAGTTATAAACTAAGCTAAAAATGCATGTATTAAAACCACATCTCCTAACAGTAATTAATTGTACCTTGAAATTCTCTCACCTTGAAGTCAAGTTTAAATGTGCATTTTACCTGTGTGTGTGATTAGAGGTGACACCTGCAGGGACGGAGTGGCCAGAGGTGAAGTCAGTGATCAGCAGAAACAAGGAACTGAACCCAGAACAAGGTCCCACCTACCCAGGAATGACAGGGCTGTCAGCTGGAGGAGAACCTGAGGACCTCAGCACCTGGGCCTGAGCACAGCGGGCATTCTGTGGCACATGGGACCCTGAGAGCCTCCCATTTCATTGCAAGATCCAAGAGAAAGTAAAATATGGGAAAAAAGATGAGTGGATTTAGGGAGATAATGCAGTGAATTAACAGCTCGCTCACTGTTTGGAAAGCATCATCTATAAAAGCTCAGAGCACAAATTTATTTGATACATTTTATCTTTAGGGAATTTTCAGAAAAATAAAAGTTTTCCAATTAGTTTTCTTCAGATAATGTCACTTTCCCTCATAAACACATTGTGGTTTATTTCATTTTTCATGTGCGGGTTTGTTGCAGATTTAGATGAAGGTGAGTGAACCCAGCTTCACCCTCAGGATACATTTCTCACCGTGGTGTACTGCTCTTCAGGCAGGAGCCCCCACAGCCGGCCCTCAAGGTGAGTGAGAACACCTTGTTGACACTCTGGAACACTAATTCTTTCAGGACACCACATTTCATCTCCAGTACACTAATTGGCAATTTGGGAGCCTGAAGCAGTAATGCGTCTCCTAGAAGAGTTGTTACCTCACACCTGGGGAGTAGTTTACTTACTTAGTAGAATAAAGAGTAGCGGAATTTGAAGGCATTTTGAGAAGTCATCCTATACAGGCCTTGGTCAGAGGAGTACAGGCATGTTACATGCAGCTCCAGTCCCAGGACCAGCCCTGAAGTCTTGGGATCATCTTTAATTCAATCCCTTCCTCTGTTTGACTAGGAAAGAAATTCCAGACTGTTTCTGGATAGGAGCTATGAGGTCATGATAAGACATTTTCTTGTTAGGTGGGTAGACTTTATGATGTCATCTTGTCATCTTTAATGTTAACAGGCAGGTGTCATGATCCTGACCTTGTTCATTTTTGGATAGAGCTTGCAAGATTTTGTTTTACCTATTTCTAATATGCACAAATTTATGTAATTTGAAACTGCTTGCCAGAGTGGTTATAACTGTACAGTACATAACAAACTTAAGCCTCAGGTATTCTTCCAAATTACTAATGCTATATCTTAAATTTATTATTTGACTCATAAATAATTGTATGTTCATTAAGAACTGGTTTCAGAAGCCAGATGTCAAGGTTTGAATCCAGCTAATTCTACTAGTTAATGGCTTGGGGAAGTTTTATAGCTTCTTCAAGAATCACTGTCCTCTGTAACAAGAGATAATAATAATAGTTTACCTCAGATGTCAGGTGTGAGGATTAAGTAAGATAAACCTTGTAAAGCTTTCACTACAGTGCATGACATATTGTAAATCCTAGATAAATGTTAGTTATTAACATCATAATCATTAATGTTGAATAGTCAGGGTTGAAACTTACTCCATAATATAAAACTTTCTTTAAAAAATTAATTACATAAATTCTAAGGGAAGAATTTCTTATTTTCATAAACTTGGAATATATAATATTTGATATCTTTATTACAGATTGTTTTAATGTAACCATAAAAGTATAACTTAAAAATTTACTTTAAGGGTACTGTATGTACTTAAAATAGCAGGAAACCAAATCATATTTGTTGATAGGGTCTGTTGATTTTGACTTCTGGGTGATTTAAACTAACTTCTCAGTACAGATGAGATCTTTCCCAGAGTTTGTCATTCACCCATATTTCTTCCATGCTGACAATCTAAATCACAGATTTTTAATACAAGGGTAAGAATATTGGCCTGGTTGTTACATGACAATATTTAAACCCTTAACTCTGTCAGCTTTTAGGTGTGTTTCCTGCGCAAATGTTTGATGTCTCTGAACTCTGCTTCTTTATGAAACAGAGAAAACAATACCTCATAGAATTAAAAAGAAAATACTTGGGTTCACTTGGTTTGCCAAAAAGCCATTAGGATGTAAAGCAAAGCAAGTTACTTTTCTGAAGTCCAAGTGCTCCTGGTGGTGAAGATGAAATTAGGCCCCAGGAGGTTAAGCTCTGTCCGAGGTCAAAGGTCTCACTTTGGCAAAGTTCCCAACCTATTCTGGGTCAGATGTACTAGAGCTAATCAAAGTATATGAGCACTTTCTCAGTGAGATGCTCCTTAAGAAAGGGTTGTATGACAAAGCAGACAAGTAGTGATTTTACAGCATCTTACTACGCTGATGGACAGTGACTGTGAAGGGTTATGTAGGGGGGACTTGGTGAAGGGGGGAGCCTAGTAAACATAATGTTCTTCATGTAATTGTAGATTAATGATACCAAAATAAAAAATAAAATCAATCAATCAATCAATGGGAAAAAAAAAAGAAAGGGTTGTATGGGCAGATAAGTTTGGGAATGCTGTATATTATAGCTCTCTCACTCCCTTGGAGATTTATAGTTCTCAGTAACCCATTATAAATCAAGAATCCCTTCAGTAAAGAAACTTATTTAACCTTGTATAGCAAGTGTTTCTCAAACATATTTGGTCTTGGAAAGCATTAATGTTCCTCAGAAGAAAGTATATGCTAGAGAAAACCAATGAGCTGAGCTGAAGATGATCAAATTATTGTGATAGTAATTCATACCACTGTCCCCAGCACAGCTTAGATGCCCATATATTGAACGAACCCAAAGGAGTTCATCTATAGCACTGATTTATATGGGTTTTGTTTTTTCTGGATGGAGCCAGACACAAAAACAGGGCACATGAAAAGAGCATCATGACTGGGGAGCAAGTGAATTCTGTTATGGATTTTGTGAGTTTTGGCTCTCTCCGATGTGGCCAAGTGAGAGAGGATGTATGGCCCCAAGTTGGGTGCACAGGTATGACCCTCAAGAAAGAGATCTGTGGCAAATATGGCTATTGTTCACTAGGGTACATTCAATCAATAAATTTGGCTATCAAACATAGAGGGGCAGTGAATACTTTGGCATTAGATGCGACTGTATGGAGAGTATATTTTACATTAAAAAGAGAATGGGATCACAATAGACACACAAGAATCTCTAATATTTAAAGACTAGGCAAAGGAAGAGAAAGTATCATTTGTCAACTCTCTAATGGATAGTTCTCAATTTTTTCACAAATACTGCTCTTGGTTATATAGAATACTTGGTTAAGTAGAATACTATTTCTCTTGAGCAGCAAAAGCTTAGAAAAGTTGTGATATGTCTGAAATCAAGTAGCTAAAGAGTGACAGATTTAGATCCCCAACACGGACCTCTTGACTCATGCTGACTGAGCTACTCCCCTACTACACTGTTACCATTCTCTTATGTACACATCTGTATTAGATTCTTGCCCTCATGGACTTTCAATACAAGATACAGAATATTGTAAATATCAGTAGTGTGGTGTGGGTTGTGAATCCTATAGGTTAAGAGAAGGTTATCAGTGGGTGATTTTATCCATGTTATGGATTCAATTAAAATAAGTAGGGTCTGTCTTAAGTTGAGAATAATAATGTATCACTCTGAACCATCACAAGAGGTTAGGAAAATAAATTAGTATTTTAGTAAGTAGAAGATAATTAATTGCATAGTAATCTTTTTCCTTTGCTTTTTTATTATTTTTGAATTCATCTTTAGAGCACAAGGTATTGGATTTTAACGTTTTAAATAGGAAATTCAACAGAAAACTCATAACTATAATATATATATATATAGTAAATACATACAACATACATACTTACACACATCTATATACTTATATATGTTTAATATCTCGATAATAGAAATACAATTTAATAGTCAACCTAAGAACCATACTATTGCTGGATTTTGTCTTTATCATTCACACTGTCAGTGTTTTGTTTTTACTCCTTCCAAAATAGTTGTTTTCCATCTGCAATAAAATAGAAATATTTGGGTTCATTACAAAATTGTTGGAGATGCTTATGTTGAATGAAGTACGTATTTTTACAATGGAAAATGTCAGATCAAAAACAGTTGTTTCAGTGTTTTGAACAGTCTCAGACAAATGCATTCTGACCTGATTTGTAGTGCAAAAGACATTTTAAAAAGGAAAACAGCTGGGCTGGTTGTTGCACATTGTCATACATTAGTAATAAGTAGACAATTCTGAAGAAAAGGAAAATGCATCACTAATTGTCAGTCACTGATAAACATTGGGCCAAGCAATTCCAACTATGTAGAGACTATGGTCTTAATGTTATTTGTATTTCCCTTGCCTCTTGCATAGTTTCCTTCAGCCACTGTCAACTTGCACAGGATGCCATAATCCCCATTCCTAACTGTATCTGTTTCCTAGAGCCACTATAGTAAAGCACCAAACAATGGGTAGACTAAAACAACAGAGACTGATGCTCTTACTTTTTTGGAGGCTTGAAGTCTGAAAACAAGGTGCTGGCAGGACTGCTTTAGGGTACAGTCTTCCCTTGCCTCTTCTGACTTCCAGAGTCTGCTGGCAGTCCTTGGTGTTTCTTGGTTGTAAGTGTCCCACTCAGTCACATGGCTGTCTTCTCCCTGTACGTCTTCACAGCATTTTCCCTCTGTGCATGTGTGTCTTTATATCCAAATATCCCCTTTTATAAGGGCATCAGTCTTGTTGGATTTGAACCCATCCTAATAACCTCATTTTAATTTGATTCCCTTTGTAGATATTCTATTTCCAAATGAGGTCACATTCTTTGGCACTAGTGGTTAGGACTTGAACATATCTTTTCTTGGAGGATATGACTCAAAGTATAACACCGATCTTTGTAATTTTGCCTATAGAGGTAATGGAATCCTCTTTCTCTGCTTCCCAGCCTTTCCTCCTAACCGAAGGAAGGTTGGCATGTCGCTTGGCTGTTCCACTTAGCTCCTCTCTCATTCCGGTAAGGAACTGGTGATGTCTTTCAGCTTTTTCATGAGCTGTCACCTCCTTGCTGGGTTAGTGATTGTCTGCCCTGCATATTGGAATCCCCTCAAGAGCTTCTGTAGTTATTCTGGGGTGTAAACCGGGCATGAGGTTTAAAAACTGTTTCAGGGTGGTTTCATAGGCAAACAAGGCTGACAGCCTCTGTATTAGGAATATCTTGAATTTATGACTTTGTAATTTCCTAGTCTTTTGATACTTTTCTCTAAGTTTACTATTTCTTTCTACAGGTGTTTTTCCTCTTACAGTCTAGAGTATGAATTACTGTAGCATACGTACTTTAGAATATGAATACTAGGGAAGAGCCCCAGATAGATAAAACAGGGAAGGAAAGACAAGCAGCCCACTCAGGAAGAATGCTGTTGGCTATGGGATAAATGTTTAAGGAGGCCTGAACTAATCCATCGTTTGCTTATTGGCTTTGGAAGTCAACTTCTTTGAGACAAAGAGAAGGACAGACACAAAAAACCAGGCCCTGAAGGGTGCTAGAGATACCAGAGATCAACAGGCCTAGCGATAGTCCTGTGAATCTGGTAATGAGAGGGGAAAATAAAAAAAGGAAGGTACATGTTCTGTTTTAGTAAAATGTGAATACTGAGTCTGAGAGGGTTATTCCTTTTAAAGTATGTTTTAAGTTTATATTGGCTTAGAGAATAAGAGCAATAAAACCACTCATTGGGAAATAAATTAGCTTATTATGATGACGGTTTACTGAAATAACATTCTATACATTGTTCATGTTTGTTTACATTTATTTCTTCCTTTGAATGAGAGTATGTAGTATGTATGTGTGTGTGCACATGCATGTGCATGCTCATGTGTATGCATGTGTGCACATTTCAACACCATAAAGCTATCATTGGCCATACTCCAACACTGTCATAACTTCCTCTCCTTTTCTATACAGTTGACAAAGAATGAATATATTGGACCAAATAATATCATTATTTTGAAGTATTTGCCCAAGGCCATGAACATTATATTGTCTGTTGCAACACTGATTTAAGGGAAGGGAGCTCTGAAAAATGTAGGGTTAAAGCAAGACAAAAACCTATCTCAGTACAGTGGTTGAAATTTAGTTTTACTTGATTAATGAGCTACAGTATTGGTTAAGATTATCTAACATTTTTTCCCACCTCTAAACCATAGTATATAACATTTATGTCAATTCTAGTCATAGTTCCAAAAGTATTAGGTTATTTGAAAATAACACTCCAGACATCTAAGTCATCATTTATTTAAAGATGCCCTTGATCTTTGCAAAATCAAGTTTGTTTATTTAGTTTGGTTGGTTCTGAATTATTTTAAGATAATTCTATTGCAAAAGAGAATGCATTGAAAAGCCTTTTGATTAGATTCCAGGAAAAAAAAAATAAAAGAATAGTGGGCAAGTTCCCAAAAGAGTCATATTAATAAAATGTTGGAAAACCTCTGAAGGATTATATTCTCTAGTGAGATATGACCATCTATTGGACATTTGAGCCTTTAAAGTCACTTTATTTTTAAGTTTAAATAGAGATCTATGAGAAATGCTGTTTTGAATCTAGGAATTCAAATACAACCTTTTATATTGTTAATCTTTCTTGAAGTATAAAGAAATGGGAATAAAGAGAAAATTATTTCATCTTAAACTTAAACTTAGCCCTGTGTACTTTCTTTTCTTTTTAACTCACCTGTCTTTTATGGATACTTCCTATGAACTACTACAGGGAATACAAAATAACTGTTGGATGTAATCCTTACATATAGGAGTCTATAGTATAAATGGGGTGACTGTATGTGTAAAACATGTTTAGGAAAACACTGCAGAGGCAGTGTGCCATTAGTCTTAAATTAAGAATATTAACTTTATCAAAACAGGAATTGTTTACTTTGCTTTTATCTATATATGCAGCCTTAACAAAGTGCCTTATGCATTGTGGGTATTTAATAAGTATATCTGGAATGAATGGATGAGAGGCAAATTGGGATGAGGAGATGATAGATGTCCGGGAGAGGAGGATTGCAATTTCAATTGGAATGGACAGAAAAACCTCCTAGAAACAATCTGGGAAAACTGAACATTGAAGTGGACCTTGAAGAATGCATAAGATTTGGACAAAAATGAGTGGAATGTGTATAAATATGTGGTTACATGTGTTGATATGTGTGTGTGGAGACAGTTTGAAAAAAATCAAAATGATAGGTATAGACATGGCATGTATACAAAATAACCACACATCAGTGGATCATCTTTTTGGGAGTTAAGTAGGAAATAAAGCTGAATAGGTTGGGTGAAATAATAGGCAGGCCTTGATCTTCTCCTGTAGAAGTTTGAGTTTTACACTAAAACCAATGAAGAACCCTCTTCCTCAAATATGTATGTGTGTGCAAAATCATTATAAGTTTTATGAAGAAGTATTTATATTCCTATCATATTTGGTTTGCTCATAAACAGAAAATACTATAAAAGAAAGTTTGGCAAATATCCTTATAAACTTCACTGCCTTAATTATGTAAGACACAGAGTCTTTATTTTTTCCCAATGATGTAGTTATAATGACCATTTTGTTGTATATAACATCCAATAAGTAGGAATTTTAATTACATGAGTAAAATTATGTAATGTAATTTATTTCATATGTATTATTTATATATTTTTTCCTTTTGTCATCAAGTCGTTTATAAGATGATCCTGAGGGGATGTCGATGGAGACCAGATGATTAACTAGGAGGGCTTTTGCAGTCATTCTGGTTGCATCTAGTAAACACTGGACCAGGCCGTGCAGAGGAAGTGAAGATAGGAAAAAAATGCATCAGCATAGTTTAATAACTAGAAGACCATGAAGTAGAAAGGATAGGAAGAAGCAAAACATTACTCCAAGTTCCAGTGTTGGCTGCTGAGGAAATGATGGCTTCATTTTTCCTCTTTTCACTGCTACTCAATTTTCTATCCCCTGCTTAGAGGATTTGGTCATTTCCTACCTGCTTTTCTCTTACTCTTCCTAAAGTCTTAGTTTACAAGTTTCCTCCCATTTCCTGTCTGGGTTTGGTGTTCCTTTTATATAATGTGATAGTATCCTTTGCAGTGATGCTGTAACATCACACTGTAAAGTACTTGTTCACACCTGTTTCTCTTACTATACTGAGTTCCTTCTGTATAAGTGTTAAACATTTCTAGTCCCTAGTGCAGTGTTTGCTATGCTATAGGCATATGTTGATAACTATAAGTTGAGTTAATGAGCTTTTTGTTTTTAAAAAAAATAAATTCTATTCTAGGACTTGGACATGTAGTACCTGGAAAGGGAGTTATGGAAAGTTGTATAATGGTGAAGATTTCTAACGCCTTTTTCATATATAGCCTGTGTAACACTGTAGCAGCTTTAGTAAAATTAGGTTTAGAGTGGAGTGAGAGGAGGTTTTAAAGTTCTTTATTGTTCTCTTTGGGGTTCTATGAACTCTCAGAGCAGAGAAATGCTGAAGGTGATAGCTGCCACCACATTTCTAGATTTTCAAAGGTCACTTCAGTCATTTATTTCTGAACTCTCTGGTATTCACATGTGGTCTCCAACATACTAAACAGGAGCACCATTGAGAGTTAGATATGGACTAATGAACTAAGAAACTCAGATAACCCTTCATATTTAAGTATCTGAATTTAGATATTAAATACTTCTAAAAGTCATGTCCCTTCCAATTCTTAAATAATAAATGTCTTATTTGTCTGAGGCTCAGTTAAAAATGAGGATAACAGCTGTTGTATTAACACATTTAAGATGTAAGTTAAATCTCTGTATGTATGACATTTATGTTACTAAATAATTTGAGAACTCTTTTTCTGAAACAAATTGCTAAAATGGAATGCATTATAAATAAAAAAAACAAAAATTATAGAGACAGATTTTAGGGACACTACTGTTGACTTTAAGAGGAGTATGCAAAATGCCAGATCAGCCATCAGATAGTTTTTTGACCTTGAAGATCATATTGTTTTCTCTCTCCATGTCTCAAGTTTCTATTTCTGAATGGATATGTAATTAATTTTATTTTTTGCTTGTTTGTGAACAGGGACATTGAAAAGTTATTGAAATATAGCCCATGAAAAATGTGAACTCCTTCAACCAGAAATATTTACCATTATCAGTTTTATGAAGAAGTATTTATATTCTTAACATATTTGAAATTTAGTTTACCCATAAACAGAAAATACTGTAAAAGAAGGTTTGGTAAACATCCTTAAACTTTTCACTCTCATAATTATGCAAGATTCATAGTCTTTATTTTTTTTCCCAATGATATGGTTACAATTAGCATTTTGTTGTATATAATATTCAGTAAGTAGCAACATGGCATTTTCTTTTTTTTGCCTTAAGACTTCTTACATTTTTACATCAATTTTCCAAAGACTATACTAGACTAGTTTCTTTAATTCTGCCACAAGACTGAAATTCCTGAAATGTGTTTTGTCAACCTGCTTTATCTGTGATGTAAAGCAATTCATTACTTCAGGGGTATTATATATTTCCTGGTAAGTAGCATTCATCCACCCAGAATTATTTACTGAGTGCCTACTAGGCATTTATCTAAGTTCTGAAAACTTTCTGGAGCTCACATTCCAGTGAGAAGACAGGAAAAAAAAATTGAAAGTCATGTAATGATACAGGTATAGAGGAAATGAAACAGTTAAGGATGTTACTGAACATTTAAATAGGGTAGTCATGAAAAGCATCATTTAAAAGGATCTGTGGATATCTGGCAAAAGAACATATATGAAATAAAAGCCTCAGCAAAAGCAAAGACTGTCTGGGAGAAGTGCACCTCATGTGCTCAAGGAAATACCAGAAGGTCCGTTTGGGAGAGTGGTAAGAAGTAATTTTGAGAAGAATTGTGGGAGGACGAACCACGTGAGAACTTTTAGCCATTTGGCTAAAAGAATTTGGCTTTAATTTGAAATAAAATGCAAAGCCATTGGATAGTTTTGTGCAGAGCAATGACATTATTTCTCTTGAATTTTGCTAGGATTATTGTGACTTCCTCCTTAAGAAAGGCCTGTATGGGGGTCAGGTTAAAAGAAGGGACACCAGTTAGGAGACTAATACAATAATCTGGGCAAGAAGGATGGTGCTTGGACTAGATTATCAGCAGGGGAGGTGATGAGAAGTAGAATTCTGTATAGATTTTGAAGGTAGGGCCAGTTGGATTTGATGGACTCAGTTCTGTGCAACAGAAAATGAGAGCAGCCAAAGATGAATCTAAGTAAGATATTTGCCCAAAAAAACTAGAAGTATAGAACTGTCATTAATTGAAGTGAGGACAATGTAGAGAGAAGCAATTTTTGAGAAAAGATCAAGCACTGATTTTTGGATATATTAATTTTGAGATGTCTGTTAGACTAAGTGGAGTTAATTAAATAGGAATTTGGATATAGCACAGGCTGGAGATAGAAATTTGACAGTTGCCGGCATATGATGATACTGAAAACTGTAAGATTGGATAGGATCACCAAAGAGATGAAAGTATTAGAAAAGAAAAAGAAGTTCTTTTCAGGTCCTCCAACTTTGAGAACTAGGGGAAATGAGGAGGAACCAGCGCAGGAGAATGAGAATGAATGGCCAGGAGAATGGTTGTGGAAGCTAATTGTAGAATCACAAAGTTAAGTGCTGCTGCTAAGACAAGAGGAGATCTGAGAACTGACCATTGGAATTAGAATGGGGAAATCACTGTGGTAGAGTTGGAGGGAGGAAATATGATTTCAGTAGGTTTAAGAGAGAATAGGAGGAGATGAATCAAAAACAGTGAGTGTAAGTAACTCTTTCAAGGAAATTATTGGCTTATATATGATTATAATATGTGAATCCTAAGTATAAAATGATAATAAAAATCAGTTACTAATATTTTTAATATACCTACAATTTTTACCTCAAATGAATGTTATAACCTGTAAATTAATTATTTTAGGTAGCTTTACTTTCTTTCCAAGGATGCTTCCATTAGCCAAAATTACTTTGAAAAATATATATATTTTTGCATTTCTAGAACAAAAGAATTTTTGAAATACAAAGTACCTGAGAGGTCATCTCTACAAAGTCATTCTGTTAAGTTTTTTCCTCTACTTTCTAATTCCTATTTACATGGCACTCATAATTACTGATGAGAAATTCAGGAGCTCAGATAATTTTTAAATATTAATATCTTGATGCAGATGAAAGAGTAAAAGGGAATTTTGAGTGTCTTCATTTCCAATTCCATTCTCACCCTCCATAGTGTTCCCTAGAATGTGCCTGTTAACATGTTAGAGTCCACAACAGAATTTTCTAGGTAACCCACAAATAAATGACCAAAGTTACATTGTGAATATCTAGAAAGGTGGCAGCCATCCCTTTCAATACTGCTTTTGAAGAACCCTAAAGGGAACATTAGAAGACGTAATTTGAAAAATCTACAGATATTTGGTATGTTATAGATATAAACAGATGACAGAAAGTAGGTAAGAAAATACAAAAATATATCTTAGTTTATTCATAACCAATGTAAACAAAATTAGTAATAAGTTTCTCATAAGATTCTCTAGTTTTAATATATATAAAATTAATATCTTTCTGTTTGTCAAACATATTAAGTTGTAATGACATGACATGGCTTTAAATTAAAAAGCATGCTGATAAAATAATATTTGTAAAATGAATATATGCTTCCTGTTGTTTTCATTTTCACCTCTCTTACCCATTCTATTTTAGAGCAGAACATATTATCTATCCTTTGATTTTATTCTGATATATTCATGTTCTGGGTTGTAATTCGCATTTTGACACTAAATTGGGATTTGCTAATAATAGCATTTTAATATCTTTTGAAGCTCCTCAAACATCTGTCAGTGCCTTGTTATATACAATTTTATGTCAGATCCATATATAACATAGCTTTTGATTGACATGAAAGATTTTTGTACCTGATTTAAGATCATTTTATTACTATATTCATGCTTTTTAAAAGTCTTGGATTAAATGAATAGTTCTATATCTACTTTTAATATTCTGCATACTTTTTCCCCATATTATCTGAGAACTGATGTTTGCATGTAATTTAAAAACTTTAAATTGCTTTGCAATTTTACTTTGTGTTTTACCATGGATCTGAGATCTTGGAGGTAGATTTGAGCTAATACCTCTTTTCATAAATGCCTCAAAGCCATGTGTAGAGAAATAGAAATTCTTCCTTTTATTATAGGAAGCTTTTTAAGAGGTCAGTCTAATTGGATAGGTAGTGATAGGATAGAATTTTTTGACACATTAAGGTTAAATATAGGTAGATGACTTCACTCTGGCCTTAATGGAGCTGCTTATACCAGACTTGCCCTTTTGTCCATAACTATAAGACTAAGGAAAATGTATAAGCCAACTGCTTTCAAGATCTTTGAGATAAGGCAAAACCATGAGACTTGTGTCTATAAAGTCTGATTGGGGCATGTTTCCTAGGAAGCACAGGAAGATGTAGCCCAGGCAAAGCCTGGTGGCCACATTGAGTGGAGGAATCATATATTAGAGTTTGGGGCTGCTCTTATGTCTATTATTTGGCTAGCTCTTGGCTAAAGTCTCCATGTCTCCTAACCAACAGTAGCCTGAGAGCAGAACTGAAGTACCAGAAGTTATTGAAGATTCAAACTAGCTAGAATAAAGAGAACTTGCAGAGCTCCCCAGGCATTTAGTTGAGATCCCAGAAATGCCACAACTTTGGAGAAAGGAAAACACACACACAGTATGGTTAGGGCCAGGGACAAACCTAAAATACTTTCAAAGAATAAAACCAAAAGCAAAAGGATCTACCAGTAGTTTAACTGCCACCAACAATCTCAGCAGACTTTAAAGGAGTCAGTATAACTGATATGCCTTATAATGTCCAACATACAATAAAAAATGACCTGAAATGGTAAGGCAATTCAAATAAAAGAAAGACACAATTAAAAATGGACAGGCCAAGATGGCGGCATGAGTACAGCAGTGGAAATCTCCTCCCAAAAACATACATATTTTTGAAAATGCAACAAATACAACTATTCCTAAAAGAGACCAGAGGATCCAGTACAACAGCCAGGCTACATCTACAACTGCAAGAACTCAGCACCTCATGAAGGGGGTAAGATACAAGCCGCGGCCGGGTGGGACCCAAGTGCTCCCCCAACCCCAGCTTACCAGCAGGAGAAAAGGAGTGAGAGCAGGGAGGGAGTGGAAGCACAGGACCGCTAAATAACCAGCCCTAATAATCCTCACCAGGAGCGCAGACACACATTGCACGGTGTGCTGGATATTAGGGAAACAGAGAAGAAAAATCTGTGAGTGGGACCCCCGTAGCTGACTACCCTGGGACAAAAGAAAAGTGGGAGCTTTTTGAAAGTCTGAAAGGCACAGGGGCCTCATAGCTGGACAGAAGTGTCCTGGCACACTCAGCCCAGCAGGCTGGGAGTGTTAAAGAGCTTCGGGTACCCCAGAACCCTGGGAGGCAATGCAGCTCTGAAACCCCTCATGGCGAAAAACAGCCTGCCATTCATTCCCCTTCTGGTGCAGCCCCGCCAAAGTGGCCAAGCAGCCAGAGAGTAGCCGTGCCCACAGCAGCCACCCACAGTCTCCTCCCAGTGCACAGCTGCCCAGCACAGGCAGAGGAAGCTGGGACAGGGTGCGAAGGGGATTAACCCGATGCTCCTCCTGGTGTGAGGGTGATGGACACAGGCAGCAGAGAGGGGAAGGGCAACCAGCCAGAAGGAAGGCACTTTGTTCACCCAGCTGACAAACACGCCGCCTACCTATGACTACCTCTAACACCATGAAAAGTCAGAAGAATTTGGTCCAGTCCAGAATTACCGAGACAACCCCAAGAGAGGGCTGGGGAGACAGATATAACCAATCTTCCTGAAAAACAATTCAAAATAAAGGCCATAACCATGCTGATGGACCAGCAGAGAAATATGCAAAAGCTAAAGGAACAGGTTAGGAGAGAAAATACAGAAATAAAACATTCCCTGGAAGGAATGAAAGCAGACTGGAAGAGGTGCAAGAGACCATTAATGGAATAGAAATCAGAGAAGAGGAATACAGAGAAGCTGAGGCAGAGAGAGATAAAAGGATGTCCAGAAATGAAAGAATATTAAGAGAACAGTGGTACCAATACAAATAGAACAATATTCGCATTATAGGGGTACCAGAAGAAGAAGAGAGGAAAAAAGGGGGTTAGAAAGTGTCTTTGAAGAAATAATTGCTGAAAACTTCCCCAAACTGGGGGAGGAAATAGTCTCTCTGACCATGGAAGCCCATAGAACTCCCAACATAAGAGCCCAAAGGAGGACAACACCAAGACATATAATAATTAAAATGGCAAAGTTCAAAGACAAGGACAGAGTATTAAAGGCAGCCAGAGAGAGAAAAAAGGTCACCTACAAAGGAAATCCCATCAGGTTATCATCAAACTTCTCAACAGAAACCTCACAGGCCAGAAGAGAATGGCATGATATATTTAATGCAATGGAACAGAAGGGCCTTGAACCAAGAATACTGTATCCAGCACAATTATCATTTAAACATGAAGGATGGAATAAACAATTCCCAGACAAGCAAAAGTTGAGGGAATTTGTCTCCTACAAACCACCTCTACAGGATATTTTCAAGGGAATGCTCTAGATGGAAGCACTTCTAAGACTAAAGAGATGTCACCAGAGGAAATAAAATCACACCAAAGAAAGCAGACCAACCAAATACTAACTAAAGGCAAAAAAATAAAATCAACTATTCACAAAATAGTCAAAGGAAACACAAAAGAGTACAGAATAAAACTCCTAACATATAAAGAATGGAGGAGTAGGAATAAAAAGGGAGAGAAATAAAGAACCATCAGACTGTGTTAATAATAGCTTAATAAGTGAGTTAGGTTACATGGTTAGATAGTAAAGAAGCTGCCCTTGAACCTTCGGTAACCACAAATCTAAAGCCACAATGGCAATAAATACATATCTCTTGATAATCACCCTAAATGTAAATGGACTGAATGCACCAATCAAAAGACACAGAGTAATAGAATGAATAAAAAATCAAGACCCATCTACATGCTGCTTACAAGAGACTCCCCTCAAACTCAAAGACTTACACAGACTAAAAGTAAAGGGATGGGAAAAGATATTTCATACAAACAATAGGGAGAAAAAAACAGGTGTTGCAGTACTTGTATGAGACAAAAAAGACTTCAAAACAAAGAAAGTAACAAGAGATAAAGAAGGACATTACATAATGATAAAGGGGCCAGTCCAAAAAGAAGATATAACCATAACCATTATAAATATATATGCATCCAAAACAGGAACACTGATATATGTGAAACAAACACGAACAGAATTAAAGGAGGAAATAGAATGCAATGTATTCTTTCTAGGAGATTTCAACACACCACTCACTCCAAAGGACAAATCCAGCAGACATAAAATAAGTAGGGACACAGAGCCACTGAACAACACACTAGAACAGATGAACCTAAGAAACAGTGACAGAACTCTACACCCAAAAGCAGCAGGATACACATTCTTCTAAAGTGCACATGGAACACTTCAAAGAATAGACCACATACTAGACCACAAAAAGTGCCTCAGTAAATTCCAAAAGATTGAAATTCTACCAACCAGCTCCTTAGACCACAAAGGTATAAAACTAGAAATAAATTGTACAAAGAAAACAAAAAGTCTGGAGGCTAAACAACATGCTCCTAAATAATACATGGATCAATGACCAAATTACAATAGAGATCAAGCAATACATGGAGACAAATGACAACACCAGCACAAAGCTCCAGCTTCTGTGGGATCCAGCAAAGGCAGTTCTAAGAGGAAAGTATATAGTAATCCAGGCCTATTAAAAGAAGGAAGAAAAATCCCAAATGAATAGTCTAAAGTAACAATTATTGAAACTGGAAAAAGAAGAACAAATGAGGCCCAAGACAGCAAAAGAAGGGACATAATAAAGATCAGAAAAGAAATAAATAAAATTGAGAAGAATAAAACAATAGAAAAAAATCAATGAAATCAAGAGCTAGTTCTTTGAGAAAATAAACAAAATAGATAAAACCCTAGCCAGACTTATCAAGAGAAGAGAATCTATACACACCAACAGAATCAGAAATGAGGAAGGAAAAATCAGTACAGACACCACAGAAATACAAAGAATAATTAGAGAAAAGTATGAAAATCTATATGTAACAAGCTGGAAAACCCAGAAGAAATGGACAATTTCCTAGAAAAATACAACCTTCCAAGGCTAACCAAGGAAGAAACAGATAATCTAAGCAGACCAGTTAGCAGCAATGAAATTGAATCTGTAATAAAAAAAAACTGCCCAACAACAAAATTCCTGGTCCAGATGGATTCACTGCTGAATTTTATGAGACATATAGAGAAGACATAATACCCATTGTCCTTAAAGTTTTCCAAAAAATAGAAGAGGAGGGAATACTTCCAATCTCATTCTAGGAAGCCAGCATCACTCTAATACCAAAACCAGACAAAGACTCCACCAAAAAAGAAAATTACAGACCAATATCCCTGATGAATGTAGATGCAAAAATATTCAACAAAATATTAGCACACCGAATTCAAAAATATATCAAAAGTATCATACACCATGATCAAGTGGGATTCATCTCAGGGATGCAAGGATAGTACAACATTTGAAAATCCATCAACATCATCCACCACATCAACAAAAAGGACAAAAACCACATGATCATCTCTATAGATGCTGAAAAAGCATTCGAAAAAATTCAACATCCATTCATGATAAAAACTCTCAACAAACTGGGTATAGAGGGCAAGTACCTCAACATAATAAAGGCCATATATGACAAACCCACAGCCAACATCATACTGAACATTGAGAATCTAAAAGCTTTTCCTCTAAGACCGGGAACAAGACAGGGCTGCCCACTCTCCCCACTGTTATTCAACATACTACTGAAGGTCCTAGTCATGGCAATCAGACAAAACAAAGAAATACAAGGCATCCAGATTGGTTAAGAAGAAGTCAAACTGTCATTATTTGCAGATTACATGATATTGTACATAAAAACTCCTAAAGACTCCACTCCAAAACTATTAGAACAAGTATCTGAATTCAGCAAAGTTGCAGGATACAAAATTAACACACAGAAATCTGTTGCTTTCCTATACACTAATGATAAACTAGCATAAAGAAAAATCAGGAAAACAATTCCATTCACAATTGCATCAAAAAGAACAAAATACCTAGGAATAAGCCTAACCAAGGAAGTGAAAGACCTATACCCTGAAAACTACAAGACGCTCTTAAGAGAAATTAAAGAGGACACTAACAAATGGAAACTCATTCCATCTAGTAGAATTAATATTGTCAAAATGGCCTCCCTGCCTAAAGCAATCTACAGATTCAAGGCAATCCCTATCAAAATACCAACAGCATTCTTCAGCAAACTGGAACAAATAGTTTTAAAATTCATATGGAACCACAAAAGACCCCGAATAACCAAAGCAATCCTGAGAAGGAAGAATAAAGCAAGGGGCATCTTGCTTCCCAACCTCAAGCTCTACTACAAAGCCACAGTGATTAAAACAATTTGGTACTGGCACAAGAACAGACACACAGACCAGTGGAACAGAATAGAGACTCCAGATATTAATACAAACATATATGGTCAATTAATATACGATAAAGGAGCCATGGAGATATAATGGGGGAAATGACACCTCTTCAACAGCTGGTGTTGGCAAAACTGGACAGCTACATCTAAGAGAATGAAACTGGATCATTGTCTAACCCCATACACAAAAGTAAATTCAAAATGGATAAACAACCTGAATGTAAGTCATGAAACCATAAAACTCTTAGGAAAAAACATAGGCAAAAATCTCTTGGACATAAACATGAGCAACTTCTTCATGAACATATCTCCCCGGGCAAGGGAAAAAAAAGCAAAAATGAACAAGTGGGACTATATCAAGCTGAAAAGCTTCTGTACAGCAAAGGACATCACCAATAGAACAAAAAGGCACCCTACAGTATGGGAGAATATATTCATAAATGACAGATCTGATAAAGGGTTGACATCCAAAATATTTAAAGAGCTCATGCACCTCAACAAACATAAAGCAAGTAATATAATTTAAAAATGGGCAGAGGAGCTGAACAGACAGTTCTCCAAAGAAGAAATTCAGATGGCCAACAGACACATGAAAAGATGCTCCACATCACTTGTCATCAGAGAAATGCAAATTAAAACCACAATGAGATATCACCTCACACCAGTAAGGATGGCTACCATCCAAAAGAGAAACAACAACAAATGTTGGCGAGGTTTCAGAGAAAGGAGAGACCCTCCTACACTGCTGGTGGGAATGTAAATTAGTTCAACCATTGTGGACAGCGGTATAGAAGTTCCTCAAAAAGCTCAAAATAGAAATACCATTTGACCCAGGAATTCCACTTCCAGAAATTTACCCTAAGAATGCAGCAGCACAGTTTGAAAAAGACAGATGCTCCTCCATGTTTATCACAGCACTATTTAAAATAGCCAAGAAATGGAAGCAACCTAAGTGTCCATCAGTAGATGAATGAATAAAGAAGATGTGTTACATATACACAATGGAATATTGTTCAGCCATAAGAAGAAAACAAATCCTACCATTTGCAACAACATGGATGGAGCTAGAGGGTATTATGCTCAGTAAAAATAAGCCAGGTGCAGAAAGACAAGTATCAAACTATTTCACTCATCTGTGGAGTATAAGAACAAAGAAAAAAAACTGAAGGAACAAAACAGCAGCAGACTCACAGAACCCAAGAATGGACTAACAGTTACCAAAGGGAAAGGGACTAGGGAGGATGGGTGGCAAGGGAGGGATAAGGAGGGTATACAAAAAGGGAGGTACTATGATTAGCATGTATAATGTGGCTGGGGGGCACAGGGAGGAGTGTACAACACAGAGAAGACAAGTAGTGATTCTACAGTATCTTACTACACTGATGGACAGTTACTGTAATGGAGTTTGTGGGGATTACATGGTGATGGGGAGAGTCTAGTAAACATAATGTTCCTCATGTAATTGTAGATTAGTGATACCAATATAAAAATAATAAAATGTACCATCCCCCACTATATACACTGCTTTTCATATTTAGTTTATGTATAAGAAGAATACTGTGTTTCTCCATTACTCACACACAATACTGTGACACCACATACATGTTTTTTTTCCCCACACCAAGCAAATATCTGCATCATCTGGATGTCCTTTAATTTACTTCAAGTCTGACACTAACTGGAGTTAGCACAGATACCACAGGTTAATAAGGCTCAGTCCCACAAGCCAGCACCTCACTTTAGGCATCAATCATAAGCAGTAGGCCCCCACATTACCCACAACTTCTGTCCAACTTGGCCACAAATTGGAGGTTCCTACAACCACCTCCTTTGGTTCTATCATTTGTTAGAACAGCTCATAAAATTGAGAAAAAAAACACATGCTTATTTATTATATACTAAGGGATATGATAAGGGATATAGATGAACTGCCAGCTGAAGAGAACACATAGGGCAAGATTGGAAAAGGTTCCAAGTTCAGGAGCTCCTGTTACCATGGACTTGTGATGGATCACCCTCCTGGCACAGAGATGTGTTCAACAACCAGGAAGCAATCCAAACCCCATATTTTTGGAATTTTTATGGAAGCTTCTACACAAAGACATGATGGATCATTAACTCAATCTCTATAGCCCCTTTCCCTTTCCCAGAGGTTGGGATGTTGGACCTAAAAGTTCCAAGCTGAAAATCATGGTTTGATCTTTCTGGTAACCAGTCCCCCTTTGGAGCTATCTGGGATCCTATCCAGAGTCACCTCATTAGACAAGACATTCCTATCACCCAGGAAATTCGAAGGGATTTAGAAGTTCTGTTTTAGGAACAGGGCTTAAAGACCAAATAAGAGAACAAAAGATGTTCTGACTGCTCTTATCACAAAGGAAATTACAAGGGCTAGGAGCTCCGTACCAGGAAGCACAGGCAGATACACACATATATATATTTACGAGCATACTTATGGACCAACAGAAAATATAATTTTCTATTATTTCAGCTTACTTATTGTAATTACATGTTCTTTTTTTAATTGATGTATAATTGACATACCACATTATATTAGTTTCAAGTATACAAAAAGTGGTTCACCAGTTCCCCACACTACTTAAATCCTCGCCCATTTAGTGCAGTCACTGTCAACATAGGAAGATGTTACGGAATCACTGGCTGTATGTTCCACATTGTCCTATCATCCTTGTGACCAACTTTCATTATGATTAAGAATTTTTGTGCACCTTTATCCTCCTCACCCTCCCTACCAACTCATCCCAACCCCTCCCCCATTGTAACCACAAATTACTTGTTAGTGTCTATGAGTCTACTGCTATGTAGTTCATTTTGTTTTGTTTTGTTTTTAGATCCACAAATAAGTGAAATCATATGAAATCACCTGACTTATTTCACTTGGCATACACTTTCTAGGCCCATCTGTGTTGTGGCAAAGGGCAAGATTTATAGCTGAATATATTCCACTGTGTACATGTACCACTTCTTTGTTCATCAGTAGATGGGCACTTTGGGTGTTTCTGTATCTTGGCTCTTGTAATTAAGGTGGCAATAAACATATGGGTACATATACCTTTTCAAATCAGGGATTTTGTTTACTTCAGGTAATTTACTAGAAGTGTAATTACTGGATCTTATGGTATTTCTATTTTTCATTTTTTGACGAACCTCCACACTGCTTTCCACAATGGCTGCACAAATTTACATTCCACCAACAGTGCACAAGGGTTCCTCTTTTTCCACATCCTCTCCAACACTTGTTATTTCTTGCTTTTTGGGTAGTGGCCATCCTGACTGGTGTGAGGTAATATCTATGGTTTTGATTTGTATTTCCCTCATAATTAGCAATGTGAAGCATCTTTCCATATTCCTGTTGGCCATCTGTATTTCTTATTTGCAAAAATATCTGCTCAGATCCTCTGCCCATTTTTTACTGGGCTGTTTTTGTGGTGTTTAGTCAGATAAGTTCTTTACATATTTTGGATGTTAATCCTTTATCAGATGAGTCATTTACAAATATATTCTCCCATACTGTAGGTTGCCTTTTTGTTCTGCTGATGGTGTCCTTTGCTGTATAGAAGCTTTTTAGTTTCATGTTGTCCTACTTGTTCATTTTTTATTTTGCTTCCCTTGTCTGAGGAGATGTGTCCTGGAAAAATTTCTCACACTCAAGAGATGTTTGCCTATGTTTTTTTCTAAAATTTTTATGGTTTCATGACATATTTTAGGTCTTTAATTCATTTTGAATTTACTTTTGTGTATGGAGTTAGACAATAATCCAGCTTCATTCTCTTCCTTGTAGCTCTCTAGTTTCCCACCAGTTATTGAATAAACTGTCTTTCCTCATTGTATATTCATGGCTTCTTTATCATATATTAATTGACCATATAATGCATGGGTTTATATCTGGGCTCTCTGTTCTGTTCCACTGATCTATGGGTCTGTTCTTGTGCCAGCATCATACTATTTTGATTACTGTGGCTTTGTAGTAGAGCTTGAAATCAGAGAGCATAATACTCCACTTTATTCTTCTTTCTTAGGATTGCTTTGGCTATTCAGGGTTTTTTTGTGGTTACATATGAATTTTAGGATTACTTGTTCATTGAAAAATGCCACTGGTATTTTGGTAGGGATTACACTGAATCTGTAAATTGCTTTGGGCAGGATGGCCACTTTGACAGTATTAATTTTTCCTATCTATGCACACTGGATAGATTTCCATTTATTTATGTCTTCTTTAATGTCTCTTATGAGTGCCTTATAGTTTCAGGGTACAGATCTTTCATCTCCTTGGTTAGGTTTACTCCTAGGTATTTTATTCTTTTTGATGTGCTTGTAAATGGAATTGTTTTCCTGATTTCTCTTTCTGCTGTTCATTTCTAGTATATAGACATGCAAAGATTTTTGTGCATTAATTTTGTATTCAGCATCTTTGCTGAATTCAGTTATTAGTTCTAACAGTTTCTTGGTGGAGTCTTTAGGGTTTTCTATGTAGAATATCATTTCATCTGCAAATAGTGACGGTTTTACTTCTTCTTTACCAATGTGGATGCCTTTCATCTTACTTGATTGGCATGGATAGGACCTACCATGCTGAATAACAGTGGTAAGAGTGTATATCCAGTCTTTTTCCTGGTCTTAGAGGAAAAGCTTTCAGCTTTTCACCAGTGAGTATGATATTAGCTGTGGGTTTGTCATATATGGTCTTTATTATGTTGAGGCATGTTCCCCTAAAACCATTTTGTTTAGTTTTTATCATGAATGGATGTTGAATTTTATCAAAAGCTTTTCAGCATCTATTGAAATGATCATGTGGATTTTATTCTTCTTTTTGTTAATGTGGTATTATCACATTCATTTACAAATACTGTACCATTCTGCTATCCTGGAATAAATTCCACTTGGTCATGACATTTTATGATTGATGAATGTCCCACTGTGTATTTTTCTCTACTTTTCTGCACTGTTCCCACTGGTTTTTATTTTGGTCAAATGGGTTTGTAATCTTTGTTATATGTTTCCACATTAGGAGAAGATTCAAGAAATGCCTTATAATGCCAAGTCACTCACAAACACAAAATATTATTAAAATTCATATAATGAGATATTCATTATACTGGAGATTCTCACTATGTATATAATTCTTTTCTTTCATTTATAAATATTTTTAAAAGCTTATAATATTCCATCCACTGGACTAAACATTTAGGGAAACAAAGATGAATTACCCACAGAATCTACTTTATGCCATTGGCTGTATTTAAAAGTACGAGTCAAGGTTAATATGTTTTCCATAATAAGTAGCTTGAAATTTTTGTTTCATTATCTAGAAATAAAGAACTTTACAAAGAAATGTATTTCTTGAAGTGTTATAACTATCCATCCATCTTCAGAAATGAATGAACCCTCAAAAATCCTCATTTCCAAAATAATCTCCAAAGTTGAATCACTTCCACTTTTATTAAAGGAATACACTACTAGTATCTTTTTTAAAGGAAGTTATAGGTATGGGAAATAGTCCTGTGTAGAAAAGTGCTAGTCTTTGATGCCCTGCCTCTCTTCTTCTCCCCTTTTCTTGGCCTTCTTAGTAGCCCAGTGTATCCGTTAATGCAGAGGCACCTCAGGGAAGCCCCATCCAGGCCTCCCCAGCTCAGCCCCACAACATGCTCTGCCACCTTCCCCACCAAGAACCAGATTTGAGCTGCCTTCTTAGGTTATAACACACCATCTATATTAAAGAGGAAATAACTCTTAATATGCAAATTTGTCACTCCTCCCAGAGACATTACTTGCAATTTAAAGACGCAATTCCTTACATGAAAGAATTGCTCTATGTGGAAAACCAAGCCCTCTGTCATATCAGCAAATGAGATATTTGGGGGTGGAGTGACCGGAGGGGTGTCTTTTAGTGTTCAGCTACCTGGGTCCTGCAGATGTTTCTACTCTCTGTCTTCACCTCTCCAGCCCTGTCAATCTTTAAACATTACTTGAAGTCCCATCACATCCACACGCTTTTCGCATGACTTAAGCCCTGAAATGATAGTATTGTGAGCCTACACTTGACTTATATGAAGGCTACATTCTATATCATTCATTCATTCATTGAACAGGTATTTATTGAGCCCCTAGTACGTGTTAGGCACTGTAACAGGTGCTGGAGATACAGTAATATGTACTATAACAGGTACCAGATACTTAATATTATATGCCTTCAAGAGCTTTCAGCCTCCTAAAAGCAATAATTAATAATTGAGCCTATGAAAAATTAGAGAATATGGACCTGTAACTCCAGAATATGATCATCATACTTCTGTTGCTCTGAGAGGAGGGAGTCCAGGCAAGTTCACTATGAATTTGGTGAGACCAGATAAAGGCAAGGGCAACTTGGGGGTGTTAAAAGGGTTCACATCACATTTACTTTCATGGCAGTAGGTCTCAGTCTCTCTTGGCTCTCCCTCTAGGCTCCCCTCCTCCCTTTGCACTGCTCTCCTATCAGCTCTCTGCTCCTCCTGTTCTTCTGTTCTCTCAGTTCCTCTCTGTTCTCCCAGCTTCCCTATGGTAGCACTGGGAGGAACTCTGTGGGTGGGTCTGTAAGCGTGGACACCCCACCAATTACATACCAGGAACTGAGGAGAGGAGAGAATGGCTGTTTTCTCTCCACCTTTTTCCTGGGCTGGTACTCCTGTGACTGACCAGCCACTCTGTCTCTGGTAAACATCCCATAGACAAGCAAGCAGGCTCTTTCAGGTCTACAATGGGTGACATTAAAGGCAGGTGAGTATCCTAATCAGAAATTTCCATTTTCTCTACAACCTCATTTAAAAATTCATGTTATAATACCATAATAGAACTAAGTAACTATACTGAAATTCTTACAAATTAAAACATGAGGAGACTAGTAGAAAGTTGACCAAAATGACATGTAAGTTAAACACTGCACATTAAACTAATTAGCCTATGCCTGGGAGATAGTAATTTGTCATAGCTACAGGTACTCTTTTTAACTATTTATTCAATTCTCAAATTCATAAAAATTGCTGATTATCATAATTAACTTGATAGATAATCATCAAACTTGATTCTACTGCAGAACTTCATCTTCCAAGGGAGAATCTTCAGGATAAACTTTCAAAGTTTTAATTAATGCATTCATTTATTTGACAAACGTTAAAACCCCATGCCAGAAGAAGGGTTCAAGACGGCAGCATGGAAGATCATGAACTCACTCCCTACCACAGATACAACAAATATATATAATTACATATGGAATGATTTCCTCTGAAAAAGACCAAAAACTGGATGAACAAAGTCTCCACAACAAAGCACAAAAAGTACAGCACAGAGAATGATCGGAGAGGCAGAGACACCATCGCACCAAAAAAACTTCATTCTAGGTACAGCAATCCATAACCAAGAGGGCTCTTTCAAAAATACAGAAAATTTCCCAGAGGAATGAGGGGTTTTTGCTCTACATCAGGCACTCCAACCTTAGAT